>NC_141991.1:232962234-233587234 GCF_049901715.1 Pseudonaja textilis | reverse complement strand
TAACATAAACTTTAACAGTTTAAGAAAGTTTAAGGATGTGGAATACATTTTGAAATTTGTCATTCACCTTTAAGATTTCAAGGAATTTTAATATAAAAATGTGAGTACACATACATGTATGTATGTATATACAGACAATATATATTCTCACTCACTATTTTATTGTGTGAAACACTGATAGATTCATTATAAAATCAATGACTCTTTCACATGGCAAAATAGTTTATAACAGCTGGAACATCTCTGAAAGACACATGGAGCTCACTGGAGCCACCCAGGCAGCCAATTAAGAGAAAACATCTATTAAGTAAAAACAGGGAAGAACTATTGATTTTCTTAACCCCATGAAAAGAGAATCAATTAGATAAGAAAGACTAATGTTATGGCTGCAATTTAATAAACCTGACATGAAAAAAAGGAGGGCTATTGATTTCTGACATGGAATTTTGAATTTTATTGAAATAAATACTGAACTGCGCTTGCTTCAGAACCATCTTACCCAAGAAGAAGTGTTTACAGGAGTAAATGCCTTGAACAGTCTAACATCTAAAGGCTTTGACAGATCTGGTGATGATAAATTAAAAAGGAGAATCAAAATAAACCCTGCTCTATGTGTGGGAAAAAAAGCACACACAGAGATTTGGAAGGACTTACTATGTTTTCCCAAAAATAAGACCCTGTCTTATAATTTTTTTTTGCCACCAAAAAAGGCACCAGGTCTTATTTCGTGGGGATGTCATCCACTGACAAACCTCACTTGTACGCATTGCCCGAACCTCCTTTTCACTGTCAGAGGTCTTCAGGAATGTCTTCTGTGGATGCCAAGGCTTTCCTGAAGACCTTTGCAGTTGATTAGAGAGCTTGATCCAGAGCTTTATTATCAGCTACAGAGAACTTCAGGAAAGCATTGCCAGCCTTGCTGGCTACAGAAGAAATGGGCCAACAAGGCAGGTGTTAGGGTGTGCAAGGCCTGGCTACAACTGTCCAAAGGAAAATAGTAGGGCAGCTCCATCCCCCATCCCCACTCGAGCTGAGTTTTTATCCATCCACTCTGGAGAGGGTGGAATCTTAATTAGGGCTTACTTTGCAGGGGGTAGGGCTTATATTGGATGCACATGTAAAATCAAGCTAGAACTTACTTTCAGGGTAGGTCGTATTTTTGGGGAAACAGAGTAGTAGTGCTAGTTGGCATATTAAATTGCAGGAGACATTGATAGAAGTTAATATATCCTGGTGAAGGATGTTTCTGCCTCTGTTGTTTGTGTGTCTCTCTTTCCACCCTTTCACATCAAGTGCTCCAGACCACCACCTGTCATGTTCAAAAGCAAAGTCAGTTTTGCCAACCAGCCGTGAATAAAAAATAAAGCTTTATATAAAACACAAGGGCATATTATGCACCATTGTGTGCTGGGCTAAGTGCTAATTTATCTGGCTTGTTCTCTTCAGCAAACATTCACAGAGGCACACGAAATAATTCATCTAATTATGTAGCTATTTGGGACAGAAACAAAGCAAGGGGGTGTTTTCTTCTTCTTCTTTTTTGTCTGATGCAAAGGTACCTGAGGCAACAATACCTTTCTTTGAAAAATATAAAGAGAAAGAAAGAAGAGCTGTAAAGCTGTAACAATTTTAAAAACAAATGCAACTTTTGCCAGAACCAGCTGCTTTTCATAAATAGATGAGTACTTGCATTCATTTTTTTTTAATAGACCTTAATTGGAAATGTCGAATAAGCCTTGTGCCTTTCCTACTGAAACATCTGGTGTAAAATACTTTTATCCATATATTCTTTTTGTGCTTTTTTTCTTCTATTGCTTGCATTTGATCCCTTTTTTTTTCTTGTTGTATATATGGTCCTTTTCAGCAAGAGACAGCTGCTATTCACATTAATTGCCAGGGCAGTCAATTATACTTTAAATAAGCCTACTTGAGGGCAAATGGTAGCCTAAATTATACTATGGGCCTTCTATCTACAAAGTGTTATATTAAAAAATTAATCCACGGTAAATATTATTCAAAACAATATATCTCATCAAGATATAAGAAATGGCTTTATAGCTTTAGATTAACAAATACAAATTAATTGACTTTTGCACTGCAAGGATATTTTTTTTTATGAAAATAGACATTTTTTTTCAATGTATCTCTTCCTCTTTTACATATAATTTTAACTAGTGTTTCTCTGACATCTTAATTCAGTATAATGACAATTAAATGTTAGCCCAGTGGTCACCAACTGGTGGTCCTTGGACCACTGGTAGTCCATGAGAAAATTTGGGTGGTCTGCAGAAAAATTATTTCCATTTTTTATATTGCACTAAATCAGGGGTCCTAAAACTATGGTCCCTGGGCCAAATATGTGCAATGAACAGATGCTGCAGAGAATCTCCCGCTTTTTGTGTGGGTCAGAGTGGGGCAGAAATTCCAACTCCTAGTGTGAGGCTTTGGGTGAAGGCTGAAGGAAAATGCTACTGGGGTCCAAGAGCTGGAGGGCCTTGTTACAGTGGGACTGCATCATGGCCTGGAACTGGCTGACCATCTCATCTCGCTGAACCTCCAGGGGCCAGTACCTAGCCTTGCACTCCCGCAGGTCTTCCCTTTACTTGGAAAGCCTATGCTTGTAGTCCTCAGTGAGGTACTTCTGCTGAGCCTCCTTCTCGGTCAGATCCAATTTGAACTGAGCCAGCTGTTTTGCCAACTCTCGTGGTGGCTGCTCCAACAACTGCTTCCTGTTCGGGCCCTAAGGAGCCTGGGCAGGCAGGAAGGCAGGCAAGGAATGGCTGGGAGGGGAGGGGTGAGTAGTAAACAGCAAGGTGCCCCTTGATGTGAGTGACATCAAGTTGCCCATGTCCACCCAGTCACAGGACCATCTAACCACACCCACCTAACCAGTTATTAGGCAGATCATATTAGCAGTCCGTGGGATTTAAAATTATGAATTTAGTGGTCCCTGAAGTCTGAAAGTTTGGGATCCCTGCCTTAGTCAGTTCCATAGGTAGATGGATTAAAAATGGATGTCTATAAATCTTAGAACATATCTTCATTGAGCATATTAATTTACCTGGTTCTTAAGGGCAGCGTTTGAAAGAAAGCAACTGTCTTCTTGATTTGAATCAGCTTTGTAGCCTTACTAAACTGATTAGAACTTAAAAGAACAGTTATCATCAGCCATGTGTATATTTTGCATAATAGCACTTCATAACTTCTTGCAGCCCCCATGCTACCAGGATCCTCTGGGAGACATAAAATGATCCAGATTTACACAAGCAAACTGACCCTGGTGTAAAATTAAACCAATTTGCATTTCATGAGTTGTCACACTGAATGACAGATTGAACTAGTTAATGGGATGGGACTCTGAGACTTGGTACATTGGTCTTCCCAACCTGGAATGATAGCAGTTGAATCCAATTCTTCTAGAAAGCATCACACTGAGAATCAGTGCTGCAAATGTTTCCTTCTAGCAATGAGCTATTCATGCTTTGATTACCAAAACTTTGGAACATTGGGATGAAATCATTGGCTTGATTTTTCTTTTCCTGCAGAGCATCATGGTTCTGAATAGCAGTATAATCAACAGAAGGAAAAAGGTGAAAAGATTTTTGTTTTTTTTAATTTTTAACTTGGTTATAAACATTAATGTAATTTATTAGACATTGGCTAATAAAACTGTTCAGTGGTAGTATTGGATTCCACTATAAAAAATGAATGAATGCAGAAGAAACTCATTTCCAAAGTCCCATATAAATAATAATTTATTACACTTGAAGCGAATAACACATTTTCTATTCCCAACTTAACATACCTCACCGAACTACTGTAGGAATAAAAATGGGGAAATATATTTTTTTAAACAACAACAACCCTGTTTCAGAATCCTACCTTAAACTACTTTAATAAACAGAAATATATGAAAGTGATAGATAAAAATCTTATTTTATTTTAAAGTCATTACTTCAAATACTTTGACCAGGCAATGCTATGTCAGACCATTGTGGGGGTTTTAACTGTATTTTTCCTGTGGATATTTTATTATTTAAAATGAACAGTATTTCCTAATCTGGAAACAGCGACAGGTTTTTTTTTAAAGAGCTTTAATATGTGTTTAACAAAGCAGTTCAGCCTCATTGTGCTGCTCTCTTGCCTTTCTGTGGCTCAATAATAAACAAAATATTGCCATGCATGAAAGATATGCAGAAAAATTTGACTCTGGACATAAATTCTTGCCATTTTCTTACACCAGTAATAAAATATGAGGGGCATGCTGCATTTGAGATCTGAAGATCAGGTGCTTCAGATCAGGTGTGTGCACAGGCTGCTCTTGTGGGTATCTCCTTCAAGAAGTTGCATTGTTCCTGACTTGCACAAACTAGCGAGGCAATCCCAAGTAAACATGTGCTTCGCAAGGCACCTTGTCACACTCTATTGGTATCTTCTTCACTCAAATATTTATTTTCCTGTGATTATATGCCTCATGTGCAAGCCCAGTTAAAGATGCAGCTCCTTACATGTGTAATTGGTGCGCTTCTCCTGTTTGAAAAGCATATTTTCAGATCTGGATTCAAAGTGCAGCACATCCAGTGAAACAGATACACATTGGTTCACTCATACTTGAACAGTAATCTCTAAGGTGACATTTGGTGTCTAAGGATACCTTTCCTTGAGATATCCCTGAATCATACCTCACCTGGTCAACATCCAATTTCTAACTTCGCAAGAATAGCGATGGGCTCTGAAAGTCTTAGAAAATAAAAAAGATGCAAGCCCAATGTTTGGTTTGGAAACATATCTGCTCAATACAAGGAAAATGGTAAGAGTGGACTGGGGGATAGGAGTAGAGGATATAGTCAGTCATATAAGTGTTTAATTTCTCTGTGATAGTCATTTTACAAAAGACAAAGTCCTTCCACCCAGCAGTGCAAGTATTCACAATATGTTCTTTCAAAATTTTAAATTATGTTCATCAACCTCAAACATTTAGGGACTCCTGAATTAGAATCATTGAGAATTTTGGAAAATACTACGCACACACTTATTTAGAGTGTGTGTGCATGTGTGAACAGGAGCAGGACAATAATGTAAACCACAGGATGCTGCTAAGTGACCACAGTGAGGACACATGATGGTGGATCTGGATCATAGGTAGTTTAGGTAGATTTTCAGGCAGGTTGTAACTTTGAACTGACATTCACTGCCATTAACTGACTGGTTGTAAGTCAAGGACTACCTGGATAGTGGAGGTTGTCTATAAGGAAGGCAATTTGATTAGAGTCTCAGGGGACAGCACACTTATTACATTGTTTTGGTTTGTTGGATTTATGTGCTGCCCATCTCCTCTGGAACTGACTCTTGGCAGCTTACATTAGAGTGTAATTTTTCACTGTATATCATTTCGCATGAGCCTATTTCCAAAGTGACAGACCAAAGTCATTTCACAAGAACCCCTCCAAAATTTGCTTCTACTTTTCTGTTCATTCCAATGCCACTGGAAAAGGAATTTAAATCTAGTGCACTTTTCCCATCCTTTTGTTTTGTTGTTATTAGTTGCAAAGTCATGTTCAACCCATCGCAAACCCATGGACAATATTCCTCCAACCCTTCCTGTCCTCTACCGTCCCCTGGAGTCCATTTAAGCTCACACCAACTACTTCAGTGACTCCATTCAGCCATCTCATTCTCTGTCATTCCTGTGATGACCCGGGGCGTGCCCCCAAAATAACAAAGTCACAAAAGTTGATAAATTCCCTTTAATACCTCCAACTTGGCCCCCAATGTCCAGGTATCCTCATCTGGAGATCAGTCTACAAACAGTCTACAAAGGGAAGAAATGCAGTCCAAACCCAAAGTACAGATAAAGTAGAAATATAAAAAAAAAAACCAACACAAACCACACTGAAGTATGTGGAACATGACAGGCCAGGATAATAAATTGTAGACTTCCAAAAGATAACGAAGCACACACAGTTGGGAGGATGCCAAATCCCAGATAAGCCTTGACAAAGATAATGCACGCTTTGCTTCCAGCAAGGTGCTGTTTGCAAATGCCCTTCTTATATCCTGTTCTCCCAGCTGCAACTAATGAAAGGGATCAAGGCCTTTTTCTCTCCTGTAAGCCACATTGCTCCCTTCTCTGTTCCTCCCTGTGTGCCCTAGATTGAAGAGGGGGTGGCCTTTGGTTTTTCTCTGAATGCCCAGCTGGACTGTGCCCTTCCCACATTTCTTCCATAGCCACCGGAGCCACACTTCCACTCCCTGTCAGCTGCTCAATCTCCACCTAAGAATTAGACTCCAACAAGGGCACGGCAATCCCCTACTTCTTTTGTCCTCAATTGTTCCCAGCATTAGGTTCTTCTCCAGTGAGTCATTAGGTGGCCAAAGTATTTGAGTTTCATCTTCAGGATCTGGCCTTCTAAAGAGTGGTCAGGGTTGATCTACTCTAAGACTGAATGGTTTGATCACCTTGCAGTCCAAGGAACTCATAGGAGTCTTTTCCACCACCATAGTTCAAAGGCCTCAATTCTTTGGTGCTCAGCCTTCCTTATGGTCCTTTTGTTTTAGCTGGAAGCAATAATTAGTCCCATCTGGAAGAGTTAACAGATAGGAAGAATAACATAGGTAAAAAGGGAAGCAGGTAATAGATTCTGAAACAGCACAGCAACACAAACACACCTAGAAGGAGATGGATGCTTAATGAAGTGCAATTAAATGCAGCAGCATGGATTCTCCATCCCCTTATTATGGACAAAAGATAGTATTACCGCACTGGAAAGATAACCTTATGGTACCTATCACTCAATGGATTGAGAACCTGATTGTACCTGCTACCTCGGAGCAGGTTGCCTATAGATGTAGACTTTGTATGGACAAATATAATGAAATGTAGGAGTCATTTATATAAAATATGGTGGTTAAAACATGGTACTTATATAAATGTACTAGAAATATATATGTGCTTGAAGAATAATTGCATTAGATTATATAGATTTGTGACTATTTACTGTTAAAATGATATGCTATACTTTTTTCTTTGTATTTTTCTACTTTCTTTTAAAAGCACTTCTTAGTTGTTATTTTCTTTTCTCTGACAATTGTATGTACTTTTCTTTTTTTTTTGCATTTCTTCCATTTCTTTTTTGTCACTATTTTAAAACAATAAAAGAATAAATTAAAAATGTTAGACCCAGTAGCAACATTTATACCACTACCCAAGTTTTATAAGCTTTACCTTAGCTAAGTTATGGATGAGCCCAGCCTCTTTAATTAGTATTATGTGGAACCAGAACATAGGTTAATTCACAAGTGAATTGTGTGAACCCAACCAGAATAAAATAGCAGAAGCAATCTTGAGTAATAGATGAGCATAGATTTTACAGAATTCTTACTTAATTCTTAAATGTTTGAAAACACCAGTTGAAACAAAGAGGAAAGAGTTACAAATGAATTTGATGGCTGTAGTGTGATACTTTGGTGAGGTCCTTGATGTTCTTTCTTGTTTTCTTGCAAACATTTCATCACCCAACTAAGTAACATCGCCAGGGTTAGAAGGGAGTGGGGTTTGCTCTCTTTATATACACATGACTAGCCCTATCAATGTTGGTGGGAGTGTTCTTGGTAGGTCCTTGATTAGACTGTTATTTACTGTTTGATTGTTTGTCAGAATTGGTGATTCCTTGATTGAAGTATTGTTTACAGCTTGATTATTGGTCCAGTGTTAATCCTGGTGTTAATCTTTGCTTATCTGGATGTTGATTGCTAGTGTGATACTCTTTGATGCCTATTTCCCAATGTGGACTGTAGTCATCATAAATTGTCCATTTGTATTCTACCCTCTATTTTCAATAAGGTCTAGACCAGGGGTCTCCAACCTTGGCAACTTTAAGGCTTGTGGACTTCAACTCCCAGAGTTCCTCAGCCAGCATAGCTGGCTGAGGAACTCTGGGAGTTGAAGTCCACAAGCCTTAAAGTTGCCAAGGTTGGAGACCCCTGGTCTAGAAGACAAAACAAACTGAAATTCTCACAATGCTGAGTAGGCAGTTACTGAATGTTTGTCAATCTCTATTGAAATATGTAGTAATATCCGAAATACCTGTCCTAAGTACCTGTCCTTGTGCCACTTTCAGGGAAATGGTAGCTTTTCTTCCCAGATTTGAATGGTTCTAATAGGACAAAAGTCTCACACTAACTTATTTATAGTGGAACCTCAGGTCGCGAATGCTCCTCTTTGTGACCAAATCAGGTGACAACTAACAATTTGGAGAAATTGTTGCTTCTGATCGCAAACAGATCTTCGGGTGCCAATCAGTACAGTGATTTTCCTTGCCCTGGCGATTTTCCCTTCTGCACATGCTCAGAAGTGTGAGAACATGTATAGACGGTCGTGCTTCCGGCCACAACCAAATCGGGTTATGACTATAGTCCTGGAATGGATTATGATTGCAACCTGAGGTTCTACTGTATTCCAATTTCTGTTACTTGTTACAATGTTACACATTTTGGTAGCTTTAACGTGAATAACTTGATTAATAACTAACTAAATAGAGAAAAATACAAATTTCTATCCAGATCTTTCTAATTGGTTGATTAATGCTGGAGATAAAATGAGTGTTCAGCATCCATACACTTTCTTCTCCTTTTCTCCAAATTGATAAAAGTCAACTTTTTTCTTTGGCTGTTTCTTTGCTTTTTATAGGTAGCAGTTTTAATCACACCTACTTTCTGTCTATAACCACCTCTTAAATCCTTACTTGTCTGTACTGAAGTAAGTCGTTTTTACAAAACTGATACTGTACTTGTTCTACCAATTCTCATTCCTTTAACAAGAGTGTTTGCTTTCAGAATTTCTTTGAATGGAGAAAGGAATGTTTGTGAAATTGCTGCTAAGAAATATGCTTACAAGGCTGAATAAGGGTGAATATCACATCTTTTGATTGTTGTACAATCATCCTTTCTTTGTCACACCCTTTAGTAAAAAAAAAACCAAGGGAAGATTACAACAGAATTCTTTCTTCTGAGTTTTAGTCACAATATAAAAGTGAGAAGAAGGATAGTTTTAGCATGAGTGGTTCCATCAGTGATGAAAACATTAAAACCATCATCAAGATAAATTCAAAAGTCATTCCAAATGACTTTTGATGAGAATAAAGCAGAAAAAGGGGGGAAACCCTTCTTTTGTAAGGAAGGAAACCAGAAAATTGCGAGAAGATTTTAACATAGCATTATCTTGTTCTACTTTCTCCACAATTGGATTGCTTTCTCTTCTTTTCTCAACTTTTTCCCTGTGGTAGATTTTCATTCTGAAGCTTGATGCAACTTCAACAATAAGAGACACACACAAACACACATACACAGCCAGACAAGTACATTCTCAAACATGCTTTGATGGATGGTTAGAATGATACATTGAACTCAGATCATTGGTGTAGTTGTTTTTCAGCTTAGATGAGAATCCATTATATTCATTCCTACTTACCTGATAAGCAAATGAATTTAGATGAATTCTTCATTTTATGATATAGTATATAGACAAGAAGTAGCATTTAGACAAGTTTATTCTGAATTCCAATAAAAATCAATTAATCACTTGAACCATAGGTGAAATGATACATTTAAAATTACAAATAGAAATATTAAAATTATTATATTTTCAGTTGTTTGGGTGTGAATTACATTCCTTCATTACAAAAAGCTTCACTTCAGAATATCAAAGTAGCTGAAGACAGCAGATACCAGAATGATTGGCTTAAAAATGTTAACATTTATTTTATTATTTACTTAAATATATAGACACAACAATAGTTACATCAAAAGATGTGTGTCTCTGGGAGTGCATATACATATGACTTTTATAACTTCATTCCATTATTTGACAATTTTGACAGACATTATTGATTTGGCCAGCCACTGCGGCTAACTATAAGGGGACAATGTGACAGTTTTATGTAACAAAAGCCAGAGTGTCATGTCAGCTGAACAAAGTGTTGTACAAAGTGACAGCAGGACAAAAACGCCTTTCAGACTTAATTTTCTGCTTCGTTCCTTCTCTCCTGAAATGCAGTAGGTGACACAAATTAGCAGGATTGAGCAAAAGGTCTACCTTAGCTTCCCTTGTTATATACTTGATTCTTTTTCCCTGAAAGCAGTGTGTGTGTATGTGTGTGTGTGTATCTTCAAGAAAAAATTGAGCAGCTTATAGTAATCAACCAACCCCTATAGGAGAAAATATATCCCTTATCAAGAAGCTTTATATATTTCTCCCAGGTGGCTTTTGGGAAGGGATGAAAAGGAGGGAGGAGGCCCCCCTCTCCTCTTGTAGGTCATGCCTACGAGACACATTCTGTCAAATCTTAAAAGCAACTACAGCTTTGCCTGTGGGATACCTATAATTATTATGCAGCACGGCCTTATGCCTGCTGTAGCTCATTGTTCCACTAACACAAGCCTGAATGAGAACACTGGCTCCAGGCTGTGAGTTGATAAAGTGCAACTTTTCGATTTTGCTCCAGCATTGTGTCAAAGCCATGAGTGACATCTTTGGCCTACCTTTGGGCTGAGCAGATTGAATCTGTCACACTGAGTTAAACAATGACTGGAGGACATAACCTTAGCAGGCCCTGTCATTTTTTTCCTAGTAATTCAATCTACATTTAATCAATGAAAGTAATTTCTTGTTTGTTTAAGTCTCATATTTGTGGGTCTTGAGGATTCTAAAGAAACCCTCTTCTACCCATACTTCTTGAACCTGAGCTAGCACATCAGCAGTAAAAGAGACCATAAGACGAATGGCTCTTACATATTATAGTCTCTTTCATTTGTATTTGATATTTATTGTTCCATTACCTTAATGTTGCTAACCTGTAATATTTAATTTATTTACTTATTGACTCGTTCATTTATTTTTAACCCATTGTAACTGAAAGACTCTGAGTGGTTGACATATATACCAATAACATGTCCATGGTTCAATATATTTTAAACAGTTAATCAAAAAATAAAAATCATAAAAATAAAAATCATAACAACAACCAATAACCAGATAACTACAAAAGTACCATTTAGACCCTTTAATCATTTGTTCAGTTTTTCATTCAGATAATTCTAAACCTAACTGGCAGAGGAAGTTATCATCTCTATCTCTGAACTGGCTATTCTGGGGAATAATGTATCATGTTTCCTGAACAATATCCCATGATCTTTACTTTGGATGAACTGGCCAATCTCAACATACATACAGAAAAAATGAGATCACATATGGTAAGCATCAACAAACAATTGGAACTGCATTCAACCCAAAATGGCATTATAAAAACCAAATCTAGTAAAAAAGAAAAAAAAATGAATTTCTTTAAAAAATTTCACAAGCTTTCTCCCAGAGACCAAGATTTCATGTAACACTCTATCTGCTTAGCTATTTAATGCAAGAATATCTGTGTCCTATCTAGCTGCTGCTTCATACTTATAAAATAATTGTTTCATCAACTTCCACAACAACAAATTATCATATATAAAATAATCCTCCCAAAAGATTATGTTATATATGCATCTGATGATAATACATATAATTCTTAAGATGCATTTTTTTCTGGAGAAGATAAAACTGATGAACATCTCACAAGGATTAAGTAGATAATGTAATTCCTCTTGCTATATAGTAAACTATATTATTCCATATTTCATATATACGTTGGGATGCCTTTTTGTCTTTGTTTCAAGCCATTCCTCTTAATGAAACCAGCCAGGAGTCACTTATGCAAGTTCAAGGACTTTATTGATCGGTTTGCTGGCCTTAATCAAAAGCTGCCTTCCATTCCACTCATAGTGATTAAGTATAAGAGAGCCTGACATTAAGCTCCTGAGTTTTTATTAGTTGCATCAAACCAAGCAGTCAGCATTTCCAACCTGACATTGCCGAAGAAAGACAACAATGTCAGAGAAATTTTGGGGATTATAGAAATGTTGAATGTTTTTGATTAAACCTATGTAAGTCAACATAGAAGCAGCACAGGAAGAGAAATCCAGTTAAGGCTTTCTGTGTTTTGGAAATGAAGTGTCCATTCTTCATTCTTGAATTGTACATGGAGAGGCATCCATAGGAAACTGCCCAAAATCAATATCATCAAGACAATTGCATGGGAACTACTGTCCTTTTGACTTTTTAAAACCTTTCCTATAGATGACACCTCTCACATGTGTGGACAGATGGAACCAGATTAATCCTAGATTTCAGAAAGGGTTTGTTCATCTGTCTAGAAACTTCTGGCTTTTGAAATGCCAGAGGACAATATGCTTGGACTGCAAAAGAGAGTGAAACAAAGCAATGCAACCATTTTGCCTTTAAAAACAAGGGGGTTATTTTATTTTATTTTATTTTTTATTTTATTAAATTTATTGACTGCTCATGAAGCAGATTGGAGGCATAATTTGCTTAAGGCTTCATTAAGGAAACTTCTTTTCCAAAATCTGCACAGTCTTTCTTAGCATTTTTCAAGCTTCTAATGATTCAAACTTTAGAAATAAAGAGAAGGTTGAATTCTAAATTGAATCTGAAACCTATACTCTATTTTAATTTCCAACTATTCAGCACATCATCCCACCACAGGCATAACCCATAGGAAGCAAACTCAAGAAGTGCTGCTTTTCTGAAACAGTAGTAGGGTTAACATTTCCTTGCAGCAAATAAGAGAACAACTATTGATAAAAACAAATAAAAGTAGGCTATCCAATACAATCATTATAGCTCATGGCCTTTGGATTAAAATTAGAAAAAAATAGTCCTAAAAACAAGTCCTATTTATTAGATAAAATATAACAAGAAAAGAAAGAAAGAAAGAAAGAAAGAAAGAAAGAAAGAAAGAAAGAAAGAAAGAAAGAAAGAAAGAAAGAAAGAAAGAAAGAAATTGGTATTGATGTCATTAAATCTGGATCATAACTAAAGGAATAAATGAGGAAGTATTTTTTTTAAATGGATTGGGAGGTTTCACAACATTTCTTAACTTGAGGTTAAGATGTGGTTAAGAATTCCTGTAGATTTCAATCTCAATACATCTGAAGGTATTTATAAGACTTTACTTCTAAATATACTTACTGTAATTCAGAATTAAAACAAATATTGCCACCATTTTTGAAAACATAAAATTTTGCTAATGATGGTTTGTTTCCAGCCTTAGGTGAAGTCAAACAGGTTTTCGGCATTCAAACAATATAAATAGATTGACCATCTTTGTAGTAGTCTCCCGTCACTGGAATAATTTTCCTCCAAGATGCGTGTTGATCTTATTAATGGTTAATAATTCATTAATTCATTAATGGTTTGAGACAAAATGATAGAAACAGTTGTGTTCAAGAGAGCAAGACTTTTGATGACAGCTACAAGTTTATTTGCAACTTGTAATCATTTGTTTATCTTTTATTGATTTTATGAATGAATTTATGATTTTTTTTATTTCAAATGTAGGCTGTCTAGAATTGGAAGAATAGTCAGCATATAAATGCAGATATATATATAAATGTACAAATGGTCCTCAACTTTCACCTGGTCAATTAGCGACCATTCAAAGTTACAACAGAAAGTGATTGACAACCACTCCACACACTTACAACCATTACAGCAATCCCATTGTCATGTGATCAAAATTTGTGCACTTCACAACTAGACTGTATTTACAATGGTTGCAGCATCCAAGGTTCATGTGGTCACCTTTTGTGACATTCCCAGCTGGCTTCTGACAAGCAAAGTTAATGGGGAAAGCTGGTTTCACTCAAGAACTGTGATAAAAGGTCATAAAATCAGGTGGAGCTCATTTAGCAACTGTCTTGCTTGGTAATGGAGACTCTGGTTCCAACTGTGGTCTATCTGTAATGAGAAATACAGCAGATCTCTAGCAAATATAAGAAATTAACATTTGGCGAAATCAACAGAGACTGAACTTGATCAAGTTATCTAGATGAAGAAAAATAAATTAAAGTTGTTGAAACATCCTGAATATGATTAAAGTCTGAAGTGGTGTAGCATATCCTGTATAAGCAGGGGGTTGGACTATGAGACCTCTAAGATACCTTCCAACTCTGTTATTATATTCTAAAGCCTGTGCAAAAGTGCACAGGGTTTTAAGCAAAATGAAAATAATTGTTTTAATAAAAAATAGAAAAGAATGCTGTAGTAAATGCTGTAGTTTTTTTTGCTTCTCAATATTGCAATTTTATGTTAACTTTGAAACCTCTTCTCTTGCCAAAATTTCAGGGAAGGTTGCATTTTAAAATAATTCATTGAAACATTCTACAAAATATACATATCCTCAAATATGTTGATTTTTTTTTCTTAATTGAGAGTGACCGACATTTGTGCAATTTTACCATCCCATTAAAATCCAATTTCTACTCTGGAATGTGAATTGGTGGATCTTTTCACCTTAGCTGATAGTTTCCTGCATTAATTCAGAGCTTCATTCTAGCCCTTGCAGAACAAAAGGCATTTCTGCACATAGTTGGTGAAATCTTCACAATTCTGCTGTTAACCTACTTCTCCTCAAATGACTGACTTCAGTCCAACGTGCACACTGTGGATTTGAATAGGGCAATAGCAGGAGACTAATTACACTGGCATTTCAGAGAAATTACATGATAAATTTGCATTGGCTGTGTCTGCATCCCCATTCATTTCCCCTCTGCGTGCATTGATGACTTGAATAAAGAAGGGAAGCAAGCTGCTGGCTAAGTTTCAGAATTCGGATGGCCATTTTGTAAATTGTCATATAATTTTATACAATTTGACTTAAATTTCAGAAGGAAGGAAGGAAGGAAGGAAGGAAGGAAGGAAGGAAGGAAGGAAGGAAGGAAGGAAGGAAGGAAGGAAGGAAGGAAGGGAGGAAGGGAGGGAAAGGGAAAGAAGGAGGGAGGAAAGGAGGGAGGAAAGGAGGGAGGGAATTTCAACATTTATCCTTCTCTCTGCAGCTCTGCATCATGTGAATCTGAAACAAATGTTTAGGTTGGATTGATAAACCAGATGCAAGAATACAGCAGAGTTTTTCAAGATGACAGAAGCAGAAATCAGTGCTCAAAATGAATGACAACCAAAGGGAAGATCATGAGGAGAAAGAACATGGAAGAAATAACCTTTAACATCTGTAAACTCATGAGAAGAATTGACAATAAACCAAATAAAAAAGAATTAGGAAGAGAACTTTTAAATGTACCTTTCCTTCAATACTTAGCATATGGAAGAAGCCTTACCTTAAGCTGTCCATTAGTATTTATTCTTATTTATTCTTATATTTATTTCTTATTTCTTCTTATATTTCTTATTCTAACAAAAATGAAATTCAATGTAGAGAAAGGTAAAGTCTTACATGTAAGCAAGAAAAACCAAAAGTACAGCTATAGACTAGGGGAAACCAGGCTTAATAATAGTAACTGTGACAGGGATCTTTGAGTCTTAGTGGACAGCCAGCTAAATATAAGCCAATAGTGTGCAGCAGCAGCCAAATAAGCCAATGCAATCCTAAGCTGCTTTAACAGAGGGATACAATAAAAATCAAGTGAGGAACTATGCTATTCTAGAAAGCCTTAATAAGACCATACCTAGAGTGCAGTCAATGCCGCTCACAGAATAGTTGTGTTACATATGTCATGTAGCTAGCACCATTTATTATGCATGCAACAGCATTTTGTACCTGTTGAAGTTTCTGAATGCTGTTCAAGGGCAGTTCCATGTATATGTTACTCAATATTTAAATTATATTGTTGTTATTATTATTTTATATTATGTGATTTATAAACTTGAGAAAATAAGCCATAGTTTCCTATTAAAGATTGTTCCAAATCACACCTCATTATTTCTCAGCTCTTTGAAGAGATTCTGTAGGATGATACTGATAAGCAGAATAGTGATCCAAAAGCCACTGCTAAGGGATTAAAGCACAAAACATGCTAAACTAAAATTTATTTATATCTATATTTATCATTAAATATTGTCAGAAACAATAAATCAAATTAAGATTGGTTAACTAAATGTTCATTGATTACCTAGAAACATAGACATTTGTTCTCTGATACACGTGCATGCACACAGACATCCTCCCTCTCCCTCATACATACACACACACACACACGCACACATAAAAACACACAAACACACACACATACTGTAGTGTAAAAAAGGACCACTTACCATGCAATCATTTCTTCTCTAATCCATTGTATATTTCTTAAAAGAAAAGGAATACAAAAGCTTTATTTGGATACAGACAGCATATAATTTAATTCTATCTTTCTGCCTAAAGTCTTCTAAAGAAATAATAGATATAAGCCAAGGACTAAGGACGATGTTTATAAACCTTGTTGATCCTTTCAATACATCTATGAATAACATAAGATAAGAAAAACTCATGTTGAATATAAGACTAAAATGAATACTCTTCATAAGAAAAAGAAATGCATATTGAATGAAAAGGTCAAATCTTCCATTTTGTGTACATAAACTGTCAACATTCTTCACATATTGTGAAAGGAAAACTGAGGTCACATTCAAAGCAACTCTGGTAGCCAAGAAGACAAATAGCAAAGCTTTTAGAAGGCTGGGGAAGGATGTAGTATAAATTTATGGAATTCTTTGGGCTTTTAGAGCTGAGCAAAATGGTGAGATATGGAATTATAGGTGAGATCGTAGAAATGAAATGCTATGGTTGATGTCAAGGCTCATGTCAAGACTCTACCAAGTGGGGACAAGTAAGCAGAATTGATGAATATGGTAAACATTCCCGTTTTCCCCACAGGAGGAAAAATGTTTTCGGAATGTTAACAAAGCCATGATCTTGCAGTCGACATAAAAAGAAGGAATATGAGGTACAAATTTGAGTATCTTCAGAAACTGAGTGGAAGGTTAAGATCAGCGTTAAATATAATATGGCCAGGAAGGATGCCAATTTAAAAGAAAATTGAAGGACAAGCACTTCCATTCCTCCCTTTCAGAAGATACTTTTACAACTCCTAATCAGTGGAATTTAAATAATTTCAACAACATTCAATGACTGTACTTCCAGCAAAAAACATCTTGTATTTATATTTATTCATGGCATCTGTGTTCAATTATATAAATACAAATTTGGGGGGGGGTGTATTTGTGAGTGACCGATTGTAATGGGTTTCAGAACAGTGGTTCTTTTTGTGAAAAGGTACAATGGTTTGAAGATAGAAGACAAATGTGTGTATCAGTTAGATTTACGTGATTTGTAGAGCTTTAATAAATCTTCATTTAGCATAAATTTACATATATTCTTTTTGTAAATGTCAGCCTAACAGTTACCATAGATAAAAAGATTTGTTTACAATCAAATAACCTAGGCTAGAATTCAGTTGGAAAGGAAAATATCCTTAAAAAACTGAATTAGCATAGAAAGCTGTGATTTTTCAGAGTAAGGTTGAGCAGTCTGAAGGACAAAAAGAAGGGTTTGGATAATGGTGATAGCTGACTGATAAAAAGATGCACAAGCCCTTCCAGGATAAGCACATTAGAACACGTATTTCTAGGATGAGTGTGATTTTGTTCATAAAAGAATAATATGAGACTTTGCAAAGCCTTTTCTGTATTTGCCTCAATTTTCTTTGAGACAGAAAGACAGGATATAATTTCAAATTAGTGAAAAATGGAGAGCTGAATTGTAGAACTCATGGGGGATATGTGAATTTCAAAAGAGAATTAAACTGAGTTACTAATCAAAATGATGTTATGAAAAGTGGAACCAAATACCGAACATCTTCTCCCCCTCCATATACTTTAAGATAAAACCATATTTATGAGTTCCTGAAGAGCAGAGGTGTCAAACTCCCATTGTCATGTTGTTGTCATGTGACATATCACAACTTTCCCCCCCTTTGCTAAAATGGAGGTGGAAGTGGTCAGCGTGTGACGCATCCGGCCCATGGGCCACGAGTTTGACACTCCTGCTGTAGAGAACATACCTTGATCTGAAATGTCAAAATCTGAGAGAACTTTTCAAAAATGAAGTGCTGTCTCCTCAGAGACAAAAAAACCCCCCAATAGATTTAAAGAATTACAATATTTTATAGGATTGTGTGTTTATGCTTCCTAGTTTAAACATTAATCCAGCCCCTTACAGCCAAAACAAACAATGTATTTGTGATAATATGACATGTCCTCTTCTCTATTTGGCCACATAAATTCAGAGTAATATTTCTCTATATTTCTACAGACCTTTCTTCTGAACAAAAGCTTTTCTGTCTGCATTTCTTGGCATTTTTATTTCAAGAACAATCCTATTCTCAAACTCAGTGCAGAATTCAGCTATTATTGTTTGGGGTCATAAAGGTGTATTGTAGAATGAAAAAATACACATACTAAGCTAATTGTCTTGGCAGAAATGGAGTACTAAAGTGAGAAGCAACCACACTTAGAGTAAAATGTGACTTCTTGAAGTAAAAAGTGAAAGAGCTGGATGTGTACTGAATCACACAATCAAAATGAGGTTTAGAGCTTTTTCTACTAATCGATGAATCTACTATGGGTTAGATTGGCTTCTTTTTTCTGGTCTCTAGTTTGTTTCATTTAATTTTTGTAGCACTGTCATCATTTTTTATCACACGTTTTTCTCCTAATGTTTTTGTGTACACTGTGGACTCATATACAACTATTGTCCTGAAATTTATACCATTTTTGGTATATTCTTGTTGCATATCAGTGTGCTTTTTCATCTAAACATAAACAGTATATTGCAGTTTAAAAAGAAAGATGTGTTCATTTGTGGTTGCAAATTGCATTTTAGAATTCAGGAAATGTGATTACAAAGCTTAGATTACATTTCAGTTTGGAAATTTATATTGCAACCAATGCTTTTAATTACTTTGTAATTTATAGAACTGAGATTGAGCAGTTTTTCCAAGTTTTCTGATATCAAATTATTTAGAGTGGTTAATTAGAAGAACAGCAGAAAAAGGGCAGGTAATGTAAGGATGCACAAAACATTCTGTTTTAGGATGTCCCAAGCTCATACAGATAACTCCAGAAAATTCCAGAAGATCTGAAATAAGATACCTCATAAGGATCTGTAGATGTTAAACTATGATCACATCACCGTGTATTACCAACATCTAGAGAAAGGGAAATTTGGTTTGTTTGCTTTTTTAATCCTCCATGTTATAAGTCAAAATCCTTTTTGCTATTCTGAAAGTCCTTCAAGACCTGCTCTAGGTAACTGGAAATATGTTCAATATAGCCATTGTTGAAATGACTGTTTTTATCCTCTCTTTGCCTAAGATGCTTATATTCATTTTATAATATTTCTCTTTTAAGTTACATATTTATAGTTTTATATCTATTATCTTTATATATGTTGCTTTATTTAATTTGTTATATGCTGCCCGCATCATTTTTTGTGATATGGGTGGCTATACAAATTATACAATAAATAAATAGATCAGTTGTTACTCTGTTATCTCAGTGGGTTTTTTTCCCCTTCATTTTTTTAAAAACAAGATTAGGTTCTCTACACCCCTGGTCTGCGGCCTGCTAGAAATCAGGTCACAGGAAAAATGAGCAAGCGTGCCCGCAAAGCTCCACTCACATGAGCAGTGGACAAGTGCATGCATATGAAGCTCCGGTAGCACAAGCAAAAACTGAGTTTCGTGCACAAGTGCTCTCTGCTCATGCAAGATTCATGTTTGAGCACAAGTGCCTGTTGCTCATGTGAGGAGAGCTTCGTGTGTGAGTGCAAGTGGCCTCTGCTTGCACATGAACTCCATTCGCACAAATACTGCTACCACAAATGGAGATGTGCATGCGCCTGCTACTCACATGCCTCTCCTACCACTCCAGGCTGTGCAGCCAAGCTGAAAAGGTTGGGGACCATTGTTCTATGCTTCTTATGAGATGTCACCAATAATGTTCAAGTCATCATTTTATTGCAATTAAATTTTTAAAAATGGGTGAAATCATATGAATTTGGTGTAATATCTAGTTTATCCCTCAATGATATTAGAAATGAAAAAGAGAAATCAACTCAAAGCAGATAAATGTATATTATTAGCAGAAATGGGAATGTACAGTTTATTTTTAGACTTAGGATACTAGCTTGTATTATACTAGGGATCAATTTTCATGAGACAGATAATAAATTATACAATTGTTTCCCAATATTGTTACTCTTGATTATCTAATATAGGCAATAATACAGATCTGGTGGAAGACTAAATCTTGAGTAGAGAATATTGAACCCTTCATTATACTGACTTTGGTTTAAAAAGTAGGTTTTAAAATGTAAAGTAGTTTATATGTTACTTCAAATAGAACATACAGTACATTGTCTTCCATACCTACCAATAATATCCTTATACATACAAGTGTGCATGTACATATACCCAAATGTGTACCCACATACATTTACTATTTCAGATACATACACATGCTCATAGTAGAAGTAGCATATACATATTGCAGCATATAATATAAAATATACTCTAGATCATATTTGGTTATGCCTTTGAGCATTGTGAGAATCCTCAAGACTTGCTACTAGTGTGATGGCATCTGAAGATAATGATGACATTGCAGACATGGTAATACATCAAGGAAAGCTGATAAAACACAGAGAATGTAACACTATGGCAAAGCAAGGCAGAGACAGACATGGGGGAGTAAAGCAAGAGGGGGATGAATTTGCTAATGGCAAAATCCAAGAACCAAGAAAAGAACCGGTCCCTGGCAAATTGAAGACATTTATTAGGCTAAGTAGACATGGTGAAAATGATGAATTATCACTGTACAAGCCAACCCTAAAGCTGAAAGAAGGGAGATTATACTAAGTACCTCAATCCATAGGAAGTGATATTTCATATATACATATTTGCTGCACTGAAGTATTGACCTCAAATCCAACTTGCTTCCACATACATGACAATGATACATACACAGCTTTTAAAAATTTCTCTTTAGCTTTTGTTTCCCATCATAGCAGGAATTTGTTAATTTTTTTAAGTATTGTGTAGAAAACTGCTTCTGCAATTTCAACCTTTCTCTTCAAACTTGATAGGAAACATTTTTCAAATATATATATATATATATATATATATATATATATATATATATATATATATATATATGTGTGTGTGTGTGTGTGTGTGTGTGTGTGTGTGTGTGTGTGTATTTTTGGTTGTTCGGGTTTTCTCCCACGTAAAATTGGAAGTATCTAGGTGACGTTTCGATGAAGTCTCATTCAACATCTTCAGGCTTGTGTCTTCGGCTTTGTGCTTCTCGGAGTAATGTGAGCTTGCAGCTGCTTCTTTCTTTTAACTGCTAGTGGGGGTGTGACTTGATTGGGTGGGGGCTTGGCTGTGTTCTGATTGGCTGGTGGTGTGTTCTGTTCAGGTGGGAGTTTGGTTTTGTTCAGGTTAGTCTTAGTTGCCAGGGGATTTGAGCTGGTGAGCTGTGATCCTGTTGTTTGGCTTCGCATTCATGGTCGTGCCACATCTTCATGGTGGGCGTCAGTTTGCTTCATGTATGGGTCAGAGGGGTTTGAAGTGGGTAGTGATGCCGTTTCTGTACGGCTTCTGGTCCGTGGTCGTGTCTCATCTTCTGTGTGGGTGTGAGTCTGCTTTCTACGTGGAAGTGTGGTGGTAGCATCTTGTGTAGCCCTCGTGCATGTGGGTCTGGTATCATTCTTCATGTTAGGTACTCGTTTGTTCATGAGGGCAGGTTTCCAAATGGCTGGTAGATGGGAGGTATCATCTCATTTATTCATGCATGACTCTTGTGTTTTTCATAGCAGAAACAGGAGGAAGTCAAGGATTTTGTAGCACCTTTCATTAAAAACACTGCCAAAAGAAATTTAAAACAGACTGAGAATGAGTTAGAAAAACAGAAGACTTTTTTTTCAGAAAATAGGGGACAAGGTGTGTGTGGAGGGGGGGATTTGAAGATAAACATTGGTGCCTTTGTCAGCTTTTTTAAAATGCCTAAATCAGAGAAAAAATTTAATTGATTGATAATCTAAATATTAGGCAACTTTTGGAGCTCCAATATTGAATACTCCAAGGGGGACAATTGGATTGTCCTATCCAGTTGGAAAAAAATTGTATTGGTTACTTCCAAAAACTGGAAACCATTTAGAATTGCAAAAGCAATGCTAAATAAGACATAAGACATAAGAATTTATTTGTCATTACACTCGCAAGCGGGTGCAACGAAATGAGGTGCTCTTCCACAACACCATTGAAAGAAAAATAAAATTAAACACAACAGACCATACAATAATCTTTATACAATTTAAAAATGTAAATACCCCATTACTCTCAGCCATTAAATTCCACAAAATCTTATGACCCTGCATTCAAACTCAAAACTGCACTTGGATAAAAACTGTTCTTAAATCTAGTCGTCCTTGTTCTTAATACCCTGAATCTCCTTCTCGAAGCTGATGTCCCGGATGAGAGGAGTCATTCAATATATTAAATATCTTCCTCTTACATCTATTCCTATACCGTTCTCCCAAAGAGGGGAGTGAGCAGCCAATGATGTTTTGGGCCATCTTAATCACCCTCTGAATTGCCTTTTTCTCTGCCACTGTGCAGCTCGAGAACCATACACAGAGACAGTAGGATAATATACTCTCAATTGAACTCCGATAGAAGGTAGTCAGTAGACTCTCAGCCAGTTGTTGTTTCCTAAGAATCCTTAGTAAATACAACCGTTGTTGTGCCTTCTTAATTAAAGCAGCGGTGTTTGCACTCCAGGTCAGGTCATTTGTAATGATGGTCCCGAGATACTTACATTCAACCACCTGTTCCACACGAACTCCCTCTATATACAGTGGCTGAATGTCTGCTCTTTTTTTCCTATAGTCCACTATAACCTCCTTGGTCTTCTTAATGTTAAATAGAAGATTATTATTTTTGCACCAGTGGGATAGCTGTAATACCTCATCCCGATATGCAGACTCATCATCCCCAGAAATAAGTCCTACAAGCATAGTATCATCTGCAAATTTTATTATCTTATTTTTGGGATGTTTATTTGTGCAATCTGATGAATAAATGGAGAACAGTAGTGGACTAAGGACACAACCTTGTGGAGTGCCAATGCTAAGTGTCTTGACAGTAGAAATATAATCATTCAGTTTAACTCTTTGTGGACGATTTGTTAAAAAATGCAATATCCATAAACAAATAGAATCTGGAAAATCTAGATCTTTGAGCTTGGCTATTAATCTGTGTGGTATGATGGTATTGAAAGCAGAACTAAAATCTGCAAACAACATTCTTACATAATTCCCCGGTGTTTCCAAATGGGATAAGGCCATGTGAAGCACAGTAATAATTGCATCCTCGGTTGATCTATTTTCTTTGTAAGCAAACTGAAGCCCATCAAAGGAATCAGGAAGGCAGGAGATAATATAATTTCGAACTAGCTTCTCAAAGCACTTCATTAAGATAGAAGTTAGTGCCACCGGCCTATAGTCGCTAGGACCATTTGTGGGCAACTTTTTAGGCAGTGGAACGATGGTGGAAGCCTTGAGACACACAGGAACCACACTTTGTGTCAAGGATCGATTAAAAATTTCAGCCCACACCCCAGCTAGCTGATCAGCACAATCTTTTACCACACGACCAGGAATTGAGTCGATATATAGGTGTTTTCTGAAATATAACATTATGCAGTTAGATTTATTCCAAAGTGGAGAACTAAATTCAAGTCTAAAATTTTATTACATTATATCTGAGAGATAATAAGCAAATGTTTCTATTAAAAATAGTTATAGAAGTTTATTCACAAAGGAATTACAATCTCTCTTACTCTGTTTCTCCTCCATAAAAAAAAATAGAAGATTACTTCTTTAATTCATAAGTAGCTTAAAAGACTTTAAATGCATTTTAGTCAGGTGAATCCTCTCATGATTTTTTCCTAGGAGATTAAGCATACAACAAAGCATGAAGATAAATAGTCCATGATTCTCAGAAAGAAAGAAAGAAAGAAAGAAAGAAAGAAAGAAAGAAAGAAAGAAAGAAAGAAAGAAAGAAAGAAAGAAAGAAAGAAAACAAAGTGTGCTGCTATTCTGATGTATAAACTAGGCATAAATTTTAATTTTGGGGATTAATGTTATAACGTTAAAAGCCAGATATTAAAATCCATCTGGGCAATGTGTTTGTTTGTGCCCTTCCCTTGCATTGTTGTTTCTAACCTCACTCTAATTATGCTTACAGCTTCTAGCTGAGTACAAATCTTACATACTATTTAACATCAAGAGAAAAATTGCCAGAGAAACCATGAAGAGCAGAAAAGTGAAGAATAGAATTAAAAAGAATTTCTGTCAAATTGTAAAGTAGTAGGAAACCCAGTTCTACCTGGTTAGTATGTAGGTTAGTGTGTTGAAATGCTATAATAACAACTGTATTGTTAAAGTGATGCCTCTTTGTATAATGTTAGATTTGATAAAAATCTTTTAGAAATCTCATTTAGATGCTGTTTGTTTGACTTCTATTACCTCTCACCTTCCAGTGTTTAAAATGTTTCTACATTTTTTAATAGTTTTTGTTACATAATTTTACATATATAATAAGAAATAAATTCAAAGAAAAACTATAGTAAATGCAAAAAAAGTATATATATGTGTGTGTGTGTGTGTGTGTGTGTGTGTGTGTGCGCACATACACAGACAGATGATAGATTGATAGATAGATCTTCCTTTTGAAAGTTATACATACAATTCTGATCAAACCTGTTTTTCTAAGATTTCATCATACTTTCCTTGTTTCTGTAATCTATTCTTTCTAATCATAAAAGTTCTAAGTCATAAAATCATTTTCATGTGTATGTCAACAATGGCTTTTGTCTTTAATCAAACAAGTCAATCTGACCATTTCAACAAGATCTGTCAATTTTACCAACCAAATGTTTTACCTGAATGCATGTTCTAATTTTACTGCACTAGTCATATATTGAAATAACCATTTGTGGTTTTTCTTTAATTGTTTATCCAAAGTTCAGACTTCAAATGAATATTCTCCGGCATAACGTAATGATACATCATTTGATAAACACTTTCTTTAAGATTATAACATAATATGAATTGACCCATCTGTATGTTACAAACATTTTTTTTTTACTCTACTTTATCATAAGTTCTTTAACTTGTTCTTTCATTTCCAAATTTCAACAAAAATGTATACATTTTAGCAATTAAGTGTCCATAATTGATACAAAATTGTACTTCAAATTCTGACTTACTTTGTTCCACGTTATAAGCATTTTTATGCATTTTAAATCATTATGATAACTATGATGGGAAAACCATTGACAACAATGTCTTTCTTCCATTAGTTGCTTTCTGGGATTAATTTGATGTTCCCTTTGATGATTTTTCTATAATTCCTGGGACATTAACCATTTGTCTTTGTGTATTGTTATTTCTCTTCTATAAAATGCTTCTTGAGCTGAGATCCAAAGAGTTATTTTTGCATTTATCTCTGTTCCATATTCTCATCTGTTTAATGGTTTTTAAAATCAACATTAACTTTAGCATAACTTAATCATACCATAAATATCCATGCCATCCAAATCTCAATCTGTGTGTTTCTGACTCTAAAAGTGTTTTGTTTCTGTGATCTTTGGGAAATTCTGTTTATATAAATATTCAACCACTTTTTCCAAGGAAGTTTCTTGACATTTATGTAAAGTAAAATAATACTGATGGAATGCTTTTCACTTATTTGCATTATCTATTATCATTGTATTTCCTTCTTGTAACTGTAATACCACTTTCTTTTCTTTTTGCTATTTATATACCAACCATTTTCTCACTTTATTTGCAAATTGAAATTTTATTTGTTTCCCATACTTTATTTTTATTTCCATCTCTATCGTTGTTAATGTACAGTAGATAATGTCTCTGTAGAATCTTAATTTGGTGGACAATAGTGGTCCTTTAGGGACATTTTTCTATTTTTTCTTCCTTTTTTTAAATCTCCTCCCAAAAATTTGTATCTTTTCTTTCCTTTTTTTAAAAAAAATCACTGTTATGTTGTAAAATATCCTCTTAGACATGTTTTGCTTGCATTCCAATCTTTCTTAGGCCTTAAGATTAGGATTGTTTCAAAATAATTATTTTAATCATTTTAAACCTTCACCAGAATTTTCTTTTGCAACAGCATATCATTCAGTCCCCATCTTTTTAAAAGTTAAAAGTCATTGGACTGTGGTCTGAGAAAATATTTGATATATTTCCTCTTTAGCAGTGAAAGCCTTAGAGATTGAGTTGATATCTATTTTGCAAAAAGAAATGATGTACAGAAATATAAGTAAATTCTTCTGAGTCAACATTTTTTATATTTTTATACCTTCAAATTGTCCATTAAATCACAGAAAGCTTTGGTAGTAAAAAGTTTCTATATTTCTGACTGGTTAGAGCAAGGTAAAGTAATTAAAGCCAACAATAATTAGCATAGTTAAACCCAAGTAAATAGAATGATGAACTAGCTAATCTTGACCTACAAAAAAAAACAGCAATAATGTGGTGCTCTGGTATACTTAAGAATGTAACAATTGCTGTTGTTTTTTTGTAGGTCAAGATTAGCTAGTTCATCATTCTATTTCCATGGCCAATGAAATGCTTCTGATGAATCAGAAACTTGGAATGAAGCACTGGCCTTTACGTTTTATTCAGGTCCAACAGGAATATGCTGCTATTGATCATATGCTTCACAAAATAAAATGCCCATATACATAAAAGTACATACACACAAACTTAACACACATTTGACAAATGAGAGAGAAAGAAAGAAAGAAAAAGGCCCTAATAAATAAATCATTATTTCAATATGCAACATAATATAACTAAGAGGTACAATATTATTATTGATCTGTTCTTCGATTAATCAATTGAGAGATGCAAGCCATAAGGTTTCACAGTACTATTATACTTGATTTTGTGTGCAGTGAAATGAACTTTTATTGTTTTATATTGGTTCTATATTTTGGGGAGGACTTAGTAAGTTGTTCTCAAATGAAGCTTTTTCCTAAGAGCCATATTTTCTTAATACCATCAAACTGTATTTTCACAAACACACAAAATGAAATCGTGTATGGTCAGGGAAGAGGGAAACCAAGAACCCAGGAAATGAAAGGAGATTTGCTGAGAAGCAATCCCCAATGGGACCTTTGGGTCAATAGCAATAGCACTTAGACTTATATACCAATTTATAGTGCTTTACATCCCTCTATAAGTGGTTTCCAGAGTCAGCATAATGCCCTCTAACAATCTGGGTTCTTATTTTACCCTCCTCAGAAGAATGGAAGGCTGAGTCAACTTTGAGCCTGGTGGGATTTCATCTGCCAAATTGCAGGCAGCTACCTGTCAGCAGAAGTAGTTTGCAGTACTGCACTCTAGCCATTGTGCCACTGAGGTTCTAATAGTCATGCTCTGCATTTGGGCATAAGAACATAAGGAGTACTGTTCTAGATCATACCAAAGGCCTACCTAGTCAAATAGAGGGTTCCCACCATGGCTAAACAGATGTCTCTGAAAAACGTTTATGGAAAACAATAATGTAACAATATATCTGCCTGATTATAGTTTCAACATCTGCTTGTGCATATTTTACCTAAAATAATATTTAACTATGATGATTTGCATCCATTGGTACTCTAGTCTTTCATGACTATATTACATCAACAGAAAATTTAAAAATGAAAATCTGCAGGTTTGATTCAATGCTGGCACTTCGGTAACAATGTACTTTAAATGGGAGTAGTAGTTACCAACACGTGCCTGAGAAAAAAGCAGACTCATTATCTAATGTTCTCTACTTTGTAGAGACTTAATTTTCATCCTGTTCCTAACCCTGAGACCCATTTATAACAAAAGGAAAAGTGTTATCTAAATATATCCTTTAATCCAACTCCTGCCTTTACCACCCCATGATGCATCTATTCCAGGAACAACAGCAATAAAATATATCCAGGCCTGATTTATTTTACTGAAATATTATTTAATCACTCACTAGTGTGCCACTTCATATGGTACAAATATAACAGGTTTCTGCTATGGACCTGGGAGGTAGGGAGGATTATGCATCTTCTTTTTTGAATATAGTAGAATCCTTCTGAAGCCTGGCTCATATGCATAGCAGAAGCATATATCCAAAGCCATATTCAATATTTATTTATTTTTAATTATTTTATTTGTCAATTGTTTACAAGATAATAAGTATAAGTGTATACATAATTATGAATACATGATATGGGTACATATAAGAAAAATAAAATAAAAATAAAAGAAACAATAGGACAGGGACGGTAGGCACGTTGGTGCGCTTATGCACGCCCCCTACAGACCTCTTAGGAAAGGGGTGAGGTCAATAGTAGACAGTCTAAGGTTAATATCTGGGAAACTCATGGAAAAAATAATCAAGCTACAAATCTGCAAATATCTCAAAGCAAGCAAAGTTATATACAGAAGGCAACATTGGTTTGTCAAAAAAAAAAAAAAAAACCAGATCATGCCAAACAAATCTTATTCAATTCTTTGACAAAGTGTCTAAATTAGTGAAACAGTGAAACATTGTGGACATAGTATGCTTGGATTTCAATAAGGAATTTGACAAAGTAGATCACAACCTACTTCTTGCAAGTTAGATGTGGG
The DNA here is from genome assembly GCF_049901715.1 of Pseudonaja textilis. Classification (NCBI taxonomy): domain Eukaryota; kingdom Metazoa; phylum Chordata; class Lepidosauria; order Squamata; family Elapidae; genus Pseudonaja; species Pseudonaja textilis. Next base: position 233,558,597 of record NC_141991.1, on the reverse strand, counting down.
ATAGACAGCAACACCACCAAATGGATTCATAACTGGCTGATAAACTACACTCAATGTATAGTTCCTTAATAGAACTACATTTACATGAAGGGAAGTAAGCAGTGGAGTACTCGAGGTTCTGTCTTATACCCAGAACTTTTCAATATCTTCATCAATGATTTAGATGAAGGGCTAGAATGGTAACTCAAATAGGCAGACAACACCAAACTGGCAGGAATAGCCAACACCCCAGATAATAGGCTCAAGATCCTGAAGGATCTCAACAGACTTGAATGCTGTGCCCTATCTAACAAAATGAAAATCAGTGTAGAGAAAAGTTTCACACTTAGGCAAGAAAAACCAAATGAACAGGTATAGAATAGGTGGAACCTGGCTCAATAGCAGTAACTGCAAGAGGGATTTTGGAGTTCTAGTGGATACTCCACTTAGAATATGAGCCAGCATCCTAGACTGCATTAACAGAGGGATAGAAACAAGATTATAGGAAGTGCTAGTACGATTTTATGATGCCTTGGTAATACCACACTTGGAATACCGCATCCAGTTTAGGTTGCTACAATATAAAAAGGGTACTGAGACTCTGGAAAGAGTGCAGATAAGAACAACAAAGATGATTAGGGGGGTGGAGGCTAAAACATATGAAAAAAGATTGTGGGAACTGGTTATGTCTGGTCTAGTTAAAAGAAGGATTAGGTTTGACATGATAGCAGTGTTCCAATATTTGAGGGGCTACCACAAAGAAGATGGGGGAGGGTCAATCTATTTTGCAAAACATCAGAAGGCAAGATAAGAAGTGATGGATGGAAACTAATTGTTCTGGACCTTAAAACCATTACCTGATTATAAAGCAGACAGATAACTCCATAAAGCATCCATACAAAGTTTTTGGTTCATCAGGCATCCTCAAGATAACTCACGGTTACATCGAGATTCATCTCAATGTCCAACTCTTTGCATAGCTGACTTTCTGGTGTAAAAGGATGTTCATCTTTCATCCCCAAAATGAAGGAGCAAGGGGGTGAGGCAGCAGCATGCTGCTGGGTTCCAGGCAAGAGTGCTGGGTTCCAGGCAAGAGTGAGGAAACCTCCCCCAACCCGCCAAGAGTTAATTCAGGGACCAATCAGGATTACAGATGTGGCCACATGACATGGACTACATTTCCTAGGATACCTTAACTACATTTACCATGATGCATTCCCTTAAGGGGATAGCTCCCAATTCCTGACTAACTATCCCAGTTCCCAATTAACTATGCATTTCCTGAACAGCACACTAATCAAGGAAAAAAGCAAACTAGAACTCAGGAGAAATTTCCTGACAATGAGAACAATCAAGCAAAGGAATGGCTTGCCTTCAGAAGTTGTAGGTGTTCCATCACTGGAGGTTTTTAAGAAGAGATTGGACAACCATTTGTCTAAAATGGTATAGGGTCTCCTGCTTGAGCAAGGTCCCTTCCAAGGTCTCTTCTAAATCGGTAATTCTGTTATTTACCATTGATAATCTGGGCCAAACATTGGTTATATGCAATTTGTACTGGTGATCTTCCTGTGATATGATAACATGTGACTTCTGGGAATTGAAGTCTACACATCTTCAAGTTGCCAAGATTGAGAAACATTGATCTATGCAAAGACTCAAAAAGGAAAAGATCGTAGTATTCGGTAGATTGTCCTTTATCCTGAAAGTCACATTAGCATTATCTGTTTGGGAAAATTCCTGGTTCTTTCTCCTACAAGACATAGTCTTGGTAAGATATGCATGAGCAATAGCAAGTGTGGCAATTTTTGTTTTATCTCATTTTTCAAGCATTGTGAAAGCCAAACTGTTTCCTGCATTGAAGGTGTTTTGCTGTGATTTAGAGTTGAATATAATTAAACCCCTACCATCAATTTTGACAGAACATCCTGTACATTGTAAAGAGGCAACCAGACTCAGATTGTTTGCACTAAAGATATTTGACATCTCTTTATCTTCCTGATGGAAGCCTGTTATCTTACATACAGCACAATCCACAGGAGTAGGCTAACTTTATTGTGCCTTGATTGACAGATTAGCAAAGTGATAGACTTTGACAAACATGAGAGCAGCGTCTTGATTCATTCTGAGAAAAGAACATTTACAAATGAAAGCAGCCACACAATAGGAAATTCTTTTGATTTGGTTGCCTGGATAATATTTATATACAAATATGACAGCTACTTCTTTACACAAAGTGTATGACTAGGTCTGCTCAGGTTTAGCAATCCAGGCATTTGTATCCTAACTTTCAAAATAGCAAAACAAGGCCAAGTTTGGACATTTCTTTATTTATTAAACTTACTATGCTAACAACTACAGACATATGGCCAGTTTCTAAAACTGAATGAGGTATACGATCAGAATGGCTATGGAGATTCTCAGTCACCCAGGTCATGGTTGTCCCAAAGGTGCTTTCTTTTTTCAAGAGGCAACTGGACTTTGGGATATGCAATCAGAAAATACACAAGTGATGGTCTTCCTCCAAGATCCTCAAAATTGAGCATTGTGACTAACTATGAGAAATACCACAATGGTTTCTCTTTCTATTATAATGGCTACCCAAGTCAAATACATTCTGGGATAAATAGGTGTTAGGAAACCAACATGGTGTAGATCACTGTTGCTCAACCTTGGCAACTTTAAGATGTGTGGATTTCAGCTCCCAGAATTCTCCAACCAGCAAGCTTGTTTGGGTGCTGGAGGTTTGGGCCAAGAATAGAGAAACTTAGATTCAAATGTACAATCATCCATAGCAATAGCAATAGCACTTAGACTTATATACCACTTCACAGTGCTTTACAGCCCTCTCTAAGTAGTTTACAGAGTCAGATTAATCTCCCCAACAATCTGGTTTCTCATTTTACCAACCTTGGAAGATGGAAGGGTGGGTCAACTTTGAGCCTGGTGAGATTTGACCTGCCAAATTGCAGGCAGACGGTGGCCAGCAGAAGTAGCTTGCAGTACTGCATTCTAACCACTGCGCCACTTTGGCTCTTGCACATGCATTTCACCATATTTATTTATTTCCCATTTGCAGACTTTTAGCCTTACATGCCACATAGAGTTTGAGTGGGAGGTAGATAACCAAATATCAAATCTGCAGCTCCTGGTGCAAAAATGAAATATGAATGTGATGAATAATATAATTTTAAAAGCCTGATTATAATTCACCATAATTCTAATATTCTAATGCCCGTGGGCCACCTGTGGCCCTGGGCAGCCAATAATTCAGCCCCAAAAGATCATAAACTTTTAACATTGTTATATGATTTATATACATTAACTAAATTATATATTTTATATGCAACTGAAGACAATTCCTCTTCACCCAATGTGACCCAGTCAAGCTAAAAGGTTACACACACACGTATACACCTCACCATGTTCTATCAATCTATCAGAAACTCAATCTTTTAATGCATTTTAAATCTAGATCATATGCTAGATCTTAGCATGTTTCATAGTTAGAGTCTTCTCTGCTTAGGCATAAGGTGGTCAAATAAAATCAAATTGTGTACATAAGAAACACCTACCAAAAATATCTCTTCCTCATATATTTGGACAACATCATCAAAGTGTAGAGTGATGATATTGTCCAAATATGTAACTCAGTTTTCATCAAGCTGTTTCCCTCCAGATGTTTTTAATCCAAAACTCTCAGAATTCTCACCATAGGTTGAAATTCTAAGGCAGTGACGGCTAACTCTTTTGGTACCGAGTGCCCAAAGCAGACATGTGTGCATTCCCAAAATGCAACACATGGCCACACACGTGTCCCACCGTGCATGCGAGTGCACCCCAGGTGTGTGTGTGACTCCTGCATGTGTGCCCCACCCCCGTAAGTGTGCTCCCCGTGCATGTGCAGACCTGAACACCAGCTGGCTGGCAGGAGGTGCATGTACACATGCGTGGCAGAGCTGAGCTGGAGCGACGGCTTGCATGCCCAGAGAGAGGGTTCTGCGTGCCACCTCTAGCACATGTGCCATAGGTTTGCCATCACGGTTTAAGGCATGACTTAAATTGCTAAGAGTTATAGGTCCAATACCAATAATACTGTTGTTTTGAACTTCTTTAGGACTGGCTTTTACAACTTATAAATAAAACTTTCAGATAAGCATGGCTAGGACATCACTTTTTCCTTCTTCAAGGTAACTCACTAAAGAATTGCATTCAGATGTACAGTAACCAAATGATTTTGGTTCACCTAGGTAAGCTAAGCAGTTAGTGCTTGGATGGACATCATAGAAAATCTCAAGATTTCCTAGAAAAGGAAGTAAAAGGAATATCCCCAAGCAGACAGTGACTCCTCATATTGTTGCCAAAATAACCACATGGTTATATCCATAAGCTGTTTGATTTGAAGGAAATTTTAATTCTTTTTTAATATCTGAGTTTCTTTCTCATGTATTTCAAAGATACAATTCTCTTATTCGTCTCTATCCAGGCAAAAGTTCCAACTGTCATAGAAGTAAAACATTCCTAGTTGTCGGTGCAGCTGAAATAATCAGTAAGACATAGTGGAGAAACAAATGTTCACCACCTTTGCCTCTGCAATCATGGGACTTCGTCAGCTCCTATGATGATGACAAAACAACTCTATTGATTGTTCACACAAGCACGATTTCAAAGTTTACAGATATTGCGCAATCACCTTCGTTCATCAGGATGTGTTGACTTCTGCCAGCTTGTTCTGGAATCTTATCTTGCAAGGGTGTTATTTTTAAATAAAGCTATCACACCTACTTCAAAAGTACCTTATCTCCCTTTCTTTCTTTTCTCCCCACTTCCTTTTTTAAAGTTGCAATCAGCAGAAATAACATTATCAACATTTATTGAAAAGTTAACTAAACAAACTCCAGGGCCGATCAAATGTAGCCATTGTAGGAATTTCTTCTACTATATACAGTGAGTGACATTCAGACAGGTTATACATCATATAGAAAATATCACACAAGCAGGATGCGTCAGGCAGGATGGCATATTGTTTCTTGCTAGGGAAAGACTTCTTCCTTATCTTTCAGTTCTGATGGCAATAGAATTCAAAACAGGTTCAGATGTCTTTCATTAAGTAGTTTTATCTTTCTTTCTCTTTCTCTGTCTTTCTCTCTCCCCACACCCTTTCTCTTTCTCTTTCTCTTTCTGTGTGTTCAAGTTTGTGTGTGTACATATCCTCTGATCTCCCCTACAACACTTGGTTATTCTGCTTTAGCAGGTTTTTTTTTAAATGCTTTTTTGGTGCATCCAAATTCATTAGATGTGATCCCAAAGTTGTAGTTACCAAATGAAGTTTTCAAATGGGAATTCATGCAGCTCATAGTTTCTTGTCCTCCAATTTCTGTTTCCTATCCCCAAAACAAAGAGAGTGTATTACTATTGATGAGCAAAATAAAAACTTAAGGAATGCATCGTTTTTCACCATTTTCCCTCCACCACTCTACCAAAGCCAGTGAAAAGAGGCCCTAATAATAAATGCTGTGTCATGCAAATGATTTGAATTTCTATCCTTAAAATCCCATGGCCTAAAATCGAATCCCCAGAGTTTGCTATTTTATTATCAAATATTTGTAGTCTAATTTTGGTCTAATTGTTTTGGGGGGGAGGCTGTGGGAAGAGAGATTTCTAGAGGAAATGGAATCATGGTCCCAAAGGCTTCTTAGTAAAATTGATAACACATTTCCCCTGGAAAAAGTCCATCACTATTCTATGCAATTTCTTCTAGATGTATGGTACATGGTATGCACTTTTTTGCATCCTAAAAATTGTACCTCAAGTTTAGAATAAAAAGATGAATAATAAATTGGATAATTTGTTGTTAATATTTAAAAGGACAAGAATAATCTTTAAACATATATTATAGGTTAAATTTGAATTGGATGAAAACCACTTTTCAAGTTACAATAGCTAGAAATCACACCAAAATTGCAATATAAGGGGTATAGATCAGTGGTGGGATTCAATTTTTCTTACTACCGGTTCTGTGGGCATGGCTTGGTGGGCGTGACAGGGAAAAGATACTGTAAAATCTCCAGTCAGAGGTGGCATTTGCCGGTTCTCTGAATTATTTCTGCTACCGGTTCCCAAGAACTGGTCAGAACCTGCTGAATACCACCTCTGGTACAGATCCAAATATTAAATGCAGTGATCCTAACAACTAGGTTAGATGCTAGGAAGGTGCTGTAGATCAGAGGTATCAAAACTCACATCATCACAGCGAGACATATTGGGACTTTCCCCCCCTTCGCTAAACCAGGAGTGGATGTGGTCAGCACATGACGCATCGGGCCCATGGACCGTGAGTTTGACACCACTGCTCTACATTGTTCAGCTCCTTACTCTTTTTTCCCACAAAACTAAGAGATCTGTTTGCTTAATCATTCATGTCAGTGTGTTTAAATAAATGCCTATAGCTTATAAATATTACAACCACAACTTTTTAATTCCACTAGACCAGTGATGGCTAACCTTTTTGCCACAAGTGCCCAAAGTGCGCGCGCAAGCCCCCAAATTGTAATGCGCACACACCCCCATACATGCATGCACACACTCTACATGTGCCCTGTCCCATGCATGAGTGTGTTTCCCCCCTGCATGTGCCCCACCCCCACACAGAGACCCAAAGACCAGCTGGCCGGTGGGGTTGTATGCTCCTGCACGGCAGAGCTGAGCTGTGGCGATGGCTCGGAGAGGGCTCTGGGTGCCACCTCTGGCACATGTGCCATAGGATTGCCATCATGGCACTAGATAGACTGTTTCTACCCACACAATGAGGTAAATCCTGGAATATGAATCCATTAAAAAAAAGAAACATTATGAAAAAAAACACCTGTATTTAGTGCTACTTTAAATTTCAGTTGCTTCATCTGCAAGTTGTTTGTTTTTTAAAAAAATATGCAGTTCTTTTAAAAAAGGTTTAGCAATTTGTGATCCCTCAGTGTCCAATTTAACTTAGGACATCTGCACAGTAGTAACTTGGGACAGAGAAATCCCAGGATGGTAGCTTTGACTTATAATTGAAATTCCCTTTAGATCTGTTAGCATGGCATGATAGATTTTAGTGGAAATTACAGTATAAGTGAAAGATTTCCATGAGGAAAAGTTCTCCTGTTTCCATTCTTAAAAATCCCCAAACTCCCCAAATCAAATAAAAAATGATTTAACAGTTCCATCTTTTCTGATTACATAAGTATATTAACAGATTTTATTGCAGCTTTCTGGTAGCTTGGGGCCTAAGCTGTCCAATTCTCTTTTAAAAATCAGTTATCCCATTCAAAAATAAGACTTGGTTGTAAGTATAATGAAGTTGTTCCTTAAGTGTGGACAGCTTAAGATGTTGTGTCTGTCAAAATGAACTGATGATGCATTGTATTTAAAGGAGACTTCAGATAATACCATGGAGAACATTAACAAAGTATGTTATTTGCTTAATGTGGTTACCTGTACCAACAGATATTCTACTTGAATATAGTTAGTCAAAGCAATTTCTTTGACTTCAGATATGTCTATTGGAGGAGATAAATTGGGAAGAGAACCCCATATTAGTTTAAGCATTGAAAGAACAGAAATCACAATTTAAAACAGACTGACTTATTTACTGTCTTACTTACTGTGATTTGTTTTACTAATAACATTAGGTTTATATTTTTTTTCAAAGAAATATAATTGGCCCAACCATCATGAGCCCAGCCTGTCCCATATCAGGTCTGCATAGTTCTTGGATATCATCCATTCCAGAAGTAGTTTTATCATCAAATACTATAGTTTGAAATACTTCTGCACCAAACAGTGACTTGTTGTTCTCGACAATTTTATTCTGCTTAAAAGAGGATTCTGCTTTTCGGCTGTGTATTCATGATGATTGAGATTTTCTTTCAAATTTCTTTCTGGTGTACTAGAAGAGCAACAAGCCAAATAATGAAACCTGTATCATGACTTTCTACTATGGAAATTCCATGATTTCTATACATAGGCACATAAGGACAAAAACAAGGGATTTGCAACATAATATTTCAACCCATGTTTAGCCCTTTTCTCCTTTTTTTTCATCATCATGATTTGTGGTGGTTAAGGAGATTTTAAATATATGCTGGTGTCATTTTCTGTTACATTTCTTTTCATCCCCAGCTGTATACACTTCCTAATCTAGAAATGTTGTCTCAGATTTAATTAGAGTTTAGAAAGTCAAATTGCTAGAAAATAGATTGGACAATGAAAAATCCTCATAATTAAACAAGTGTGAGAACATTGCTCTTCCCTGATTGAAATCCCTGACATACACTTCTTTGAAAAACATTTCAAATACAAATTGGAATTCACCAGGTCAAAGAACAACAGGTAAAACCTTTTCAAAAATATTTTAGTCTTTTTCCTGTAACAGTTGTCGACTGTTGGACCAACCTTGTCAAGAATAGACTCTGTGTGTATATATAATAACTAAATGTATTTGTAATATCCAGAGATACAATGCCAACCAGAAATGGTGCAAATGACCAAATGACTGCAAGGAATATAAATCCTTCCATCCTCCACCATTCTGTCAGAATGGAAAAAGCTTCTGGGATCAGAAGTGAAATGTCTTCAAGAAAAAACAAAGAAAATCCAGTTGCTTCTTGAAAAAACACCTTTGGGAATGCCACCAGTAACATCTACAACAATAGCAATAGCACTTACATTTATATACCACTTTACAGCCTTCCCTAAGTGGCATATTGCCCCCAACAATTTAGGTCCTCATTTTACCCACCTCAGAAGGATGGAAGGCTGAGTCAACCTTGAGCCTGGTGAAAGTCAAACTGCCAAATTGCAGGCAGCTGGCAGTCAGCAGAAGTAGGCTGCAGTACTGCACTCTAACCACTGCCCCATCATGGCTCATACAAAATGCCTTTATGTCAAAATAAAAGCATGCGATACCATTGAATAACCACATACCTATGCATTTTTATCATAATGTCTGACCCATGAAATACAAATGGCTAATGTTGACATGATGATGTCATCAGCAGACATTGTCATTTGCCTTTGCCTGCTCCCTGGAGACTCCCATAGAAGCAGCCTTAGAAATATCTATGTTATAGACAGCTATTATAAGATTATTCCCATATACAAGAATCCCATTAATTTTATTATACAGTATCAGTATGACAAATCAGTTAGTTACAACTAGTCTTGAGCAAGAAGATTACCTTTTTTTAAACATTAACCTGAATTTATCATCATTGTAAGGTCTCACATTTGATTATTAGTTCCTAACCACACCAGATACAGGACAGGTCAAGCAAAATTGATTTTGTTCTGGCCCAGGTGCATGATATGTTTCCTTTGAAGTACTGTTGTTTCAAGACTACATCTAGACTTCAAAGAATGTTATTTCAGGCAAAAGATATCCGTAGGCATGAGCACTGCTACTAGGAAAATTTCTAATAAATAAATAAATGTCAGATAAACTAATCAAAATTTGTTAAATACCAGCCCTTTGTGCAGGTGATAAAGTTCACTCACTATCAGAATGGTGCAATGAATAAACCTGAACAAGAAACGTGGACGCCCATGTACTTACTTTGTCAATACCAATGGCAGAACAATGGCGGCTATCAGAAATGAGCCCATACTGTGTCAGAAAAAAAAAATAATCAGACATAGTTGTCATCTAGCCTAACTGATGTATTTTTTTTAAAAAAAAACAATGACTACCTTGTATGTTAGGAAATTTAAATGGGCTCCATTCTTTAGCATGTTTCTTAAAGAGTAAGAGCATTTGAACATAGTGGATGGGCCTGGCTGAAGGCTTTCTAACGGGACAAAATAAATCAAGAAATGTATAATGTTGTACTATATGGAGTGACAATTAAATTTATTATTAATTTAGAAAGAGATAAACATTTTTATTAGGAGAAAGACTTTACTTAATGCTTTATAGAACTATAGGCAAATCTAAAGAACCTAAGAACTTCTATTCATTTCCCTTCTTATGAATTTGTTTATCTCTGTAGCTACAATATAAGTAAATATGATCTCCAATGTTACATTCCTGCTCATGGCTTAATGGGGATAAAAGAAGAATATGTGTATGAATTATATTGTAACATTCAGTTCGAATTTACTGAATCCCTAACTAAATCTTCACACCTATAAACCACGCTCCTTTAAAGTCCCTGGATCTTTTCAACAAACCGAAACAATCTACTTTTTGAGAACAAAAAAATAGGACAAGTGTATTTGTATTGTTGTAGCATTAAATATGGATGAACTTTATGAACTATAAATTTGTAAGTATAATTGTTAGACATACAAAGAAGAAATTTTAGAAATCATTAAATGGAAGGGAGAAAGAGAAGTGGTTCAACATTGTTCTGAGTTAAATTTAAAAGATGTCTTGTCACTTTTTCAGGATCTATCCATATTTCCTTTTAATCTATTCCCTTTATTCCTTAACTTTACGTCCATTTAAAGCTGTATGAATTCCTCTTCTGGGTCACATAACATTTTGTGAACATTCCTGATGGTTCAGTTGATGCACAAATCACAAGCTATAAATATGTAAATTGTACATTTTCATGCTAACACAAGTTCTATTTCAGAATTTTCAAGACTAAAACCAATGTGGCCATACATTCAGATGTATGCAAATCCTGTCAACACAAGATATACAGGTAATGAAATGTGCTAGATTCTATTATTCTGCAAGATTCTGTGATTTTTTTTTTAAAAAAATAACAAGTTCCTAAACTTATGACTGATGAAATTCCATATCAGCATTATTTTCTCATAATTTTTTCACTGGACACTGAAAATTTCTTGTACTCTTAAATATTTGACAATCGTGATATTAGATTATGGTATGGTGCCCAAAGAGAGGGAAAGCAGCTTCAGTTATCAAGGTGGGGAAAAACCATACCATGTGAAAATTCTACAAAATGATATTTTCTGTTTCTCTAATTATTCAACATTCATTTATTTATTCAAGAAAATTTATATTGCCACCCAACTCACTCTCAGTAACCCTGGGCAGCTTACAAAGATAATAATAATAATAACCCAATAATAAACATATAATAATAAAAACCTAATAATAAAAACCAATAAGAAGCAATAACCTCCAGTCCTGATGACAAGAATCAATCAAATAAGCCATTTGATGGGCTGCATCCCACTCTACGTTCCCCAGGCCTGGTGGGAAAACAAGATATTCAGGGCCTTGCAAAAGAGTGTCAAAATGGGGGCTGATCTTATCTGATTGAGGATGATGTTCCGTAGAGAGGGATGTTCCATGGAGAAGGCCCTTCTTCTTGGTCCTGCTAGATGTAACTCCTTAGGAGGGGGACCCGTAGCATTTGCTGTTTCCCTACTTTGCTAGGTCAGGTAGATTTAACTAGGAAAAGATAGTTCTTCAAATAACTTGGTCCCCAGCCATGTATGGCTTTAAAGATGACAACCAGCACCTTGAATTTGACCCAGAAGCAAATCAGCAGCCAATGCAGCTTCTGCAGGAGAGACAACACACCTGCATATCTAGTCTCGCACAACATCATATAGGCTGCTGCATTTTGAACCAATTGAATCTTCTGAATACTTTTCAAAAGCAGCCCCATGTAGAGCAGGATTCTATTGTTAGTTGTTCATACATGCTTCCCCAGATCCATTTGTTGGGTTCATGATGCTATCTGAACTTAATTTTAATGTTAATTTTATCCATCTCTTGGGAAGAATGAAAAGATTTTCATTTTTTTATAGAATCTACAGTAGGATCAGAAATGTGACAATTACATCTCAAAAGGAAGGATACTCTAAAACCAGTGCCCCCTAACTCATTGGCTCATTGATCACTTTGTGAAGTTTCAGATTGTTCCTTAACCCTCAGTCTTCTATTATATGAAAATAATTTAATAAACATTACTTTAACTAGTAGCATTATGAATAATAATATAGACAAAATAATAGAAAATTAAAAATCTAAAGTGCTCTGGACTTTACAGCTTAAACAGACAAGCATTTGCCACATAATACTACAGACTTAACAATTGTTGATAAGAAAGACAAAAAAGTATGGATAGTGAATGTGATAGCAAAATAGAAGAGAAAGAACTGGAGAAAAATCACAAAATACAAAGACCACCCAATAAAAGTTGAATAACTATGTCAAAAGAAAGCAAAGATAGTACAAATGTTTATCGGCTCCTTTGGTGCAATCCCAAAATGGCTGGAGCCCAACTTGAACACCATTGGCACTGCCAAAATCACCATCAATCAATTTCAAAATATACCTTTCTTATAACAGTTTATATCTTGCACCGATACCTTTAACATCATCAAAACAACACCTGCCTATTCCAGGTCCTTAGGAAGGAATTAATAGGTGGATAAAAATGCTAAATCCAGTCTAAACATCTGGCTGACTGTGCAACCAATCATAAAAATAACACCAGCAGCAATGGAAAGAATAGCAATCAAAATGGACAACCTTTAATAACTATAACCAAACAGATCACATACAGTAAATTCAACAAAACTACTCCAGGAATACAGTTGCCCTGAAAAATATGGAGCCACCCGAATAGAATGGTCAGGACAGACCATGCCAGAACTAGGGCAAAGCTCTTTAAGAGTGACTGTGGTACACCAGAACAAATGATAAAAACAAATGATAGTTCGAGAATGCCCCCTCAGGAAATTTCAAGGCACCTGGGATGCTCTAAAATAATGAATAATCAGCAACGCCATCCATAAAGCAAGGATTACAGGCAGAAGGTATCTTTTCTGCTGGCAAATGAACAAAAAATACTGTGGAATACATTAATTTTGATGTGTAGATGATCAAAGCAACCATTTAGGAGATTCTCTCATCTCTTTTCTTAGTTTGTTCACCTTTGGACTAATTAGTCTGCTTTGAGCTGCCCTCAATGGGAAATTGCTCAAAAAGGATTTCCAGCCTTTTGTTTGTGATGGCAAACCCACAGCTTCAGGTACACCCCTGTAAGACATAGACTGTTAACATTTCTGATTTTTGTCTGCTGTAAGAAGTCAGAAATTGAATAATAACAAAAGGAGTTTCTGTTGAGTTTCAACCACTCAGAAGGAGTTATTCTTTTTGGATATTTCATCCAAATATAATTACAGATAATAATTGATAGGAGTGTTGATTTTTACCTTAAAAAAAAAAACATACATGAAAGATCCACACTTATCTCCAGCCTTATTTATTTGAAATATGTAAGGTTTCATAACTGTATTAGTTAATATTACAGTTTTCAGCTCTGATCCCAAATCAGAAGTATTAAACCAGTGGTGGGATTCAAAAACTTTTACCACCAGCTCGGTGGGTGTGGCTTGATGGGCACGCTTTGTGCGCATGCACACACTTTGCATGCATGTGTGTGCCAAACACACACTTTGCACAGGCGCAGAGGAATTTGCGCAGGTGCAGAGGCGTTCCAACTCACCTCCTGCAAGCCTGCACTCTCCTGGTCACTTCAGCAGCTGCCGCGCGGCACTCTTCTGTGCCGCACAAAGCAGCTCTACTTCAAAAGCAGAAGATAAAGGTTGTTAGGAATCTGTCCACCAATTAGTTGGGTTGGCAATATATAAACCAAAAATGTATGTTTGTAGCTTTAAGACAAAATCACTGTGTTGATTTATACTATATTCCAATTAGTTGATTATATTGCAAATTACCATAACAGGGAGCTAGAGATCATAGCTTGCTCTCTCTGACATTCTGTTGCTATCTAAGGTTCTCTGTTGTATTTATGCTGTGCTTATACTTTGATATCTTTGTTTACTGTACATGACAAAGGCAACCAATAAGAAGACTTTGTAATTGGATATTATTTGGACTGTTAAACGTATATGACTTGGATTGTTTATTGGATTGTGCTATTTCTTAAAGTAAACTTTAACTCAATTTAGTGTATCTGTGTGTGGCTGGATAATTATTCATAACTATTCTCATAAACATTTCCATGTGCATATCCTTGTTACTCAAGGGTTATTCTGTACATATCATAACAAAGGTGAGTATGGGAGCCCAGTGGGGAGGGTGGGATGAACGGCAGTGCAGTGGAGAGAACTGGTTCAGTCTCCGTTGCTCATTGCTGCTACCGGTTCAGCAGAACCAGGCCGAACTGGTAGCATACTACCACTGTATTAAACCATTTGTGATTTAAAATTGCACATTATGGAGAATATGACTGAATAATCAGAAAACACTGAAACAGAACTGATACCAATATGAGTTGAAGCTATGACTATTTTTTTCTGTGTCCCATCCCAAAGCAAGGATTTTTTTAAAAAATGCAGATGAAATGCAAAAGATCAGAAATTTAGAAACAGGGGTCAAGCACAAGAAACCAGGAACAGGAATTGACTTCAAAGCACTAGTTATTTATACACTTATTTCATGCTAATTTTACAGAAGAATTTGATTTACCAATGGTCAGGCCAAATTGGCACTAGATAAGGGTTAATGGAATTCACAGGGGGCTGCACTTAGGTCACTTGTGAGAACATAATGACTCCAAACTGATGGTGTGTTTGACTCCCCACCCCTAGGCTCAGTCTGATCATCTGCTACTGTTGGAAGTTGTGATTACCCTCTCTTCTAGGAAAACAGCCCCCACCCTTTGTCAAGTAAGGCTATTAAAAAAGCTGGAGCCAGCTTACTTTTCACAACAAAGGAAGGAGAAAATAACAGGCATGAAATACAGAGAAAAAACCCTACAAACTAGCTAAGATCCTTTCCCGTAGAAATCAAATAGATGGCAAGCTATAAAAATTTGTGAAAAGCAAACTAAAAGGCATAACAGGAAACTCAGGATATTGCAACCTAATGCAACAAGCAGCTACAAAGTGAACAAACAGCTACTATAAAACAATTACTCCTACCAAGATCCCAGGAAGAGATCCCAATCTCAAGAGACAGGAACTCATCACATACACACACATAAATCAAAGACTTCAAAGGTTCACACTTACAAAATCAAAGGATCTGAAGGGTATAAAAAAAGAGTTTCTCTACTCACAAGATTAGATTAATCCTAGGAACGCTGTGAGATTTCTTACCTGCCTTCCTATTAATAAACTGATTCTGACTTTCAACGCAGCTGACCAAATCATTTTGCATTTCTCCCAGCCGGGAAATTTGAATCCACAAAAGGAAAGTACTTTGCCTATTCCTTAAAGGGCAATATTTCTTTTTTCCTTTCCTCAATTGGCGACTCTGATGGTTTTCCGACCAACCTAGCCACCGGATGGGGTCTGGAGATAGAAACCCAGCCAGCATGGACCTTCTTTTTCTGGGGAGAGCATCCATGGACCCTGCCCAGGAGGCACTGGGTAGTAAAGGGAATCCTTGAGACTTGACCTCAACAGCTGCTTGAAAGCAGGTGAGTACGGCTTTAAAATTAAAATCCTAGAACTGTGGGGAGTGGAAGGGAGAGTGAAATGCCATGTGTATGTGGGGGGCTTTGCCTGTGGAAAACAGCTGGATCCCACGTCCTCCATTGATCTCTAGCTGCATCCCAACCTGCTGCTAGTTCGAAAAGAGCACTGACCGGCAGGATTGGGAAAGCAAGGGGGGGTCATGGAGTGTGAGACCTTCTGAAGCTCGCAAGGATAAGCCAAGTGGGATATGAAGTGAGAAGTGGCTAATAAAAGAAAAGAAATAACTAGGGGAACTCCAGTGTCTCCCAGAGCAAACCCAGGGATTCCTACATACTTCTGAAATTAGTTAGATAGTTAGGAATTTGTGAAGTTGTGAAGTTACGAAGTTGTAGGAGGTGCCCGTACTCATCTGCATTGGGGGCAACAGGTGCTCCGAGATTCCCATTTTTTAGAGGGATCTGAAAACTGGTGGTGGAGAATTCCCTAAGGAAAGAGGTGCGTCCATACTCTGTAAGGGAACCAGAGTCCTCTTCAGACCTTTTTTCTGAAAACTGACATGTAGCTCAGCTGTAAACAAAGTGTCACACTCCACATCAGAAGGGGAAACATGGGAAGTTGCAACTCAAGGGTGGTAGATACCCCTTTAGAAGATTTGCTTGAGGCATGGGATGAAAAGCAGATGCCAGTCCTGGCCGGAATGAATAAGAGGAAAGCGAAGAAGATATGTAGAAAATTGGCTTTGCTAAATTGGGAGGCAGATTTGGCCTGACAGGGTTAACAGAATTCACAGCGGGCTGGACTTAGGTCTCTTGTGAGAACATAATGACTCCAAACTGATGGCGTGTTTGACTTCCCACCCCTAGGCTCAGTCTGATCATCTGCTACAATAGAAACAGGAAGGAGTTATAACTGAATAGAATAGAATAGAGCTGGAAGGGACTATGGAGGTTTTCTAGTCCAGCCCACTGTTCAAACAGGAGAAGCCTTACTATTTCAGATAAGTGGCTATCTAGTCTCTTCTTAAAAACCTCCAGTGATGGAGCACCCATGATTTCTGAAGGCAAGCTATTCCACTGGTTAATTGTTCTTACTGTTGGGAAGTTTCTCCTTAATTCCAGGTTGCTTCGCTGCTTGATCAGTTTCCAACCATTATTTCTTCCTTCTGCCTTCTGATGCTTTGTAGAATAATTTGACCCCCTATTCTTTGTGGCAGCCCCTCAAATTCTGGAATATTGCTATCATGTCATCCCTAATTCTTCTTTTCTTTAGACAAGCCAAACCCAAATCCCGGAGCCATTCTTCAGATGTTTAAGACTCCAGGCCTTTGATCATCTTAGTGGCTCTTCTCTGAACTTTTCCAAGATATCGACATCTTTTTGGTAGTATAGTGACCAAAATTGGTTGCAGTATCCAGGGTTTACTAGGGTTTTATAAAGAGGTAGTAATAGTTCATGTGATCTTGATTCTATGCTTCTGTTTATACAATCCAGGATTGTATTAGCTTTTTTGGCTGTTGCTGCACACTGCTGGCCCAAGTGATCATCCATTAGGATTCCAAGGTCTTTTTCACAGTTACTGTTTTTGAGCCAGATCTCACCTAATATTTTCCGTGAAATCTGAACCACAATCTCTTAGGTAGTAGTCCACTCACCATCCTATTTTCCAATGAATAATTTATTTTTCATAAATAAATCAATTAATAAATTTTCACTGAATAATAATTGTTCACTCCATGGGATGCCACACCCTAACTCAGACCTTCTCTCTTGACATTGGTATAAAGCAAATCCTTTTAAAGAGATATGTAGCTTGCATGCTAGCTCTACCCAGATGTTGGAAAAAATATATTTGCATATTCAGACACAAGGACTTTCCATTGTATCTAAGAATATACAGTAGCTAAACACCAACCACATTCATTAGCTACCTGTCAATAGAGAAACTGCTAATGGTGATGAAAAAAAATCAAGTTGGCTAAGAAAAGAAAATAGCTGGGTGGAGAAGAAATATGAAGAAGCATCTATTTTAGGTGATAAGTGCTAATGAACATTAAGTGAAATAAATTTTTTTAATGTAAGTCTTCAGCAGCAAAAGAAGGACATATTGGTATCTATTTCTCAGTCTACTTCTGCTTAAGATATTTGAGACAATTCTGATTCACATAGGCTGTGAACTGTCCCGGTGTTAATGGTATCCTGAAAGGAAAGGCCTATCAGTTCAATTTAACTTGTCTGTAGAAAGAAGTTCATAAATAAATTCACCGACTCTCCTGACAAAACATTTTCTGAGGAACATGAAATTATAGGTGCACTTTTGACAGCCAAATTTATATGCAGAGCAGTCAAAAGAATTTTATTAACATAAACAAGTCAAAAGTATCTTAATCCCAGTTCAGGGGACATAGCCTCCTTTAGAAGATGAATTCTTGACAAGAAACTTATCTCACATATATAATTTAGCCTTTTCAAGGGCAGAGAAATGTGTCAGAAGTTTTTAATTTTTATTTTTTTTAGAACAATAGCAGCCCAAAGAAAACTACCACAAGTCTATGTGGGCTGACAAACATGTCTCACTATTTAATAGATTCCTTCTTTAAAGGTCAAAAGTGGCCATAATTTTGGAGAGGCAATAGAAATGCAAGGAATTGCAAGGAAATGGTTAATGTTACAGACAACAGTTTGGTCTCCAATTATTTATCACATTTCATAAAATCTGAAGGTGTTTAAACAAAGGCAGCTGAACTTGGCATCTAGGTTAGGTTACTATCTCACACCAAACTAGCATAGAAAGACCATTTGGAGTCTTTGTCACTGGACTCTCCATAGTGGCTACTCTGTTTGGTGAGAGCTGTCTGAAAGAGTTTTTCTTGCTTGAATGAAACCAAACAGTCCTGGTGACCAATAGTAGCAAAAGTGTTTCCTTCATTTCTGTTGATTAGGTTATAAGTTTTTTTTAACCAAGGCCACTGAGAACATCAGAAGTTTATACACTGCTATTCTGTCTTTATTACTATTCATTTCTTTCATTTTTTTTCTCTGTCCTCTTCTAATCCTGCCCACATCAGTATAGAACATATTTCAATCTATGTCCAAATGGAATACTCTGATCTGAGTACAAACTGAAATGAAATCAAGAAAGAAGTCAAAAATGCTGTCAGAGCAATCTATAAAACTAGACAAACTATGATAAAAACATATACTGTATATACATACACATATGTACATATACATACATACATACACACACATATGGTTTGATAATACACATTGATTTACAGCCCTCTCTAAGGAGTTTACAGAGTCAGCATACTGGCCCCAATAATCTGGGTTCTCATTTTACGGACCTTGGAAGGATGACAGGCTGAGTCAGCCTTGAGGCTGGTGAGATTTGAACTGCCAAATTGAAGGTAGCCGGCAGGCAGCAGAACAGTGGTGGGATTCAAAAAAATTTACTACTGGTTCAGTGAGGCATGGCTTGGTGGGCATGGCAGGGGATGGATACTGCAAAATCTCTATTCCCACCTCACTCCTGAGGAAGGATACTGCAAAATCTCCATTCCCTCCCCACTCCTGGGGGAAGATTACTGCAAATCCCCTTCCCTCCCCACCCCACTAATCTGCTTTCCAGCTCCGTTCTTCTGTGCATGGCAACCAAAGAAGACCAAGCCAATCAGCTGGGACTTGAGAGGCAGAGAATACATGGAGGTGGAGCCAGTCAGAGGTGGTATTTGCCAGTTCTATGAACTACTCAAAATTTCCACGACCGATTCTCCAGAACTGGTCAGAACCTGCTGAATACCACCTCTGCAGCAGAAGTAGCCTACAGTACTACATTCTAACCACTGTATCACCATGGCTCAATATATATAATCTTATATTATAGGGTTATATATTTAGATTATAAATACATCTTATTTATAACCTAAATATAAAATATAAAGCCTCCAACTTGTTAACCCTATGAAATATAGCCTTGGTCAAACAAAAGTTAATCTACTTTTGATTAAAGCAATGTGTAGAGCAATGTGTAAATTTGTCAGGATATAAGATTCTATGCTTTGCTATTTATTTCTAAAAAAATGGGATTTTTTTGTCCAATCTCACCCTTATTAGATACAGGCAGATACTTCAACTTATCATCTCTCTTTGCTACAACAACTTTTCAATTTATCACCTTTTATAAGGTTATCATAAAAACTGAAGAAAGGTTTCTAGGCTAGATTGAACTTGGCAGAAATTATAATTTCTAAAGGTTCTATAAAGGTTAATTTACTTAAATGAACTCTTGGCCTAACAGTCTAGTAAAAAGGCCAGCATACGTACATTAGGGCCTATAAAAAGAAGAGATTTGTCTCTATTCACGCCCACCACATCATATAACCTCCAACTGATTACTATGAAATATAGCCCTTGTCAAACAAAAGTTAGTCTACTTTTGATTAAAGCAATGTGCAGAGCTGTATATAAGGAAGAGAAATCAGAATATATATTCTTGAGAGAGGGATATATATATATTCCCTCTCCACTAGCAGATATAATATGAATTTTATTTTAAGAAAATCTACATATATTATTTGAACTCAGCCAATGCTTCTGGCATTGTTATGTCATTATATATGACATTTTCCACAGCTTGAAAGAAACAAAAGTCAAGCTGTAATAATATATTTCCTGCATTGACCTTGTTGAATAGAAATCATGTTTGATTGATTGCCAGAAAAATAATAAAAAAGAATACCCTTCAAATAGAAATCTTCTAACTTTTTATTATTTAAGCTTTAGGAACAATGTTTTGAAGGAAAAAATAATAATTCTGGCAGACTTGCCACCAGGGTTTTTTCTTCTTCTTCTTCTCCCTTCTAAAGTCATATCATTTTTCTTTTCCCCTATCTTGACTCATGTCTAAGAAAGATAATTGTAAATTCCTTCATGGAATGCCATTCAAAGAGGCAAGATTTTTTTTCCTCATCCATCTCTCCCCATTTGTGGAATATGTCCCTGGAGACTTGATGAAAGCCAGAGCAACATTCATCTCCAGATCCAGATAGCTGAAGAGGTGCTGGCCTACCCGTTTCCACCAGAGGTATTATTATTCACTGACTATGAACAGGGAACCATGATAACTCTAAAAATCAAGAAAACATAAGGATTTGAGAGTGAGGGTTCGTTCTCTGAGCTTATGGGCTGGTTTCTGAACATTTCATTACCAGGCTAGGTAACATCTTCAGTGGAGTTTAGAGGAATAGGGATCTCCCCACCAAAGTTATCTTATCATTAAACATGGAACAACTCAAGGGATTTTATTTTCCTCAGTTACTCTAGTCACTAATAAATGTCCACAAAGTTTCCCTACTCTTCTGTAGATATTTCTCTACTACTACTACTACTCTACTTTGCTCTACTCCTACCGGTACTTATATTTCTGCCTATAGCAGCAAACTAATATTTTCCAATCAGGCCTCTCTGGGAATATAATGGAATCTGCTTTGAATCATCTCTATTACCCCAAAAAGGACCCTAATTTGTCCTCAGACAAATTCTACCTGCCTAAAATCTTGGAGGTTGATGAATGTTTTTCTTCCCCATGAAAAATATTTTTGTTTTTTCTAACATATTCTTAAAATGTTTTAGGATTTTAAAAGAGTTCAATGGAGATAGCTCCCCCCCACCCCAAAGAAGGGTTCTTTTTTAAAGTTTTCTTTAATGATTAAGGTAATGGAGGATGCCATTTGTGGGCTTGTTTTCTGGGTCATATCTTTTTATCATCTCTGCTAATATTTTACTCTTTGAAAAAGCCCAGAAATTTTTTCCCCCTGTTTTTCTATCTTTAGGATTGCAGGGAGAGAGGCTGCATACCATTGGAGAAATAATATAACCTTGACACTGCTCTCCTCCCATTAGAATTTCATTAAAATTTTCTTCTCCTTGAAATAAATTTCAGAAGCACAGACTCATAACATTGAATGAAAACTAGTAGGAAAAATTGGGGAATGTTTCTGCACTTCATCTAGGAACTGTACAACTGTAGCCTATGAAGATGTGACTCAACATGAGTTCATGATTGGCTATTTTTATTGCTGTGCTTTGAAATGATTTGTTGATACTTAATTATAATTCTACTTTACTTTTGTTTTATTTACTATTAGCTATGGTACATTGCCTTGAGGTACATCTTGGGTAAAAAGGCCGGCTGGAAACCCTATGGAAGAAGAATGAGTGATACTAGATTTAAGGCATAAAATAAGTTTGCTTCAGCTATTGCAGAAAGAAAACAATATTTCTATAGCATATTGGTTATAATTGTTACTGTGTAATAAAGCATGCCTTGTGGTTCAATTATTTTGGGCTGCCTTTCAATCTTGCAATTATTGTAAAAAAACCTATTTTGAATGGAGACATTTTCCTTCTAGCTATAAAGGTAGTTTAAGAAGAAAAACTTCTTAAACAGAAAATTCTGCTTGGATCAGGATTATGCATTGTGCAAAAAAAAAAGCAGGAAGAATAGTATGATTTAAAAAAAAATATGGACTCTTACCAAATCTCATAATAATAGAATTAAGTAATGTTTTCTTATCTATCTAAATAACATAGACCATCAATGATTAGATAGAATGCTAATATATGTCTCCATAATGTCTATGGAGATTCTCAGTCATCCAATTCATGATTGTCTCAAAGTTGCTTTTTTTCAAAAGTCAAATGGACTTTCTTTGTTTTTCCTTGAAGATGTTTTGCTTCTCATCTAAGACGCTAGGAAAAAGTAGAAGAAAAAATTATTACAGACTATGAAGAGATTTAATATTATCTGTAACAAATTCACTGGAACCTAGGACTTCTCCCTAGCTGTTTCACACCTGCTTGTTAGAATAATTATTCTTTCTAAGTGTTTTTTTTCTTCATTTTATAATCTCTCTATGCAGTGCTTTTAAGATTCCAGCTGTCAGTGTATTATTTCAAATATATATTATCTATGCATTTTTTTTATTTGTTGTGAGTTGTTTTAAATAGTTTTTTCCTCCCAACATTGATTACAGACATTTTCTCCTTAAAAGTTTTTAAAATGGTGAACGTTGTACCTAATAATTAATCATGTTTTACAAGTTCATTCCACTTATTAGCTATCTATTATTAACATTCTATCTAATAGTAAGCTCGGATGCTAGAGTGCCACAACTTTGCTTTTGAATTATACTGGTTCACATTGAAGCTAAAATAAAATGATTAAAAACAAAACATTGATTTCAAGTTGGGTGCTCACTAGGTATACAGAAATATATAGAATTGTGAATTCATAGAAAAGAAAAAATTATAATATAATCCGCCACCCGCATGATACAGTGAGTTTTCAGGATTTGATCTTTGATGCGTAAAAATTCAAAGTCTAAGTAATTACATCGTCACAGAGTTAGAAGGCACCAATTAGGCCAATAAAACCTCCTCAATTCAGGAATTTAAATTAGAAATAACAAAGCACTTAGACTTATATATCACTTCACAGTGCTTTACAGTTCTCTCTAAGCAGTTTACAGAGTCAGCATATTTCCTCCAACAATCTGGGTCCTCATTTTATGGACCTCGGAAGGATGGAAGGCTAAGTTAACCTTGAAGCCCAGTGACGTTTGAACTGCCAAATTGCAGGCAGTCTGCACTCTAACCACTGGGCCACTGCATCTCTCTCTCTCTCTCTCTCTCTCTCTCTTTCTCTTCCTCCCTCCCTCCCCCCATCTCTCTAGATCATGGATTTCAAACTGGTAGCCCATGGGCTGGATGCATCATGGCAGGCCATGACGTGAATGGGAAAAGTTGTGGCAACATGATGCCACAAGTTTAGATAAATAACTATCTAGTCCCTATCTAAACATATCCAGTGAAGGAGCAACCTTTCTTGCTATAGTTGTTAAGTGAATCACTGCAGTTGTTAAGTTAGTAACACAGTTGTTAAGTGAATCTGAACTTCCTATTGATTTTGCTTGCCAGAAGGTTGCAAAAGGTGATCACATGACACCCTGGTACACTGCAATCATCATTAATTTGAACCAGTTGCCAAGCATCTAAATTTTGATCACATGACCATGGGGATGCTACAATGGTTGTAAGTATAAATAATGATCCTAAGTCACTTTTTTCAGTGCCATTGTAACTTTGAAAAGTCACTAAATGAACTGTTCTAAGTTGAAGACTGACTGTATTTGGTCCTGATATTGACATCAGGAACATCTGTAACAAGCCTACACATCATCAGTAGGAAACAATGCTAAGTACAAAAAGGGACAAAGTTTGCACTAGGGGCAGTGTTGGCAAACATTTTTGGCACTGAGTGCCGAAACGGGAGCCTGCGTGCCAGAAACCAAAAGAGTAGCTGGTTTCCAGTGTGCACATGTGCACTGGTCACGTGGTCTTCTGGGTTCTGACAAGCATGCATAGACCAGAGTGCATGATGGCCAGAGTGTATGTGCAAGCTGGAAACCACAAAAGTGTTAATGAAGCACCCCGCACCATCCTGCCACCTCTGCCAAGGGAGCACAACCTCTTCCCAGCTGGCATGCCTGTTACCCCAGTGTTGGACAGACGTTCCTCCCGAAACAGGAACATAAGGATAAGGAACTTTTGCTGCCAGTGAACCCCCGAGCAGCAAAAGCGTTTGATGGAGAGGGCCAGGACAACGAATCTGCTGCCTTGGGTTTTATGGCTTTTTTATGGCTTATTTAAGTACCGCCTCTTCTTTCTCCTCTTCCACTGCACTCCCCATGCTTGGAAGAGTGTGGCCGGCCAGATTCTGCCTTTCATTTCAGCAGTGCTGCCGCCGCCACTCTTCCACTGCTCTCCTGCAACTCCTCTCAATAGATAGCGGTACTTTCTTGACGGCCACCGAAAAACCCACCAGAAACTTTCATTCTCGTTGTGAAAAGTGTTTGCTGGTGTCCTGCTCCCCCCCCCCAAAACACCTACTTTCTATTTAACTACTTAATGAGACCTTGCTGTCCCACAGAGCTTGCATGCAAATGGGGTGAGGCAGATAGAGGAGGGGGGAATCTCCAAACTGTGTGTTTGTGTGTATGGGAAAGAGAGCGATCTTCAGCCAAGCTTCTGGCAGTGGTGTGGGCAGCAGGACCTGCCTGAGTAGCGAGGCGGGGGTGGTGGTATGAAGCAAGTCATGGAGGTGCAGAGTCACCCCCCCCTCCCCCGGCTTCTCTGAGCACCCTTCCAGCCAAGTACTGAAGTGTGCAACTGCAGCAGGAGCAGTAGGAGCTGCCTGAGCAGCGAGGCGGTGGAGGGAGTATGAAGCAAGGCAGGGAGGTATGGAGTTGCCCCCCATGCCCCCCACTGGCTTATCTGAGTGCCCTTCCAGCCAGGCACTGAAGTAGGCAACTGTTGCTGCAGAGAGAGAGGGGGGGGGGGGAGGAGGGGGACTTTCCAAAATCTGTGTGTGTGTGTGTGTGTGTGTGTGTGTTTGTATGAGAGAGAGAGAGAGCATGCAATCCCTGCTTTAGCTGGAGCATTTAAGCTACTGGCGATGGCGGTGGAGGAAGGGGGCAGGAGCAATTTTTCTCTGCATCTTCCCCACTGAAGCAGCGGCAGCCACCTAATGATTGCCCCCTCTCCATCCAGCCAGCCTGGCCAGCCAGTGCAAACCCCCGCTGTTCTTCTCCTCCTTGTACTCCCCACTCAAGCGAGAGCAGGCTCCATGGGACAGGGGCTCATTTGTGCCCCGGTGCAGCAAATTCTGGCTGGCTGGACATGGGTATAAATGGCCTGGCCCCACAGTGCTTCCCTGCTCCATTCAGCCTCCAAACAGTAAGGCTGGCTCACATAAATGAGCAGTGCACCAGGGCCATGTACAGCATTGGTTCCTGCATCCAGCCAATTCCAATCCCATGGCCAGCCTTGGAAGCCCCACCCCGCCCCCAGCCCTCTTACCCCAGTGTCAGATAGCCGTTCCTTCCACACAGATTCAGTTCCTGTGCAGCCCCGCCATCCTATAAGGGTGGCAGCCGCAGGGTGATGGGCAGAAGCAACTGGCTGGCCCCCACAAAATCTCCCACGGCAGTGAACTGGGCCCTCAATGGTGTATCCATGGGTGAGAAGCTGTGCTCTCCTCCTGCCCTCCTGGGGCAAATTGCCTCCTCAATAGCGGCTCCTCCTCCATCATCCTGGCCAGAAGCAGCACTGCGAGAACCTCTTCCAGCCCCTCGCACTGCCACTTCCAGCCAGGATGCTGGAGGAAGCACTGGACAAGCCACTATCAGGGAGGTGAGCTGCCTCAGGAGGGACAGAGGAGAGCACAGCTCCTCACACATGGTGACACCACCGAGAGCCGGCTTGCTGGTGGGGGAGTAGCTGCGGGGGCTAGCCAGTTGCTTCTGCTCCTTGCTGCTGCTGCTGCTGCTGCTGCTCTTCTGTGGCAACCAAGCTGGCCATGCTCTCTGGACCATGAATACGCATCGGTGTTATGGGCTGGAAGGCTGGGGCCATGCAAGAAGCCCACTTGGGAGGGAAGGGAGAGAAGCCCGGTCCGCCCGTCCTGGCCAACAGCTTTACTCCCCTAGGAAGCGATTGCTGGGATCCCCTCTCCATGTCTTTGGGCATGTGGAGTCATCACTGTTGCTCTTCTGGGTTCCAATGTGAGCATGTGCACCAGCCAGCTGGTCTTGGGACACGCATGCATGCCAGAAACCTGAAAACCAGGTGGCTAATGCACATGTATGCGCTGGAACCTGGAAGAGCAACAGGTGATGGCTCCGTGTGCCCGGAGGGATGGCTCCATGTGCCACTTCTGGCACGCATGCCATAGGTTTACCATCACGGCACTAGGTTATTGGGATACTTATTTTATCATTTACCACTCCTTGCACTCTTCTGCAAGTGATTTTATCCATATCCAGGATAATAGACAACAGGTTGTTCTCCGTGGCAGAATTTCTAAGTCGCATTTTCTCAAGAAATATTGAGAAAATATCAAAAATAATTTCCTAATGCCTTCAGTATCTCTTCATTATAATCTCGCTGTGCTTTTTTGAATGTATTCCAGTTTATCTAAAGCTTAAAACCATTGTTCAGAGGACATAGGAAGTGGATATAATATCTCAGATTAGATCTTATCATTCAGACTATATTTCTATAGATAGATTCTAAAATTGCATGTGTTCGTTTTGTTTGCAAACAAATTCCGAATGTATAGCCAGTATTTAATCAATTATTATGGCAATATCTTCACAAGTACTGTCACCAACCCATATAACTTTATTTCTGTTCCTAAGCAAAGGTGAATGTTCTGAAACATTCAGAAACCAACACTCAAGCTCAGAGAATAAAACTCCACCCTCATCCTACATCCAAGCTACCTTGGTTCATCACTATCGAATTCAATTTAAAAGGATGATTCAATTTAAAAACAGAAATTGAATACAAATTATAAATCTAAGAATTGATATTCCCAACGTTGAAGAAGAGCCTCTTCCTCTTCTTCCTCCTCCTCCTCCTCCTTTTCTTCTTCCTTTTGGTCAAAGGAGGAAACATAAATGTGTATTTCCTTCCTTTTATTATGTGTGAGTTTTCTATAGTTTATATACAGGGATTGCATATAAATACATAAAAATACACTGGAGTATATCTTCAAAATTGCCAGATGCCTAGAATTTTCTCCATCATGTTTTAATCTTTCCTGTAAAAAGCTTCTGTTTCTGTAAATTTCTCAATTTATGAAACATGCATCATTCAAATTAATTCATTTTCTGATGTACTGTTCCTTCATTTTGATTTTTCCACCAACTTCAGATGGACCCAGGAGTATACTAAATCTAATGAAGAAAGGGGGAAAAAAGCTTATCTTTTTAACATGATTGGAAGAAAGGCCTGGCTAGAAACCTGTGGATGCAAAAACACTTGCAAATGTAGCTTTCTTTCAATAAACTGAAGCAATTATGCAGAATCATTTTTGTTCATTTCACTTGACTGGTGATTCAGTATATTGTGCCTCAAACTCATTTGCTTAAATCAACTTCTATTTTATGCCTGCTAGTCTAATATTCACCAAGGAAATGACAGTGGTAAATTAAGAACTATTTCATCCATTTGGAGCTATGTATTGCACAAGTTTATGAATTAATATACCAGTCTATATTTCAAGTATTTATTATTGTAGCATATTAAAACTTTATTTTATTGTTTTATTTGCATTCCAAATATTTCTCAATACACTGAATATCACCTTGAGTTGGTGAGATGTGGACAAAAGGATTGTTGCTGTGATGTAAAAAAAAATATGCAATGAATACAATGTTCACTCTCTTGAACTTCCAGAGGAAAGGAAAAATATAAAAATCAAGCAAAGAAAATGTTGTTTTCCAGGCCAGTAAATTAGAAATGCTACTTTGCACACATTACTGAGAGTGTGTTGAATGAAATGAAATGAAACCAGAACTTTTCCTTTTGGGTCTAATGCAGGGGTCTTCAAACTTAACAGCTTTAAGACTTGTGGACTTCAA
This sequence comes from Pseudonaja textilis, assembly GCF_049901715.1. Lineage (NCBI taxonomy): Eukaryota > Metazoa > Chordata > Lepidosauria > Squamata > Elapidae > Pseudonaja > Pseudonaja textilis. The sequence goes on along the minus strand of NC_141991.1, from coordinate 233,530,723 downwards.
CTCCCAGAATTCTTCCTTCAGTCATGTTAGCTCAGGAATTCTGGAAGTTGAAGTCCACAAGTCTTAAAGCTGTCAATTTGAAGACCTCTGGTCTAATGGAAAGAGAACTGAAGAAAAAAAATTGGAACTTTGTTACTATATATGTTGACAGCAGCAAGACTATTGTATGTGCAAAAATGGAAGGACACTCGGATTCCTACCATGGAAGAAGGGTTGCAGAAGTTGATGGAGAAAACTGACTACTTTAATTGGAGAAAAGAACATAAGTACTTTTGTTTCCACATGGAAACCGCTTCTGAACTTCATGTTAGATGTGGAAAAGAATGAAACTCTGACTTTGGATTTTACAGATTAGATTGATAGATCTTTATAGAAATGATTTGTTCATACTATTATGGAAAAACCAAAAAGCTGTGATTTGATGTTAATGCCTTATTTTACTGTAACAGAGAGAGTCGGAAGTCAATGCTTTTTTTTTTTCTCTCCCCGCATCTTTCATCCCTTGTCTTCCCCCTTTCCCCTCTCCCCTCACTGCTCTTCTATTTACTTTTGCATTTTATAATAGTCTATAACTTAATAAAAATGTAAATGACATTACTGAGAGTGTGTTTGTGCACACTGGGTTTTGGTTGTTTTTGTACACTGGCAAAAAAGATATCAAAAGTGACTAATATTACTGTTAGCAGGAAATATTGCAAATGAACCAGGTAAAACTCAGGCAGGTAAGTTTCTTCTGTCCTTCTGTCCTCCTAACAAAGCATTCTGTAAACATCTTAATTGACCAAAACCATGATAGTTGGTGGAAGTCAATGAGCTTATCTGATGTCAACAGTGGCATATTTAAAAGGAGTAAATGGTAAATTGCACGAATTATTAAATGAAGTGAAAGAACCAATAGATATATGTATGAAATTGAAAGAAAGGGGATATTGAAATTAAGGAAGATTAAACTTGTGGAATGCAATTGATAAATACATGCATGGAAGTGAAGATTTAGATTTATTCATTTTTATTTATTTGCTTATTAAATTTATTTGCTGCCTATCTCTGTAGAGTGGGGTTACTCTAGGTCAGGGTTGACAAACTCAATTTTATTGAGGACCACACAAGGGTTGAGCTTGACCTCAAAGGGCCATGGGTGGCATGGCCTGGGGTGGATGTGACCATGGTAGGTGTGGCCAGTTCAATGTCACTCATATTGGGGATACTTATGGTGGCCAAGTGCTAAGGCAGGACTTCCCTGAGGCCCTCCCTCTCATTATAATTTCCTTCCTTCCTTCCTTCCTTCCTTCCTTCCTTTTCTTCTTTTTCCTTCCATCTTCATTTTTTTCTTTTTCCTTCCCCTCTTTCCTTATTTTTCATTCCTTGCTCTCTTCCCACCTTTCCTTCTTTTTCTTTCCTCTTTCCCTTTCTCCTTTCCTGTCCCTTCTTGCATGCTCAAATGCAAAAGGAGAAATATTTCTTCTTTTGTTTTGTTTTTAGTTTGTTTTGCTAGCCAGCGAAAATGGACAGGGCCCCATTTTCAGCCATGATGGCCTCCTGCAGCCCTCTGCCAGTGAGCTCCCTCTCACATGGCCTCCCTGAGGTCTGTTTTTGCTGGCAGAGGCACCGCAGGCTGGTCATTTGCTGTTTCCAGGTTGACTCTGTGGGCCAGATCTAAGCACCCTGAGGGTGGATCTGGCCCACGGGCTTTGAGTTTGACACCCCTACTCTAGATGGCTTGCAGTAATCAAAAGGAAGAAATGAAACAAGCATAAACAAAAAAGAAGTGAAAGAAAAGGAAAATAAAATGAACAATGAAAAAGACCATAATAAGAATACATCAATATGGTAAGAAAAAGATGGATGGATGGAGAGCAGAGAGAAATGGGAGGAAACGGAGTCTGCCTTCAATCCAACAGACACTTCCACCATGAAACTCCCATATTTGCTATCCAGGCCAACTGGCAGAACCAGGTCTTCAGGCTCTTGCAGAAGGACAGGAGGTTTGGATGTTCCAAAGGGAAGACACTGTGACAAAGAAGACTCTACTTCTGGATGTCGATAGTTGGAGTTATTTTATGAATGACATTGATATTTTATGAATTCTTTTTTGAATGACATTCTGCTATGAATGACAGGACTAACATGGTATATCAGAAAATACAAGAGGGCATCCTACTGATTCCATAGTATATGGAATCCTATGAAAATGGAATTCCATATACAGGTGACACTTGCTTTGATATTCAGTTCACAGTCATAATTGGAGAAGCAAAGAGGGACTTTGGGGAAAAATCTACAATATAAGAATAAAATCTATGGGTGAAAAATATTTTGTTAGGTAACATGAATAGATGGATGTGGAATTTGATAAAAAAAATTCCACAAAAAAGTGTTGGGTCTATTGAGAGGCAGGAGAATGAGAATAATGACTGGTTCCTGCTTAGAAAAAAGGTTCACATAGTTGATTTAAGTATAAGTCTATTCACTGACTTATGGATAAACATTAAATATAAAAAAAACGCAAATCACTGTTTATCTAATGAAATTCCTTTCATCAAGGGCACTGTGGAAAAACAGTAAGAACAATCAAACAGTGGAAGAACTTGTAGGCTTTTAGAAGAAGAGTCTTTTAGAAGACTCTGGACAGCTACCTGTCTGAAATGGTATAGAACAGGGGTCACCAACCTTTTGGGCCTTGGGGACCACCAAACGCATAATTTTAAATCCCGCAGACCACTAATATGAATTTTGACTGATGGTGACTTGCTGACATTGGTGGAAAAGTTAGTCCCGTATTCCAGAGCTGCAATAGTCACAGGACTGCCCCTTTGGTCATCCCAGCACAGCTCCTTCAGTCCATGGAAGGCCGGTGCACCTGGGTGGAGGAGCAGCTGCTCCGGGATGACCAAGGGGCCAGTTTTGTGATTATTGCAGCTCTGAAATATGGGGCTGACTTTCCCACCAATGTCAGCAAGCCACCTCAGGGAGGATTTCCCTCCCCCACCATTGGTCTTACCTTCCAGTTCCAGCTCGTGTGGCTCTCCTCAAGGTAAGGTTTGCGTTCAGCCAAAGAATGGGGGCCAGTAAGTAGATGGGCCATGTGGGCAGAGAAGCCTTGTGTTCCCATGAAGCCTGTACTTTTTTTTTGTAAATTTTATTGGTTTTTAAAAACAAACATAAACAAACAAAACATAAAAACTTCGAACTTTCTTCCATAGGTATACAAACAGTGTGCCAGTTGGTTTACAAATTGTTTTGTGCATCTGTTTCGTAGTCTTCAGTTACAGTTACATTACATAAAAGCTCATATTATCAATCAAAAATTAGATACCCTAATATCATTGTTAATCAATCATTTGACTATAGTTTTATTCATTCATATTTTATGAGATAACCATAATTTGCTTAGTTTATTTTATAACAATTCATATTATCCTCCCAAATCTATCCTAAAAACATTTTGTAGATATAATAATAAAAAAATACATCTTTATATATTTATTATTCTCTAAAAATCTACCTATGCCATGCAGCCTGTATTAATTGCTCTGGGGGGAGTGCTTTGGAGGGGACATTTCTCTGTGGACCACCAAAATTTTCTCGCAGACCACCAGTGGTCCCTGGCCCACTGGTTGGTAACCACTAGTATAGAATGTACTGTTTGAGCAGGGGGTTGAAGATCTCCAAGGTCCTTCCAACTCTGTTATTCTGTTAGCTCTTAACCTAGAATTTGAAAACACAAAATCAAATGGAAATTCTAGTTTTTCTTTCAAACATTTCAGAAAGCTTCCCACATAGGCATTAAATCTATTTGTTTACAAAATAATCTATATTATGACAAATCTCCTTATTAAGAGAATACATATTTGTGGAACCATTTAAAATGAAGAAATATGTTTTCATTTCTGACAGCCTCAATACTGAAATTTCATTACATGCTCAGTAGGACATCAACCAGATGAAAGCAAGTTGGGCACTATGTTACTATGAATTTTAGAGGGTATTTATCCATGGCAACTTTGTCATCAAATATTGTCTTTGGCCTATGGTTACCATCGCTGTGCATTTACATTTGAATTGGAGAAATAGACACCTTCTTTTTGTCTTCTCTGATTAACATTTTGAAGCTCTGTAATTTTCTAGCTGTTTGGAGAAACAAAGCACCCAGGATCATAGAGAAAACCTATTCAACAAGATATAAATATTTGCTATTCAGGAAATCTCAATGAGGGTTTAGTTACTTTAAAACTAAAAAAAAAAGAAAGAAAATTACTAGTAATGATTGCTTTCAGCTAATGAAATGCTTTTATGCAAATAAGTGAACCTTAAATCTGACCTGGAAACAAAAGACTGCTTAACAGTTATTATTAAGCAATACATTGGGAGATCAATTAAACAGAATTTCTTTTTAATGAACAAGCTATACCACAGTTGCCATGGTTACCAGATGAGAGAAAGCCCTAGAATCCTAATTTGTAATTTTAAGATCTAAAAAGTACTAGTGTGGTGATGCTATAACACGGAAGCTGGAGAGCCAAAAGATAAAAGTACAAAGAGTACTGGGCAATTCCCTTGCATTGATTTGAAAGCGAGCATCAGAAAACTGAACTATTACACATGCTGAAAATATCCTGAGTTGAATTTTGGAAGGTAGGAAACAGGATTGCTTTACTCTGGTACTTAAAATACTCTCTACTGCCCAATTGTTTTGTTTGCAGTATATGAGCAATGATGGTGGCAATAAGATATTCTTGGGGGATTTTATTTTATTTGTCTTTATTTTATTTCATTTAATCTGGCTATTATTTTTAGAAATAATTTAAGGCAGGAAACTCCACAACAAGAAGCATAGGAGGTAGGTTGGCAGAGAGAATGACTAGCCCAAAGTCACCCAGCTGGCTTTCAGGCCTAAGAGGGTACTAGAACTCAGTCTCCTGGTTTCTAGCCTGATGCTTTAACCAGTAGACCAAACTGGCTTTATGATTTCTATATGAAGCAAGATCTTTTGTAGGGAAAGTCAGAAATAATGAATCATTGAAGCACTGCTTTGCAAATGAAAAAGGGAGTGGGGCTTTGATTCTGTGATCCCAGCCATAATATTGACTCTGTTTTTTGCAGACAAATCTGTATGCATCTTATTTGCAGCAACACCAAGCATTTTTATTTTATAAAGTGTGCTATCCTGGCTTCCTTGGCTGATGGGACTCTCAGTAGACCCCCTCTGCCAGAATGAGTGGGGCAGGACAATCCCACTGGGGAGAAATGCAGAGGTGGTATTCAGCAGGTTCTGACCAGTTCTGGAGAACTGGTAGCAGAAATTTTGAGTAGTTCAGAAGACCACTTCTGACTGGCCCCACCTCCATCTATTATCTGCCTCCCAAGTCCCAGCTGATTGGCTGCACCTTCTTTTGTTAGTGGGGTGGGGAGGGAATGGGATTTTGTAGTAACCTTCCCCTGGAGTGAGGTGGGAATGGAGATTTTATAGTATCCTTCCCCTGCCATGCCCACCAAGCCACACCTACCAAGCCACACCATGCCCAACAAACCATGCCCACAGAACTGGTAGTAAAAAAAAATTGAATCCCACCACTGGAGAGATGGTCTCCCAAATATCCTGGACCCATACTCTAGAGGACTTTTACATATAAAACAAATATAAAACAAGTTGTGTTAAACAGACTTCTTTGGAGAGGCATGATGGACTTTATGAAACCTCTATATCTCTTATAAATTAAGAGCAGGAAGAAGAGCATTGGTAGCAAACTAATTGAATAATAATAATAAATGATTATGATTATTTTAAAGAAAAGAGAAGTAGTTCTGGAAATGGAACACGTTCAGTTTTTCATAAGGCTATATTTTTAAAATTAAATTGGTAGAAGTAATTTAATGAAGACAAGCAACAAATTAGGTTTGTGAATTGGGGAATTGGATGCTGTGGACTCCTTTGGTGGGCAAGAACATTTACCGACATGCAACAATTTTGAATCCCAGAATTGGTTGAAAGATGGGCAGCTATATAAATTTAAACAAACAAACAAACAAATAAGCAAGCAAGCAAGCTTTTCTGGGTTTGAGGGTAAGATCCAAGTTTTGATCTTTATTCTCAGAACTCATTAATCAACAACAACTACATAGATAAACCATGTAAAAGGCTGATGGATTGTTTGCTGATGACCATAATCTTGGTTTTTCAGGTGTTAAGCTTTAAGCCATATTTTTCAGAAATTATAAAAATTATAGAAAAAATGATAAAAATTGCATAAGAGACTCAAGAAAGAAGTTCAAGATCCAATCTCTGGTATTTCTGTATAGGGTGGAAAAGGGTTGCTAATAGCATTTTTTATGAAAGGTTTGTGCCAAGGAAACTGCCACTGAAAGTAGATAACCTGGTACTATTTAATCAACTTTTCCATTTTCCTTCCTTTTTCTTTCCCACAGCCAGTTCTTGGAATGGTAAGAGAAGTCTATGCTAAGGCAAAAGATTTCCAACTGGGAAAATGAAGATCTCATCACTGTGGAAATGTCTGTCAATCTAGTTTTAAAAAATTAAAAAAATACAATTACAATCTAATAAAAAATCCTGAAGGTCTTTGGATGCCACATGTAGATCTTTTAGGGACTGCATGCATCTCATAATTATGATGTTCTACATCATAAAAGTTTACTAGTTTGACAAGTATGTAGGAGTATTGAGGTATTGAGATTTAAGAGCTGACCAGCAGCTGTAAAGCTGATGCAATGTGAGGCTGATACAATGTAAGGCTGATACAATGAGGATGAATCAGCATTGGTATTGTCTTTTTAAGACTATGTTTAGGTCTACATATGTCTTTACCTCTTTAAGAGGTGTCTATATTAAGGCAGTCATTAGAGGGTGTGTTCTCTCTCCTTGTATCTTATCTCCATTGCAGAGTTCTCCGTGTAGAGTTAAGAAGATTGATTGCTTGTCAGGTATTTGCCTACCATGTATATTTCTGTATATGTCTTGTATATAAACCACTGTTAATGTGCTGTTTTGTTCCTGGGTTGTCTCAAAATAGCAGACATGCTGCAAACACTCTGACAAGGAGCATACAGACCACCTTAAATTATTTTATGTGCATATTTGGGTGCCATGTAATATTTGAGGATCAGCTTTAGCTTTAAAACTTTATGGCAGTGGGTATATTCTTATGTCCTAGAATAGCTTTGACACAATCATTGGCCTTTTCAGAAACAGATTGAACTCGTTCCCCCCCAAATATCCAAGCTTTGAAATATTATGCAAGAAACTTAAAGGATGTAACTTGATTCGTAGAACATGCTCACCTACAGTATGTTATGCAATGAATTTGAGGATTCTGCTTATGGGGTTGAACAAATACTAGCCATATTTAAAAGATTTCTTTCACCAATATTCCCCACCCCCATCCCCACTGTAGAGCAATAAAACTACACTTGTTGAGAATGAGCTCTCTCTTCAGGTGAGAACACTACTAGCTGACACCACTTCCTTTTCTTTAGTGATGGATCCCCAAGCAATGGGGGTCATGTCAGCAGCTTAAGCTGACAAAATCCATGTGCTGAATATCGCAAGAAAGATGGGGATTCTGTCTGAAAGACATAAACAAAACCTGAAGTTGATTCAAAGCTTGGGGAAGTCTGATATAATGTTTAGGAAAAGGCTGAGAGATTGGTGCAATAACTCAGGATTAGCTACAGTGAGCTTGTCTCTTCCCTCGTCCAGCTAAACAATCTTTCAGCTCTGATGAAAATAAATTGTGTTAAATGGTGCAGGGAGGGGAACACACTTTATCTACCACCCTGAATAGCTCATCAACAAAATATGTTTGACTTATCATTCTTGGTGTAGTGATTGATGAAAGCAAACTGCACAGTATGCCATTTAATACAAACAATTCTTTTAAAAAAGAAAAAAAACATGCTTTGGGGAGAGTTTTTTTTTTTTAAATGTTTGCAGAGTCAAGTAAATACCATAAAGTGGTTTCATTAAGATGCACAACCATTATTTTGCATGTATATGTGTGTGTACAAGAAAGACACACACACACACACACACACACACACACGTATATACATACGTATATAATTCAATTTTCCATAAAGTTGTTCTGTTTGTTTTATTTTTAAGAGAAAAGAAACATAAAAGTTAGGTAAGGAAGGTATGTTTCTATGCGTTCTTGAATTAAATACTAATAAACAGCAATAATTAAAGTAGGCATCTCCTCTAATTTATATATGTGAACTATACAATTAGGCACATGTTCTAAATCATTAAAAACAATCATATTCATTTATTCTTATTAGAAATATTACATAGAGAATGCTTAGAATTTCTTTCTTTCACTCAATTAGAATTTTGTAGCATACAATTCTGTCTAAATTACTGTGTTGGAATAATAACTGAAGTTAGTGAAAATTTCAGACAATGAAAGTTACTTGAGTCTCCATTAATAATGATGAACACCATCACAAGTCTCATGGATTTCCCCAAGGGCAGTAGCCATCCCAGGTAATATCCTGAAGAAGAAATGAAGGAAGGATATCAGGATGATAGCAAAATACGTGGCTTTATTAAATACAGTAATTTAAATACAATCAACATACAAACTGAAGGGGAACCCTAGTCCTGATCAGCCATAACAAACAGTGGCAGTTTGTCATGTCTGCACTTTTGGTAACAATGTTTATAGTTGTGAAATTCCTCCCTCCCATCCGTCATCAGGAAACAATGCCAAGGTGAGGGATCTAGACTGATATTTTATCTTATGGGAAGGTACTTACATAGCAGGCAAGAGCTAACTATTTTGTTCTCAAAGACTGTGATCAATTACATCATAAGTGCAGAAGAAGGTCAGGGCTATTATCTTGTTAGAGAAGAAGAACCAAAAAGATTAGACAAGAGAAAGTAGTGATTTCTCTTTTGGAAGTTTACACTGTAAAGGGCTGTTTGCTCCTCAAGAGAAGTGGTAGAAAGGGGCTAGCTTGACCAGCAGAAAAGGTCATAATATGGTCAGCCTTGCAGAATAATTTTCATATTTAGAATGTTCAAATTACCTTTCTCTTATCTCTAGTAGATCCATTACAATTCTCAATGGAATTCTGAAGTGGTCCACCATATGACCTTCCTTTCTCAATTCTATATTCCCATAGCTGATCACTATGATGGGGATATGCCTAGAAGTGATAAAGAAAAAGTACTAAGAATGTATGTCAAGAGTATATAATCCAACTCAATGCATGAAGGTCATCCCAGCTAAGTAGCTAAAGCAAGCAGGTACCTATACTGGGCTGCAATGATATTGTGATGACCGGTGGGGGGGATACAAAATAAACACAGTCACAAAAATCAGGTGAAGCCCCTTTTATTCCTTCGCTTTGCTCCCAAGCTCCAAATATCCTTGACGGAAGACAAAAAACTCCCACACAAGCAGTTACAAGAAGGAGGGAAAAAACAACACAAACCAGGAAAGATAAGGGCTGGAGGATGTACACAGATAACAGAACACACACTGGGAAGGATGCCAAACTCACAGAGGAACCATAAACTAGAGATATTACCACACTTTGTTTCCAGCGTTCGCCCATACGCATGTCCGTCCTCTTATTCAGTTGTCACAGCTGCAGCCCATGAAGAGGATTAAGGTCCTCTTTTCCCAAGTAGACCATGTCTCTCCCTTATCCTCTCCTCCCTGTGTGCCCTAAGATGAAGAGGGGATGGGCCTGGGTCCTTCTCTGACTGCTCAGCCTCCTCCACAACCTCCAGAGCCACACTTCCACTCCCTGTCGGCTGTTCCTACTCTCCCAGAGAGTCAATCTCCATCAGGGGCATGACAAATATAGAAGATGCTAGAAAAAGATGATCACCTTAATAACAGTAGCAAAAGCATCAATTCATACTGCATGGTTAAAAGAAATGGTAAATCACTCCTAGGAAAGATGGAAGGATAAAAATGGGAGGGGGGGTAGACCAGCCTCAAGGTAATGGACTTAGTTACAATGGTGATGAGCGCAGTGTTGGAAGACCTGAAAGACCAAATTAGGACAGATCATCATGGAGAAAGTCTGTCTATGTGATCATTAAAAAATGACAGGGACTTGTTGTCATGTAACCAATCAACCACCATCTGACATCAGCTAAGGTTGGCTAAGTGCTACTAACTGCTGAAATCCAGAGAACAACAGTTTTTCATCCAAGATTAAACAAAGACCTCTTTTCTTGATAGAAACCTGATATTAAACTTGATATTGGGTTTTCCCTTCCTGTCACCAAGACCAGCATCCTAAACTATTTCATACTAAACTTGGATATTCTGACTTCAAGGAGCCTAGAGAAGAGGGGAGGGGAGAATTAGAAAGTAATTATGCTTAAAGAGAATTGCAAGAATGCTGATCTTGGAAGGAGTTATTTAGTTTATTGAATCCAGTACTGAATTGTAAACCAAAGCATCTAAAGATGTATCCAGGAATTGAAGCTGCTTCTCCCATCAGTATTAAATACAGTGAGGGCTATTTAAGACAGCTCTGAAGGAAAGGGAAAAAGTAAAGTTGTTTTTTTTTAAAAAAAGCCACCAGGAACATAGCAAGGCTGAATTCTCTCCTCTGTCACTTTCCTTTGCTAGAACTTTGACTTATCAGATCCCTTGATAGTGAATTACACTAAGACAGTATGATTTTTGTTAGATACTGAAATGTGGTTATATAGGATATAAATATAAACTGAAATGGGTAGCCTTTTTCAGCACCCCGGCTCAACTTTCTCTTTGTGCTCTGGCTTAAATCTTGCAGTCATTGTGGCACCAGATCAAAATGTGCCTGTTTGCCTGGGCATGTTGTCTTTTGGAAGTGTTTTATTTATTCATTTCTGCATGTTGGATATGTTTATGAATAAGCCTGTGCATGTTTTTAGAAGTGATTTGGAAGATGTATTTTGGGTCTCATGCAAACATAGCAACTCTCTGATAATCATTAAAGTCTCTCTCTATCTCTCTCTTAAATCTCTTTTTCTCTTTTAAGCTTCTGCATGAGCCTGAGAAAATGTTAGCTACTTTAATAAATCAGATTACTGAAGCAGAACTCCTGAATTCAGCTTTTTAAAGGCACTATTTCTTTTAAATGTTATATTGATTCATAACCTCATTTTTTAAAAAAACTTCCTTTTCCTTTTCTTTTTTTCCTCTACTTTAATTTATTTTAATATCTGCATAAAAATAGTTTCTTACTGTATGGTCACTAATGCATTACCATGTTATTTTTTACTAGTAATTAAAAATAAAACTTCTTCTGAATCAGTTTTGAAGCATCAAATACCTGATGCAAATGCATTCATTGTATAAACTTTTATATTTGCATATAAATATATAAATTTATATAATTAAGGATTTGTAATTATATACTTTAATGTGTTTTAATTGTGCATTAATGGAATTGTGATATTGCTCTAACAATTAAATGTGACCTTAATAATTGAACATTATACCTAATAGAGAATGGGAGGTAAACTTAATAAATTTTGTCAAATTTTTCTCAACTTTAAAAAAGGAATACAGTTTTATGAACATTTTACCTACTATACTTTAATTCCTAGCAAGAGGATGAATTATCAGTGTAAATAAGTAGGAAAAAAAACCTCCTATATCCTTGCAGGGAAAATTATGAGTTATTCTCTACATCTGGCTGAAATTTGTATTAGTCTTTCAAAAGAACATATATATTAATGCAGTCCTGCAATTAAATAACGATTGTTCCTAGTTCTGGTACCATATTTATAAAGAGACTTCTTTTTTAAAAGACTACTTCCATAGCAACCTCCACCCTGACCAATCAGAAAAGGGCTAAGGGAGGAAAATACATGACAAAAGTAGGCCAGGAATAATTTGACAAGTACGATGGATATGTCATCCAGCAGCATAATGCTAATGGGCCACAGCAGTAAGAACTCCCTTCTCTATACCATAAATAGAAAATTCAACCAATTGTTCTCAAAAGGCACATTTGAAACCATTATAACCATTATAACCTTTGGCAGCAACCATACTTATTAAGTTATATGGTGTCAAGGTGTGTATCTTTATGCTTGTGGCTGCAAATTTACTGTTGCATTTCAGTTGCACACGTAATATACATGTCTCTGGAGCAATCAGTCTATTCACAAATGCCATATTTCATAAGTAGGATATTCCACCATAGAAAACATGATAAGAGAAGAAAAAGGCAGTAAAAATGGCTACATTTTTGAAGAGCCAAAAGGGGCTAGGAACTATTTTACAATTTGAAACAATCTTCAATTTAACAAACCTGTTTCCCACTTTTATGTAACCAATTCTTTTCTTGACATTTCCTTGCTGATGGCTTCTATATCTTGCTAAAAACTGTATTGTTCCTACTTTGATGGCAGTCTAGAGGCCTCAAGGACCTGACTGTTCTCCTATGTCTTAGGATAGGGTAGATCAGTGGTGGCAAACCTTTTTCGGCTCCTGTGCTGATAATTGCGCATGCGCTCGCATTCGCGTGCCAGCACCCAGAAGGCAATGCGTGCTGGGGGGGGGCCCACACACACCCTGTGCAAGCGCATACAATCCGTGTGCCTGCGCATATGCATGCGACCCCTCCATTGCGTGCCATGCATCTTTGCATGCGTGCACAATAACCCCGCATGTGCCGTGCATCTCTGCACATGTGTGCATGTCTCCTGTGGCCTCCCCTGCGTATGTGCTCCAGATACCCGACAATCAGCTGTCGTGTGGCAGCGCGTGCACATGCACAGTGGGGCTCTTCCAGGCAAGATCTCATGTCCTGGCAGAAATGGCTTGGCATGCCACTTCCAACACACATGCCATAGGTTCACCAACACGGGGGTAGATGGAACCCCTTATTGGTTGTGCTTGATATATGTTACATGTTTTTATGCTGGTTGCCCAGATTTTCCATCTTGTTTATTTCCCTTATAATATTTTTATTTACTTTACTATATTTGTATCTTGTTTTTTTTTAATATTGTGAGCCACCCAGTTGCTTTAGAATTGGAAAGTGCTGAAATCAAATAGAGATAGATAGATAGATAATAGATAGATGATAGATGATAGATAGAGATATAATAGATATAATAGACAGACAGATATAGATATAATACAGATAGATGATAGATAGATAGATAGATAGATAGATAGATAGATAGATAGATAGATAGATAGATAGATAGAGACAGAGAGACAGACAGACAGACGTAAATCAAAACAGATAACTAATCATTTTTAGGAATCTGTTACAAATAACTTACAAATAATTGTCATCTTCCAGTTCTGTTGTAGTCAAATTTAGGCAGATATTTAGAAAAAGAGCGGAAGTGCTGACAAAGCCTTCAATTATTGGCATGAAGAACACTTCGATAATTAAACAAAGAAGGATGAGTAAGATGAGCATAACAGTGAAATGAGGGAAAGGAAAATGCTCATATTTGCTGCTCTCAGATATTTAAAAGAATGACCTTGGGAAAGAAGAAGTTAATGTGGAGTAAGTACCATTCACTCCAACTGTTCCCATTTATGAGGCCCCAATTTAAAGCAGATTGTGTCCCCAGTAAGGCTGCCTTCTGCTTCAAGATGGTTCTGTATGGGTTTAATTTGGGGCTTTGCAGCACAATGAAAGGAAAATACAAAAACAGGAACCAAAAACCTTGTTATGGGTTCTTTCTGCTAACTCTTTTCTTACTAAACTAGCCAGCTTGTTTCATTTCAACGTGGCTTCCAACAAATATTTATTGTATGACTAGCTTGCAAAAACAAGGAGCTTAGCTACCTAGGAGCTGCTGAAACAAGCTTTGTGTAGAATAAACAGAGTATTCTAGGGTTTCTTCAAAGAAAGAACTCTTATAAAATAGTCACTATAAAACACTCAGAAATTCCAGAAACACTTTTAAGCTGCAATTGGCTCATAGACCCTTTTTACAAACCTAGCAACTGCATTATCCCAGGGGTGGCCAATCATTTGGTTTGGAAGCCATATATAGTTTTTGGATTATTAGAGCTTTTGAGCCACCAAAGCTATCTATGCATTGTGCAACATTGTGCGGTAGTACTGTGCAGCTCAAGGCATTTTTGAGATGTTGACAGACACAGAGAAATTTGAAAAAGGCATGGAAAACCTGAAGAGAGACAAATTGGAGGAGGGGGCAGCCAGGGCAAGCTAGAAGAAGATCCAGGTTAATTTTTTTCTGGGTTTCAATGTAGACATATAAAATATTGAAACTATATATCCCAGCTGAGTTTAAGTGCTTTATTTTGTTTTCCTACCATATATAATTTTTCATTATCACTAGAAAAACAAGGCTCTCAAAGTGTTTAGTCACCATAGAAGAAGCATGAAGGGAAAAGGGACAGAGAGGGAATGGGAACTGAGAATAATATTAATGGTCTTTCAATGCAGTCACTTTATATTTTGGTTAAATGACTTGCATTGTGGATTTTAAAATACATTCATTTTTAAAAGAGATTTCACTAACTTCTGCTGATCCCAGGAAGTCAAGAATAACCAAGTAGGTCGGATATTTCTCCACCCTTTCAGAAAGCAAGCAAATTTATCAGTTTCTTTCTTGGTCAGGAACTTCGGAAGGTGAGATGATATGCGAAAGAAGAAACACTGAACTTGTTAGGTGGTCAGTTTCTTTGCAGGTTTCAGATGACTTGGTAGGGATCACCCTCCTATCATGGCCATTCCTGCCATAGAGTTCTAAAAAGGAAAAGGAACTTAACTAGCCTGAAGAGGGGATTAGAATATTTAACCTAATCCAAATGGAAATTACAGAATAACAGAGACAGAAAGGACCTTGAAGGTATTCTAATACAACTCTCTGGTCAAGCAGGAGATCTATACTATTTCAGACATAGGCTGTCTCTTTTTAAAAGCCTTCCACATATTATCCCCCAAGTTTCCCCCTCACCCCCTTAAAATGAAACATGCTCATTTTCTGGATAAGTTTGGAAAAGATTTACAAAGGATATCTGGCAATTTTAGAGCTGTTTATGTAACAAAATACCTCAGACAAAAGCAACCAGCACAGCATTCAACAAGGCTTGTCCTCCACAGAAGCCTGCCTTTCTATATCAGTAGAACCGGGGGGAAAATGTTCCACTAATACTTCAGGAAAAACATGACAAATAACTAGCAAGGGATTTAGCTATCAATGATCCTGAAAAGAAGTTGTCAAAAATTGTATTTGAAAAACTTTTGTGGAATGATTTGTTTTTGTCACAACAGGCATTCTCAACTGGAAAAGATGAGTATTAATTTGTACAGTATAAGCCATGGAAAAATAAGAGGATTTTATAGGATTAGAGGTTTATTTATTGACTGAAAAACCAGGAACTACTGAATTTATCTGAATTATCTGATTATGTGCAAACATCACTGGAGATTCTTAGAGACAACCAGAATTTCTTCATGTTGATCTGCCTCATGATGACCTCAAAGACTTGGTCTTTCAGGTCTTCTAATGCTGCATTCATCACCATTGTAACTGAGATGAGTCTATTAGGGCTGGCCATCCTCTTCTTTTTCCTTCCACCTTTCCCAGCCTTCTCTAGGTAGGGGTCTCCAACCTTGGCAAATTTAAGCCTTCAATTCCCTGAACTGAACTGCAAGGCCCATGCCCCAATCCCTGAAGCTGCTCATTCAAATTAGCCAGTCAAGCAGCAAAGCTGGCTGGGGAATTCTGGGAGTTGAAGTCTGCTAGGCTTAAAGTTGCCAAGGTTGGGGACTTCTGCTCTAGGATGCTAGGTCATTGCATAATGTGATTGAAGTAGGGTAATTTGGCCTTTGTTATGTGTGCCCAAAATAGGAACTGTGGTTCCAATTTGAATTCTGAGAAGTCTTATCCAAGGCGAAAATACATTACAAACTTATGTAGATCTCATCACATAAGACCAATAACAATATTGGAAGAATGATGCACAGTCATTTTATTCACTACAAAACATAACCCTTCCAATATTTTATAATACTTATCTACAAGCAAGTTCTCTTATCCTTGTTTCCCAAGAATGTTATTTTTAATCCCTTTGATCCTTCCTACAAATTTTTATATAGCAACTACTAAGCTCAGCTGAAAAAAAAGGAAACCACATCTAGTCCAGAGTATGAGTGCATAAATCATTCCAAAACTTGTTTTAAAATCTTCCTAAACTCTAAAGAGCTATGAAACTCTAAAAAACAATGGGTGTGTTTTGTTCCAGATTCTAAACAAAAATTGCCCATTCAACTGTTTCCAATTCTTTCGGTTGTTGGAACTGAAGTTTGTAGTTTTATTTTGTGTCTTTGTATTTTTTCCACCCCAGCCTGGCTATTCCTGGAGCTTGGACTTATCCAAGACTTGTTACAATTGTCTTTAAATTGTCCCATGCTTGTGCTTGATTGAAGTCTACATTGACTATTCCATCTTGAGCTTAAACTCTATGCTATTTTTTACATCTTAAACTCTATGCTATTTTGCTACTATTAATAAAAGCCAGATTAGTTGAAGGGCATCCCTTCCTCTGTGAAGTAGCCAAGGAGCTGCTTGGAGTAGCTTGCAAGGAAGTTAAGCAGTCCGGCCAAAACCATGAAGATTCAAGGTGAAATAAAACCACAAAACTGCAATAAAATAAACCTGGTCATTGCATTTGGGAAAGAAGGAGGTGATTAAAGGCTAAGTCTTGACTATTTCGGTGCTTAAAAACATGTAGTATTTTTTGATGATGGACTAAGCTAGGCAGTGCTGTTAAGAGTTAACTTGGCAGGAGTGAAATACAGGGAAGGTAGAATGCAGGAGCAAAACTCACAGCTCAAAATGGAATAGCCAATGTAGACTCCAATCATCTTCCAATTAAAGTAGGTAGCTTGTAGTTGCATGTCTGCATACCAGGTGAATTACTGCTTCTACTGGGGGTTGTTTTTTTAATCTCATAGCATTGATGTCAGTAGTTTGCAAGATGATGATGGAAAAAACAACAGGTAAATACAAAGAAATGTTCACACCCCAAAGTTGCCAGTACAACTATTAAATTATAAATGGAAAAACCACCGCTGCTATAGTATTGAATGAATTGGCTTGCTGAGATTTTTTATTTCTTTTCTGCCCTATAAATGTTGAGCTTCAGAATGAATTTAAGCACAAGTTTTCCTTGTTTGTAGGAGGGGTGGCAGCTTCTTTTTATTTTGTAGTGTTGGTGTTATTAGAGCAAAGACAAAGGGCTTGTTCTAAACTCCTATTGTTTCTCATGGACAGAATACTTGAAATATTTCAATTGTTTTTCCACTGGAACATGGAATGATTAAGCCATGTTGAATTTTGTTTTGTTGGAACTTGACCAACTTGGACAATTTTCATGGGATATCTCAAACCAGATTCTTTTGTCCCAAGCTTTAAAAGCAATGCATTTCCTGTTTTGCACACATCCTTAGCCATGAGCAGAAACAAAACAGAGGAGATTCTTTAGAAATGGAATGGAATGGGAAAATAAATCAAAAGTTGCAGGAATTAAGCTTAGAATTTTAACTAAATCTTTCTTCTCGGCAGATCCAATTTATTCAGCTGAAATGAATTTGTAACTCCCTTTTTATTTTATTTTTTCATTTATCACATGAACTTCCACAAGGGAAGGATGGGGTGAGGCAGTGGTGGGATTCAATTTTTTTTACTACTGGTTCTGTGGACGTGGCTTGGTGCACATAGCAGGGGAAGGAGACTGTAAAATCTCCAGTCAGAGCTGGCATTTGCCGGTTCTCCAATTTCCACTACCGGTTCTCCAGAAATGGTCAGAACCTGCTGAATACCACATCTGGAGTGAGGGGTATAAATCTCCAGGAAGGTATCTCCATCAAAGCACTAGCCTTTTCGAACACTGCTGCTTTATTACTTGTTGTACTATTATCCTCTTTTTATATTTTTATTTCAGTTCATGAAATACAAAATAATAAATGTGATATTTTTACACCAGGATGCTGCATACTGTATTTGTTTCGTGCAAAGAAACTGATATCTTAATGTTTGATTCTAATCAGTATGAAAACTATGCAAGTTTTTATGTGCAACATTTAGAGCTACTGTATATAATTTTTTTACCATATGTTCTGGGTAAACAAGAAAAAGCCTAAAATAAATGCCACATTAGGCAGAAAATGCTAGCATTGCTGCAATCTGATGGTCTAAAGTTAAAAATTAAGAGGATAAACCATGTGTTGCTTTGCTATATCATTCAGTGTAGAGAAAAAGTCCCACACTTAGGCAAAAAACAAAAGTACACATATGGACTAGGTGAAACCAGGCTTAATAGCAGCAACTGTGAGAGGGATCTTGGAGTCTTAGTGGACTAAACAGCTAAACAGCCAGCAGTGTGCAGCAGCAGCCAAAAAAGCCAATGCAATCCTAAATTGCATTAACAGAGGGGTACAATCAAGATCAAGTGAGGTACTAATACCACTCTATAAAGCCTTAGTAAGATCACACCTAGAGTACTGCATCCAGTTTTGGTCACCACACTATAAAAAAAAATGTTGAGGCTCTAGAAAAAGTGCAGAGAAGAGCAACCAGGATGATTGCTAAATTTTCTAAAACATGTGAATACCAGTTATAGGAACTGGGCATGGCTAGTCTAGTGAAGAGAAGGACCAGGGGAGACATGATAGTGGTCTTCCAATATTTGAGTGGCTGCCACAGAGAGGAAGGGGTCAAGCTATTTTCTTTTTTTTTTATAAATATAGTTTATTAATTTTTACAATTAAAACCAATCACAATACATACACAAATAAGCAAAAGAAAAAAAAGAAAGAAAAGAGGAGAGAAGGAGAGGGAAAGAATTTTGAGAAAAGAAAGAAAAAGAAAGGGGGAAGAAAGAAAGAAAGAAAGAAAGAAAGAAAGAAAGAAAGAAAGAAAGAAAGAAAGAGGTTACAAAGTAAAAAGTATTCTTATTTTAACAGTTTGCAAGATCTTCTTTCATTTTCATAACCTTAACTTGTGTCATATAACCACACCTGTGATCAATCCAATTATACCAACAATTCCAGCTATCGTAGTATAGTGAAGTGTCTTTGTTTTTTAGCACCAAAGTCAATTTATCCATTTCTGCACATTTTGAGATTTTTTCAATAATCATTTCTTCTGATGGAATTTGATGTTGTTTCCACTGTTGAGCGAAGGCTAATATGGCCGCTGTTAAAATGTGTATTGTTATGTATTTGGCTTTTTTGGAGATTTGCTTATCAAAAATCCCTTGTAGGATTGAATTAAACCAATAAAAGAATACTATTTCTAGAAGGAAGGGGTCAAGCTATTTTCTAAAGCACCTGTAGGCCAGACAAGGAATAACGGATGGAAGCTGAACAAGGAGAGATTTAATCTGGAAATAAGGAGAATCTTTCTGACTGTGAGAACAATCAACCAATGGAACAGCTTTGCCCTCAGAAGTTGTGGGAGCGCCGTCACTTGAGACTTTCAAGAAGAGATTGGACTGTCATTTGTCAGAAATGGTGTAGGGTCTCCTCTGCTTTGGCAGGGGGGTGGACTAGATGACCTATAAGGTCCCTTCCAACTCTATTAATCTGTAAATCTATTTGAATAATTATCATTTTGGAATAGCTGATATTCCAAGAACTGAATAACAGAGTTGGAAGGCACCTTGAAGTTCTTCTAGTCCAACTCCCTGTTCAAGCCTATACCAGTGATGGCTAACCTTTTCAATATCAAGTGCCCAAAGTGCAGGTGTGTGTATTCCCAAAATGCAACGTGCGTGCACCTGCACTTGTGGCTCCAGACATGAGCGTGCGCCCTGCACATACACATGTGACCCCTGTGTGCACCCCGCCCCCATGTGTGCCCCCAGGCATGTGCGGCAGAGACCCGAAGACCAACTAACTGGCAGGAGGCACATGCACGCATGCGTGGCAGAGCTAGCTGGGCCAATGGCTCACGTGCCCAGAGAGAGGCTCTACATGCCACCTCTGGCACGCATGCCATAGGTTCTCCATCATGGCCCTATACTGTTTCAATCTCTTCTTTAAAACTTCCAATGTTGGAGCGCCCACAGCTTCTTGAGGCAAGTTATTCCACTGATGAATTGTTCTAATTGTCAGGAAGTTTCACCTTAGTTCTAGGTAGGTATTCTCTAGGATTAGTTTCCATCCATTGCTTCTTTTCCTACCTTCCTGACTGTAGTCAGAAATACCAGGAATACATCTCAGTGACATAACTTGTGACAGGATGTCATTGTGCAAATTGTGCAAATGTATCATTTGGATCAACCACATTATGGTGGAATTGATGTAAAATACAGTTTATACCTTTTATGAAAGACACACTTGTTCCGTCCTTAGAATATCCAGGAATACAATCTCACCTCAGTTGGTATAGGCAGAATATTCCTTGGTGCTCTAAAATAGTTCTGGAAAAGTTATTTTTAAGTGCACCATTTTTCTCCTACATATTTTTTTGTTTTTTTCTTTCCTTAATTTTTTTGGTGTTTTTTTTTTTTGCTAGAACTGGCTTTTTTGTCAACCTAGATGCAGGTCATCCAACAGGGATGCCTACAAAGAATGGTCAAAACAATCAAGATGTTATATGACACATAAATACAGTCAGAGCTTCAAATAAATTATAGCAGTTTCCATCCTGACTTATTTTACAACCCCTGTATGTTCATCCTGCAGAATGGACTTTTTGTTTCTTTTTAAAGCTTTTTATTGCATATTTTGAATGATGTGTAAATGTTATTTATCTAACTATTGATGGTTGATCTGTCTGAGTGCTAAGCTTCTAGGAATTCAGTACTTCTATCATCCTAGGTGCAGCTCAACCAACAGGGATGTCCACAAGGAATAGTAAAAAAATAATAATCAAAATGGCTAGAGCTGATGTGGATTGACAGGATTTAACTTGGTCTAGGATGCTCCCAGTATCATGTCTCTAATTTTCTGACTGAATATAGAGACAGGTAGCTAAACACTACAAAGGCTTCCATACAAAGTTTCTTTATTGGATTATATCAGGCATCCTCAAGGTATAACTCACAGTTATGCTGAGATTCATCTAATGTCCAATCTTTGCATTGCCGTCTTCATAGTGTGAAAAGATAGTTATCTTCATCCCATAATGATACAGCAAGGGGAGACTCCATCATGATGCTGGGTCCAGGTAAGAATGACCAAAACTCCCCCCAGCCCAACCAGAGGTCAATTCAGTAACCAATCAGGATTACAGATGTGACCACATGACATGAACTACATCTCCCATGAGGCATTAACTACATTTCACATAAAGCATTTTCTTAAGGGGACAGCTCTCATTCCCAAACTAACTATATACTGTTCAACTAGCACACCCTATATACTGTCTAATCAGCGCACCCAGCTTCCTAGTTAAAATTATGTTTACATGTGTCCATACATTATGCAATTAAGGATTTTCCCCATATCGTTTGATTGCTCATTGTTCATAAATGCACTTTGCTGGTCTGTCCAAAGGTAACAAAAAGAACACCCCTCTTGATCAATTAATAGTCAGATTCTATAAAACAGCAAGCAACAGCTTTATTAAGGGTGTTTTTTACTGCTTGTTTGTCTAGTGTAAATCCCTAATTAAGAAACTACCATTTTAGACAAACTATAAGCAGTAAGCAATAGCCTACTCAAGAAACTATCAAGGAGAAAACAACATCCCGCCAACTTTGGCAGGGCAAACTACTGTATATAAACTCCCCCCTCCCCCTAGCACTGAAGATGTTACCTAGTTGGATAATTAAATGTCTGAATGAAAATAATCTCAGACAGAAAAAGGACGCCACAGTCTAGCCCTGATCTACATACATTCTTTTCTGTTGGAACTACCAGAATGCCAATGAAAGCATTCTCTTAAAGGCATAAGCTGAAGTCTTGAGTGATAGATTCCTTTTCCAGAGTTAGTTTATTGTCCCATGCATATTTATACAAATGCAATTATTTGGCATTGAATAACCTGTGCTCTTTGACCTAATTTCCAAAACTATTTTTAGACAGCAAATTTAAATCACTGGAAAAATTATCTGCCTTCTTCCCATCAGACAAGTAAGAGAGGGAAAAAAGGTTGTGCAGAAAGGGAAAAAGAGAAAGAAAAATACTTATCTTCCCATAATGGGGTCTGATGTATAAACATGAACTTTGCTAGCATCATGATATTCCAATATAATTATTTTATCATTCCTAGATTATTCAGATCAAAATATGACTTGATTAACATTTGCTGTAGGAGTTCATAGTTCTAGGAGATGCATGTCTAGTTGGAGAAACATGAATGCAGCACGATACAATGGGAAAAATAACATCTTACAAATGCATCTTTTTTTCTCGATCTGTTGACTTTGTGGTGAATAAGTCCTTTATATAATACATCATTACCACAAAAATGATCACAGTTGAACATTGTTTCTATGTGGGGCACAAGCGTGAAGTGGTTCTTTTTCTTTTTTTTTTGAAAAACTGCTTACAGTATGATGGATGCAACTGAAAGAAAGCAACCTTTTTTAAAAACCCATTTTCTTGTTGCTATTTTCACCTTTCAAAAGACAGAATGGTTTTCCTGCAAGATTGTGGGGAGTAAGGCAAAATGCAACTTGGTCTTAGAAGTACCAAATTACAGTTCACCTCTGTATTGTTGAGTGCACAATATGGTGTACATAGTAGAAATGCCAAACTTTTGTGCTGGTGTATGAAGATGAGAAAGCCAGTTAATATTTTCTGGCCTTGAAATCTCCAGTGTGTGTGTGTGTGTGTGTGTGTGTGTGTGTGTGTGTGTGCGCGCACACACGCGCACCTTTAGTCCTTTTTTTGTTGTGTGCACATGGATCATTGGCTGTTTACTATAGAACTGATGTGGGTTGAAGAGAAGCTTGAGGTGTTTTATCTGTTGTCGGGGCTGGCTTCAATTAAATTAATGGATCCATTCAGCTCTGCCTTTCCCCTTTCAGCTGGTGAATACATTAAAAAGATCTTAAGTCTCAAGATGGTGCATCATGGCATTAGCTAGAGACTTCATGCCTGCTGTCTTTTTTTTCCTGTAAATCAAATAATTAATGATGACTCTAACTCAATAGGGCACTTAAATATTTTGTTGCAATATAGGGGAAATGCACTTTTTCCTCCTCTTCCTTTTTTGCTCAAGGAAGACCTTTTATCTCTAGTGGACATAATAGTGACCATTTTTTGTAGTCCAGTCTTAATTTCTTAGGAATATCATTTAGGAGAATTCATGCATACCGGTTAGTTGCGTAAATTGCTTACTTATTGACATGGGTCTATTTAAGTTTCAACCACAATAAGTGTCCAGCTCTGCTGTTGGCTTGAACACCCTACTGTGCATTTTTTTTTTGCAATCAGTCTTCATAGTCACGTATCAGTGAGAACTCTGGACTGATCCAAACCAGCTTAAACAACCCACCACAACACTTCTGAATTATTGTCAGTGGGAAGTGCAGTTTTTTTTTTTTTTTAAAAAAGATTGTTGTTACTGTTGAGAAGTTCTTTCCAAGTATTTGATAAGCATTTGCTAACTTTTGATCCCTGATTTTGACTCTTGTGCTCTGGAAATAATGACAAAAACCTTTTAAGATTTTTTTCAGGTGGTTTTTTTTTTTTTTTGAAGGATCCTATCTACTACATGTAGTCCTTGACTTATGACCACAATTGTGCCCCAAATTTATGTTGCTAAGTGAGGCATTTATTAAATGAGTTTTGCCCCATTTTACAACTTTTCTTGTCATGGCTGTTAAGTGAATCTTGCACTTGTTAAATTAGTAATGTGGGTTGTTAAGTGAATCTGGCTTTCCCGTTGACTATGTTTGTCAGAGGGTGCAAAAAGTGATAACATGACCCTGGGACACTGCAACCATTATAAATCTAAGTCAGTCAAGAAGGATCTGAATTTAGATCATGTGACCATGGGGATGCTGTACCGGTTGTAAGTGCGAAAAAAGATCATAAGTCACTTTTTTCCAGTCATATTGTAACAGTCACAATAAACAATTGTAGGTTGAGGGTTACCTGCAGCAGTGGGATTCAAATTTTTTTACTATGATTCTGTGGGCGTGGCTTGGTGGGTGTGGCAGGGGAAGGATACTGTAACATCTCCAGTCAGAGTGGGGATTTGCTGGTTCTCTGAACTACTCAAAATTTCCACTACTGGTTCTCCAGAACTGGTCAGAACCTGCTTAATATCACCTCTTGTTACCCGTATCTAATATGACTTCGGCCTCCTCTTCTCAAGGCTAAATGTTTTTTGTTCTTCTAATCTCTCTTAGAGTCTGGTCTTCAATCTGATTTTGAATCTACCAACAGATATGCCTTCTCGATTTATGCTAATCAATTTGCTAATTAAATATAATTCAGTAGTTTGTATACTTTGTTAAAACCAAGATGTAGCATGCTAATAGTATTCCCATAGTCTAGAAAGAACTCATTCAGTGAAACAGTCTTATAATATTTGTTCCTAACAAATTATAGCTGGCTTTCAGTAAACACTGCATTGTTTTCAAGTCACTTATAGATTAATTGTTTTATATTCTGTTCTAAATCTTCCCCAGACATCCTTCCAAGCTGTAATATTGCTTCTGGGACCTCTTTTTCTCTTTTTGAAAATAGATGTATTTTCCTCATACTTTACCTTTAGCCATTCTCCAGAATTTCCTAAAAACAATAAATAATACATTTGATCAAATCATTAGGAATTTTCTTCAGCATTTTAGGGTTAAATCTATCCAGATCTGGACCCGTGAACTCACTAAAGTCAGTAAGGATGTCTGTCAAACTTAAGTTGACATGCTACATTCTTAATCTGTTCTTCAAAACTGCCCCGTGGAACATATTCTCTCTTCTTAGAGAAAACTGAGTCATAATACCATTATTAATATATTCATATATTAATCCCCTTTTAACTGAAATACATCTGGATATTTGGAGGTAACCTCTGTCTCATCGTGCAGCTGGAAATCAGTGGAAAAAACAATAAGGCTGTGAGCCTACCAGGTGGATCCAGCCTCAATTCTCTAAAAACTTATCAACTTTTAGCACTATTTCATCCCTACCTAAAATGAAGTTATATATATATTATAAAATGCCAATTATAAACACTTTTTCTCTTTTCTTGGAAAATAGTCAAAATAATTTTCTTAAACTTCCTGAACTCTGCCATGCATGCTTTGCCCTCCATAATTGCAGTGCAGAAAGCTAACACAAGGACTTGCCACAAAGCTGTCATTTGAGGAGTAATTTCTTAAGGTACTCTCTGACCACTTGACCCCTCACTTTTACCAGACAGATAAATATGGAGAGTTTTATCATAAATACCTGGGAGTTCTTTAGGTCAGCATCATGATTATACCAAGAAGCAGGTTGTTCCCTGCATGGTACAACTGTAATTATATAATAATTATATATAATCAACCGATAGCACTCATTTGCTATTGCCGACAAGAAGCAATGGGAGTTTTTCCCTTCTTCCTCTAGAAGTATCATGAAATGATTGAAAGCTAAATCTGCTCCCTTAGGACTGAAAGAGTTAAAACTATTTTTGATTTTAAAACACAGTAATAACATCATGCTGTTCTGCTATTAAGCATCATTTCGCCATTACGTGTGTTCCAGTCTCAAAGAATTAAAAAGCCTTATGGCCATAAAGTCGTGTGAGGCCTTCAGCAAGATCTGGTTACTAATTATTTTATTTATTTATTTACTTTTGGAGCCCTAGACAACTTTCAGAACTGATTCCTTAGGCTGTTTCTCTGCAGATCAAAGGGAATGTGTGAAAAACATTCAGGCATATGGTTAAATACCCTGAAAGCGTTGTGGGTAAATATCTCCTTAAGCATATAAGGCAGCTTCAGCTGGATACTCTCTGACAACAGAAACCTTATATTCTGTTCCAAAGACATCTATTAAGTATGTCTGGTGTGAAAACAGCAGGCACTAGTAGACTCCCTTGTCACTCAGGGTAATATCCAGCCAGTGCTGACAGGTGAAAACCTTGTGTTCTTACCAATTAAGTGGGTGCTTGCACTGAAGAAGATGATTCTTCTTCCTTTGATCACCCAACAGTCAAGTTCTAGTTAAATTTGTTGGCTGATGTCTTCAATTTAATCCAAAAGACCAAAACAAAGGGGGAACAGCGATGCAATCTTCCTTGGAGGACTTTTTATTGGAGGACAAGGCAAACCCATCAGAGGTTTTTGTCAAGACCATATTAAGGACCAGGTTTAGTAGATGAGTGTGACTGTGACTGTGATGACCCAGGGCATGGCACAAAGGCAACACAGTCACATAAGTAAGAAGAGTCCCTTTAGTACCTCCAATTTTCCTCCCAATGTCCAGGTTACCTTCGGCTGGAGAAAAAACTCTTCCAAGAGCAGTCTTTAAGTGGAGTAAATTCAGTCCAAAAACAAAGTACATACAAACAATAACTAAAAATCAACACAAACCATGCTGCAGTAATTAACGTGACAGGGAAGGAGAAGGAATTGCAGACTTGAAAGGCCAGCAAAACATACACAGTTGGGAAGGTGCCAGGAACCCAGATAAGCAGTGGTGGGATTCAGCCAGTTCGTACCACTTCGGGAGAACCGGCTGTTAAGTTTCTGAGCAGTTTAGTGAACTGGTTGTTGGAAGAAATAATTAGGGCAGAGAAATAGTTGTTAAATTATTTGAATCCTGCCATTGCAGGTAAGCCTCGACAATACCAGATAATTCACGATTTGCTCTCAGCAGTTGGCTGTGTGCAACTCCCTTTTAAAACACTGTGTTCCCAGCTGCAGCTAATGAATGTAATCAGAGTCCTTTCGTCCCTCAAAAGCCATGCAACTCACATTGCTCCCTTCTCCATTCCTCCCTGCATGCCCTAGGATGAAGAGGGGATGGGCCTGGGTCTTCCTTCGAATTCCTTCTCCCTTGCTCTACCTCTCCCCTGCTCTGCCCAGCCAGACTTTGCCCTTCCCCAGTTTCTTCTATAGCCAAGAGAGCCACACTCCCATTCTTTGTCAGCTGCTTGGACTCCCCCTCAGAATCAGATTTCGACAGGGGCATGACAATGACACACAAAGATGATGATGATGACAACACAACAACAACATAACACAATAATAATAATAATAATAATAATAATAATAATAATAATAATAATAATAATAATAGCAGCTTTACTTGGAACAACTTCCATCCAGCAGAGATAAATGTAATGCCATCAAACATCCAGATTTGCCTATCCCATGTCCTTGGTAAGGACTCGATAGGGAGACAAAAATGCCAAACCCAGTCTGAACATCTGGCTTACTGTGTGATGAATCATCATCATCATCATCATCATCATCATCATCATCATCATTTTGGCTTCCAAAAAAAAATTCAAAATAAGTTGTCTTCTAGGAGTCAATTCTTGCTCTAAATCAATTTGGTCATATGAAATGATTGAAAAAGGCATCATTCCGTTTTCTGTGTCTTGTTCCTAACATCTAGTGGTCAACCAGATTTTTGCTATCCAGATG
Source organism: Pseudonaja textilis (assembly GCF_049901715.1). Lineage (NCBI taxonomy): Eukaryota > Metazoa > Chordata > Lepidosauria > Squamata > Elapidae > Pseudonaja > Pseudonaja textilis. Next base: position 233,503,208 of record NC_141991.1, on the reverse strand, counting down.
AAGGAGCTTCACTTGTACAAGCTTTGGGTGTAAGGCCAGGTTTTGCAGTACAAAACATACAAATTTGGGACCAGGGAGCATAAGTTAATCTATTCATTGACTCCCAAAACATTTCAAAATAGGTGAGGTTTATATGTTGGGGTGCTCCATTTTCCCATCAGGTTGAATGGTCACCTATCCATTTCTCCATCCTCTCCAACTACCAGTATATCTTCTCAGTTTGCATCATTGATTTCTATGGTTGTGCTTGTATTATAACAACAACAACAACATGAATGCAGCAAAAATTACATCAAATTGACAAAGTTCTTGAAAATGATTTCATCCATATTTGCATACATGTTTCATCCATAATTGAATAATTTCGATGGCCAGGTCATGGTATTTCATGATTTTTTCCAGTTCTTTTTCTTCGACTCTGGCATCTCCTGGTACAGTGATATTAATAAATTGTATGCTTCAGTTAAGTTATATTATTATTCTTGTTCTTGTTGTTCTTGTTAAAATGACATATTTGTATTTCTTAGCTGTTGATGCAATGTCCCCATTCCAGCTTCTAGCTCTGCACTCTAAGTTTAGAAAGGAAAAACACCATGTGAGAATGGCAGAAGAAATCATGCTTGAACATCTGAACAATTTCTGAGTTAATTTGAAAAGATTTGTTTAAGGCTCCTCCCTCTTTAGACACTACAGTAGGGTCCAAATTTCAAGACAAGTGCCTCATAATGTCCAGAAATATCAACAAAGGATCTATCTTGAGCTATTAAATCTGCCACTTCTTTTGCAAAGAACATGCAGAAGATTCTCCTGAAGAACCCCTTTGTAAGGTTCTGCATGGTCCTACTATTTATCAGTTGCTTAGCCATCTCGGGCTAAGAGAGTTGGCTTGGTCATTCTTGTTCCATTGGCATCTCTGAATGCTAAAGATAAGGCTGACAAGATGTCTCCCTCTTCATTGCCACAGCCATCTGCTGGGGGGAAAAAATCATCCCTTAATCACCAGTTTGCAGACACAGACAAAAAAAACAGAGAAAGAGAGAGAGACAGAGAGACAGAGACAGAGAGACAGAGAGAGAGAGAGAGAGAGAGAGAGAGAGAGAGAGAGAGAGAGAGAGAAACCAAAACTCATCCCATTATGTTACAGCATTGAAATGTCAACTGAAAGAGAACTTGCTGCTTTTTCTCTTCTAAATAACAACAAAGCAAAACTTTAAAAAAAAAACCTATGTTCAAGGCACAATGATCTTTTCATTGAAATACATTCAATAAAATGAATTTTCTTTCAAACTGTCTTTGCTAAATTTTTGAATTTCTTTCACAAATGAAATAGACTTGGAAGCAGCTATGTTAAGAGAAGAAAAATCCCAAGGCTGCCTTTGGCTTTCATGAACTATTTTCCTAGATAGATGCATTGAAAATCAATTTCCTTTCTGATCATAATCATTCTCCATGAATATCTTTTACATAAAATGAAATAAAATACTAAGTGTAGTTGAGTTGTAATGACCTTGAGCTTTTCTCCTTTTTTGCATATATACTTAGTGTAAATATCTTTTATATGCAGTATATACTGAATATATACAGTATATACTATATAATGGAAAATCTCTTCTTCTGTAATTCAGTTTAGGGTCACCACGCTCACACCATCCATTCAAAGGACAATGACATGCTACAGATGACATGCTACAGAGTGGCCTAATTAATTTTTCATATGTTACTGGACATTTACAAGTAAAAATGTAGAAACAATTAATACATTAATAAATGCATACAGTTTTATTTTTCTATATATGTATTCTGTCTTTCTATTTAGTCTAACACATCACAGTCAATAAGGTTGGGATTAGAAGACCTGGTTAGCTAGACAGACTGCTGTCCATCTGCTGCCCCCTGGATAATAATAGCAAGGCCTCTGTTTTCCCTTCTGGCAGTCCTTTGTCTTTAAAATATACTTTACTTAGAGATCCTTTGAAAGTGAGTCTGTCTTCAATTAAAGGTTATCCTCAAACTAGCTTTCTATTAGCATTAGTGGAGTAAAAAGCATGGTAATCCTACTCCAGTTTGTTCTGTAACCTTTCTTAATATAAATAAGAATGAGAATGAAGACAAAAACAAACCACCTTTTCTTTCCTCTGTAGCTCATCCTTAGAAGGAAGAGCCCTTTATAAGATTATCTAAGTCTAAGATTAGACTAAGTTCTGTTAGTCAATTTATGCTCCAAAATATATTCTGAAGCAGTATCCATCTTTAGCTTAACTGTAACCCCAGAATCATCATTTCCAAAAAATGCTATTTATTGATAGTACTATTGAAAATTACCCTAAGGCTAGAGAAGACCTATTTCCTTTCCCTTCCCTTTCTTATAACAAACCAACTTCATATAGCTACCAGCTGCAATCAAGCCTGAACAAAAGTAAAACTTTCCACTTTTCTCAGGTGTAATTGAGAATCCTGTGCAGTGTTCACCAATACTGCCTTGAAAAATAATAGCAATTCTGGACACACTGCGAATCTTCTAAAACAGGGGTGTCAAACTCACATCGTCATGGTAGCATCACGTGACATATCAGGACTTTTTTCTCCTTTGCTAAATTGGGCGTGGGCATGGCCAATGTGTGACACATCCGGCCCACAGGCTGGGAGTTTGACAGCCCTGTTCTAAAAGGTCTCTCTTGCAACCATGGGAAAAATGGTGGGAAAAACAGCTAGCTAGTTGACTTTGGGGCAGCCCTTCTCTCTCTTACCCCAACCCACTTCATTGAGGGTCTCAACAAAGCGTTTATCATAGTTGACACACTGATGGGATTAAGTCTAAATTCCACATTTCAGTGTTTATATGTAAAACTTTTGATCACTTTTTATCCATCTTGTAACTAATTAAAACAGTAGGACCTTTTCATGATGCACTTCTTTCTTCTGATCATTTGGCAATAGTAAAGAGAAGTAATAGTAGGTCATTAAAAAATAATAATCCTGTTTTATGTTCATGTCACCGGTTAAATTAAATATGACAGAACTAGTAAGTCTGGATTTTTTCATGTTGGGCAGGTTGCCTTGAAGTATTTTTCCCTTTGGATCCCAGTAGCTCTATCTCGCATGAAACTAACTCCTCTTTAATCCTGTAGGTTCTTAAATAATGGCCTTAATCTGAGTACTGTGTAGTTGTAGATGTGGTAATATCAGAGAAACTCTTGGCCATTTTTCAGGAAGTAGCTGCGATTTCCAAGTTAAATGAGTGATTGCAGCAAAGTATGCTATATTCTAACGTTACTGAATGGCTTGCCTGGGATATCTGCTAGCACAAAAAAATTTAAATAGGTATCACTTTAGTCAACAGTATGAATGCTGAAAAAAGAATTTATTTCATTTATTACATCACGTGTATATATAAACCACTTTGCTGGAAAGGACTGCTTCCTCAATATGCCTAAGAAAGTTAACTCAGCTATTGTTTGTGGTGTGTTTGATGAGAACTCAATTACGAGATAAAGAATGAGAGCCACATTCTTTGAAAGGTCTCCTCTCTTCTAACATTGATCTTGATATATATTTACAACCATATGATTTCTAGATATGGGTAGGAATAGGCAGACTTCAGGACTGTTTTGCCATGATGCTGTGATCTATCCCTAGAAACGCATCTTGGAACAGAAGAAAATGTATTGCTTCTAGTGAGGTAATTTTCAGACTAGGTATATTTCATCGTAAAAATTACCATAATTACAGATGGAGGCACAGCCAAGAAAACAAATCAATGGATCATCAAGCAAATCATCCCAGAGTTTTTACTTGAGGTGCAATGAACAGGCTCCAATTATTCTAATTCAGACACATTATGCAAAGACCAACCTCTCTGGAAAGCACTCTAATGCTGAAAAAGAAGGAAGGAAAGAGAAGAAGGCAACTAGCAGCAAAATGGATGGACATAATGACAGCGACCATGACTTTATCATTGGAAGAACTGAAGGACCAGGTTAAGGAGGAGAGAATCATTTTAAAAAAAAATAAAAAACAACTTGCTCAATCAATCCAAGATAGAAGTAGTATGCCCTCCCTGTTCTTTCAGATTTTTGACAGTCTTTGATATTGTTGACCTTTGTATTTCTCTAGAGCAATTGCAAGGATTAAGGATTGTGTGAACGAGGAGGAGATAGATCAGAAGTCTTCTGAGTCACATAAGATTCAACTTTGCAGCCTTGCTTTATATATCTATATTAAGCTACTATGAGACATCAGTTCAACAACCAGATTACTCACAATTGTACATTAACAAACTGGGCACAATTGCAGGTGGGACTGAATTTCTGTCTCAGTGTTTTGAGATTGTTGAGAAACTGGATGGGATGAAACACAAGCCATTTGAGGACTAAACACAACAACAGATCATTAACAGAGAGCTTTGAAATTTAGCCTTTTGTGGAGGCTACCTGTTAACTGTTTTTTTAAAGAGTAGATAAGATGGTAGTTCAGATTGGTTGCTTGATAATATTGTCATATTGTTATAATATTGTTGATTGTCATATTTGTAATATTCTTAATGTCATATAGTAATTTTCAAGTACTGGGGAAATCAGGAGAGTCAAGGAATTCAAATGAATATAAATATTTATTGCAAACTTAAGCTCTCTACAAAAGTCTGAGCTACTAACAGTCAAGAGAGGGCATTCAAAGTGGGCTGGACTTACAGTAGATCTCTTGTGGGCACATAGGGACTCATGACTTATGGTGCATTTGACCCCTCCCTCGTCAACTTCAATAATAATTTAGCAAATAGAGATATAAAAGTTGTTAAAATTGTGGACTACTTTGCAGTGGGGGAAACTATTATTGTTGAAATATTCAACTGGGAGCACAGTCTATATATTTTTGTTACTCTGTTTTTATACACCTTTTTTCTGGTTTTCTATTGTTTGGTGTTTTCCTTTTCTCTTTCTCTCTCTCTTGGATTTTGTATTTTAACTTTGGAAATGAAATGAAATCATTTCCCATTTGTTTCATCCTAAAAAATATAACTGGAGGGGGGAAGGGTTATTTCTTAGTACTTTTTTAGCTCTGAGCCTGAAAATTAGAAGCCTTAATGCTCTGCTAATGACTCAGAAGTCCACCTTTATCTTCTATCTCTATCTGTACCACATATATTCTCCATTTTCGGTGATGCTCTGAAGTCCACTAATGTAATATATAAAATAGACTATGTCCTAGCTGCATTATAACAGAGATAGTGTGGCCAACACCATTTGTGGAAAGCATTTATATATTACAACATATATCAGCTGTAATTACCATGAAATATTGCTATTCATTGGATTTCTACAATCAAGTAGTACTATAGTTGTCAGATATGAAGAACTGTTAATTGAAGTCAAATGGCCCAGGACATAGTGTTGCAAGTTTATTGGTGAATAAATCAGTGCCAAGTGAATATTGAGAACCTTAATGTTTTAACATCAAAGACAAGCTATAAAACAGATCTACCATATGAGGACTGCAAAAATCCAGATTCCACTAGACAGCAGCATAGTTATATCCAGACCAAGTTGAACCATCAGATATTTGATAAATGTTCAGCTAATATGTGTGGTCTCCAATAATATTTAGGAAATAATTGATTACATATGAAGTACATTTTTTTTAAAAAAAAGTGAAGCAAATTAAAATAGCCATTTTGGAGAAGTATACTAAATTTAAAGGATTTCAGAAGTACTATATAAGAGTGAATTATTTCCTTTTACATTTCTTCCATTTTAATTTTGAATTAAACAGAATTTCTTCTGCTCTGGATAAACCTTTAATTATCCATTCCATTCATAACATGTTATTATAGGAATGTAAAATAACCTCATCGGCAGCATTTTTACCTTCCTCCACAAGTCAGATAAATGTATCATCATTCAAGTGACACATTATTAAAAAGCACACTTCAAATAAATGAATTATGCATCTGTATCCATTTACTTGTCCTAGTGAGATTTAAATTAACAATTAAAATGAGAAATACTGCAACAGAATTAAACTCTGGTACAAGCATGCAATAACACTTAACTTGCATCTTGTTAAATTTCATACTGTGTTTTTAATCAATTTCAAAAGAAGGAGAACCTAGTACTTTGTAGCTTTAATCCTGAAACACTTACACTCCCTGGCTCTGAGAAAAACCAATTGGCTTAAGTGGAACTACTTTGCAGTGCATGATTTGATAATGTAACAGCCAGATCAACAGCACCGTTAAAATGAAGTGCCTGGATTTAAGCCTACTTAGACCTATGTACTTCAATAGGATTAAATCATCTTGCATTCAATCTTGTTTAACCTGATTGGAGACTAGGGTGCCCTTTGCAGCCAATTTAAATCTCATTCTTATAAACAATAAAACAGACTCTGGACCAATTATGGCATTCTGCATGAAAATAACTCATGCAAAAGAGAGCCGATTTGCTCTAGTGCCTAAGGTGCAAAGCTAGAAAGCAGGAGACCATGAGTTCAAGTCCTGCTGTGGAAGCCACCTGAGTGATTTTGACTGACTCACTGTCAGCCCAACTCACTTCACTGTGGTGGAGGGAAATAGGAGGAGGAAGGTGTGTTGCATATGTTCGCTGCTTGAGTTAGTTGTCAAAAATAATAAAGGTGGGATACAAATAAATAAATAAATAGAAAGGAGCTTGAATTCTACAATATGCATAAATTATTTTAAAATATGGGGCGGGGGTCTTTTGTTTGCTAGAAATGTTGAACAAGAAAGAGCTGCAGGCATGGGCAACTGCATCTAATCATGATAACTTCACAATGATAAAATGAGGGAGAGCTTCATATTTATATTTTACATGAGCCCAAACAACAAAAGCATCAATACAGAGTCAAGGAATTGGTTTTAAAAATAAATAGGAAGAGTTGGAACATGAAAACTGAACAAACAGTATTGCAACTTGAATACATCTGAACTTCCCAGAATTCCCCAGTCATCCCAGAATTCCTAGAATTCTCTGCTGGCTGGATAATTCTGGGAGTTGAAGTCCTGACATGTTCCAGTTTCGAAGGTTGAAAAACACTGATCTAAAATAAAATTACCACTAATTCACATTTCTAATTTTCACACAGTTGTGTTCTAGATGGGAATGGCATAAAATCTTAGGAAATAAATATTCCAGAGTCTTCCTCCTGGAAAAATCAATCTAAAAAAAATACTGGAACAATTTGAAATTCCAAGACATACATTTCTTCCCTCTTTTACTTAGCGTTTAGTTTTTAAGAGCCTGGTGGATAGTAGAAATGTATGAAATGGCCAGCTGATTTTACTTCATTGTAGATTTCCATGTGATTCCAAAGTAAGTTGCTTCAATTCAGTATCTAAGTTTCAGATGCACATTCCTAAAAGCTAATAAATGTGGGGGGGGGTTTTTTATTATTATTTATTTTATGTCAATTGCTTACAAGATAATAGGTATAAGTAAAAACATAGTTATGAATATATGGATACACATAAAAAAAATAAAAAATAAAAATAAAAGAAACAATAGGACAGGGACGGTAGGCACGTTGGTGCCCTTATGCACTCCAAATGTTATTTTGGGTTTTGTAATGAAAGCTGAATGAGCAACAGGAAAACTAAAAGAGGTTGCCAGGGAACCTCAACAGGAAGAAAAAAAAAAGAGTAGCCATGGAAAATATGTGTGTTCTCAATGATTATGTGCTGAGCAGTGAGGGGTGAAGAAGCATTGCTTATTATAAGGGGCTTTCCCTGAGAGTACTGATTGGCCAGTTGGAATAATTAACTACTTCCTGCTAAGCAAGCAAAGAATGCAGGAGCAATACAAGGTCCTTGGAATCCTAAAGAATCTTGGAGTCCTAGTGGACAATCACTTATATATAAGCCAGCAGTGTGTGCTAGCAGCTGACAAAAAAACCAGCACAGTCATAGACTGCATTAACAGAAGAACAGAATCAAGTAATGTTAATACCACTTTATAATGCATTGGTAAGATCTCACTTGGAATATTGCATCTGATTTTTGATACCAATTTAGAGTGCAGAGAAGAGCAACAAAGAAGATTATGGGACTGGAAGCTAAAACATATGAAGAACAGTTGCTGAAATTGGATATGTCTATTTTAATTAAAAGAAGGACTAGGAGAAACATGATAGCAGTGTTCCAATATCTAAGGGATTGCCATAAAGAAGAGGGGGTCAACCTATTCTCAAAACACCTGAAGGCAAGACAAGAAGCAATGGTTGGAAACTAATCAAGGACAAATCAACCTAGAACTAAGGAGAAATTTCCTGGCAGTTAAAACAATCTGTGTAATGATTTGCCTCCAGAAGCTGTGGGTGCTGGAATGTTTAAGAAGAGATTGGACAGCCATTTGCTGAAATGGTATAGGATTTTTGTTTGATCAGGGGGTTGGACTAGAAGACCTCTAAGGTCCTTCCAATTCTGTTATTCTATTAAGGTAGATAGGTGCCAGGCAGCAAGCTCACCAAACAAGTGAAGTTAAGAAGGATTGTGGAAGGGAGACTGTAATAGGGAATCCTTAGCAATTTTTCCCTCGAAGTAAAGAGTTTGTATCTGGCTTTACATGGAGGGAGACTGAGAAGGAAACAAGAATCTTTCTATTGTTGGTATTCTAAGTGAAGATGGCTGGATAATGAGAATGAAGTTGTGGCTTTGTTATCCATAACCATTGACAAGATCCCTTGCCCAAATAGGATCCAATCTGGAAAAGTAGATTAATATGAACTCTACTTATTTTGTTGAAAAAGAGTCACCATCATGCCTTCTGTAAAGTTCAGTGGAGTAATGTACTGTCTTGCAATAGGAAATAATGAACAAAAGAAAAAAAATAAGGAAAGATAAATTCTTTCAACCCTTCTATATGGTGGGCTCCTTTTCTTTTATAATCACAGTTGATATTTGAAATAGTGCTTGAATATCTGAGTCTTAAGTGTGTTTGGTATATATATGTGTGTGTGTGTTACCCATTGTTCCATGACATAATTACTATGCTATGTTCTTCAAGACTTGTGGGTTTACTGACAATGGGAAAAGATTATTTCTTCCAATAATTATCTTTTATAGCCATGGAACTTCCAGTTGTACAGTTGGATTAACATACACAACATACAGGGTGTAGTAATACTCTGATAAGTCTTAATGGAACAGTTTTACTTTCACTTCAGTTTTTTTTTAAGAATTCACCTTATTCTCTTCAAGATCAGGCTATCTTCTATGCCAGTTAGTTCTCTTCGTAAATCTAGAAGATAGTTGCATACTTATCACATGGAGTGAACCCAGAAGCATGGAGGTTAAAGAATTGTAGATGGAGACAATTTTTCATAGAGGTATTTTATATATAAGACAACTTCAGGAGATAACAAAAAATTAACATATTGATATTATCACTATCTTTGTTTTATCATTTTCTATTAAGGTCAGTTCCTAGTGACATCATGAATAAATTCATGACATTATCTTGGCAACAGTGCAAAGACGTTTGTCATTGTTTTCTTCTAAAATTTGTTTACAAATTTTGGAGCCTAGTTTAAAATTGTGCTTTGGAGAGGGGATGTCTATTTAAATTATAATAAGACTTTGTCCTAGTTAATTTTTCACGAACATCTTAGAAGTTGCCAACTTGTTTGTTCTTATTACATTCCTGCCATAGCCCTTATTGTTATGCAAAATAAGACAGACCAACAATAGAAGGATATAGAGATATCTGCCATTAAAAAATGAAGATTACTGTTATAGGCATAATTTCATCACCAGTACATCATCCAAGTAGTCAGATCCAATATGTGCAATGGTTAAAGTGCTGGAGACTGAGATTCAATTCCAAATTCATGGAAGCTGAATTTGAGACACCCCTTTTCTTTAAGTTGAGCTTCCTTCATAGTCCTACTGCTATAGGAAATATTCTAGCAACTTGTGCAGCTAGTTATAAATCTGAGAAAAAAAATCTCAAACGAGTCATATTAGAGTCGTATTAGAGAATCAACTGGTTCAATTACACAAAAAACAGAAACAAAATCCCCAAGAGGTGGTTCTGTCATAAACACAAACATATATATCATGTTTAAAAACCACTCATCTCCCTCATGGAACACTTCTGGACTATATAAGTCTACTACCTTCTTATTGTCAAAACAATGCTTTCTGTTTGAGGTAGTACCTTGTGAGAATGGGCTTTAATATTATCTTATGTTCAAGTTAGACTAAACTGTGCATAGAAGGTGAAAGTCAGCATGTAGAAGCAAAAGAAGACAGAAACATGAGCTACCTTTTAGCAAATTCCAGAATTCCCATTGGTCTCAATTAGGAAATTGAAAGAAACCATTAATTTCAATCACTGGTAACCACTTTTGCAGTCTGTCACAGGTTCCAGTACAGAGTACACAGTAATCTAGTTTTTACTCCTATGAGTAGAAGATTGCTTTGTGCTAAAGGATCTTTTCTCCACTAACTCATTAGTATAGCCATATTCTTTATCAGTTATTACCTCCATTTTGAAGGTTTCAAGTTTCTGACTGATGAAAGGCAAAGTACACTGATAGTTCAGAGATTGACTATAGTCTCATTGATGTATGTATGTTTAAATTAGTAGCGTGTTCACAAGAATGCTGTAATAGTAAGAATGCAAATTATGAAAATACTCTGTCAAAAACAAAAGATTTGAGCACTGAATGAATGAATGTCAAAGAAAGGTTCAATAGAAATTAAGATTTTGCATTAAAAACTTTTAAAAAATATATTCCATCCCTTATATTCTAATTTGAAGGTGGTGTTAATTTTTTTCTAAATTCTTGTAGGATTCTCTGAATGTAATCTTACAATAGGATTTAGCTCATCTAGTTGGGTCTGTAAGGGGCATGCATAAGTGCCTACCAGGCACAATCATGCCTACCATCCCTGTCCTATTGTCCCCATTTATTCATACCTATTTCCTGTAGTATTACTCATGTTTATATTTATACCAATTATCTTGTAAGTGATTGACAAATCAAATCAAATAAATAAATCAAATAGTTGTGTTTCTGGCTGGTTTACACAGGGTGGGAGGCTGACAATAAGTCTGAATGCCCAATCTTCTCACTGCCATATTAACTTATTAATTAGAACAGTTCAAAGTTTTTTGAACATGAAGTGACTATGGGCTCTTCCCTCACTTGCCTGATTGTTCTTTAGGCTGCATTTCCTTCCCTCATCCCCCAACCTGATCCATACATTCCATTACAAGGGTTCACCAACTGACTGCTGGCATCCATCACACCACCTTTAAGAGATTTCAAATGTTGGCTTCAGTTCAATAATTGCCAATAGCCAGTCCCCCATTAGACATTGTTGCTAGACAATTGGGCACAGGGGCTGCAGGGAAGCAGGAAAGAGGATGGAGATATGCCCCTCAAATCTTCTCTTGTGCCATGCAACCAAAGGATTTCTGAGAAGTATAGGTGTGGGGCTAAAGTGGAACAACTTTTCCAAATTTTATTGCCATAGGAATCATGGATCCTGCCATTGTGTAAGTTAGCCAATTTAAACTTCCTTAATTCCAGTCTTACCCAAACAGACACAAGAATTTTAGTATTATATAGTTCAGTTAACAACATCCATAGCCTCAAAAAAAAATTGACAAAGGATCTAACAATTCTAATCCAAGGCCCAAGAGAACAGCCAGGTCTTTAGAGCTTTCCAAAATCCCTTCAGTGAGAAGAATATTATTATGATGTTTTTAAGATATTCTGTAGATTAACTCTAGATACAGAATGGAAGAAATCTGAGAATGAATGAGGAGGAGGTGTGAAAACAGTTTCATTTATCCAGGCATAGATTTTAGCTTTACATTTTTTAATACTATTATTCCTTTTTATGTGTTAGATGTTACCAATAAGAAAGCTAATGAAAGTGAGCATCAACTTTGACATCTTGAATTGCTACACAAGTCCAAAACATCAAAAATGAATGGTCCAGTTTGATTGTAGTTTTTTTAAAAAATGTTTTCCAAAAATAATGCAGCATGAAATAAAAGTAATAATACAGAAGTTGCTCGGCATTCCAATGTATAGGTGTTGTATTTTATACATATATTTTCAGCAAGGACACTATATCAGGGCAGAAAAACAAATGCTGCTAACTAAACATTATTGCCCCTTCCCACCAGTATCCCTCAGTAAATGAAGACAGGATGAACAGCTAAAATTACTAATTGGTTTACTGATCAGTTGTACTTTGTTCGATTGATTTGCAATTAATTCTGGTTTGTGGTGCAGGGAAGGAGAAGCTTGGCGCCAGTCTTCAAGGAAGCTGATACTCAATACTCACCAAGAGAGATGTGGGATAAAATATCAATAATTTGTTTGGAGGTATGTCCTTAAGACATTGAAACTGCATCTTTGGCATTTGTCAGTGCTTTAGAAATAGGAGACATGGTGGTTTGGGTCCTTGGCTGCTATTTGTGTCAGCAAAAGTCCTGCCCAGAGGAACACAGATATTTTCATTAAGTGAAGTACGGAGGCATGTAGAATTACAGATTGTTCTACCAACTTTGATGGAATCTTCTAATAATTATTTATTTTGAAAAGTTCAGCATCACTTTGTTTGTATAAAACCACACCATGTATCCATGAAATGATAATCTTGAAGGCTTAAAGGGAAAACATAGGACCCTGAAGCAGGAAAAACTATTCATCATAGCTAAACATAATAATTTCCTAAAATCATGAACAAATCAGCCCCCTCCTAGTGCATGGACAAATATTTCTGGTTCAGTTCATGGCAATGTATCTATAGTTATGAATAGAAAGGCCAATGTTTGTTTGTTTTTTAGATAGTGTCTAATTCTCATGGATTTATTTTATCCCATTTTTGCATTCATTTGCATTTTAAAAAAGCCACATTGTGGAAAAGTCTTAATTTGCATTTTTGAATATAGTTCCTCATTAAATTCAAATTTCTAAATATATCTGATAATTGTAAATGATGATTTGCAGGCAACAGTAGCATTTACCATAAATGTTACCCATGAAAATTATCTATTCTGAATTCTTATCTTTAAATTGTAATATTCATATTTAGGGTTATTGTTATTATATTGATATACCCTAATACTCTTAAAAATAAGAGCACCTTGAAACATGTTGGAGGGATATTTAGCCTAACAACATAAAGGGTTTAAAAAAAACAACAGCTGATAGCAGTAGATGCAATTGCTCTTTACTCACTGGAGCTAATGTTTGAACCTGTAATAAATAATACAAATGATTAATGCTACTGCAAGACTGAGATAAGGAAAGGCAGTCTGAGATTCTGTGCCATTCAAGACTAGGCCTTCTCTGAGAAAGCTATGATCTGGTTACGAATTATAAATGTCTCTTCAAACTGCATGTTCCTAGATGCATTTAAGATAACTGTAATAGTTGCAGATCATTCCCAGGGGAATAGTGTGGCATGGTTTAGTGACTCTGGAGCTATCTGTTACAAACATCACTTGATTTGACTTAGGTTCTTCAGTGTTCTGATATTGTATCTTCTTCATTTTCTTAACCAATATCTTTTACATTTGCAGCAAGAAGAGGAAACAACATTCAGGAAGAGGTTTAGGGATAGAGAATTTGTTTTTGTCAGGATAGAAGAAAGATTTCATATCTTTGGTCTTAAGAGCTGAAACACAAAGCTTAACTCAATGACAGCTGACTTCATATTCATCTGAATTCTTGTGGGAAGATTTCAACATTTTATTTCCATATACATTATATATTGATAACCTTTCACTCTGTCAGCCTAAGTAATCTATAATGTTCTGTTGGATTTGAGGGAAAACAACTATATGTTTGTACTCTTAGTTGCTGGTACAATATGAACTTCTCAGTAGAAAAATAATGTGAGCATGTTCATGACAGAGTTTATGATAAAAACCTATGAAATCTCAACAGGACTGTTTATATCTGAATCATTTGTTCATTCATTCAACATACATACTGCTTTTGGGAGGCAGATTTCAATATAAAAACAACAATAGTTTAAAAAGGAAATAAAATCTGAACTGTTGTAGTTTGTGTTTTCTAGTATAGAATATCATATGATTCAACTTTGCTGCTAAACCAAAAATCCAAGTTACAGCATTATAGAATTCTGTAATTGGTTGCGTCACCTCTACTACATACTGTATATAAAGATTATTTATTGTGTACAAATGGAGAGATGGTTGCAAAAGTAACCTAAATATTGCTTCGCATACCCATTCTCCAAAAAACAAATTTGAATCATCCATTGCTGAAAACCTGCCATTCCCTTGTATTTAATATTTACTTAGATATTCTGTAATTACAAAATTTTGACTCAGCTCTTCAGCTGAAAAGATTCCTCAAAGAAGTGACAACTTTAAGTAAAAGCAAGGCAACTATACTTTGCATGATTAAGGAAAAAAACAGTGGAAAAATGTTACTTCTTTTAATTCAAAGATTTTTGAATATCCCCTCCTTCTGTCTTTTAAATTTCTAATAAATAAATGTAAACTATATTTAGGATTGATTTAAAAAATATTCTTAACAATATCTTTAGCAACATTTTGTTATGATCTTGGTTTTGATGCATTATGGATTGAACTTTGTTTTGTTCCAGCAATCTGCAAAACTCAGTTGATATACTTCTAAAACTCTCATGTTTGTAACCTTTAATTAGACAAAACAATGCATCAGAGGCAACTATTTTTGAATCATTGACTTGAAACGGCTAACATACAGAATGTATCCAAAATCCAGGATCCATGACTCCAGTGATATTGAAATTTTGCAAAATTGTGCTTGTGTCAATGCTATTGTGCTACTGCCCAGAGCTTCAGTAGACTGGTCATGCCTAACCACCCATCCAGAGGCCAGATAGACTGCTCCTATCACTGATTACCAGAAGGCAAAATCAGAATTCGCTCCTGTTCCCATTGCTGCTGTTGTTATTTTACCTTTGGTCAAATTGTTTCTCTGTTTACTAAGGGAATATCTCTGAAACACTTACCCAATAGATTATCTCTATTATCACCTAAGATTGCATAAACACAATTTCATAGGAAAGGAAAACTAAGCTACCTTTCCATATTTCTGATGCAGCTGAAGAATTGAACAGATGTTTTGCAGTAATTTTTGTTAACATGTATCTATTTATAGTATCTATGAAATAGAAACTGAAATGGGAGTTGGAATCTGGGTTCTGAATTTATAGCATGACATGTATATCAATTTATCACTGTTTCTCTCTCCCTCCCCCCCTCTCTCTGTGTGAATATACACATACACACACACACAAATTCTTGTTGGGCTTGTCTTAAAAATAAATATTAAAGGAACGAAATAAGATCTCATTCCAACCTCAACTCCACTGATGTCATCTTATTTTCTTGTTCAAGGCATCCAAGAAACACAGAGTTATGATGACTTCAGGCATTCTCCAGCACTGGGTGATAGTAGAGAGGTTGTAGATTCCAATAACCACTAACATAAGAAGTGTTTGCATTTAACTAATACTAAAATATATGTGAACATGCCAGAATTTTAAAAAATGCATTATTGCTATTCAGTCTTGAAATCCATGACTAATGCACTCATCTGTGTGTTTGTGTGTATATGTGCATGTTTTCACACACATACATGCATACGTACACACAAAGAATGTAATATAAGTTCAGATAGAATATATTTCAGTGTTGAAAATTCAGAAAGAAAGATATTCAAGTAAAAACTGAAATATTTTTTCTTCTCCTTATTCTGTCTTTTTCTGAAGGCAAAGTAGGATATTTAGCTTTACTTTCTTAAAGGTTTATAATGATTAAGAAAACAATTGGTTTGTAGAAATGATTAGTTGAGGTTGGCTTGGACTGAATTATTATTCAGACCTGCACTGACCTGTCTAATGATCCTGAACATTGGTGTCAAAAGTTCTTCTTATAGTTAACTATGCATGTCTAATAAATCCAAAGGGTTAATAAAATGTCCTTCTTTAAGATGGATTTATTTATTCCAAATCAATCAATAAATAAATTCAGTATCGATACTAAAATGGATTTATTTATTTGAAATCTTTTCTTGAAAAGAAATATTCTACAAAAGTCTTTCTAAGAAAAAGCTATTATTTTAAATAAATATGATATCATTGTTCGATGAGTGTAAATTGAGCTAATTATGATATAATGCCATAGCCTTGTTTATAATCATTAATACTAATTAAAATTATTCCAATCATTTCTATCAGTTCAGTATGCAAGAGGGTGATGATGATTTGATAAGTGGAATTGGACATGATTAAAATACTTACCAGTATTAAGACATATGGTCTTCATGCAAAAACTACGTAGCCTTTTCTTTTTGGCTTTTATACTACACTATTCCAAAAAGAAAACTATACGGCTATATGACATAATCAATAGGTATGCAATAGCATGGATGGTGATCATGTGAGAATTGTATTTATTTTAAAACACTTAAAATCAACTCAATGATGGTATAAAACAGAGGTGACAAACTGTCAGCCCATGGGCCAGATGTGCCACATGTTGGCCCTGCCTCCGCTTGGCTTAGAGAAGGTGAAAAAAGTCCCGATATGTTACCTGATGCCGTGAGTTTGACATCCCTGGTATAAAAGATAAAAGAAGCAAATGAAAGAGTGGTTGAAAAATAAAACATCAATATATAAACAAAGAATTTAAAGCTGTCATAAAACTATAAAATTTCACTTAATTGCTTACATTATTAATTGAATATATAAATCTAGACTCATTAGAGCAGGGCTGTCAAACTCCGGCCTGCGGGCCAGATTTGTCAAGTGCTGGCCACACCCACACCCAGTTTAGCAAATTGTTGTGAAATATCACGTGACACCGCTGTGACGATGTGAGTTGACACCCCTGCATTAGAGCATATTACTATATTTCTCGTTTTTATCAGATGAAAGTAAATTGTTATTCTGTCAACTAATTCAGGTTTGAGGATGGGACATAGATTCACCACTGAAGAACAAAGATCATAATACCTAATTAAGAAGAAATAGTAGTTCTTTATAAAACATTTAAGTGGCTACATATCAACTATCATTACTGTAACTCTTGTTTATGGAAAATTTGGATCTATTGGACTTATTTTTTTTCCCTGCAGATTACAACTCAACTGGAGGGGGGGGGGCGGGAGAGTTAATACAGTTGGTTGCAGATAGACTTCAACTTGGAGTGCAACTATATATAAAGCTTGTTTCATATGTTTTCATTATTAATAATATTAACAACAGATCTATTGCTTTTCAATTCTTGAAACTTATTATTTGGTATTATCATTTGGCTTTCTAGATTCAAGTCTTTAATTCATGCCCAGGGAATCATATCTTACTTTTACTTTTCATAAAAGAGGAGACTGGGATATGATTATTTAAAAAACAGGAGGCAACAGTGACTTTTTTATTGTTAATCTCATGCCTTGACACCAGGACAGAGAGGTGTGAGATCTTCAGAGTTGCGTTTCCCTCTTTCAGAAATGAAGATGGTGACAAAGAAGACAACACAAGGAAATGTAACCTTATTTGTCTGGTTCCAGTTCTTTAATAAGACACTTCTGTATAGGCCTTTGAAGCAGGGTGGCTGCCTTATCACCTAATTAGAGAAGACTATATAACACCATCATGGCAGGTGATATATTATAGACCAAACAGATATTACTCAGTAAAATCTATGAGAGATTCTCTAAGCAGGTAGAGCATAATAAACAGGCAGATAGAAGAAGCTACACTAATTTATTGACAAAAAATAAGTATGCACCTAAGTTCATACCTGTTTACAACCCTTTGCTGTTTGGTGATGCATATGTATCATATATAGACATTTATTTCAAAAATTGTCTATTAGATTCAAAGAATAAATATGTTTTTTAATATCTGTGGTACCTCAATGCAAACTAAAAGAAAAGTCATTTCTAACCTACAAAACAGCATATTTAAAGTTTTCACAATAGTATTTAAATATCACTATTATTCCAATGACTAATAAATAAAAGCAATAGCTGCATTTACACTTTTACTAGCCTGCAACAAAGCAGTTTAATGTGAACCAACTATTTATTTTTCTTTCAAGATGAAATAATTTTTATATGTGAATATCTTTAGGCATATAATAATTCATCTTGATTACATTAAAAAGAATGTTACATAAATGTGATAATAAATGAATTTTTTATCGTTTTATCAAGTATATTTTTATACAAATATGAATGCAATTTCTGGGGACAAAGGATTGCACCTATAATTGTTTCCCTCCTTTATTTCTTTATTCTGAAATAAATCTGATGGTGCTCAGATTTAAAACAGTTAATAAGCCTGTGCGTCCAACTGGAAGGACAGCTTGCAGATGTATCATTCTTCTTTACCCATGATATAAATGAGTCACGTGTTTTCTTTTTAATTTCATCCTGAGGCTCCTGTTCTTAATACCTTTTAGTCAGCCATGGCCTATTAAACATCTAAGTCATCTAGTAGAAATGCTGCAGAATAAATAATAGAGCAGTGATCCATAACCACCCTCGTTGTAACATCCAAGAGTCCACTACAGCTAATATGAGAGAAAGGTTGGTTGCTAGGTGCCCAGATGCTCCTTTATTTAGAAACTTCACTAGTTTTGTCTCCCTGCTAAGATGACAAAAGTGTAATTAGAGATTAATCAAGAGCTGCATTAGTGGCACAGCTTCCTGCAGACTAAGTTCTGATGCTCACCAGCAGTTAAGTGCATCTGCCTGTATTTATCAGTTCTTGGGAGGTTTCTAAATTTATTGTCTTATTTATGTGTTTAGTTATAGAAAATTAGCACAGGTAAAAATTTGACAAAATGAATAATTCTGGAGGAACAGACAGGACACCTACTGAAAATTTGTGATGAAGATGACTTTACACAGCAACTCATCAAATGCATCAAATTTTCTGACATTTCACAGTGCTTGGCTTGGGACCCTTCAGGCTTCATATCCCATTGAACATTACTGTTTTTTTGATTACTCATGCCAGGCATTGTATAGATGGGCAAGTCCTTATGAAAGCCATAGAAGCATTGTGTGCTATAAATATTTGGGAACTATTAGTTTTAGAATAATCAGATGAATTTAGCATTTTGAGAAGATTTTAATTATTTCACATCCATTCTCGAAAATAAATAAATGTTTACTAGTCTTAATGAGTGGGTCCTGCATTCAATCATGAATACAAAAGCAATAAAAGGGAGCAGACAGACAGGAAGAAACATTGCTGCTTTAAGAAGCTTCAGATAGAAATGCCCCTGTGTGTTTTTAAGCATCTTTTACCATCGAATTGAAAGTTGCTAGTCAGAAATTCTCTCTGTTGTTAAGAGATTCCTGACAAGATGCTTCTCTTCACCTCAGGTTTAAAAAAATTTAAATGGCTGTCCATTTTACAGCACAACTTTGGGTGCCTATTATAAAGTTGTTGTAAGGATTATAGCTAATAAGATGCAAAGAATGTGAATATAAAATAGCATCCCAGGATTCTCCAGCAGACATATAACCTCATTAAAAAAGGAATGTGTCGTCTCAGAACTCAAACACTAACTTAACCCAGTGTTTAATTTAAAATGATTTTGAACTTAGAATTCACTTAATAATTGGATACATCTGAATTAAAGCTAAATACACCAAATCACTTTACTCTTGCCTAAGAAAAGCAGTCCTCACCATGACTACTGCCATGGAATGAGTAAAATTTTCCTCCAGTAACATTAGATAATAGCAACTGCAGCTTTTTAACTATTTGTGACTAGATATCAAAGTCCGCCTTAATGAAAACAATGAATCCACAAGCTAAAGTTAATATAAATCCTATGAAGCAGGAGAAATTATTTTCAGTCCTTAGCACTCAAATGGTTTAATTTTTATAAAGAATTAATCAGTCCTCCATACTTACGTTCTATAATTAAAAATATATTAAGCCTTTGTTCAAGATATGCATGTATATCTATCATAGCTCTGTATTTTAGTACTTTCTATACTAAAATAAAGAAAACATTTAAAAAAAAATTTGCAAATCTGGAAATTTCTATTTTTCATTGGCTGCACTGGCAAACAAAAGTGCTTTTGTTTTAAAGTTCTTGTCTTCAGACTTGCACGTTTTTAATAAAAATAAAAGGTAACAGATGCATTAAGAAAGGCAAACCAAAAATAAAGAAGGTTGGCCTGACCTTACCAGCACAAAGAATTGAATTGTAAGCAGTCATGTGGATCTACTGGACGGCCAACTCATAACTTTCTCCGACTGTTTTATTTGATACTAGTCCTTTCCTTACAAATAAAGACCAGTTATAAGGGCAAGTATCTGTGAGAACTGAATATTTATTCTTTTTGATGTTACTTGATGATATTACTTTGTTATCTAATGGAGAAGATCAGTTTCTTCATCTTACAACAAAGTTGTCCAAGAGGTAGGAATCCTTTGCTGTTATGATGGTATAGAAATGAAACAAGCAAGCAGCAAAAGGTACAACCTCCTCTTCTATAGACTCAAGCAGTAATAGGCAGAAGAAGATAAGAATGTTTCTACATTTTTGAATTAATACATATCAGGTTGATTTAGAGAAAAGAATGTTCACTTTCAGTAACTTATACAACAATAAAAGTGGGATTAAATCTAATAAATAAAAAGTTGTTAAAACTGAGTTTTTCCCATTGATCATTAGTTCACCAGGAATTAAAAATCACATTTTATTGTGTTGTGGATTCTGAATAGCTTTTACCTTAATTTGCAAAGATTTGGTTGATTATAAACCATCAGAATATTGTAGGAATCATCAGCCTATGATTACGAATTAAATTATGAATTAAATAAAATCAGTTAAAGTATGATGTAGGTTTTTATAGATGTTAAATAACACTAATTCAGATGGTTGACTGAATAGGCAGTGCAAGTAAATAGTATATTTTAATTTGGACTTATTGTAAATATAGAAAAAATAAATGAGAAAATGCTTATTAATATACAGGTATGTGTAAGGATGAGGTATGTGTAACTCAAAAAGGTGAAGACTCTTGAAACTGAGTATTTCAAAAGGAACCTTTTATTGAGCAGAAGTGAAAGCAATACAGTCAAAGCAGAGTCTGAATTCCCTCAGGCACTACAGCTAGACTTAACGGTAGAATTCCCTCCCTCCAGTCAGATGTTTATTCAGCCAATCCACAGGTGTGAAAATGTTATTGTAATGGCTGTCTTGAGGACAAGATAAGCAGGGATTCTCATGGTCATCTCCCACTGGCTCTCAGAATGAAAAAACTCACATGGCCCTCCCCCCTAATACATTCCTCAAAAGGTGAGAAAATCTCAGGCCGCTCCTGCACCAGGATACAAGTTATAAAATAGCAGTTGTCAGAGGCACTAGGAATAAATTCACAAGACTCCCCCCTTCTCCCAATTGAATGGCAGTATCACTTTAGATATCTGACAATATGTATATTTTAAATAATATCTTTAAATACTATTTACCAGAATGTGGCAGAAGAAAAATAGCTGGAATTTATCTTTCTATTCAGTTTATTGAAAAAAAAGTGGCTTGTCTTTCTCAGGAGAGAGCAACTCCAATCTTCATTTCCAGAAAAGTATTATTTGCTGTTTTCAGGAGATCTGGGTCCAAGTAGGAACAAGACCCTTCTATGAATTCAAGCCACCAACTGTGAAGTTGTTTATCCAAAGAACATAAAACATTAAGAATTTAAAGGGAGCTGAAACTAGTACAGCTGAATTATTGAACAAGCCTTAATTGATTGTTTTTTTCATCTTGCTCTTTTTTTCCTAGCCTTTTTCTTTTTTCTTTTTATATATTTGCTACAAAAATCACAAAACTATCTCACCCCACCCCCATGGATCATTTCATCATATAAGGATATCCAATCTTCATATAAGAATAATGATGGCAACCCAAGGTGTTCATAGGAAAGGATTAAAAAAAGTCAGATGAATGATTGAAGCTCCAATATCTTTGGACACTTGGAGACTGTGTTGTTTCTCCATGTCATATAATATATGTGGGTATATGCATAAATTTGTATTTATTTATTATTTTGTCATATTTAATTAATATTGGAGGTGGAGACCCTTTGAGAGCTGTATGCAATGAAATTTCATTTTAATATATACCAATTAATGTACATTCAAAGTGACAATAAAGTTATTCTAAGTCTTAAGATCTCAAATCTTTGGCAATGTCTTTGTTGTTACAAATAGTTTTGAAAGTTTAGAAACTATTTTAAATCTGATAATGAATGGAATAATATATTGTTCATATAACATGGTTTCTCTGGATTTTTTTTCTGACCTTTTTTTTATGAAGTCCTCTGGTGCTTTCTGAGTTGTTTGCTTGCAGACATTTCATTACCCAGCTAGATAACATCATCAATGCTCAGGAGTGTGGGGTTTGTTCCCTGTTTATACACAATATCTTTCTCTGGGAGTGTGGTTTTCCCCTTAGTAGTACCTAATTAGGTTATTCTTTTCTACTTGATTGTCTGTCTAGTGTTAATCCCTGCTCAGCTGGAAAGGATCTGTTCTGGTAGTTTTGTCTGCTTTCTAGTTTTTGTGTCTTTTATATCATATATAAATGTGGTTTGACTCTATGTGTCTGTGGATGGCTGATTTGTCTGAATGCCAAATGTTTTTCCCTTCCTTTGAAACCATATATTTTACTTTTCCCTGAATGTCTATTATTAGGTGTCTCTCATTCAGTCTGTTTTTTCCTATCTTCAGTTAAATCATTCCACTATTCTGCTAACAGTTCTCTTGTTTTCTTTTTTCTAGATACTCTTAATATTTTCCCCAAATTCTACATTACTTCTTTTCTATCATTTGGCTATATTACGTTACTAAATTTGCTTTTGTTTTGTCTCCATAGTAATTTTATATGGAGAGCTATATAACACTAATTTTTTGCCATTATTTAGAAAAAAAACATTGTATAAGATCTAAATAAGAAAATGATGAAAATCTTAACTTTTGCCTCTACATGCATATATTCAATATTATAATTTCAGAAAAGCAAAAAGGCAACAACACATCTTCACATCACTTAGCAGTATTGCTCTTAATAGATTATATTTTCAAGGATGTTTGCTACTAGCATGCAAAAAAACCAAAACAGTTTTATGTATTAAAATATAAATTATCTAGGATCAGGCAAGAACACTAATCATAAACTCTAGCCTTCACTTTGGATCAAACGCTAGATCCAAGTGACAGCTGCACACCAGAAATGAACAATTTTCTTCTACACAATTACTTTGATTGAAGCTAATCTGATTTGGACTATATGTGTGTATCTAATCTTACATAAGGGCTGATGCCTTTGGTGGTTGAATTAGGTCAAAATCAAAAAGGTTGAATTAGATAAAAATTGTTTATTGCATGTCTAAGTTCTTATGTGGAAGGCATCTTATGAGCTTTGAAGATTTTGTCAAAGCCAGAGAAATAAAATAAAAAAAGAGTAAATTGCTGTGCTTTTCTGTAATTTTGTAAAGCAAGATGTTATCAAGATGAATTATATGAGCAGACAGTATCTGTTTTGTACCACAGAACACATGTAAAATATCTGTAATTTTGTCATTTTGAGCCATACATGAAAAAGATAATAAACACAGTCATCCTAGTTTGCCGACACACCGAATTTACAAGTTGGAAAGATCGCAGGTTTGCTGTGTATGAAAGATTGTACTGGTAGTACTATGCAAGGTAAACAATCTAAAATTGCCTTAAAATTCAAGATGCAATTTATTTCAAATGGTATAAAGATGAAGGCAGAAGTCTGCATCACATAGACACAAGAACAGATATACAAAATAGAAGACGCTAAAAGTCCCTGTGTTGCTGCTGAACAGTATCTCATTGATCTTTTATGAGCTTTCAGTCCACATGTTCAGAAGTGTATACCTATTTCCAGATAGTTCTGCCATAGAAGATGAACTTCAATTTCAGTGTAGATGATCAAAAGCATTTTGGTGCCAGATGCTGAAGAATTGAAGGACACTCCCCCTCTTCCCTGAAAATAAAAATGTAGGAAGAAATTAAATCACTAACCATGTTCTACTCACTGTAATGCTATCCAAGAGGAAAGACATAACAAAGGCTATTCCATTTTATCTAATGGCACAGTCAGCCTTTAAGTATGATTTCTGTGTCCCAATTAAAATGACTGACAAAGGTCTCTAATAGCAAGAATTTGATTAAAACTTTAGCTAGCTGCTGCTAATATACCAACTGTGACACCCCTTGATGTAGGTATACTTGGCTAGAAAAAAATGCTGTCCTTGCCACCCAGCATAACTTCTGTATTCGAACAACAGCCATGGCCAAAAATGCAGCAGTCTGTGTATGACTTGGTTCCTGGCAATGGGAGTATATAGCATTATTCCCCCTTATTTCTCTATTGCAGTGCCTGCTTCCTGGAATGAGGTTGCCTCTGAGATTTAAGTGGTTCTCACTTGATCATATTCTACAGATCTTAAAGGTTTGGCTGTTATCCAAGGCCTTGGAAACCCTTGCTAGATGTTGCTGCCACATTTGACATTTTATTCTTTATTGCTTTTTCTTTTCTATTGTGATTCTTGTTTTGTATAGTTGTTTCTATTATATATCTTTTATTCTGTTTATTATATATTCAGCCATCCAGAATTGATCTGAGTTGGATAGCACAAAATTAAAATCAATCAATCAATCCATGTTTCCTTACAGATAAGCCTTACTTACTGTAAGGTAGACATACACAGAAATTCAACACTGTCAAAGTTTGTTTAAGTAACTGAGATTTTATTCAAATTCTTTTCCCTATAAAGTCTATTAAAGTCACATAATCTGGAATCTGTATTTTTAATACATATCCTGGAAGAAGAAGTAGAAGGAAAAGGAAGAAGGTTTACACCAACTTTTGTCAAAAAAGAATACATCTAAAGATATACTCTAATCAAATTTAGCACTTAGTGATCGCTTTTCACTACGAAAACAATTTACCACTGGCAACGTTGAAGATTGGGATTGATAGGAGGATCCTTCCAGTCTGGGCAATGTTACTCATGTGGTCTCAAATCCAAGTACTAACCAGGTGTGACCACCTAAATTCTGAGATTAGCCAGGATCAACTATTTTCTGCATCCTAAACTTTATTTTTGTCTTAAAACCCAAATACATAATTGAGGGTCTCTATAGGGTTTCTATGGCCAATTTCAGGAACTTCATTATGAATATGTACTGTTTAAAATCCATATCAACATACAACAAATAGAACAAAGCTCATAATTAAGGAAAGGATAGATTCTTAGGCTTGCTTCTTTTCTGCTGCTCATACATTGCCAGCAAGTATGCTTTGAACAAAAACTATAACAAAACAATGCTAGTTAAATAGCAATAGTACTTATACTTTACAGCCTTCTCTAAGCAGTTTTACAGAGACAGCCTATTGCCCCCAACAATCTGGGTCCTCATTTTACCCATCTTAGAAGGATGGAAAGCTGAGTCAACCTTGAACCATTCAGAATCAAATTCCTCGAGTGAGCAATGAGTTAGTCTGTAGTATTCCATTCTTCTAACCACTGCACCACCATGGCTCATTTACTGCATTTACTTACCTAAGATTAAATTATGATATTGCAAGCTAAGTTGGTTAAAGAAAGCATATATTAATAGCATCTGGTTAAGAAGTGGTATTCAGCAGGTTCTGACCAGTTCTGGAGAACCAGTAGAGGAAAGTTTGAGTAGTTGAGTAGTTTGAGTAGTTTTGAGTAATTTTGAGTAGTAGTAACCTTCCCCTAGGAGTGGGGAGGGAATGGAGATTTTACAGTATCCTGCCCCTGCCACGCCCGCCAAGCCACATCCACCAAGCCATGCCATGCCATGCCCACCAAGCCACACCCACAGAACCAGTAGTAAAAAAATTGAATCCCATCACTGATCTGGTTCCTCCCTGCATACCTTTTCAGCTGTGATATGAGTGAAGAAATAGCACTATCCAATCTGACTTTTTTCACTACTAGTCAGTGTAACAAAAGAAAGTCTATATGCTTCATTCAAAACATCAGAAGGCAGATCACAATGGCCACTTTCAAGTAGGACAGGGATACCTTGCTGATGGCCTTTGGGCCTCTTCTCTGCGCACATAAACCTACTCAATTTATTCAGACATCTATATTTCATTCGCTCTTGCTTTCAAATAGAGGCTGGTTCTTCACTTTGTAACAAGGTTTTAAAATAATCTTTACAGTGGATCTTTTAAAATCTGTCAAAATATGTGACTGATATTTTTTTAAAAAAAAAAAAACAGTCGAGAAGTGTAAAATGCTTCCTGAGCAGTAAAAAAGGGCCTTAGAAGAGTCTCCATTAAATCATTAGTGTGGAAGAGTTCCAATGCAGAGTTATGAAAAGTAGTAAAACTGCATCAGGCTTCAGATTCACATGGAAACGAATGCCCCTACATTAGTAACTAACTGTGTGAAGGCCTTTCTTTTTATAGATGGGGTGTCAAACTCAATTTCATTGAGGGCTGCATCAGGATTGTGTTTGACTCCAGTTGGAGCAAGAGTGGGTGGTGCCAGGATGGGCGTGGCCAGCTCAACTTCACTCATGTCAGGGACGTCTATGGTAGCCCAAGTGCTCTGCCAGTGAAAATGGGCTCCTGAACTATATTTTTGGCTGCAGTGGCTTCCTGCAACCCTCTGTCAGTGAATACGGAGCTCAGGAGAGCCTCACACAGCCCTCAAAAGGGCTGTGATGGCCTCCTGCAACTCTCTGCCAGCCAAAAATGGAGCTCTGGCCTGCCTTGAGTTTAACACCCCTGATTCATAATATTTCATAATTTCTGGATCCAAATCTCCTTTCTGATTGTTTCCCCACAAAGGGTGAACATACAATTTGTTCTCTGAAAAAGAAAATTATCATCATGTAATTAATAGAAGGTAAGCAGCATGCAATCCTCAGCTTAATTTCAAAAGCTTTCTCACGTTTCTAGCAAGAGTCATTTTCTCCTGCTGGGGAAAAAAACAGAGAAGAAAGAGAAAATGTATGTAACAGAGAATGAATGAAAAAGGTTATGATATTCCCCCTTCTTGTTTTTAATTTATCCATTGGGGCTATTTTCTTACCTCACAACTATCTTCAGACTAGGATGCACTTTTCCAGATTTACAGGTAAGAACAACAAAATATTTCTGCATTCAATCAGTGGTCTGTTTTTCTGTCCTATCCCTTGGCTGTTTCTCATAGTAATCATACTTCAAAAAACTCCAGGAAAAAAAGAAAGTTGAATGATCTAGTATTACAGAACTTCACTAAACATTCAACTGTGGTTGTTTATTTCTGTGAATGTGCTTGAATTAATTGCTGAGCTATTTGTGGTTCTAAAATTAACCAGCTGCTTATATATCTACTCTGAACACTCAGTTCAAGAAATCTATAAATTGTGTGTAAAATTGTCACTGAACTTTAATGCATCCAGACGTTCAAAAAAGTGATTTCCAATGGACACATATAATTTTTCACAGCAGCATATTTTCTGATGGAATTCATTCATTCAGTTTTCTGCATAAAAGTAAATTAAGATACAGAATGAGTACAGATATGTGAGAATTGTGATTAGATATCCAGTGCTTGGAAAAAGTTGCAACATGTATTTATTATTAACAGAAGGTATTTGGAGTGTAATTCAAAGCACCCTTTGTTCTTTGCTTTCAGTATGATTTATGACTCCATATTAGGTATGCTTAATCTTTCATTTGTGGTTAAGCTACTGTGTCCCAAATTCATTACTGTATTTAGATTAATATTTTGTTATTTGAATCTTTTACTGGAAGTGTGATGTCCCCAAATATTTCATATCACTGCTCAAAAATGGAGCTCCATGAGCTCATAATATAAAATATACAGGTCCATTAGCAATTGCTAAAAATCTTTCCAAGTTGTGTTACTGGGGTAAAAAGTAACTGATGTAGAATAAATAGGGTTTATAGGGTGAAAAAGTCAGTTCCCACAGGTGACATGATACAGTACTTCTAAGTGTCAGCTGTGCAGTCCAAATCTTGTCTATTTTTAAAAAATTCAAATGAAAAAAATAAAAATGGGTGAAATCATGCAATACTTTGACATTTTGGTGTCATATTATATACTTGAGAGTAAGTTAGGTATAGTGATTGAGGTTAAGCCTTCAGAAGTTGTGGGTGTTCCATCACCGGATGCTTTAAAACGATACTGGACAGCCATTTATCTGAAATAGTATAGGGTCTCCTTGAGCAGGTGGGTGGGCATGAAAATCTCCACGCTCCCTCCCCACTCTATTATTCCGTTATATCAAAGGTACTGATCTAGAACTGTGAGTTCTAATGCCATCTTGGCATGAAAGCTGGTTTGGTGACTTTGAGCCAGTTTCTTTCTCTCAGTTCAACTAACCTCACAAGTTTGTTTTGGTGAGAAAAAAAAGAGGAGTAAGGAATATTATGCATATTCACCACCTTGAGTTACTTATAAAACAATGAAGGTGGGATAAAAATCAAATAAATATGTATTTGTGTGCCTTTCCTCTAAGAAAACCAAAGAGCACCCAAAGGATCATTTCTATCCTGACAATAACTCTATAGGATAATTTGGACTGAAACAAATGACTGGCCTCAAGAACTTGAAAAGCTCAGTAATGAAATAAGACTTGTCCCTGGAGCTCACCCTCTGATAGTATAAAAGCCACTACATTTTACTTAATTATTACATAACATTGAGACACTAGAGTGAGATTGCCATAACTTCACCAGATTTCCGGTTTCTTCCCCTCTCACTAATTTTAGGAGGTAACAGCCAAATACCAATGCTTTTTCATTCCTACCTACAGAAGCTTTCACCCATTAGGTTGATATTTCTAGGACTGGATTTAATGAAAGACTCTCAATGACAAACACTACCTCAGCTCCCAAAAAAGGACAAACAGCTAATCAATGAAAGATCTGTGTCTCCGTTTCTGGTCCCGAGAGGTTGGCAGAATGGAAATAAATATCTGATTGCTCTACTCAAAATACTTATTATATTTTAAGAGCTGTGGTGGCACAATGGTTAGAATGCGGTATTGTAGGCTGACTGTCCACTGCCAGGAGTTTGATCTTGACTAGCTCAAGGTTGGCTCAGCCTTCAATCTATCCAAGGTTGGTAAAATGAGGACCCATACTGTTGGGAACAGTATGCTGACACTGTAAACCACTCAGAGAGGGCTGCAAAGCACTGTGAAGCAGTATATAAATCTAAGGGCTATTGCTATTTCCTCTCTCACACACAGAAACGGTTAAATTGGTTCATTCTTGTTTTTCTGTCACATGAAAGCAGTTGAAGATGAATTTTTTAAAAACCCATATATGTTGATAGAACATTAGGATGCTCAAAGAGGACGGGTGGTTTTATATTCTGTCATATTACAAGTTATAAATATCACCAGTCTGCCAGATATTCTACAGAACACAAAAATTCATGCCAGAAGTCTTACAATTTCTAAATCTGTCAGGACAAAGGTGGATCAATGGGGTACCTACTTTCAAAGCTATGTATAGATTAGATTGAAAGAGGCTACATTTATTCCTTTGACATTCAGTTCCCAGGCCTATCAATTATTCATGTGCCCACTGTGCACTATTTGGATATGACATGTATTCTATTGTCCATCAGGGAGTGTGTTAGATAGCAAAAAGTCCAAGGTGTCTTAGAGGTATATTTATTTGTATTATTATTCACATATAAAATGAATTTTCATAATGTGGCAATAAATCCAGCACTGGAAACAAAGCAGGGTCCCTTAGTATGTACTGTGAAAATATCTAAATAATAAACCTAAAACTCTATGACTACATCAATGTAAAACCTCAGAATTGTATGTGACCGGTAGTATGTATTTTGTGCTTTATTAACTGTAATAAATGTTGAGAAGGGATAGGGTTTTATTACTTTGAAATATTTCTTTTCCTCTAAATAAAAGTTGAATCTTTTAAATTTAATCAGAAAATTCATAATAAATGAAAGTTTATTGTCTATGCCATAGGAGTCCCATTAGCACAAAGCCTTTTACTGGTCAGTACCTAATGTAACACCCTCCTCTTAAGGAAAGATGGCCTTGAGGCCTGTAGCATGAAGCCCAGGTCAACAATGTTCAGAAAACTCTCTAGTAAGAGAACACATAAAAAAGAGAAGGTATACTCACAGAGATAACAGATAATCAGAGTTGGAAGGGACATTGTATATCATCTAGTCCAACCCCCAGCCCAAGCAGGACACCCTATACCATTTCTAACAAATGGCAGTCCAATCTCTTCTTGAAAGTCTCAAGTGATGATGCTGCCACAACTTTTGAGGGCAATCTGTTCCATTGGTTGATTGTTCTCACTGTCAGAAAGTTTCTCCTTATTTCCAGGTTAAATCTCTCCTTGTTCTGTTTCCATCCATTATTTCTTGTCTGGCCTATAGGCACTTTAGAAAATAGCTTGATCTGGAGAGGGTGGAGTTGGCATCGCTGTGGTACAACATGAGATCTTTAAGCTCTAAGATCACTGCTGATATCTCCATTGCAGGATGGTCCCAACGGATCTAAACCATCCTGTAGAGACGGTGACAGAGGAGGGCACATCCTGTCAATCCCAGGGACTACAGTCCCTGGTAGATCCAGGAGAAACCCATTTTTCCCACAGTGGAGAGGCAGCCATTAAAGCTGCTGAAGCTGGGACAGCTCCGGAATGGAAGAAAGCTGGAAAGAAAGTGTGTCAGTTTTGTGAGATAATTTTCTACCTTTTTTTCTGGAGAGAACACCCTAAAAGACTAAAAATTAAATTTAAAAGTGAAGATAAAAGTGCTTAAGTGGCAAGGTTGAGCCCAAATTAAACCTGAAGATTTTTTTCTTTCTTTTTATTGGAACTTTGGATATTGTTAATAACTTTTTAACTTTTCAACTGGACTGGTCTTTCCTTTTTAATTTTAATTTTTTCCTTTCAAAATAATTCTTTGGAAAAGTTTTTTTTTCTCTTGATTTTTCTTTTTAATAATTTTCTTTTTATTTATTTATTTATTTATTTTTTATTCCTGATTTTAATATTAGAGGGGAAGGGAAAGGAAAGGGAAATAAGTAGCACTGACACCTGGAGGCTTGGATACATTGTTTTCCTTTCTTTCTTTCTTGTTGATACATTTGGTGTTACATTCAAGGACTCTGTGCTCTTCATTGAAAAGATAGTGGGAAGAGCATGTAGATTGTTTGCAGGTGCTCTTCTGTGGAACTACTGATAGCAGGAGTCTGGATTTGAAATTGAAGAAAGAAGGTTGAAGTGACCTTGAAAAGAAAACTGCAAATTTTGTTTTTTGATTTAGTGGTAGTGCTTTGCTTATTGACAGAATTGCTGTTTTCTCTTTCCTTTTTTTTTCCCCCTTTTCTCCCCCCCCCCCGCCCCGTTGGATTTTTATATTTGGTCTTGAGTCCTTTGATGCAAGAATAAGACTACTTTATCCCCCTCCTTCCTCCCTTTGTTGTACCTTTTTAGCAAGGGGAATATACAGATTTCTGTCTTTTTTTAAAAAAAATCCTTTTTTTAAATTCTTTCATCCTTTTTCCATTTTATTTTTCCCCCTTTTTTTCTACATAATTGGAACCAATTGGATTAAGGTATAAAAGTGCCTGAAGATTTTTTCCCTTCCCTTTTTTTATTTTTATCTTTTGCTTTTTTTCTTTCTTTTTTTTTTTACTGGAGTGGCAATTGGCTGCTCTTGCTTTTTCTTTTCAATTTTTCTATTAAGTACTCTAAGATGAGCAGAAAAATACCAGCCTCAGCTTCTTCAATCCCGACTTCTTCTTCCTCACCATCTGGAGGACAACAATCAATACAGGTGATGTTACAACAAGAGAAAGAGAAAGAAATGACACTGCAGATGATTATGCAAGGAATTCAAAAGATACAAGTAAAAACAGATAATATTGAAAAGAGAACGGAGAATATTGAGCAAAGAACGGAAAAGACAGATGAAAACATTGAAAATATTCAACAGATGATAATGCAATACAAGGATAGAATTAAGAAAATTGAAGAACAAGATGTACAAAGAGATAAGAAGATTGGAGATATGGATACCCGATTGAGTGAAGTGGAAAGAGATAAGGGCAGATCTCTGCAATCATTGGGATGGGAAATTGATAGATCAGAATTCTATCTTAGATTTCAAAATATAGAAGAAGAAAGGGGTGAAAACCTTGCTGAAATGATGACAGAAATCCTGGCAGAAGCATTAGAGGTAACTAAAGAGAAGATGATGGATGGAATGGATGAGGTTTTTCATGTCTATACAAGATATGCAATGAGAAATAAACTGCCAAGAGAAGTTCATATCAGATTTACTAAGAAAATAATTAAATCACAAATACTGCAGGTGGCAAGAGAAAAAACACTTAAAGTACAAAGATAAAGAAATAGTGGTACTGAAACGGGTACCAAGAAGAGTGAGAGAGATAAGAAGAGAATATTTATTCTTGACCAAAGAGTTACTTAAGAGAGGAATAAATTACAGATGGCTGATACCTGAAGGTCTCATGTTTACCTGGCAGGAACAAAGACACAGAATTGATACAGTTGAAAAAGCTGAGTTATTCTATCTGGAATATCTTAGAAGAAGGGAGAAAGATACAAGAAAAGAAGAGTCGTTAACTGAATTTCAAGAGGAATGTACAGCAGTAATTGAAAAAGAAAAAGGAGCTGTAGGTGGTGTACCCAGAGAACAATGAGAACCAAGATCTACCAGAGCAACAAATCCCTCTTATAAAGTCTAAAATGGATGAGAAAAAACTGATTACAATTAATATAAATGGGCTTAATTCAGCTATTAAAAGAAAAAAAGTGTTTCATAAGTTAGAGAAATTAAAATTTGATATAATCTGCCTACAAGAAGTACATATTAAAAAACAACATGATTATATATTGAAAGAACAAAAATTAGGAAAATTATTTACAGCGTTGACACACTGTAAAAAGAGAGGAGTAGTGCTATAAATTAGAGATACAATCCCTGCGGAACAAATATATACAGATGACGATGGAAGGATTTTGATGGTGGAAATAGAGGACAATAATCTAAAGACACTTTTAATAGAAATTTATGCCCCAAATGATAATCAAGAAGATTTTTACAGGAAATTACATAAGAAAATAATTTAACTGGACTATGCTAATATCTGTCTGATGGGAGATTTTAATGGAATAATAAATGACAAATTGGATTTTAAAACACAAAAAACAGCAAAGAAAACTAGAAAGACATTGCCAAAATCTTTCTTTTGAATGGTAGATGAGATGAACTTAAAAGATGCATGGAGAGAGAGAAATGCAGAAAATAAACAATATACCTTTTATTCAAATAGACATGCATCATGGTCTAGAATAAATATGATATGGATGTCAACGGAATTGCTTTCTAACATACAAGACATTGAAATAGAAGCGAGTACCTGGGCAGATCACAATCCAATAACACTTGTATGGAAAGGAAATAAAAGGAGATCTAGATGGACTTTAAATAATACGATATTAAAGGAAAAAGACTTTAAACAGAAAATTGAGAGAGAAATGACTTTTTTTGTTAAAGAAAATACAAAAGAGGATACATCATCACAGAGCCTCTGGGACACGATGAAGGCTTATACAAGAGATTTGATAATGGACTATACAAGGAAAAGAAATATAAAACAGGAAAAAAATCTTTAAAATATTGGAAGATGACTACAAGAAGTTGGAAAAAGAACTACAGAAATTTCCACAAAAAAAGGACATTAAAATTAAAATGGACATAACTAAGCATAAAATGGGGCTAATGGAAAAAGAAGAAATAGCACAAAAAATTAAAAATGCTAAGCAGAACTATTTTGAAGATGCAGACAAACCAGGCAGATGGCTAGCATATAAACTGAGAAAGGAAAGAGTCTTGAGAAAAATAAATCAATTGATAAATGAACAAGGACATGTATGCTATGGAAATACGGAGAAGAAAAAAATTATTCAAGATTACTATGGAAAACTGTACCATCAAGAGAATGTTCAGGAAAAAAGAATTCAACAATACTTACAGGAAGCAAATTTGCCCCAGATACCCAAAGATATTGAAATAATGTTAGAAAGTAATATAACAATGATGGAATTAACAGAAGCTTTAAAAAAGCAAAACATTGGGAAAGCACCAGGTCCGGATGGTTTGCCAGTGGAATTTTATAAGACATTCCAGGAAACATTGAATCTTCACTTATTAGAAATTATGAATGAAGTTATGACAAAAAAGAGAATACCCAAAACATGATCAGAAGCATATATAACACTTGTACTGAAGGAGGACACAGACCCACATCAAGTTAAAAATTACAGACTGATATCACTATTAAATTCAGATTATAAAATTTTTGCTTCAGTTCTGGCAGAAAGACTGAAAAGATACTTAAACAATTTTATTCATCCTGATCAAAATGGATTTCTGCTGAAGAGACAGATTAAAGATAATATGAGAATAATTTTCAATACACTGGAATACTATGAGGCACATCCTGAAAAACAAATGGCTCTAATGTTTATAGATGCACAAAAAGCCTTTGATAATGTGAATTGGCGTTTTATGCTGTTACAATTGGACCAAATGGGCTTTGGTAAAAAATTTACTCAAGCCATAGAATCGATATATCATAAACAAACTGCAAAGGTTATGATAAATGGAGAGTTAACAGACTTTATAGATATAAGAAAGGGGACAAGACAAGGCTATCTACTGTCACCTCTGTTGTTTGTGTTAATACTGGAAGTGCTGAATAGGAACATCAGAGAAGAAAAAGAAATAAAAGGAATGAAAATTAAAAAAGAAGAGTACAAATTACAAGCTTTTGCAGATGACCTGGTATTTATATTAGAGGATCCATTGGAGTCTGCACCTAAACTGATAGAAAAGATAGAAGAATAGGGAAAGTAGCAGGTTTAAAAATAAATAAAGATAAAACAAAGATTTTAGCAAAGAACATGTTAGTAAGACGAAAGAAAGAATTGGAGGAAGTCATAAACAAGGTTAAGTATTTAGGGATACATATAACACCAAGATGTAGCACACTTAAGGAGGACAATTATCTCAAACTTAAAAAACAGATTGCGACAGATTTGATAAAATGGGAAAATTTACAATTATCACTGAATGGGAGAATATCTACAATTAAGATGAATGTATTGCCTAGAATCTTATACTTATTCCAGACAATTCCAATCAGATTAGGGAAAGAATTTTTTGAAGATTTAAACAAAATAGTGCTAAAATACATTTGGCAGGGGAAGAAAGCAAGAATAAAACTTAAACTGCTACATGACGCAAGAATAAGAGGAGGATTTGCTTTGCCCAATTGGGAATTATACTACCAAGCAACGAGTCTGATGTGGGTAAAGGAGTGGATAACACTAAGGAATACTAGACTTTTGAATTTAGAAGGACATGACCTGCTGTTAGGATGGCATGCCTTCCTCTGGCATAAGGGAACTAAAATGAAGGGGTATTTTAGAAGACATTATATTCAAGAAGCATTGTTTCTAAACTGGGAGAAGATAAAAAAGCAATATTATTTTAAAATTCCACTATGGTTATCTACTTTTGAAGCTTTTTCCTATCCAATAATATATAAAAAGGAACAAACAGTTAGATATGGTGAGATATTGAATGAAAAGGGTGAACTTAAATCTATGCAAGCATTGGAAGAACAAGGTGTAAAAATGAATTGGTTTTCATATATGCAAATACAATCTAGATTTGATTAAGATGTTAAAACAGAAGGTATCTATGATAAGTCGACTGATTTAGATAAAATTTTTACAGGTACTGATGAAAAAGTAATAAAAAAAAGCTTTATGGACATTTGCTAGAGTTTAAATTAGAGGAAGTAAAAGAAACAATGATTACGTGGGGGAAAATTTGAGATATGGGATTGATTTAGATAAATGGCAAAAATTGTGGTCTCAAAATTATAAAATGACAATGTCAACTTCATATAAAGAACATTTGTATAAGATGTTTTACAGGTGGCAGTTACCCCCGATGAGAATTGCAAGGATGTTCAAGAATAAATCGGATAAATGTTGGAAATGTCATCAGATACCTGGTTCATATTACCACATGTGGTGGACATGCTCGGATACAAAAAGATATTGTACTATAATCCACACATGGTTGGAAAAAATGATAAAACAACATATAGACTTTAAACCTGAGATATTTTTATTGGGACTTATACCAGAAATATATTGTAAAGAATTGAAATATTTGATTGTAAATGTTTTAACAGCAGCTAGAATTGTATTTGCTAAGAATTGGAAAAATGAAAAAATACCTATTAAATTATTAAGAAAATTATTAAGAAAATCATGGACTGTGCCGAAATGAGTAAATTGACATTTGAAATTAGAGAACAGGAGGATAAACAATTTTATATGATATGGGATTTATTTGATCAATGGTTAGATAAAAAAGACATGGTAAAGAAATAGATTAGTAAGCCTTACAATAAAAGTTAATAGACTGATAAAGAATACAATATAAAATATATAACCATTGGATGAATGTATAAGATTAAATCATAATGAAAATTAGAATATCTCGTATAAATTGATGGGAAAATAGTCAAATGAATGTTTAATAATTGATATTATATAAGCACATGCTAGACCGATAAGGTGAGAATTTATATAACTTGTGAGTAATGGTAAAAAAAGAATAGTACAAAAGATTATAACCAACTGACATACTGTATGTATATAATTGAAAGATGTTTTTATGTTTTTATGTTTTGTTCGTATGTTTGTCGTAAAAAATAAAAACTTGTTTAAAAAAAAAAGAAAATAGCTTGACCCCTTCCTCCCTGTGGTAGCCCCTCAAATATTGAAAGACCGCTATCATGTCTCCCCTGGTCCTTCTCTTTACTAGACTAGCCAAGCCCAGTTCCTGCAACCATTCATTGTATGTTTTAGCCACCAGTCCCCCAATCATCCTGGTTGCTCTTCTCTGTACTTTTTCTAGAGTCTCAACATCTTTTTTATGATGTGGTGAACAAAACTGGATGCAATTACAGCTTCAATCAGTGAAAGTATTGATTTTCCCTGCATCCCCATATCTTTAAAAATGGTAAATATGTACATGGATAAGAGAAATTATGAACATTCAATTAGAATTTAAGACAGATTTTTTTAATTGGGAATAATAAAAGGTGAATATGCAAAAGAAATAAAATATTTAATTTTACATATAATTACTGTGGTGAGGTTAGCACTTGCACAATATTGGAAGGGTGATTGGATGCCAGTAGAAAACTTAATAATCCAAAAATTATTAATTGCGCTGAAATGGACAAACTTACCCTAAGATTAAAAGAAAAGGAAGACTCAAAATATTATACAGTCTGGGAAAACTGGTATAATTGGATAAATAATAGAAACCAGCGAGTAAATAGATAAGGAAGGAAGAATATAAAGAGGTTACAGTAGGAGTACTGACCAGATCTACGAAATAAGTATTAGAATATTATTTGATAAGAAAGCACCATCTAACTAATTTGTAATGTATACGTTTTTTGTTTTTGTTTTGTTTTTAATGAAATGCTTTGTATTTTGTATATATCTTAACGTTTAATAAAGTTTTTCTAAATAAAAAAATAAAAAATAATAAAAATGGTAAATATGTAATGGCAAAAAAACAAACTGGCTAGTTTCAAAATGAGAATATCAATTAGTTACTACATCAACTCCATTGCTATGTTCACATCATTCACTTAAACTTAATTTCTATAGCTTATGTATTATTGTATCATTTAGCTAGTGTAACAACACCCCCTACTGTTCATAATCCTCCAACGTGTGATGAACTATTTTATATTCAGCATACCAAATATCTCTCTCCTTGGCTGCATCATTATTGTACAGAGTATTGAAACAGGTGTATTGGCTACATTGGGAGTAGAGTGAAAAATCAAGTAATGACAAGGTTAAAACTGAAGAACTTTTTAATTTATAAAAATTAAAAAAGAGCTCTTGCAGCCTTTGAGCTCCACCTCTCATTGTAGAAAAAAATTGTTTCTATGATAAAGGAAAAGTATTGGTTTTTCTCAGCTATGATGGTCTACTATTTAAAACAGGTAGCTTTTTATCAAAAAGATTGGATATTTTGTCATATTTTGGGGAAGACAAATGGGTCATCTGTTGGTCAAAATAAGTCATTTAAATAGTTGGGTATTTGCTTTCAATTTTCAACCATCTTAAATGAACAAGTAAGGGCTGTTTCAGACTCTCAAATATTCAAATCAATCTGGACACCCTTTTTTTTTGAAATATTGTTTATAGAACAATAAAAACAAGGACAAAAAGGCTGAAAAACAGCTTTTATCCCAGGGCAGTAACTCTATTGAATTCTACTGTGTAGTATAATATTAATGCAATATCAGGGGTTTTCAATTCAATGTATAGAATGTGAAGGATGTGTGTTTGTGTTTATTTTCATAGTCATAATGTACACTGAAGATGGTATTTAATTTCCTTGTATGAGGTGCAATGACAACAAACTAAACAAATGTTACTTTATGTTGTGCCAACTATATTGGCAACAGTTATGCACCTGCCACAATAAAAATATTTACAGCACAGGTCACAATGACACATGGATTTATAATAGACCTGATTAAAATTTCTAGAAATAGTCCAGCCTACATTATTTTTAAAAAATAAAATCCCACTTGGAACTCTCTAAATGCTGTATTTCTAGGTTTTTTTAATCACATCTGGAGGCTGCCCTAATACAAAGATTCAATTAAGATTCTACCACCACAAATTCGGACTTAATTTAGGTTGTACTAATAGCTTCATAGCATTCTTGGTCTTACAGGATAATTACATAATGAAATGGAAGAAAAGCATAGCTTTGGACCTAGGATTTTATGTGCTATCATCTCAGTATTTGATCTCATTGACCCTCAAGATGGACTTACTAGATCTGAAGCCCTGGATCCCCAATGAATTAATCAGTGAATTTGTGACATGAAATGTTGCAGAAATTGCATATTCAAGAAATGTTTGCAATAAAAGGAACTGAAATAAGTTCATAATGAATGCAAACAAGAAACAAAGGGGAGAGACCTGTAAAAAAATATGTGAGACAATTTGGTCATATAGAGAATATGAATAAAGATGAAATTGAAAAAACAAATATATGAAGGAAAGCTGAATGAATGGAGGGGAAAGTGAGAACCAAATGGTTGGATGGAGTTAATGAGTTCTTCAGTGAAAAAGACCAAAATAGGGAGCAAGGCTGGTACATACTTGCAACTCCTGAAGAGAAATTTCTTCAGAACCGACAGAAAATTCTGAATGTAGTGACTAACCCTCTGGTTAGATCCCAATTTTAGAAGGGAGAAGTAAATTTGTCCAAGAATTTATGAATAAGGTTTTTTTTAAAAAAAAAGTTCAGATATCATCATAACTAGGATACATAGGAAAGAAAAGTGAATAAATTCTACAGTGATTTTTACAGACAACATGACAATATTTTGTTTCCATATTTTCTTACACTATTTTTTTAGACTTCAAAGTAGTTTCTCCTTCCCTTACCAAATCTACACCAATATGTACAATATAAGTTTAAAAAGCAAAAGTATTCATTTTGAGGCCAAATAATGCTTTATTATTATACAAACTTTGGGTCCAGTTTTACTATTCTATCAGTGCTACAAAGATTCAATAAATAAATAAATATTCCCTTTTTCCCTATATTCTTTTGACCATTAGAGAGCTTAATTGTTTGAGACTAGACCATCTAGTAGCCTTCTTGACTTTAACATGTTCCTGTCCTTGATATAAGATATTATTTGTATACTTTGTATACTGTATATACATTTGTAACCAAAAATAACTGTATAACCAAAAATAAATACGTTTCAAACTTCTCTTAAATGTAAATATTCTTCTATATTTGGTGAGGACCTATTAGAAGACAATATTATCAATGTAGCTCAACTCTTCGTAACTTACATAGACATGTCTGCCATTATCTTCTTAAAAGTTTACCAGTCTGAAGTCCTGGATTTTCTAGTTGGTACTGTATATAAACACTAACCAAGGCCAATCCTGTTTAGCTTTCTAGGTCAGGTAAAGTCAGCTAGGTATTGCCATCTGTTGGGTAGAGAGCAGATCAGAAAGCCCTAAAATAATAATCTGTTTTAGAAATTGTAGTCCCTCTGCCCCAGAAAACATATTAGGATTTCTTGCAATTATTTCAAATCTTATATTGCAACTTTGACTTTTGCTTCTTCCGTTGTTGTTGGTTATAACATTTTTGGGTTATAACAAACTACAATGGAATTTAAAGAATTTACAGTTGAGGGATTTGAAACATATTTATTTCCTAAGGTTATGATAACTACCAATAATTAGGAGACTATATTATATTTTATAAGCTGCCAGGACCGTTAGCGGAATGACCAAGTGTACAAAATATATACAAGTAAAGAAACCTCATTTGTTTAAAAACTGGTTTATTTATAAAAATAAACCAGTTTTAAACAAATGAGGTTTCTTTACTTGTTTCTTTTCTTAAAATTACTCAGTTAGGCATAATTTTCTAATACTGTGGTTGAAAATCAGAATAAATCAAATATTTCAATATATTCTTTAGGCATGGTTTTCCTTTCTTTGTCAGTGTGCTTACAAATCCTTTTAAAATCTTTTAATGGTGTCTCTGAGTTAAATTTACTATAATAAAGAGAAGAAAGATAATGCATTTTTCCATTACTTTTTCCACTGTTCTTCAACCTCCACTAAGTATAAGCTTTTGCATTGGATTCTGTATTTATTGTACAATGCAGCCAGGTATTTAAACTAGCAAGCAAGAGGGTATACATATATATCAAATATTTATTACATTCATTAGGCCAAAGAAAGTGTGGATATGTTTAGGGTTTTTCCTTTTATTGAATTATGAGGTGGTCAAGGAGTATCTGTGAATGCTTTGTCCTTTGTGATCCTCTCAAATATTTTTTGTACTGTTTAACCCTCATAATAGAGTCAACTTCTTCCATCTTCACAATGTCTTAAGGAAAAACTGAGGAAGCTATGTCTTGTTAAAGTTCAATAAAATTTGGAGGGCATGGGGATACAAATACTTCTGTTTGAAGAACAGGAAGAGACCTACTGGAAAACCAATGAGTTTGACAGTGGATAGTACCATCATTGTTTTAAAATGCTCAACTTCAGATCAGGGGATCATAAATGATAACATTCTCTTTTATCTTTATAACAATCCTGAGAGATAAGCTTCTTTGAGTAAAAGCACCTTGCCCAAGCACACAGTTAATTTTATGGCTGATAAGAATGTGAACTTGTATCTCTTCCACATATGGCTCCCTTCAAAAACTACACTTAGACAAACAAAGCTCCTCTTTGTGTCATTTCAGAACATCTTGTATATTTGCCTTTCAGCTAGGAAAGATAAAAGACTGTTTTCTGGACTTTAAATGGAATTCAGACAAGCAGCTGAAATATATAAAGGAAAATATGTTTCTTTCTCAATCGAATTTTCTTCATTTTCCTCCTCCTCCTCCTCCTCCTCCTCCTCCTCCTCCTCCTCCTCCTCCTCCTCCTCCTCCTCCTCCTCTTCCTCCTCCTCCTCCTCCTCCTCCTCCTCCTCCTCCTCCTCCTTCCACCAGACTGTCAATCATTTGGAAGCCATCACTCACAAACAAAAAAATATCCACACCACTAGCCAGAGAAGCACCTGGGCACAAACAGATCCCCCCTGATACCTCCAGCTCAAACACACCCCAACCAGGCACCCAGATGAAACCTAGCTTCCTAACAAATGATAGCTGTCCATTTGCCAAGCTTCACTAAAGGCCTCCAATAAAGGAATACAATGTTGCCAGCCAATCAAGATACAAAAAGAGCCCCAAAACAGATAAAAGATATTAGAAACACCAATCAAGCAGAACACAGCAAACTCCAAGACCAATAAACACAGACCAAGACTCCCAACCAATCAGGATGAAGAAAAAACCATTCTGGCACAGCAATAGGCTGCCCCAAATTTAAATCTGAAACCACTATAAAAGTCTGACTCACAGATGAACACTATACAGAAGCCTGATGATGGCAGATGAGATTCTGCCAAAACGTTGCTACAACTTTAAAAGCACAACTACAATGACGTGGGAAAATATCTGAACAAAGCTGAATACCATACATGTATGTGTATATATATATATATATACGTATACACACACACACACACACACACACACACACACACACACACACATATATATATATATATATATATATATATATATATATATATATAGAGAGAGAGAGAGAGAGAGAGAGAGAGAGAGAGAGAGAGAGAGAGAGAGAACACACTGAAATATATATTTCATGTTTTTCAGTAGATGCCAGAAAGTGACCCAAGCTTTTTTTGGTGGGGGGGAGGGGTGTTATATTTTAAAAGATTGGTTTTACTCTTTCTTCATTTGCTTCTCAAGTGGAATGAGAAGAATGAAACAATGGTAAAATATAAATATCTTGTACACTGGTCATAAATTATAAAAGAAAGTTCCTTGTAACTTAGTCTTCCAGGTCTTTTGAGAAACTTTGCTCATTTTTATGACCAAACCTTCAAAGGACAAAAGCCATTTCATAAAAACATCTAATGTTCATTCTGACTGCTGAGGATAACTCTAAATGCTTAAAAGTTTTATAGTTCTTAAATGATTACAAGAAACCCAGCAAGAAGTATTATGGGCAGGATTGTGTTTTAATCAAAACCAGATCAGAAACTACTGTGTACAATTTGGAATAGGAAAGGTTGACCTTCCTGGAGTTCTGTTTTATTTTAACCCGATTCACAATAGTTTGGATTGCATAAATTCAGAAGGCTGATTTTGAAATTGTTTCTTCAGATAACTATTTCCATGTAGTATATTATAAATCTTGTATTTAATTATATAAAATACTTTAAGCTGAATCAGATCATAGTTATATTGTAATACCTGATCTGGACTGCAGGAGCACAGATAAAGTATACTATTCATTACACCTATGAGGAAATCTAATCTTCAAGAACATGTTTCAAATCCAATGCACATAATCTAATTTATATAAAAACTGAGAATCATCTATACCAGGAGTTTTCAATCTTTTGTGGGTTTTTCTTCATGCCTGCTATCTGTGATCTCCTCATTGTCTCCTTTAGCTGGGAAAAGGGTACTTTTTTTCTAATGAATATAACATTCCTTTTATTATGAAATTGCTTTTTTATTAAAATCTTTATTGTAAACTGTAGAATTTTTCAATATTTATGCTGCTGCAATTAGCATCAACAATGAGAGGTGACAGTTGTGATGTATTGATTGTATGATCAGCAGTTAAGTTTGGGTGGCCCTGTCAAAAATGCCTTCTCCCCCCACCCCACCCACCCCAAAAATTAGACATGGCCACCTGGTTAGAATATATGATCCACATTGAGAACAACTGATCTACACTGTTTAAAGAAAATTATGCCCAATGTGGTGGTGATATTGCTATAGACTACATGTCCTTCCAAATTTTGGAAAATTTCAACTTTTTTGAGACAGTATTTTGAGAGTTGTATAGGGAGGGGAAAGCCAGCTTCAAGTCCACTTTCAATCACTGGGTGATTAGATCAGACATTCTCAGCCAAAGGTATCTCACAGGAATGTCTGAAATGCTATGCTATAAGTTCTATGATGAGCTTCTGATCAAAAGGCAGGACATATGTTTAACAGTACTGTATTGTTGTTTGGTTGTTTGTTTGATGGGTTGATGTATTTATTTATCAACTTTATGTATCAGTCCATCTGACAAAACAAGAGATTTCTCCTAATAAATCTTCACTATCCCACCATTTTAAGACTGGAAGCACACACAAAAACAGTATTGTAAGTCCTGAATTACACTTAGCCAGGAGTGGCATTCCACCTGTATAACAACTGGTTCGGTGATTGCGCGCTTGGGTGCACTTTGGTGATTCACTTCATGCATGACCACCACATTTTAAAAAGCCCATACATACCTTCAAACGCAGCCTCTGTGACTAAAACAGCTGAGGTGCAGCAAACTTTTCTGCCACAGGAATCAGCTGTGCTCTCAACAAAGGACATAAAGCACAGGAAAGAGCAGGGGTGGGCAGGTGGGCCCACATGCATGGCACAGAGAACTGGTTCAGAGCCAGCTGATCATTGGAACAAGGGGTCTGATCTGGACTGAACCGGTAGAATCCCATCCCTGCACTTTACTTTGCTTTACTTTACTTTACTTTACTTTACTTTACTTTACTTTACTTTACTTTACTTTACTTTACTTTACTTTACTTTACTTTATTGTCATTGCACCCATACAACAAAATCAAACACCATCTTCAGTGCACATTATGACCATGAAAATAAACACAAACACACATCCTTCATGCTCCACACACTGAATTGAAAACCTCCAACACCCCACCAACACTGCACTATACAGTAGAATTCAACAGAGCTACTGCCCTGGGATACAAGCTGTTTTTCAGCCTATTTGTCCTTGTTTTTATTATCCTGTACTGTCTGCCAGATGGTAATAGTTCAAAAAATGGGTTCCCAGGATAAGGTGGATCTTTGAGAATGTTTTGAACTTTCTTAAGGCACCAAGAACTGTAAAACTCTTCCAAAGAGGGGAGAGGGCAACCAATGATCTGGACAATGACGTTAACCATCTGGAATGCAGTCCTATCTGCCACTGTGCAATTGGCAAACCATACAGAGGTGCAGTAAGTTAAGATACTGTCTATGGTGCAGCAGTTGCTATAAAAGACTATGCACTACACCCAAACAAAACAAAGAAAGAAAGAAAA
This sequence comes from Pseudonaja textilis, assembly GCF_049901715.1. Taxonomy (NCBI): domain Eukaryota; kingdom Metazoa; phylum Chordata; class Lepidosauria; order Squamata; family Elapidae; genus Pseudonaja; species Pseudonaja textilis. The sequence goes on along the minus strand of NC_141991.1, from coordinate 233,458,274 downwards.
TATTCAAAATCTAGGCTTCGCCCACCTGTTTCACTCAGTCTTATCGATTTGATCTCTGCCAATGTAATTTTTGGTTCCATCTTATAATGTTTCTTATAGTCTCTGGCTGACAAAAGAATGTCAACTCTTAGTCTTGCTTCATTGGATTTTGGATATGTAGGCCCTAACTGAACAAACACTGTGAACATTTGTATTACTACAATCCATGTCATATTTAATGCTTTTCTTTGAGAGATGCATCCATTGCTATCTCTTCTATTGCCAAGCAGACACAACTAAGATTTCTCTAAACAGAATTTGAAGCTTGTATTTATTTATTACCATAAAAAGCGGCACAATTTGTCAATGTGTCTATGTTTTTAGAACAATCTTTTTGGTAGGAATAAATTTTGCTTCCCTGAGAATAAATAAAAGTCATATGGGAATAATCAACTTCTTTCCATCTCCTTGATGAAGACATTTGCAGATGATGGCATGTCCTTATTAAAACGTGCACAAAATGAGATTCTCATCTTTAGTCATTTTCCCTCAAATGGCCTTTTACTGAACTGTCCTAAGGCAATCCTGCCGAGAAGCATCTAATTATTAATTATCTCTATCTTTTTTTTTCTATTTACTTTTCAAATATCAAGAATAAGAGTGATGCTACTTCATTATTAAAAATGAACTGCTAAAAAAGCCGGTATTGTTTTTCTGGAAGATATCACTAAGCTAGAGCCCTTGTTTATAATCAATAAATGAAATTTATTAACTCAGCAATGGCAAAAGAAATAACAAGGGTGGGTCCATCTAGTCACCAGGTGTCAAGCCCCACTTAATGAGAAGCTCTTAAGCTGTTTTAGTGAGAAAACAGGATGGATACATAAGTCCAGATAAAGAAATAAAGGGTAAAGATAAGAACAATTGTAAAGAATAATGGAGGAAAGGATGAGTTAGTTACATATCAATAACTTTAATTAGTATTTTTCTGGTTGTATTGTAATCCTATTTTGCTTTGATTTCTGATATGTGTATACCAGCTCCTTGATTTTTTTCTCTCTTTGTCCATTTTATCTTAAGTTTTCCAGCTACAAAGCATATCTAGTTTTATTAACCTATTTATTTATACCATGAGTACTCTATATTAAATTTCTGAGAATATCATGCCTTTTAGTAGGCAAAATCATTTCACACTGGTTCTATAGATAATTGAACTGGGTCTTTGGAGATAACTTCACAAAACAAACTGATTCAGATCTAGCTATCTAAAAATTGAAATTCCCAAACCATCTAGCTAATGTGGTCATATCCCAGAGCAGAGTTGTTATTCAGCAGGTTCTGACCAGTTCTGGAGAACCGGTAGCGGAAATTTTGAGTAGTTCGGAGAACCAGCAAACACTACCTCTGACTGGAGATTTTACAGTAACCTTCCCTTGCCAGGATCACCAAGCCATGCCCACAGAACCAGTAATAAAAAAATTGAATCCCACCATTGTCCCAGAGCATATAAATAATGCCAAATTGGAACAAACTGTCTTGAATTATAAAAAATAAATTGGAATTCGGCAAGGGAAGGGGTTACATTTTTTTTTCTTAATATTTTAACTTAGCTTAAAGCATTCTCCATATCTGAAAACGAATTTAAATAGCTGCTTGAAGTAGAATATATGTAATATGTAGGTTTTGGAAATGGCAGATAATGTGGAATTGTGAGTAAATAATGAAGCAGAAATAGTCAGCCTAAACTGTATCATGATCAATTTTATCATAACAAATATATTTAAAGTATAATTCTATGCGCTTTTATTGAGAAGGGATAAGTCCCACTGAATTCAGTAAGACTGAGTGAAAGGTAAATGAGTATAGAATTATAGCCATAGTTATTTGATTGAAATAAATTTCATGGAATAACTACTGCAATGTATTTCATATAGAATTGTCTTAGGAGACAGTCCAGATACTGTTATCTTTCCTTTAAGAGAAATAAGATGAAAAGAAAATGTACAGATTTCAAAAACTGCATTATTTTTAATGGAATATTGTTACCACTCCCCCAAGCAATGTATTCAGGCTGAGTAAATTGATTCTAGAATAATATTATAAAAATATCAATAAGTGTACTAATAAATGCCTAGGATCAACAATGATTTTAAGGATTGCTATTCAAATTAAGTAATTGTTTTAATCTTTCTTCTAATACCGTCTTGATGGAGAAGTGTAGTTACTACATATGTGAATGTTATACATGCCCCCAAATAGAAATGCAGCTGACAGGCTGAATAATATACTTATTTCCAAAAAGCAGCTTTAAGCTGTGCTTCACAGATCATTAGCTTCAGAGGATTAAGTATGCACTATTCACAGATTTAGCAAGGAATTCTTTCTTTTCAGGATATTGTAACAGGTATGAAACCCCATTCAAGCCATATGGTAGCAAAGGGCAGTATTTCATCCCAGGGGCCTTGTCAGACTTACCCACAATCTATTGTCAGGCGCTGTTGGTGGAAACTTGATACTTAGTTTAGCTCAACGGAAGTCCCCTTGAAGATACTATCAAGAGTACAAAGATCACACCAACTGCCTTGCATTTATGTCAATCTGCCACATGTTTCTCTTCATATTGGTGCTAATCACATCCTAAATTGGACGCCTTACTTCTTTCATTTTAAATTGCATAGGCTTTTGTATATTTAGTTACTTGGTTATACATGTTCCAAGAAGCAATATTTCAGTACACATAATGTATGTAATTGCTCATATAAATTATTTTGCATACTAGGGCCAATTACTGCTGTTTATATAGATTCAACAAATATCAATTTGAACTGGAAACTTTACCATTAATTTTATTCTTTCCATTCACAAGCTTATAAAGCTTATAAAGCAGTACTATTATAATTATTTCTTCAAAAATAGTTTTGTTTATATTTTTAAACAGATTTCCAGGATTTAGTGGCAATTGTAGTGATGGAGAATTGCAAAATTTGCAGATTTATGATTTCACGATAAAAAACAACAGGACTTTAGCTATAAAGTTAGCTAAGTGTTATATGCTGGTATACCAGAACCAGCACTCAGTACCATGTGATCCATGGTGGGTCAGAGTAAATGGTTCATGGGCTACAGAAGCTCCAATGAAAATATTTCCAACTTTGCCACAACAACAGGAACCATTTCAATCAATATTGTTTCTTAGTTCCAAAGGTCTCTTTGAATTATGTCAACTAAAAAAAGTGACTTATGACCATTTTTCACACTTGTGACCTTTGTAGCAGCCCCATGATCATGTGATCAAAATTTAGAAACTTGATAACTGGTTCATACTTATGACCATTGCTGTGTCCCAAGGTATGTGATCACCTTTTGCAACCTTTTGACAAGCAAAATCCATGGTGAAGCCAGATTCACTTAACAGCCATGTTATTAACTTATCAGCTACAGTGATTCACTCAACAGCTGTGGCAAAAAAGGCCATAAAATGGGGTAAACCCACTTAACAAATGTTTCACTTAACAACAGAAATAATGGGCTCAATCATCGTCATAAGTCGAGGACTACATGTATTGTTCACATGGATTTCTTTGAACCTGGCACTACAATCAACTCTACAATCAAGTATTCAATCAAGTTTGGAAACACAAGGAAAATTTGTTGTGGCCACCAAGCTCTCATAAGAAGCAAATGAGAATTTGGAGATTTACCATACAGTCTGGACATGGCATCATGAACTATTTTTTCTCAAAACTGAAGAAGTATCTTCACAGGTATCTGTAACTCAAATGAAGAGGTGAAGAGGGTTGAAGAGAAAACATGGTTTCTTTTGTGACTGTTTTAGGAATCTTACTCAACACCGGCAGAAGTGTGTAGTGAGTTGGAGTAACAGGTGGATAAGTAAATACAGATAATAAAATAGGTCTTTTCACGGTTTGTTTTCCTGTTTCATTTTTTAAAATATCCATATTTTTAAAAGGGTATCGAAAGGAAGGCATTATTTTTCATTCTGTTCTCGTGTAAGACTTTGAGATCATCAATGCTGTTTGGAGGTGCACAACCAAAACAGAAACAGAGCAGCAAGGAACTGATCCTATTAACCAATTATAGAAAGCTAAGGAAGAACACTAATCTATATTTAGAAAGAAGAGTGGGGTTAATCTATTTTCCAAAACACCTGAAGGCAGGACAAGAAAAAATGGATGGAAGCTAATCAAGAAGAGAGCCAACTACTAAGAAGAAATTTCATGCCAGCTAGAACAATTAATCAATGGGATGACTTGCCTTCAGAAGTTATGGGTGCTCCAACGTTGGAGGTTTTTAAGAAGATATTTGACAACCATTTGCCTGAAATGTTATAGGGTTTCCTGCTTGAGCAGAAAGTTGGACTAAAAGACTTCCACTCTATTATTCTGTTATTCATGATGTTCTTAAAAGCACCACAAATGGGAGAAGATGTATGTCTAGAATGAGTGTTACCCCCCAAACTTGGGTTGATGCAAGCACGTCCATTTCTGTTTCCTTTATAAAATTGCTCCTGAATTTCTCCTATAAAACAAAACTCAGGGAAATGAGAGACTCCTAGATATTTTGTGATCACTGGGAGTTTTGGAAAATGTCTGCTTTCTCTCTATTCAAGTGAAATAAAATCATATCCTACCGGCAACTTCTCAATTGCCTCAGAGATTATGATGACCCCATCAATTGTAATCAGTTATACTGCGGCCATATAAATCTGTTTAATAAATAAAATAAAGGGGAAAAATTGATATTTGCTGATTTATAAGATATCTTTAATACTGTAGTGAGGACTTTATCTTTCCTTCCTTCCTTTCTTGATATCATTTTTCTACCTCTTTTGTGACTTAAATCACTACTTCCACTGCCACAGTTTCTCAGAAATGCACTTGGGTTATTAAAGGAAAAGAAAATATGAGACAAATATGCTAGGAAGGAATTCAGCTGATGCCCATGAAAGAGGCAAAATAACATTTAAACCTGATTTCAGAGGCTTTTAAGATATTGTGAGATAAATTTATTTTGTGTTGTTTCAAACTTATGTACTCCCTGGGAAGTTGTATATTTCCCTTTATTCTCTATGCTATTAATAGCAACAACAACAAAAACCATGTCTGAAGACACAGCTCTATGGCCTTGCTTTTAAAAATCAATGGTTTCATAACTTGTATTTTAATGTATTCAATATTCTTCTATTTGTTTTAAAGAAAGCTTTGTACATGCTTTCTGAAGAGTTTGGTTTGAATGGAGAGATGGCATCTAAGTCATGTGAGAAAGTATTTCTCTGTTGCTTGTTTATTTGGTTTGTTTTATTTAGTGGAGTCAAATCCAGACATCACACAACTTACTTACAAAACAAATAGACAAGTTCTATAGCCCTTCTACAGCTAGGGTCATCTTTACCTTGCAGGGGAAAAAGTATTGTCTCAAAGCAAATTTTTCTCTTGATGATGTTGAGAAGAAACAATCTGGGGTTTACTAATTGATGCCTTGTTGCCATGGATATGATTGAAATATTATGCCTTGACACTGTGCCTTCAGGATCAAGTAAGAAAACACATATATGAAAAAAACAGAACATGAGCAGATGACATACTTCTTGTTTTATTTTGGAATATCTTTCTTAATTAGTCATGTGTCAAGACTATTCATTTAAAAACACATGAAAGATAAGTGGATTTCTACTTCTGTATAATACATCCTGAAGATCTTACTTCATGATTATAATAATCCTCTTTAAAAGGTTTCTATGTTTAACAAGTGAAAACAAGTAGGTTCCCCTCCTGTTTTAAATTGAATAATATTTTTAAATAAATGTTATAATAACGGCAGATGGTGACATGTAACTCTATAGTTTGAGGACTGTCTTTATATGTCAAATTCTCACAGCATTACAAGGTCAGACAAGGATTTGAGCCAAGTCATGCAGAACATTATGAGTAAAATAGTCTCTATTCCATACAATGATCTCTGTAATAAAAAGGATACTTATTAGATATACAACATTTGCAAAACTTCAGACAACTATTAGATAATAGTAATAAGATACTGACAGCTTGAAATCTTTGCTCCCATCTAGCAGAGCTAGATCTGTAGCCCACATATCATTTCTCTAATACTGATTGAATTATTCCAATTGTGGTGTATTATATGAATTGGAATAGACAGAAGTTTATTAAGATTAAAACCAGGAAGTTTGAGAACTAAGGACACATTTACTGTAGATCTCTAAGATGTTATGGACATGCTAACAAATGAATGCCACAGGAAATTTGCCTATTGACAAAATGGCACCCATATTAATGGATGGTCACAAAAGGCTGATTTCTGAAACAGCAAACCAATGAAGATTAAAGTAAATTTGAATTAATTAAAGCTGTTCATTCAGGGGGAAATTGGACCTGAGCACCCAAATCCAAAAGCATTTATCAGGCAACAATGTTCTGCTCCAAATCTATTTCAAAAAAAGCTCAAGAAACTGAGTAGAGTTTCAGAACTTCAAATGTCATATCTTGTATTTGCTCTCATAAGACACATTAAAAATGTTTTACAGTACCACAGCCCACAACAAAGGAGAGAGAGACATCTACCAAAATACACATACACTACATATAGCAATCTAAGCCACACACCCCATCAAAATAAAAGACCTACAGCATCAATATACACAATGAACAAGAGAGTAAAAGAGGTTACTAGTTAAATTTTAAAAAGCAAGCAAAATGGTTACAACAATGATTATTTCCCACACATATATAGTCATCTGAAACCACTTTGGATAATGGGATGGGTAGTATATATTATTTAATAAATAAAAATAAAATTTAGGAGAGTCTTCTAGCCCTCACACAAAAACACTACTTATTTGCTGGGAAAGCTTAAAAATATGCCCTTATTTCCTGGGAAAGCTTAAAAATAAAGGATTCAGCCATCCATCATTTTTATTTTCTGAAAAATAACTTTTTTTTAGCTGTGTTGAACCCAAAAACTTTATTGGAAATAAAAGTGACATAGATGACCAATTAACTTTTAAAACATTAGAAGAAAAAATAAGTAAGGGAAAAGAACCCTGTGAGGCATCAAAAATATGTACACACAGACTACATTATGGTCTGCATGTAAAACAAGTAAATATGATTTTCACAACTGATCATAATTCCATAGTTTCTGCAGCCTGATATACTTTCAGGTATCCATTCATTTAATATGTCTATGTCACTCAAATTTATGGATTTGGTTGAAGACAGATAACAATTTTTTATATGAACAAATAAGCAAGAAAACCATTCAAAATACAGGTGTTTAAAAAATTTCCCCTGGTCATCATTTGGGGCATAGATTGCTACAAGTAAAAATGTGATGTGGTTTATCCAAACTTGTATAACCAGAGTTCTTCCTTCAGGATCCGACCAGATTAATTCTGCCTTTACATCTTGTTTTACATAAATTGCAATTCCTTTTTTCTTGTGTTGGTCGGCCGGTGCTGTAAAAAGTTTACCTAATTTTGGACAAATTAGATGTCTTTCGTCATTCTTCGAAATATGTGTCTCTTGAAGACATATTATATCTGCGTTATGTTGAATAAGTTTTGAGAATATCCTTTTTCTTTTTAATAATGAATTTAATCCGTTTATATTGATGGAGAGCAACTTCTTCCCCTCCACCATTTATCTACTTCTGCTTAGATTTTTGCCTAGTAATGATTCGGTTCTCTTGTTGTTGTTGTTGTGGAATTTGCTCTTCTCTCCCATGTTGTGGATTATCACTTCCTGAAATTGGAGAAAGTCGTTCCTTTTGGGTTCTGTGATAATATCGGACCTCCTGTGGTCTTGTTTTAGGTTCTTCTTTGGTGGGTTGACTATTCTTATCTGTGAGCTGTTGATGAAAAACTTGGGCCTGTTCTATCGATTCTATTTTGATTTTCCTCTCTTTCCATGTAATTAACATCCCTTCCGGGATTAACCATTTAAAATGGATTCCTTCTTTATTTAAATCATTAGCTAAAAATTTATAATCTTGTCTTATCATCCTCACTCTCTTTGGAATTTGTTTTAAAATCCTAATTTCTCTGCCTTTATATGATATTGTTTCCTCCCTAGACATTTTCAAAATTAAATCCCTCAGACATCTCCTAGAGAAGCGGATATGAATTTCTCTTGGACAGTTGTTACGCCTGGCGTAGCTTGTGCTAACCCTATATACCTCATCAAACTCTTTAATTAGATCATCTTTTTCCTTTCCTAACCATTCAGCCAATATTTCTGCCATCAAATGTTCCAATTCTTCATTTTTGGCTTCCGCCACATTCTGGAATCTTAAATACGCCATTGCTTTGTCCATCTCGAGGTGGATCAGAGAGTCTTCCGTTTCTCTAAGTACATTTTAAATTCCTCATCCATCCTTTCAAAGTTAGTCTCCATGCGTGTTGTTCTACTCTCTATATCTTTTATTTTCACTTCGTTTCTCTCCATGGCCTGCTGTAGAGACCCTATCTTACCCTCCACCTTCGCTATATCCGCTTTCATTTCAGCCTTCAGTTTCCCCATCTCATCTTTCAATTCGCTTATATCTGCTCTAGTTTCCTTGTGATTTTTAATCATCATTTCTTGCATTTTAGATATAGCTTCCTGCAAGGCTAATATGGAAGTTTGTATATTAATATTGGGGACATTGGGCTGCTTTTCCCCTATTAAAGACTCCTCGATAGTTTTTGAGATGTTGGTGGGGTGGCTGTCAACGTAGTCGATAGGGTCGGGATAGCCTTCTTTCCTGTTTTTAAGGCCATAGTTGTTGTGGATGTCATCTCTCTAAGTATTTGTTTTTGTTGATGCACAATTTTAAATATATTATCCCAAATCACCATTCAGTATTTGGGTCCTGTACTTGAAAGACTATTCACGTATTTCAATTTTATATCTCACTCCACAGTCTTTTCCCCTATATCATAAATAGAGATCTGCAACAATATTCTAGTCAATGTAATAAGAAAATTGGTCAACAATAGTACATCAATTAACACTTTAAGGAATTAATCTTAAATGTCGTAAGTAGTCTAAATAATTTATAAATAGATTATATCAACAAAGTTTATCCCTTTTACTATTAATACTTACAACAGTAAACTCTTAACTCTTTGATAATAGTGTATCCTCCTCTTCCCCCCCAGTAAGTAAAATTATGTAAAGTATTTAGGAGATACAATAGGGAGGCAAGGGGCAAGATAATAAGAGAAGGGGTAGAAGAGAGATTACCACAGCTTCAGAAAATCAACAAACAAACAACAACAAGGAAGTCATCTTAAAGAGAAAATAGTGCCAACTTAGTAAACTTAAGTAGTACCACGTAATAAAGAGAGCAAATTGGGTGAGCTAAAGTTCCATCTTCCAGCTAGAGGTTTCTTTTCAGCCTTCCAATCAGCAAATGGTGAAATGTGCTGACTAATCTGCAGTCCCAAAACCGTCTTTCCCAGCGTTCTGTTCGCCTCTGGCTTCTTCCTCTTGCTGCTGCTTCTTTCTTTGCTTTCCAACTTTTAAATCCACATACAAATCTTCCAAAGTCCAATATAATGCTCAATTTATCTTCTCCCCAATATTAAGTAGATGTAATAGTCATGTTGTGCTCAGACCAGTTCCGGATCTCCAATCTCCAGGTTTTAGCAATCTCCGTCTTTCCCCAAAGCTTCCCCTCACAGGATAAAGTTTTCCCAATTGCTTTTCTGGCCGCTCTCCGCCCGACTTCCAAGAGGTGCTTATCACAACCAGGAGAGAAGAATTTATGCTATCATTCTTCTGTCATTCTACTCCCTTCAGACTTCAAAGAATCCAAGATATAAACCGTTTCTCTGTTCCTGTTACTCGATCTCGCAGGCTGTCACTGCTTTGCTTATTCACTCAAGTGGCAGACCGGATTGGAAGCCGCCATAAAATGACAGCTTACTCTTTAGCGCCGAGCTCGGGAGCTTCCCTCTTCACTGTCGGGGAGTTGCCTTCCCCCCTCTGCAGCTCGAGGATCTCCACGTTGACACGAACCTCTCCGGGGTTCATGTATCCCTGGGGGATCTCTCCTGACGCCAGAAAAGGTGTTCGAAGCCTGCACCAGACTTCTTCACCTCCGTTCTCCTGTCCTGCCACTCTCAAACTCTTACCAACTTTGGAAGGCTGAGTCAACCTTGAGCTGGTCAGGATCAAAGTGCTGGCAGCCAGCAGAGTTAGCCTGCAATACTGCATTCTAACCACTGCACCACCATGGCTCTACTATAACTCATTGATTGTCTTTGCAGCCTTAAAAGCTACAACACTTCTTCTGCAAAGTGGCCACAAATTGAGGGAACATCTGCAAAAAACTTGCTATGATGCCAAAATGATGTTCAAGGTGATGTCATCGCAAAAATGCTGCCATATTGTATACTTGCATACCAATAGCTATGCAAGTTCATAAGTCACAGCATTTTCACAATATTATTGCATATATATTGCACATGTGTGTATGTGCGCGTGCGCGCACACACACACACACACACACACCTGCCTTCTCTGCAGATAGCCATGTCCTAATCCTTTATTCTGTTTAAGCAAATGAACAATGCATAAAGAGACTTTTTCTATATAAATCTATAATATAAACAGTATTGTTAGGATTTAGCTTCTATTAGAACCAGATCAAAAGAAGATTTGATAGAACAAAGCAGATCTGATGGTAATTGTTGGGTTCTGATTAATCTGATAAATCTAAATAAAGAAACTCTATTAGCGGACAAGATCACTTCATTTTCTGCTCTTCAGTTGTTTCTGATAAAATGTTATCTAAATTTCCACTTCTGAATGCAGTGCCATGTGAATTTGGGTCTTCATATTTTAGAAATTCTGCTAAGGTGATTGCAGTTATCCATTACCATTTGACATCTGTAGCTAACTTTTAAATGAACACCTTTTAAAAATCAGAATCATCTTAAAAGCTAAGTTCCACCACATGCATTAAACTGTCCTGCATTACTCCCTATCAGATGTTCTAATTTATCCACCATTTATATCATTTTACTTTTAAGATTTGTTTTAACAGAATTTGCAGAATTTATTCTCTTTCCAATTGATGGCCTGGACTGTAACTTTGTAGGCAATTAAAGCCCAGAGAGACAGTAGATTTTATTACTGCCATACACGGAGGCAGTTTTGAAAGCTTTCTAAAATCAGTTTTTAAAAAAGATGCAACACTAATCTGATATACTTTGGCCTAAGTCTTGCTGAGGTCAATGGAATTTACTTCTAGGTAAACCTCTTATAGGCTTTATTCAGAACTTGTCTATAGTAAATCTATTTTTGCATGTAACATATCATTTTCTAGTGAAATAAAAATGAATTAGTGACTAATTCAGTATGTTCAAGAAGAGTGTAGCATTTGTTTGAAGTAAATTGGATTAACAGAAATAAAAATGAGTTCCTTCTTGTGTCATCATGTGTATCATCATGTTAATTATAAAAATAATTGGGATTTAGAAATAACCCGGTCTTCCATGGGTAGCTCTCATCTCCATCAATGGTGTGCCTTTCCCTTTGCGTGATAATGGTTTTCAAATATAGACATCTTTTTCAGTGGCACACTACACAGTTGTACATAGTACTATGTAAACATTTTTTCCTAATGATTGGTACTGATTTTGGGGAAGCTTAGATTAATTGTTTTACCTATTCATGCAGAATGATTATTGCATGGAATATTATATAGATTTTTATGTACCCTTCTGGAAGAAATGCTAGCATTATATTATACACAACAGTGAAATTAGAAAATAACAAAGGCAGCAGCATTTTATTTTTGGTCCTATTTCTAGAGGATTGCGACTGTCACAATTTCCTAATTGTGAATGAACCTTACACACCAGAGCCATACAGTCCTGTCACAATGCCAGCAAGGTATATTCCAATTATGCAAATTGTGGTGCCATGACATTCACTCAGACAAATCACTCGATATCTGTTAGTAACAAAAGCGGTGTCAGAACAGCATGGCCCTTCTTGGCTTCTTCTCTAATCACCTTCTAGCTTCTGTCACACACTGACTGCCCTCTTCTTCTGCAGTTTGACTAATCTGCAGCATTCCTACAATTATTTTGTCATTATAATGGCTAAAGGAGGTCTTGGAAGAGCTTGCTTCATTTTGTTTTGTTCCCTCCTCTGTTGCTGGTTGCACAATGGTTGGCAGATACTTTAGACATGGTGAAAAGTATTAAGATATTACTGAAGTCACTGCTCAGAAAGGAATCATTATCAGCAAAAAAAAAAGAGTGGAGAATCAAAAAGTGTGTTTTACTAGTGTGTCAGTACACTGGTTTTAGAATTAACTATGCTGTCCAATGTTTCATTCCTATGATATGCATTCATAAAGACAAGTAGATTCTCAGTAGTTTCTTCCTTGTGTTAACAGATTCTGGTTATAATGCCAATTTGGACCTATTTTACCTAAAAGACCTATTTTACTCATGGACAGAAACGGAACGCAGGAAAACACAAAATCATGGTAGGGGACTGATAGGTTGGAGCTGATAGAATGATGGGGTTCCATACTTAATATTAGTTAAATATATTTGTGTTTAATATTTCACACATATTTATTTTTGTTTGATTAGTGAAGCATTTATTAACAAAATATTAATAAGATATTTAATGAAATTAACAATACATCCATGTGAATATTAATATTGATTGTAACCAGTGGTGGGATTTAAAAAAAAAAATATTACCGGTTCTGTGGGCATGACTTGGATGGCATGGCAGGAGAAGGATACTGTAAAATCTGACTAGAGGTGGTATTTGCCAGTTCTCTGAACTACTCAAAATTTCTGCTGCCAGTTCTCCAGAACTGGTCAGAACCCGCTGAATGCCACCTCTGATTGTAACCTGATAGCAACTCTAAAGTAAAATTCTCTTCTAGGTTTGATATATAAAATGATAAAATGAAAGACATATTTAAAGGAAAAAACTAGAAACAATGTTAATTTCCTGTTACCCATCTGATCCAGGAATCTGGATTGAAATTTTGTATTGATATTGCAGAAAGGTGAACAGCATAGAACAAAATATAGTATCAACTCATAAAACATTTTGTACACATGCTTTACAGTTGTCAACAGAAAGAAGGGGGGAATTTCAAAGAACAGACAGCAGTGTGGAATTGAAAGTACATTCCATTCATATTTTCTTCAGAGACTGATTAGATGACTGAAGCTTCTGCCACGCAAAAATCTAAATGGAGACCATGATTGATGACTCTTTGCTATGGACGTTTGTTTATTTACAGATATTGAATTGTATGTTCTTAAAATAACAAAATGAATTTAATGAGTGCTATAAAAATAAATATTGTATCTATTTTCATTTTTTTCAATATTTTTATTTTCCCTTTCACTTCAACATCTCAAATCAAAATCTTACATTTCTGGTGCTATGGAGAATGATTGCTATTTTAGTAGTGTGGTGAACAAAACTGGATGCTGTACTCTAGGTGCGGTCTTACTAAGGCTTTATAGAGTGGTATTAGTACCTCACTTGATCTTGATTGTATCCCTCTGTTAATACAATTTAGGATTGCATTAGCTTTTTTGGCTGCTGCTGCACACTGCTGGCTCATATTTAGCTTGGTTGTCCACTAGGACTCCAAGATCCCTCTCACAGTTACTGCTATTGAGCCTGGTTTATATGTGTACTTTTAGTTTGTCTTGCCTAAGTGCAGGACTTTACTTTTCTCTACATTGAATTTCATTTTGTTAGATATGGCCCAGTGTTCTAGTCTGTCAAGATCCATTTGGATCTTGAGCCTACCTTCTTGGGTGTTAGCTATTTCTGCCAGCTTAGTATCATCTGCAAATTTGGTAAGTTCCCCTTCTATTCCCTCATCTAAGTTGTTAATGAAGATATTGAAGAGTACTGGGCCTAAGACAGAACCTTGTGGCACCTCACTGCTTACTTTCCTCATGTAGACTTAGACCCATTAAGGACTACTCGTTGGAGGGAAAGCAGGATCAAGGGTGACAGTGAATTACATATCTCAGAGTCAGCTACGCCCAGACTAATGCTAGCATGTTAACTTCTAATAAATCCTTTGCAGTTTTGGGAGTGTGGCTCAAAGCTCATGATTTAATTGGACTACCTGCCAGAATCCTGACACATAGAATAGTAGGGTCCAGCTTCTTGCTTAAGCCGGAGACCCTATACCAGGGGTGTCAAACTTGTATCATCACAGCATTGTCATGTGATGACTTTTTTCCCCTTTGCTAAATCAGGCATGGGCGTGGCCAGTGCATGATGCATCTGGCCCATGGGCTGTGAGTTTGACAGCTCTGCCTTATACCATTCCAGACAAATCACTATCCAGTCTCCTGGACTAATCAAGGTTATATATTGTCATAACATAATTGCCTTGATTGACAACACGTTGAGTAACATACTCTACTGAATTTTCACAGAATTCAATAGAAACAGATGTCATAAATTGAATAATGGACTACCACAATGATCAGCACTATCTCCTGTTCTTTTTTTAACTTGTACATCCATAACCTGCCTGAAACTGTTTCTTGGGAAACAGTTTGTTTATTTACAGATATTGAATTGTATGTTCTTAAAATAACAAAATGAATTTAATGAGTGCTATAAAAATAAATATTGTATCTATTTTCATTTTTTTCAATATTTTTATTTTCCCTTTCACTTCAACATCTCAAATCAAAATCTTACATTTCTGGTGCTATGGAGAATGATTGCTATTTTAGTAGTAGCTTTACATGTAGCAAAATCATGTCAGTTTAAGACAATTGTTTCAGCTATTGTTTTACTCTATACTATGATTAGATGGAACATTTATATATGTACAATATTATTGTAAAAGCATGTGAAAGAAACCATGAAAGCAATGCTTTTACATAAAAGTTTAATTGGCTTTTCAATTGGTAACTAAAATTCTTCTAGTAATAAATAATTTGGTTCCTTCCACCTTATCCAAAATTTCTGTTTTCTATTGTTCAATTATATATATCAGCTTAAGCAAACATTAGCCTTTGTGAAACTATATTAAAAATGGTTAAGAGAACATTACTTAAGTTAGCTTTTGTGAAATTTTTGCCATAAGAAATAATACAATGAATCAGCCAACACTGACAAGGCAGCCAACACTGACAAGTTCTAGCTTGTGTGTTGAACGCCAAACAAATGATGTGTATCAGGACAAAGTTTTTACATCAAAAGGTGTTGAGTACCAAATCAGTTTCAAAGCAATTGAGTACCACTGTTTTTTTTTTTTTTTAATGCTGAGTTCATCCTGGCATTTCACTGGCTATATGTAAAATCTTGATCCAGCAAAATTCTTCTCTAAATATAATATGAAAAGCTCTAAACTAATTTAAAGAGATTTGGGAGTCTACTGGAACATCGTAGAAGATTACAGGAGCAATGGGAGCTATCGAAGGAGATTTGTGAGAATTATTTCACTGAACTGTTTAGAACACTTGGGGTGGAATGCCGATCAGGGATGCTGCTTGATCCAATTCAAAAGGGGAAGTAATAGGAACTACTGAATATGTTATCCATGGAGACCTGTGGCTTAAGATCAAGAAACTTTGTAAAACTGTAAAAAAAAAATACTCCAAACTCTCTTCTGACAAAGAAGTAAACATTCTTTGCACAATCAATGGTACCCAAATTTCATTTGTATCTCTTACAAGGCAGCAATTTATTAACTCATGTACTTTCAGTACCATTCTGGACATGAAAATGTTTTCTGCACCATATTTTTAATTCTGATTTCTTTAGTTGCTTTCAGTTTGTACTGTATTTTTAAAAAACAAGTTTTATTGGTTTTTAAAGACAAACAAAAACAAACAAAACATAAAAACATCCAACTTTCTTTCATAAATGTATAAACAGTGTGTCGGTTAGTTTACAAATTTTTTGTGCATCCATTTTGTACTGTTGATTGGGAAGTTCAGCCCCTGTGCAGAATGTTTAGGTGCCTGTTTACTGAAATACTAAGAATAGATTTCAAAAAGATGAGAAGTCAAGATAATATGTTTATGATTTCCCCCTTTTTTTCCTGGATAAGTGTGCTTGAGAGGAATAAGTGCTACAAGGCCCGTAGGTGGTGGATGTGCAAAATCTGTCAGCCTTTGCACTTTGCTGTGGCACCAAGCTGAATGAAGTGTCACTTGTAATAGCATTTAGTGGACTTTCAACAGCTTTCTATAAGGTTCAATAGGCAGCTGACACAAGAACTGAATACAGAATCAGTGCCCATGATTGGCTACAATAAACC
Organism: Pseudonaja textilis; assembly: GCF_049901715.1. Classification (NCBI taxonomy): domain Eukaryota; kingdom Metazoa; phylum Chordata; class Lepidosauria; order Squamata; family Elapidae; genus Pseudonaja; species Pseudonaja textilis. Next base: position 233,441,987 of record NC_141991.1, on the reverse strand, counting down.
AATAGAAACTCGGTCTCTATATCATTTTATAATCCAGGTTTTTATGACTTGTTTATTCTTTTCCTTTTCCATCTTCTAAAATCTGAAAACTTGAGAATTATAAAGAACATTCATTTTTATTTACTTGCATTGTGATATCAACTTTTTGATGAAAACCTGCTCAGAAGGCTCGTAATAATGTAAGGATATTCACAAAGAGAGCCATGTTTGGATGGGACCAAAGGCTATTGAAACAGCAATAGACAGAAATGGCAAGAACACTGCAAACCAAAGCCCCACTCATTTTTTTCTATGCCCCACACATATGAAACTCACAACAAATGGGTGGGACTCAGATCATGCACTTGCAGCTGCCATTTTGTTTTTCAACAAATATAACCACAACATACACACAAAACTACATCTCTCAGATGCCTCTAGAAAAAGATGTGTGAAATGAAACTTCTTTATTAAAGCCAGTACTCAGTAGTAAACAGATTTTATGTTCCTCTCCATGCTCCACAGTTGGTTTATGTTTACTGTACCTGCAAGAAATATTCTGAAAACATTCCTCTTTAGTGCAGAAAAGCTTGCTGAGCTTATTTGATGTGGTTTCTGTGTATGTGTTTGCTTGTGTGTATGTGTGTGTGTGTGTGTATGCATACACACACAGAGATATATATTTATATACACAAACAAGCAAACACATATATGCAGATATACATATGTATATCAATATATTATGTATATATGTATATATCTGTTTTCAACACACACTTACAAACATACATTTTTAATATAAACAATTCAAATGTTGGATTTAGAACCAGTTCATCCATATGTGTGGTAGTGGCATCACCCACAGACTTTTCAACCATTAACCACCCTCACTGTCTGAACATATTGATTTTTGTTAGCAGTGTTATCAGAAAAAAATTCATTAATGTTCCTGCATAGATTGAAAACTGAGAGTTTTCCATCTCTTTGCTTTGATCATTCAATCCTATCTTCAATCAGCACTGTTTACTGTGTGAAGGCCATCCAACTGGGGTCTTCGTTTTTCTGGTTATCGTGATTTAAAATTAAGTAGTGTTTTAATGTCATTCTTATTTTTATTAACCACTCTAGGATAGCATGATAAAAAATATTTTACTTATAGGTGATTCTTGGACTTGCCAAAGAACTCCAGAGATGGCAGAGTTCTGTGTCCACCAGCTGAATGCAAATAGCTTTCTCTGCAATAGATTAATTTACCAGACACTGTTTCTTACTTTAGTTAGATACTATACCGAAATTGAAGCCCTAAGCAGGTGTTCAGTTGCAGTTTGTGTAAGGCCAATGGAGAAAGCAATATAGGCAAACACGCTCATAAGACAAGCTACTTGGCAAGTAGGTGGCAGGCAGGCAGGCAGGCAGGCAGGCAGAAAGGAAGGAAGGAAGGAAGGCAGGAAGGCAGGAAGGCAGGCAGGCAGGCAGGCAGGAAGGAAGGAAGGAAGGAAGGAAGGAAGGAAGGAAGGAAGGAAGGAAGGAAGGAAGGAAGGAAAATTTTCTACTTGATATCTATGAATAGGGAAAGGACAAGCAAGAAACTAAAGCAGCTATGGTAGATTTTCTTTTCAATTGTTCAAAATACATCTCAGTCGCTTCAAGATCATGTTTCAGGTTGTCTTTTTAATGAATTCTTACACATTTTTTCTATATACAACTGTACTTCTTTTATCTTAACAATTTTGTTTTTGTCTTTATTCTGTATTAGCTATCCATAATCCCACTTGGTAAATTGGGCAGCTATATAAATTGTAAATGAATAAATGGAAAATATACCTAGGATACATTTCTGTGAGGGAAATACCTTCCAAGTAGCTTTTTAATCATAATAATGTATTAAAACTTGTATGCAAATGAAATATTTAGAATGCTTGTTTTCAACAAACCTCTTCTTCCACATAGAAGTTTAAATAATCTCATAAAAAGAACAGGAAGTACATTGCATTCCAACTATATCCATTTATGTAAGCAACCAAATACATAGTCCAATAAATGTATAACTGAAAAATCAATGAATCACTGATAAGAATTAGTTGTTATAGAATCATTTGCCACAGCAGTTTTTATCATATATGTCTTTCAACAGTGATTACCTTACATAAAAGGTTTTGACAAGGTTATAATTCCTGTTGCTAATGGAAATTCTTTTTAGGAATTAACCTTTAGGCTATACAGAATGACAGATATTCGGTTTATTCTCAAATGAGCATTGGAAATTGGAAATTCTTATTCTTTGGCATTTCCCTCCTCCACCGTGGTCCTGCATATACCCTCTATTCCAGTGTGCCTCACACACACAATTGAATTCTTAACAGCTGTCACTCATGGGGCTATAGAAGGACTATTTGAAAGTAATATTTTGCGCTGTGTGACATCTCATTTTTTTCCTTCGGAAATCATAATTTTTTTACACACCTAGTAGTCTTCCTAACAGGAAACCAGCTCTGCCTGTCATTCTGATTGGGGAGAAACCTTGTTTTCCAGGTCACTGGCCTGAATCTTGGAGACAAGATATTCATGAGGGACCTGTGTGGAGAATTTACATCTCACAGCAGAGTTTTCCTGTCCATTTGTCAGCATGCCAGGTCACTGAGCTGCTCCCTTGTCAGAGGAAAGATAATGGTTGCTGCATTGCCTCCTACTTATTACACACTCAATGCACCTGACCTTCTTGTGAAAACTCCCAAAGCATTTGGATTTTGGGCTACCTTGAGATACAAATGCAAGCCTTTTTTCCAATGAGGCTTGAATTGGAGATTGGAACTTTCGATGGCTCCAGGAAGCTTTAACCACCAGCATTTAAAACACAAATTTAGCACTTAATTTTATATTTTATTTTTAAATGATATGACTTTGTAATATATGGATAAATGTTTGATCAATGTTGAAAGGGCCATCTCTACCATTCAGCAAAATAAGAAATTGTCTTCTAAAACAAATACTGTAGCATTCAGAGATGTATTAAGTTGGATGGACCAAGGCTGTGCTTACCCAGATTGGAACAAGCAATGACTCTAGTTGGCTTCTGCAAATGAAAAAGAGAAAGAAAGGGAAACAGAAGAATATCATATTGTATCATATCACATACAATAAAATGTTTTGGAAGACTATTCAGACCTTCATTACTGAAATATGATAATCAACTTGTGCAATCTAGATTTTAATATTTTAATCAAGAAGCTTGATTAAGGAATCACCTTTCTGTTGGCCAGTAGTATTTCCAATGGCCATTTCAAGTGACATTTGGGTACTTTTCTGAACCAAGAAATGCATTGAAAAATTCAAGGATGTATGAAGATCAACAAATGACTGAATAATGCTCCATCTTGGTAGGGAGCAGAAGTGGTATTCAGCAGGTTCTGAGTAGTTCTGGAGAACGGGTAGCGGAAATTTTGAGTAGTTCAGAGAACCAGCAAATACCACCTCTGACTGGCCCCACCCCCATCTATTCTCTGCCTCCTGAGTTCCAGTTGGTTGGCAGGTTCTTCTTTTGTTGCTCTGTACAGGAGAACGGAGCTGGAAAGCAGGTTAGTGGATTGGGGAGGGAATGGAGATTTTAAAGGATCCCTCCCCTGCCATGCCCACCCAGCCATGCCCACCAACCCACACCACACCACACCCACCAAGCCACACCCACGGAACCAGTAGTAAAAAAATTTGAATCCCACCACTGGTGGGGAGGGGTGTTATGTATTGTATAGTTGTCAGTTGAAGTTCTCATTCTGATCTTCTGTTGGAGCAGGAAAATACTCTCTCCTGATTGGTAGTAGGTTGTTCAGTTTCATATAAAAGGAGCTATGTCAGCCAAGGAGTATTTTTGCCTCACAAGCAGTATTGAATAAAGAGCTGTTAGAAATCACTCTGGCTCGCCTTCATTCATCGCCCAGAACATAGCAAACCATTCTTTGGTGGTGCTAGTGGTGATTGTTCTTGTTTTAATCTCCTTCTAAATCAGCCACATTGACTGTCCATGTATCACTAGATCTTGTGGTAATGAATTTGTACTTGGGGATAGGAACTTTCATTTTTCCCTTTTCAATTCACCATCCAGATTCATTGGTTTTTTTGTTTGTTTGTTTTGCTATGCATTGATATGGGGGGAGGGAGTTTATTTCCACAAGGCTTAATTTTAAATATAACTATCATAAGTTTTCATTACCTGTCTTTTTTCCTGAAGATTAAACTTCCAAATAAGATCTGAGTTGTTTGCAATTCGCCATATGAAGCCCAATGATCCATCTGAAGAGAAAAGAAGAAGCAAGAAAGTTTGGTGGTCGCAAGAATAGAACCCACTGGCAATCTACTCTGAAGTAGATAAGTGGATCCCTGGTTTATGTGACTCAAATTAAATCTTCCAGAAAATAAGTATTTGTAGATATTTCTTGTTTGCTTCTGTTTTAGGGAGGAAAGATATAAGTGCATGTTTTTTTCTAAATGTATAGATAATTTCTGTATTCCAGGAAAAACCCTGATATAAATAAATAGAAGAAAAATTATGTTGTAAAGAAAAAAAACAGCCCTGAGAACAACAGGCAAGGGAAAATAATAAGCACAGCATCTTCACAAATCATAAAACAACAGGGTGTTCTCTCTTCATCCCACCCCCCTCCACTGATCTACCCCAAACTTAGAATGCAGTCTTCCTGTTTTCGTGCAATTATTTGCAAATAATCTAGCTAACTTTATAATCAAGGTATTTCCTCTCAGCTCCCTGGTTACACAACAGGCTGCCTAAGAGGGAGGCTGACATCCTAAGGTTTTCATGGATAATCAGTGCTAAGAGCTGCTAATATTAAGAGACAGACTAATGAGTTATTTTTAAAAGGAAAAGGGGAAACAAGAAAATGATGGCTTTCAAGCAGGGCAAAAATGTATATTTGTTCAAGAACTGAATTTGGCTATTATATCCTGGCATCCCTTTCTATAATGCCATATTTACATTGCCATTTTACATTTCTTTCCATGTGACTCTCCTTCTTGCAAATACATTACTTTAAGGATCAGATAGGAATCGAAAGCAGGCAGGGGTGGGATTCTACCAGCTCGTACCTATTCTCTAGAACCGGTTGTTAACATTCTAAGCAGTTCAGAGAACCGGTTGTTAGAAGAAATTACTGGCCTAACCCTGTAAGGAAGGCAGGAAGGAAACATTCTGGTGTTGCTTACAGAAACTGCCGCTCAGTTAACCCTTTTTACATTCTTGGCAGGACTAGACTTCCTGACTCAGGAACTTCTCTGGAGTTTTTTTCCCTTCTTTGCTGGTACTTTGCTTGTGTGGAGTGACCATTCGAAGTTACAATGGCACTGAAAAAAGTGACTTATGACCATTTTTCATACTTACGACTGTTGCAGCATCCCCACAGTCATGAGAGGCCAGGCGAGGAGATGTGTGCCTTGATGTGAGTGATATTGAGTTGGCCACACCCAGCCAATAACATGACTACCAAGCCACACCCACCACCTAAGCCATGCCCATAGAACCGGTTGTTAAAAATTTGAATCCCACCCCTGAAAGCAGGGATATGGTACCAAACAGGAACAAATGGGCTTTTCTATGGAAGAATATGGAGCTTCACTAAACCATGTTTAGGGTGATTGTCTCATTATCTTTTCAATATTCCTCCAACAAGATTTTGATTAAAAAAAATAAAATAAGTCAGATTCTTTTTTTGATTATCTACCTTGCAGGGTTTTTTTTTTTTTTTGTTATTGCTGTTTTGTTTTGTTTTTGCTATTTTCTTATATTTAACTTTTATTTAATCTGCTTTCTCACACACTTGACTTAGCAGTTTTCACAAAGAGAAATGGAGCAGGTAGAAAAACAAGGCATGAAATTTTAGAGGGAAAAAGAAATCTAACAGAAATAACTTACTATAGCAATAACAATATAGCACTTAGACATACAGTATATATCGCTTCACAGTGCTTTACAGCCTTCTTTAACCATTTTACAGAGTCAGCATCTTGCCCCCAACAATCTGGGTCTTCATTTTACTGACCACAGAAGGATGGAAACCTGAGTCAACCATGAGCCGATGACACTCGAATTGCCGAACTGCTGGCAGCCAGCAGTCAGCCGAAGTAGCCTGCTATATTGCATCCTATCTACTGTGCCACCAGGACTCTATAAGTCATGAGTGCTTGCGAAGGTATTATTTCTAGGAACGCATCCATCCACAAAATGAATAGTGTATTCAGATCCATTTTAACACAAGTTTATTCATGTGGAATTTGTCACACAGGAAATGTTTAAGCCTCCATGCAATGTTCACATTGCTATTTTTATAATACATCTAATTGGAGAATAACAAATCTGTACCAGATTGGACCAATGTGCTTCCATAATATAATTTGATTCTCCAACTAACATAAATCAAAGGAATATGGATACTCTGGCTTTGTCATTGCTCTTCAGTTGCCCAGTTTCTCCAAGACTTACCCCATTACAGTGAATTTGATAAAAAGATCTGATTCTGCCAAACTATTTCTTGAATGTACCTAGGGGGTCTTTCCATTCTATATTATATATCACTTAGAAAGAAAAGAAAATCAATTCTCAAATGAACTTAACTGCTAGGTTTACATATCTCAAAGTAGTGGTGGGATGCTGCCGTTGTAACAACCAAGCATGCTTCACATGCACACACTTATGACCGGTCGCTTAATGACAATTCAAAGTTATAACAGACCTCAAAATAGCTGTACAGATCCTGGAATCAAACTTCCAATGCCCACCCACCCACCCCACAGTCACATGACTGCAATTTGGGAGCTCGTGACCATGATTTACAATGTTTTTGCCAAACATTGGTGTTTATTTCCATTTTCTGACAAAAATGCCCATAGCAAACAATAGGTTCACTCAACTGCTGTGGCATTTTCTTAATGACTACTGTGTTTGCTTTACAACCACTGCATTTTTCTTAATGGCACTAAAAAAAGATCATAAAATTGGATGTGATCTCATGGTGACTGGCTTAAGGATCATCATGACTTATTACCAAAATTGTGGGTTCGATTACCATTATAAGTCAGTGTATAATGTATAATAGAAAATCAGTCTGAGAGTTTTATTTTTACAGAGATTGTGAAACTGACATAAAGCTGCCAGAAGGATGAAGATTAGTTTCCTTAATAAGAGTGTCCAATATCTACTAGAAGCTTGGAATTCGGATGGTGAGTTGAGAGTTCCTGCAAATGGAAAAAACAAGTGATTCCCAGTCTAGCAAAGCTGTAGCATCTGATATCACAAAATGGAAGTTTTAGCCCTGCCTACAGAAAATTGACTTGCCTGCTCAAAGAAGATGAGGCATTGTAGGGTTATGTACATGTAAAACTGGCCTCAAAACTCTGTGTGGAAGTACCCTCATATTTATATGTTTAAAAAGCCATTAGCAACAAGTATTGTAATATCCCTCCATCCTTTCTGAAAAGATATTTGACTTTTAAATCAGCACTGTGAGTTCCTTTGGATTGTTTTTCCCCCATTGTGATAGCATTGTCATTTTTGCTAGACTAATTGAAGACCCTGGGGGGGACTAGTGACTTAACACCCCTATTATTTTTTTAAATGTTCTTTTATTTGAGGATCAAATGTCATGGAAGTTTTGAAATACATACATTACTAGAAGAGATGTCAGAACAATGCAAATGCTGGCCCAAGGTTATTTTAGCAGGCTTTATTTATGTATTTACAGAGTAGCCATTGTAATAATAAGACTGCGGTAAAGAACAAAGCACTTTCAAAATGCTATTACTGCATACAAGAGAGAAACCTTTCAAAAAGAGAAGAATGGAAAATTGTAACAAAAACTCTCTGCCTTAGTTACAAAAGTCTATGAAGGTCTATATTATCACAGCAGGAACAGTGATGCATCAGACTCAAGCTAACTGGATTGTTCATGCAATTGTTTCTGATATATATAAAACACTCCAGCTTTCCGTGATGGAAAGCTTCCTGAGTCATTTGATCCTAGGGATGCATAAATGGGCTACGGAGCCTCTCCTTTTCTTCCTGAAAGCTGACAGTTCCCAAGATAGTTCAGGCCAAAATTACCTTTCAAGAATTCTCTGGATAAGCCCAGCAAGTCTGTATTGTTTTCTAAGCTTGGACAAGCAATCATTTCTCATGCTAGTGGTAACCGTAGGTTTTTGATTTTTTGGACCCACGGATCATTACTTCATAGATATGAATGTGGGATAAATATAAGTCATTCCTCAGAGATGCAGGGTCAGGATATTATTCCTTCTGATTTCTGTTTCACATAGTCCTTGATTTATGAAAAGTCACTTAGTCACCTTCAAAAATTATAATGGACCTATCTTGGGGGTACTTGCCACCTTGTTTTGAAGTTCCAAGAGTCGCCTCCTCCCTGCATTCACATGATCGAACTCCATATTGGGCATAAATGATGGACAAGTCAAGGGTTACCTATACAGTCATTTAGCAAAATGGACTTTGCTTTTAAAATGAAACCAGAAGAATATACTGTTTTCCTAGAATTGGAACCATTAAATAACTATTTCATATTTTTATCCAAGTGGTTAAAGACTTTAAAACTGACTTGTATTATTTGCATGGTGTCATAATTTCCCAGTACAATCATCACAAGTGAAAGCTAGAATAATTTAAAACTATTTCACAAAGGATTAATTTCAGCACTAATAAGATAATATTATCTTTCTGTTCCCCACCCCACCCCCAAATGTCACCCTAAACCAACATGCAATACAACAAAGATAAAAATAAGACCACCATAAGATTATAAAGTTGCAATAATAAAGTATTTAAAATGGGTCCTGTCTACTACAGGAAAAAAGTCCTTTCATTGATAAACCTACATACCGACGTCTGTTGAGGGGTATCAATTTACATAAAAAAGGAATAGGATTTCTATCATAAAGGGTTTTTTTTTTTATACGGTATTTTCAGATATCCCTGAGACTGCATTAATGTCTAGGGAGATTCTCAGTCATACAGGTCATGTTTTTGACATATTTAATATAGACTCCTAAATGTGCTTTTTCAAGAGGCAACTGGAATTTCTGGTTTTTCTTTGAAGACATTTCGATTCTCATCCAAAAAGCTTCTTTAACTTCTTGGATTAGAACTGAAACATCTTCAAAGAAAAAGAAGAAAGCCCAATTGCCTCTTGAGAAAACACATTTGGGAGTCCATATTAAGTATGTCAAAAACTCATAAATGAATGACTTAATAATTGATATTATGAATAAGACAGATTGTGCAAGGAATCCAAGAAGCAACATTCCAACACCACATTCTATTAATTTCTGTTCTCACACAATGTCCCACACAAGGAATTTTCCAATCTGTTGAACTATATATTTTATTTTATTTTATTTTATTTTATTTTATTTTATTTTATTTATTTATTTATTTATTTATTGTCAAGCGATTATAAGATAACAGGTATAAGTATAAACATAGTTATGAATACATGAAATGGATACAAATAAGAAAAACAATAGGACAGTAGGCATGTTGGTGTGCTTATGCACGCCCCTTACAGACCTCTTAGGAAAGGAGTAAGGTCAATAGTAGACAGCCTAAGGTTAAAGTTTTGGGGGTTTGGGGAAGAAACCACAGAGTCAGGCAGAGTATTCCAGACATTGACCAATCTGTTGCTGAAGTCGTATTTCCTGAAATCAAGTTTGGTGCAGTTTACCTTGAGTTTGTATCTATTGTGTGCTCTTGTATTGTTATGGTTGAAGCTGAAATATTCATTGGCAGGTAGGACATTGCTCCTATACTCCACTATCTATGTGGATATATATATAAGATATACTCCACTATCTATGTGGCGACACTTCTGGATGCCCAATCAACACCTACAAATTTCCCAAAATATACAAATCAAGTTGCTTGAGTTATGCAGTCAGATCTCAGGCCACCAACATTCCCCGCTATATATGAATCATTTCAATATCCATTCTGGAAAACAGAAAGTTAATGAGAACAATTGAAAGAGAGATTACAACATATATAACAACGTATAACAGATATCTCAATCCACAGAAGGAGAGGAGCAATGGGAAGCTTTTCAGAAGGGACTCTTCTTCCTTTTCCACATAGTAGAAATAGAAGAGGGGAAAAATACTTTCAGTCTTGCAAGATTTTGTTAATGTAGTTTTACAATAAAGCTAGAGCTAGTATTCGTGGTATGTGATTCCTGTCTGGACCAACTTGAAAGATTAACATATATGTTGGCTGTCAGTGCAAGTCAGGGAACCTCAAAAGCTACCAGCTACTCAGAAATGGATGATTGGAAGGACCCAATGCACCATAGGTCTTAGCCTTAAATTCTGTCCTGTCCTGTAATATGTAGATATCCACAGCTACAGCTATATGACTGAGAAGGAGTTGAACAAGTCCTGAAAGTCAGGAATCTCACTTTTTATGGATTGGTTGTTGAGAGCAAGGGTCCCCCAAACCCCTGAGTCTGAACCAGCACCGGTCAGCAGCCCATCAGGAGCTGAGCCATGCAAGCAAACAAAGAGTCGTCCATGCACGCACAGGATCCAGGCAGCATGCAAAACCACGTCCCTCCAATTCACAGAAAAAGTGCCCACCATGGAACCAATCTCTGGTGCCCAAAAGCTTGAGGGCTGGTGGTTTAGAGGATATGAGTGGAATAGTGGAAAGAACCAGGTCACCTTGAGCTAACCCTGATCACTCTAGGCTTATGCCTATGGTGATTTAAAATGTAATAGGCTATGTATGTATGTATGTATGTATGTATGTATGTATGTATGTATGTATGTATATATGTATGTATGTATGTGTGTATTTATTTATTTATTTGTTTGTTTGTTTATGAACGTACAGATATATCTGAGAAAATAGACCAGATAGAATAAAGTTGTAATGTATATATATTTTTATAAATAATTAGATATTTTAATAAAGTACTGCATTCAGTCCTAGTAAGATTTTCCAGATATATTAGGGTTTTTCTTTCTACGTATCTTTATATTTTGTCTGTAAATCAGATAATTATGGTAAAAAATTTAAATCAAAGTTTAGGCTCTTCATTAGTTGTTATATTAACCCTTCTAATTCTCTATGACAATTTTTAATTCCATATCAGAATTGTTATTGACTAGATACATTTCTCATATCTCAGTCCTTACAGTAGTTGAAAAATAATAAATGTAATATAGTTACTGTAGTTATATAAGTTTATGCCCAGTAGTATTATCAATTATTATACAAAATTGTTTTGCTGGATTATATTTAAATATATCTTTATTAAAGGATCCAATTTTGTAAAGCACATGCAAGATTTCAAGATTTTATTTTTATAAACAATATATTCTCTGATCTTTTGTGTGTGTTCTTTGGGATGAAACAAATGTCAGTAGAAGTTCCATGTGATCAAGAAAGTTAGAGATGGATCAAAATATGGAGCCACTAAAACTAGAATCTGCTTTTATACATAAGTTCTCTCTCTCGCTCTCTCTCCCTCCCTCCTTCCCTCCCTCCCTCGTATTTTCTCTCTCTCTTCTCAGCCTTCCATCCTTCCAAAGTCAGTAAAATGAGGACCCAGATTGTTGGGGGCAATATGCTGACTCTGTAAACTGCTTAGAGAGGACTGTAAAGCCCTGTGAAGCAGTATATATGTCTAAGTGCTATTCCTATTCTCATGAGCAAGCTAAACAGAGACCCTCATGAATAAAACCTTAAAGTCCCAGTCATACCTGGGTAATCAGAACTTAATTTGCTGCTATATTAAACACTGATTTCAGTTTTATGCAGTGCCCCCCCCCCCACCTCTTGGGCATCAGGGACCAGTTCTGTGGAGAGAGGTTTTTCTGTGGACTGGAGGGGGCATGGTTTCATGTGTTTCCCGCATCCCACAGATGGAGCTTCGCTTGCTTACACAGCCTGGTTTCTGGCATGCCATGGACCAGTGCATATCCACAGGACCAGGGTTTGTGGACCCATGTTTTAGGGTATGGCATGGGAGGCTTGTGCACATAATCTCTAGGAGAGCCTGCTTGTTGTCAGTATTATAAAAAGTAATATGCTATTCTTAAAGATTTAGTTAGATATCTTTACCCTTTCTATTTTTGGGTAGAATTGTTATCATCATCATCACCATCTTTTAACAACCCCGTGGGGTAGTGTCTGAGTAACTGAATGGAGCTAGCTGAGTGTTTTAATGGCTGGGATGCTGTTCCTGTCACCTATGAGGAGTTTTGTACAGCAGATATATTCTCAGTGTGCCCAGGAAGAGAAATGTCTGCCTCTACCTAGGATAGAACTCACAGCCTCCTGATTGTGACGCGAGAACTCTACCTCTAGGCCACGGCAACACTGGGAAAGATGACAGAGAAAAAGAGAACAACCAGCTGTGAGGTGAATGGAAACAGTTACAGAGTATTCTGAGGACACAATGATAGTCTTTTCTATTGATACAGATATGATGGCTCCATCACTGAAAGACTTGAAAGGCCAGGGACAGAATGTCACAACAAAAATATATGTAGTCACTGAGAGCTAACACCGAACTGATTCCACATAATCAATTAACTCTTGTAGTTTTTCCAGACAACATATTTATTTATTTAGTATATGGCAGTACATTTATTTATTTGTATATTAAAACCTGCAACATCAATCAGATCATCACAGAATCATAGAACAGTGAAATAGAAGGATTGTCAAATTTATGCTCTGTAACATGCAGGAAAATCAAAACAACTATCATTCAGGGTGCCGATATATCTTCATCTTAAAAATCTCAGGGGACAGAGAATTCATACCTCCAAGACATCTCAGCATTACAGGTGTGAATATGCGGCAGTAAAAATTATTTTTAAATCTAAATTCTATGCTTAATTTTTCAGAAATAAACTAGACAAGAATCACAACCCCTCAGTAATGTATAACAACAGTGCTATCCCAAACATCAGGTGGGGAGATCCCTGGATTGTTGTCATCTTCTAGTTCATTATGCTGTTTCCATGGGCTTGAGCCACTGGCTCATCCCTGTAAGAAAGCCATATTTGTGTTGTGGTTTTAATTACTGTCATTATTATATAGATGCAGTAGTAATTATCTCTTCATTCCATCTCATTTTGTTTTGATCAATTCACATAATAAAGGTTTCACATAAATATAAGGTCAGGGAACATTTCAGAAAACATATAATTATGGAAAGTATTATGAAATACGATAACAACTGCTGCACGTTTATCAACAGTGTGAAACACTTAAATGTTTGGATGGATTTTTAAAAAACAACAACGGGTGGCTTTCCTCTACCCCTTTTTTAAGAAACCTGGATGTTTTAATAGAAACAAAGAGTTTTATTAGATTATCTCAGCTGACTTTCTTGGTGATAACTTCTAGTCCAATTTGATAACCTCTACTCCAATCGCTTGAGGCTTTCAAGAAGAGACTGGACTGTCATTTGTCAGAAATGGTGTAAGGTCTCCTGCTTGGGCAAAGGGTGGGTTGGACTAGATGACCTACAAGGTCCCTTCCAACCCTGTTAATCTGTTAATTTCCCTCAGTTTGGTGCCTTCCAGATGTGCTGGTTGAGTCTGCCATTCCAATGTCTCTGCAGTGCACCAGGTTGGGGATCGTGAGTTCGGCTTTGGAAAAACTTGCTGGCACCAACCTTTTCAGCTTTATTAATGATTCAGCTGGCAGTTTCTGAAGAGACAAGTCCCACAGAGAAGGAGCACTTGATTAATGACCTGGAAACACTTTTCCTTTTCAGCTGATTAAATAAAATTGACTGGATTTTTACATTTTTATAATAAAATGACCCGCAGGGCCAAGATGACACAGTGAAAGCAGCATGTTCACTCTTCAGCAGATTTTTATTTTGTCACTTGTAAAAATGAAAGGGCTAACCACCCAAGCAGAAAAATGCACTTTATCACCGTCCACTGCCGACATGCTGACAATTGCTGCATACAAATACAAAAATATGGAGGAAGCGAGACAATGTTTACACTCAGCCTGATTTCGTCTAATGATGACAAAAGGTGGGTGACTTCTTGGGGGATGAAGAGCTACTATTTAATTATTATGCCAAAGAGTCATAAATCTAGCAATGCACTAAACAATATTAACAGTCTTTATAGAGTTATTTGCAAATGAGGCGGTACGTAATTCTTATGTGTGCTTTGTGGCTCAATTTTACTCTTTGCCTATCCATCTATCCAATCTAAAATTAAAGCAAGCATTCATATTGCTGTCCGGTTGGCAAAATGCAGCCAAATTAGGGCCATCAATCAAAGAGCCATTGCGGTTGACATTTCTTCTTGTTTCAAATAAGACTATGTGAACTACTTCACACGCACAAACACACACACACACACTAAAGGCCAGACACTTCTAGAGTTAAAATTTTGGTAGCCTCATCTCAATCGATAAGTGTGGCTAAGGGATCAAAAATGGGAGGGATCAAAAATGAAAAGAGGATAGGTCTTCACATTTTTCTTCTTTAAGGATATTCTTAATGTGTCTAATTATTCATGTATTGCATTCATAGCCTGCCTTTTTTTTCCTTCTAGGGTCCAAGTTGTATATATGTGGGAGGTCTGTAAAAATTATTAAAAATTGCTCATGCGAGTGGAGATGCACCCATGTGCACACACTCCATTCTCAATCTGCTCACGCAAGTGGGGATGCACGCACATCCTTGTCTGCTGCAAGCGCGGAACCATCTCCCCCCTCCCCCCCCCGGTTCACAAAACTGGAAAATTTGGGAAATTCTGCTCTAGTGTACAAAAAAAATCTACCTAATGATTTCCACTGGATTAGCATGCTAGAGTAAGGTTCATATCCTTCAGTGAAAAGCCCCTATCCTTCAGTAGATTGATTCGTGCTGATTGCTTTATTCACTATCAAGAAAAAAAAACCTCAGGAAGGCAGGTTATATCAAGACTGCTAAGAGACGAATTATCAGATTTCTACCTCTGAAGTAGAAGCCCACAGCATTAGCCTAAGCTGGTCTGTTACTTTAGTGCCAGCATTGGAATTAGAAAGGGCCTTGACTATCTTGCCTTCACCAAGAAAAATACTAAGAATCAATAAAGTTTTTTAACTTAATATCCTTCAGTTGTCTTCAAAGTAAAACTTCTGGAATTCCCAGCAACAAAGTCTATTTCTGTATGTTTACTTTAAATAAACATTTAAACAAATCTAGGTAACATTACAGGGAAAAGTTCACTCAAGCCCAGCCTAGCAGCTTATTAAAAAACTAAGATCAATAACCATGATGATGTTATTTGATGGTATCCATCAGACAGTTAAGCACTGTTTGAAAACAGTAAGATACTCTTTTGAGCATAAAGTTCCTGTTGGTTGCATGAACATGTCGGGTTATTGAAGCAGTCAATTGGTTGAATTACCTATGACCTCACTTTACCCTTTGCTTCAGCTTCAGAATGTTGTTTCTCATATTGTTTTTTTTTTCTTGTTTTGTTCTTCTTTTTATTGCCAACCATTACATCGGTTGGGTGTTCAAAAATAATAATAGTACGGATTGTTGACAAGGTGATGCCTGGCACACCCAGATATCTGAAAGACTGCCATGTTTTGGTTCAGACTTGAATAACTATGTCATGGTTAAGAACCTTTTGTCATCTTGCTTCAATTCTTTGCAACAGGTTCTACCAGGGATACATTTGTAATCAGATTTTTTTTAAAAAAAATTAAAAATGGTCCTTGTTAACGAGCTTCTAAGGTGTTTCTTTGAAATAAATAAAGTCTTACCTGCCTCTTTGGATGTATAAAGCTTAATATTATCATATCTCATGGACCTTTTAGTTTAGAGGTCTCTTATATTATTTATTATAATGCATGAATGTATCTACAGTTATTTTAGCATGTTTGCATTGTGTTTATAACTAAGTGCAAAATAAGTGCACAATAAATAAAACTACCGCTACTAAGTCAGTGCCATTTTCCTGGTGCATTGGTTTTGGTTGTCTGCTGTATTTATAAGCCAATCAACTAGTACTTTGGGCAGTAAATATGACCACTGTTAACCACAGATATAATTATATGAAGTCCAAACATAATACAAATTAAACTTAATAGGATATATTTTAATATGGCCTGATTTGCTGAGCATCTGTTTCTCTTCTTGTAGTAGTGGGGTTTGCGATTACAACAATTGCGACTATATAGTTTTCTTACATTATTTTGTTCTCCTGCAATTATTCACAATTTACAAAATGAAGATATACTACGAAATAACAAATATGTTTCAATTGCTCTTTAAATATGATACAAGAATCAGTATACTCTGGACAATTCCTTGGGTCAGTCATTATTCATTTACTATAAATATTTTGCCTGAGATGTCATTAAGATAATGGCTCCTTTGACCAATTCTTGATGCTTCCACAGGAATGTTCTCCAACAGTTTTATGGAAAGCAAACTCCTTGAGACTTCTAACTTATTTATTTATTTTATTTATTTATTTGATTTGTCAATTGCTTACAAGATAATAAGTATAAGTATATGCATAGTTATGAATACATGAAATGGGTACATATAAGAAAAATAAAAGAAACAATAGGACAGGGACGGTAGGCACATTGGTGCGCTTATGCATGCCCCCTACAGACCTCTTAGGAAAGGGGTGAGGTCAATAGTAGACAGTCTAAGGTTAACATTTTTGGGGTTTGGGGAAGAAACTATAGAGTCAGGTAGAGTATTCCAGACATTGACCACTCTGTTGCTGAAGTCGTATTTCCTGCAATCAAGTTTGATGCGGTTAACCTTGAGTTTGTATCTATTGTGTGCTCTTGTGCTGTTATGGTTGAAGCTGAAGTATTCATTGACAGGTAGGACATTGCAATGTATGATTTTATATACCATACTTAGATCAGACCGAAGACAGTGTAATTCAAGGTTTTCTAGGTCTAGAATTTCAAGTCTGGTGGCATAAGGTATTCTACAACGAGTAGAGGAGTGGAGAACTCTTCTTGTGAAATATTTCTGGACTTTCTCAACTGTGCTAATATCAGATACATAATGTGGGTTCCAGACTGATGAGCTGTATTCGAGTATTGGTCTAGCAAATGTTTTGTATGCTCTAGTTAGTAGTGTGATATTACCAGAGAAAAAGCTATGGAGGATTAGGTTAACAAGATTTTATTTTTAGGAGTAGTTTGTCATGTACCACTGAATCAAAGGCTTTACAGAAGTCTATGTAGATTGTGTCTATTGCTTTGCACTCTACCTCATCCTTTGTTACATGAACTAAAGAGCCATAGGCAGAAATTGCTGGAACAGAAAGTTCCAAATCATCTTATATTTTGCATGCATATATCACTTTGGATCCACCACACACAATTCCTCCTCCCCCAAGAAGGAGGGTGGGAACAGGAAAAAGCAATATTCAAATTAAACCATGCTGAAAATTGCTTTTTCCTCCACCAACAGTTCTCAGTCAATGTAATGAAAGAGAGTTGATTTCAGAAATACTTTCCTTAATTGGGGAGGGCGGTAAATTCGGTGAAATACTCATTGCTTACATTTCTGCAGTTGTTTTACTACAAAGAGTCAAAGTTTGAACATTCTCCCTTTTATTTTCTGCCTTGCATTTCTTCTTTTCATTTCAGTTAGACTGTTTTGAAAATTCTGCCTAAGACTGCACAATATATCCGCAAGTATCTGCCACCCAGAAACCCCAATAAGAGAAATACAAAAGAAATCCTCAAATATCCTGAGAATAAGTCAACAAGCAGAATCCTCTTTCATCCGGAAAGAACATTTTGGAGAAAATGCTGGGCATATTTCAGTACCATGTTGATTCAAATAGCTTCCTGAATTGGCTGAGTGAATGCACAGTCTTTCCTGAAACAGTCAAACAAGTCTTCTTCCAGCCTTCTGAAAACAACCTCTGAAAGGAGAAGCAAAGAAGTACATCCCTGCCCAGATTCCTCTGACAAAGTATAACTGAAATCTACTGAACAATGTTACAAGCTTTTGCAGTATATAGAATCCTGCTTGTAATACAAACTCCCTGCAGATTTTCCTACCAATTGTCAGAGTTCCAAGTAATATATCCTTTTCAATAAGAACACCGAGGCAGCCAAATTCCTCAAAGAATGTTTTATTAGGACATATCAAATTGGCATATTCCTGCTGGAAAACTGGCTCTAAGTTGCTGCCAGTTTTCCCCCCCAATTAAAAGTAAAACTTTATCACTTCACCCCAAGTCTCAGTCACATGGTCCAATCTGCATATAGCCCAGTTGCTAGGTGACCTCAGTCTGCACCCTTTAGACATCTGCATCATTGTCCTTGATTCATAGAGGAAAGAATTTCATTTAGGTTACTAAACCCCAGCTAATCTCTACACCCCTCTCCCTGGCCCCTTCCTGTATCAGCCCTGAAGCAGTGAGAAAAGAAACCTCCCTAGAAATTACAAAAAAGAAAATGGCCACCATTCAGCCACCTTCAGAGTTGACACCAATACACTGAGGTAAAGACTATAATGTAAAGAATAGCTCCCATCCTTCTTTAATTTGGTATTTTTCAGAACACCTGGAAGAGATTCAAGACAAGCAATGGACTCCAAGCATACTTTTACGGGAACAGCCTCTAGAACAGGGGTGTCCAACCTTGGAAATTTTAAGACTTGTGGACTTCAACCCCCAGAATTCCCCAGCAAGCCATTTCTGCACTAGAAGCTAATATCTTGGGACACAAGTTTAGAAACAGAAGACATGGTTTGAAATCCCATTAAGAGAATGAGAAAATGATGCCTACATATGCCTTTTGCATATCAAGAACAGTCATATCAGGAGAAAAAGCTGTCTGGCCTCAAGTCCTTATTGCAAACTCCAAGGAACAACTTCCTGTTTATGGCAGGGAAGGAAAGGGCAATATCTCATGGCATACTTGTATTTTTCCAGCTGACAGCCTGAACATGATTCTACTCTAGCTAGCTGGCAACATTGCTCTTTCTGCAGGCTGGTAGAGCAGCTCATATTACATATTCAGCAGGACACAAGTTGGATTGTTAAATAATGGCATACTGCCCAGAAGAGTTTTCATACTGAGAGACTGGCAGAATTGAAGAGTACGATGAATTCATTTCTACTAAGATGCTTCAGAACCTAGAGGAGTAAAAGCATAGCATCTGTCTGTAAGTCATGAAAGGAGATGGGTCTTTCTCAGGACTGGGCAGCTGCTTAAAAGAATTGCAAAAAGATGCCACTTCCACATTTCATACTCAGGTGCTTTCTGAAGCATCATTCAAAAATTAAATCTAAAGTAATGGGCAGGCTTAGCCTGTGCTAATCAGGATGATCAGTTAGCTCTCACTGCTGTTTAGCCCCATGCATTGTCTTTATTATCAATTCCACTTATACCTTTCCATGTGCACTTTCCAGGCCATGTCTACATGAGAGTTTAATAAGTCCTCATACCAAGTTCTGATCATTGCTACCAGAAAATTGTTCTTAGAGGACCTTCTGCACACAAACAATACAGTCTACCATTGAACTAAACCTGTTCCTTTAAAATATTTTATAGAACTAAAAAAAAATGAGCTCAGGAATGTAATTAATATCCTAGGTTATTTATAAGGCACTTTATCAGCTCTGTTTCTTGAAGCCAGACCAGATTTGAGTTTCAAACAACAGCCTTCAGATTGATTCTTCATTTCTCTTAATCATTCCTTCATCACTGGAAACAGGTTACTATTTTTTAAAACAAAAAGTTGGAAGTAATTATTTTAGCTGCATACATTAATCAATAACGTTGTTGTAGCACAGTAAGAATCAGGGACTTATGACTGTTGTGTTCTCAGAGACTATGGTTTCAATTGCCAAGATTTTAGTCCATTAATGTAGTTACTGTTTATCTTGACTGCTTTATAATATGGTGCCTGTGGGAACTCTTGGCAATTATCTCAGCCATTAGAAACAGGGGGAAGTAAAGGAAAGACACTTGTTTATTACAGTTGCCTAGCAGAGATATGACCCAAAATCAAAATATAGAAATTCAATCCATTAATGCTTGTTAAAGATGAAAGTGTGTCGTTGTCAAATGTTCATTATTAGCCTTTATGAGCCAATTTAGTGTATACTGAAGAGTAATTTCAGTATGACATGAGGCATTGCCATATACTCAAAATCCCCTCTCCTTGGCATTCCACTAGCCCAACAGCTTTTTAAAAGTAGCACATGTCACCTCTGTAGATTTAATTTGGATAGACAGGATCTGGGCTTTGGGAAGCCACTGTCTTAGCACGCTGACATTGCATATGTAATGTAACAGAGAATACTGACATTGCATATGTAACAGAGAATAATATTGCTTTCTTTACAAGATGAGAAGAAATATCTATTTTTCATCAAGGGTATGGAAAGTACTTGAGATTTTTAAAAGTCACAATGCAAAAAAAGGGGGGGGAAATATATTAATTTTTCCCTCCTGCTCTTTCTCAGTTGTCTCATCTTAAACAACTGCAAGAACAAAGGAGTAAAATATGGCTTTCTTCACAATGGGAATGATATAATACAGGTACCATTTAGGCTACTGATTCAAATCCTTACTCAGGAAGAAATCCAAAATAATTTATCACCAGCAGCTTGTCTTTCATAAACAGTTGCATCTATTTAAACAACTTTGTCAGATGTGTGAGAAATTAATTTGATCTGGAACTTTATTTTTATATAGAGGTACTTGCCAACATACACAAATGGCTTCATAAATGAACAATAAGAGCTTGAGGTTTTAAAATCTCAGACATGGGAAAAGTGACTTTATTAATATCCATCCATGATAAAGGTTGAAGACAGGTCTGCTATAAGAGGCTCCATATAATTCTGTTACGTAGGTCTAACAAAAATCAAGGTTCC
Source organism: Pseudonaja textilis (assembly GCF_049901715.1). Classification (NCBI taxonomy): domain Eukaryota; kingdom Metazoa; phylum Chordata; class Lepidosauria; order Squamata; family Elapidae; genus Pseudonaja; species Pseudonaja textilis. The sequence continues at coordinate 233,421,095 of NC_141991.1, read as the reverse complement.
CACTACAGTAGAGATAAAAGTTTACTCTATCCCCTTGTGGTGTTGGGAAATTTTTCAGACCAGATCTGGTAGCCTTAAATTAGCTAAGATTTATTTTTGAAATTAGTCTGCCTCAAGTGGCTGAAAAAGGAAAAATTGTATATAAACAGCAATGTATTAAAACAACACAATGTATTTAGATTTATAACAGCTAACAAGAAGGAACAGAATGATAAACCAGTAGCATACTGATGAATTTATCAAAATGAAAATAAAAAGTTCCAATAGAAAAATAAGTAGTTTAAGACAGGAGGAGGAGGGGGAAGAGGAGGAGGAGGAACTACTTATGTTAGGCTTCAAGCCACTGATGTTTTCCACGTCAGGCAAATGTTCTGTCTACCATGTTTAAGATTCCTGTTCTCTACAGTTGTTGCAAAAGAGATATTCATATTTATTCAAATGAAGGGCATTCCTGCTTCTGCGAAGGGATTGCCTTTAAAAAGTAAAGTGAAAGAGGCAAATTGGATAGCTATGCATGAGCTAGTACCAATGTGTAAACACTACTTATAGAGTCATAGAATTGTGGCATTGGACAGGATCACAAAACTCATCTTGTGCAACTTTCTGTTAGACACAAGAAAACCAGTTTTAAAAAAACCTCAAGAGGTCACTTCTTAAAAAGAACTAGAAGCAGAGGACCCAAAATCTCTGTAGGTACAGTGTTCCATAGATATATAGATCTTACTAGGATATTAGTAGAGGATTCCTGGCCCAGTCAATCTCTCTTCCCAGTTTATTTCATGAACCATCAGGAGTTAGAAAAAAAAAAAGGCTCCAGGTAAGCCATTTGACTTCCTGGAGAAAAGGCTAATCCAACACATAGAAATAAATACAATGATTGTAGCAATGTTCAAATCATATATTTATGTATAGATCTCTACACACAAGACCATTGAGCAACACTTTCCCCACTCCTTAGTTGCACTGATGAGGTCACTGAAGAGCTAGTTTATATGAGTGCAGCATGAATGTTTTCATGGGATCTGGAACCTCAAAAGGGCAACTACAAACAGTTGTGTTTTAGCTTTGCATTACTAAATGTGCCTTGACACTTCAGCTCAACTTTACCGAACACAGGAGTTGCTCATCATTGCTTGGATTTTGTGAACCATTATGCCTATTGCAAATGGCTGATCTGTCTGTACACTGCCAAGTTAAAAGATTGTGAGCCTCCACTGAGACTGCATCACAGTAAGACAGTCATTGGTTCCTCTCTCCTTTGTCAGCATGAGATGGATATGTTCATTTTAAGCAAAACAAAGTGCTAATGGCACTGCTGATCAACTCTTTCCTCAATCAGTTGCAGCGCAGCCTGGTTACAAGGGAATGCAAAAATTGGAGATAGAAAAAGCTAGGCAATCTTTTCCAGTGGGCAATGCCAGGCAAATAAACATGTTGCTCACAGAGTAGATGATTGCTGGCACTAAATGTATAAAAACACTTGACAGAGAAGCAAGGCCGGCTCACAGCAATCTGTCTCAAGTCTGCTAAATCTAACAGAAATTGGAAACTGAGGAATGCAAAGTGCCTCAGCAAAGGGCAAAGAAGATCATTGCAGCCTGCCCTTAATGGCATCTTGAAAAACAGCTGGTCTCAAACGCACAAATATTGATTCAGTTTATGGAAATCTGGTATTACACTCTTGCTGTCTCTAGGCAAACAGCTTATCTAAACAGATCTGACATGGTTGTACCATCTGGTTTTATTTCTGGAGTGCTCTGCCCACATTTCTTTGTCTCCCCCACCCTTCTGCTTCTCCAGTGGGTAGCCCAAGTGATTAATGGGTATGATTTAAAAGCTGACTTCCTATCACTACCAGTCTCCTTTCTTCCTTCAAGGTGGCTGATCGCTTTGCAATATAGAAATATATATATATACAAATTTCAGGATCTAAAATGAAGAGAAACACTGCTGTTAATGGTTAACGGTACACAATGAATCTCAAATGCATTGCCAGTGCGTTCATGTGTGAGTAGAGGGAGATGTTGACAAGATCTTCATCCTCTATTTTAGGTAGGTTCGAATGGATACTGTGTGCTTTTTGCCATGCCACATTTACCGCACATTTAAAAGAGTAAATAAAGGGAGATGAGAAGTTTTAAAGAGATAAACACAGAACCAGGGAACATTTTGCAAGCACTAAGAATAACAGTAGAGATAAAAAATCTAAGCTAAGGATTACTTGGCAGAGGTGATCTGAGGTTTCCTTTTCTTCATCTCAAGATGGTTGCTTTGGATTTTATCTCTATTTGTTCCAGCTTATAAATTAGACATTTTGTGGCGGGTTTGACTCTTATCTGAAGTAGCCTTAACAGAATAACAGAGTTGGAAGGGACCTTGGAAATCTTCTAGTCCAACCCTCTGCTTGAGCAGGGAACCCTATACTATTTTAGACAAATGGCTGTTCAATCCCTTTTTTAAAAGCCTCCAGTGTTGAAACAGTGTTGAAACTTCTGGAGTGTTGAAACTTCTGGAGGCAAGTTGTTCCACTGGTTAATTGTTCTCACTATCAGGAAATTTCTCCTTCATTCTAGGTTGCTTCTCTCCTTGATTAGTTTCCACCCATTGCTTCTTGTCCTGCCTTCAGGTGCTTTGGAGAATAAACTGATAACCTCTTCTTTGTGGCAGCCCCTGAGATATTGGAACACTGCTATCAGGTCATCCCTAGTTCTTCTTTTCATTAAACATTAGTACTGTGAGCCATCAAATGGTAGGAATTATTTATAGACAAGCAGAGGGTTTGTGGAATCTCAACTGTCTGGAAAAAAATCCACTCCATCCACTTATATCTACTAAAAAATAAAATAATAATAATTGCAATAAACGGGGTATAATGGTGCCAACTCTATAATTTAACTTAATGTTGATTAAATGTAAAAATGAAATGTGATAACATTGTCTTGGTCCTGTCTTGGTCCTGCCCAAGATTTGAAGCTTTCAGCATCTCAAACGGCATGCAAGCCTGAAAAATGCTTCAAATTTCTTATCTGGCCAACAGAAAAGTGAACTAAATAGACTATGGCTTTAATCCGTCATCTGGAAACTCTTCTAATGCCACACCATTGATATCCTAGCAGTGATGGGATTCAATTTTTTTTACTACCGGTTCTGTGGGTGTGGCTTGGTGGGCGTAGCAGGGAAAGTATATTGTAAAATCTCCAGTAAGAGGTTGTATTTGCCGGTTCTCTGAACTACTCAAAATTTCCACTTCTGGTTCTCCAGAACTGATCAGAATCTGCTGAATACTACCTCTATATCCTAGTTTTCCTGCAAATTTTATTTTCAGAGACAAGAGGCATGTGCTGTGTATATTTTTTACCATGACTCACAATGTTTCTTTGGACAAAAATCTATTGAAAAGAATGACCAGCGAGTGCACAAGTTCAGCACTGAGTCCCCAAATATACAAGCAGTTAATACACCAGAGTTTTCCACGGGGAGTACATAAAGAAAACCAAGGGGAGCTTTGATCCCACCATTGCCACTCCCTTCTTGATTTTCTTTATTACCCCCTGCAGACACCCCTTTAGCTCGTCCATTAATAGGTAGCCCAACATTTTTGCTCACACAGTTTCTGCATGAACAGTTTGTTTCTTCCTTTTCTTCTCTGACTCTCTGGGGACATTGCTTTGCTTAGCCTCCCACACATATTGATTATTTTTCAAACTGGACCCTGTTTTTGTTTCCCTCCCGACATGCTTCAGCATCTGCCTCTAGAAATAGCATTAATTTTTTTCCTGAGTCAAGCCAAAATCACCCCTTGTATATTTGTGTTTAGTTTTTTTACAAGGAGGAAAGGTATATTACATACATCCATACTTACACAGAGACAAAGACACCCAGACACACTCCCACAGAGATCATCCTTATGAATTTAAGGAGAAAGTCCTTTCCTCACTGCCTATTTTGGGCTCATTTTAGGATTTCATCATGAAGATATAGAATACATGTTATTATGGTGTTAAGTCAGGTCTATAGAGCCTGTTTCTTGAGCATACTCTTGTACTGCAGCAAATCTTGGACCCTTTATGCATGGCAGGAGAGAAAGTTGAACATCTTTCCTATGCTTTGTCTCTGTCATATTCTTGGCATCACCTGGCATGACAAAGTTCCAAACAGCGCAGTTTTGGAACGTGCTGGAATTTGTAGCAGGTACATACGATAGAAACAGTGCTGTCTACGCTGGCTTGGGCATATTGTGAGGATAGCTGATGGGTGGATTCCAAAAGACCTCCTGTATGGAGAATTAGTGCAGGGAAAGTGCCCTAGAGGGAGACCACAGCTGCAATATAAGGATATCTTCAAGAGAGATCTAAGGACCTTGGGAATGGACATTAACAGCTGGGGAACCTTGATCTCTGATTTTGGAAGCTAAAGACGCAGCATGGCCTTCTCCAATTCAAAGAGACATTCATTCAGCAGGCTGAGGCAAAGAGGCAGTCCCAGAACCAGAGAAATCTGGGCCTGGACACGGGACAGACTGTATCTGTTCTCAGTGTGGAAGGGATTGCCACTCTCAAATTGGCCTTTTTAGCCACACTGTTTTAGAGCACAATACTATAATCTCTTGAGACTGAAGGATGCCAATATCAGGTGTTAAGTGTGACTTATTTTTATTGGCATGCCTTTTCCTCTGGAAGAATGCCAAAAGTCCAGAATGGACCAAAGGAAATAAAGTAATTAGCATTGCATTTTACTATATTAATAAAGTTGAATATATTTGTTGCTGTGATAAACTATCTTCATAACAATATTTGCCCCTCGATGTTCATTGTGGACTCTTTAATTAATTAGATATTTCGGCATGGACTGTATTGTCCATTACCACAAATTCCTAGCCATTTGATTAGAATAGAGTTGAAGATATTTTAGGAGAATCACTTGCTATTCTTTCATATTCTGTAGTAACATTCTATAGCCAATAAAATGCTTTTAAAATCACTGATACATAACCTCTGTTTTAGATGTTGTACTTACTAGTATGAATTCATATTGTGTGAATTGCTCTGCCCAAGTTGTTCCTATTGGGAAAGTTATAGATGGTAAGTACATTTTAGGCAAAATAACATGGACTATTGGATTTATTTTAAATTATGAGAGAGTTTTGGTTAGAATTTATTTATGAGAATCTTCACTTATTCTAAAGTAAGCAATGTGGTCTACACAGTCTGCAAACTACTTTATGATCCATAGGCCCTCAAGGTTGCTATGCCACTAGCACAAGTTTGACAGCAAACTTATGAATTTAAGAAGTTTGACAAAAGAAACACAGGCAAGCATGAACTTTCTGAAAAAAATCATGTGGTATCAAAATGGATTTTATTCAATAGTGTAAGGACATAGGAAGTCCCTTAAGCTTCTCAGAGTCTGCTAAAATGAGCAGCCATAACAAATTTAAATTAATATCAATTAACAAATTGGTTTTGTTATTATTAATATCATTAACAAGAACATCAGTAAGCTATCTTATCCACCAGCATAAAAAGCATAAGAGCCCAGCAGACTTTAGCCCTATCTAATCCAGCATTTGTATTATGCAACTCCAAGTATACAATATCCATAACTTCACTCTTGATACATGCTTGTTGACACTTTCAAGAAAGCCCAGAAGCGTAATAAAAAAAGATTTATCTTTGCTGAAGCCATATTTGTTCTTTTTCAGCAAGGAATATTCTTCTCTCTGTGTTTTTTCTTAATTATATTTTTAACAATTTCACCCCAGATGCCAAACTAATTGGCACTTAGCTTCCTTTATCAATCTGACATCTCTACATCTTGAAATAGATCATGTTATGTATTATGGTTTCTGTCTGACATGATAGGAATCTACCATATGGGCAAGTCCACCGGGTATTACACTGCTCAACATTGGTGAAGTCACTCATTTCCAATAAAACTTGTGCAGTAACTACAGAGTTCCAAGATTCTTGTTGAGGTATATAATTAAAAAGGGATCTAGCAACACTATTTTTTAATCCTTAGATTTTTATATTAATATAATGTATCCCTGTAATTACACCACTGTATTAATAATTGTAACAGTCCTATACTCAGAATATCACTCTGTCAGCTAGCTTTATCTTTTTAAGTCCTTATGTATTTTATGGTATACCTCCATTTCTGTATCAAAATGAAAGGAGAACATAAAGAAATATATACAATAAGCCCACAATGTCCTCATCCAAAATGTGGGACTCTCCCAGGACTTACACCTTCTCACTGATTCTCATCACAGGGAGCTCTCCCTGTTTCTCTGGAGTCAACAGCTGCCATTGTTCAAAACAACACCTTTAAGAAGAACAGCAGAGTGCCAGTTCAGGCGGTTAACCTGAGAAAAATCAATCATAATATTGAATATTCTGGGTTGCCTATGCCTTGCTATAGAGTGACAGAAAAGCTGTTAGAGAGGATATGCTGACATTTCCTGAGAAAAGGCATAAGGAGCCATGCTTGGGAGGTAGTCAAAAAGCTAGATAGTGAAGTAGCTTGGAATAAACTAGATCATGCTTACAGAATAAGACCAATGCTGATCTTTTCTAACTTTTCTGCATTCTTTTGAATACAGCAAAAAATATTGTTTTTTCTGAATAGTGTCATCTTAAATAAAGGTAGATAATTCAGAGAAAACTTATTGTTATGTATTTACTTAGAATAAGTATGTGCAGAATTTGTCTGTATATATAGTATTCATGTATTTGCTTAAGCAGATTTATAACACTGGAAGCATTTTATAACACTGGATTTTCCAATCATAACACAAAGGTAACATTTTTAAAAACTGTCTGTATAGAAGATTTGTGATAGAGGTTGGCCTGACCTGAAAACTGAAGTGTGTAAGCTCAATTAAATTAGATTTAATTAAGCAAAATTAAACTCAACAAAGTGATTTCAGTGCAAAATGTGACTATTGTGGGCCTTATCCAATTGTATTCACAGGAGAAAATGTCTGTAGTGAGAATTCATTTTAGAAGGTATCAAATTTCTCCTATAACATTGAGCAACAATCATACCCAAGTAATATAAGCCAAATTAATATATACTATAGGTAAAAGAGTGTAATACTATGTCTAAGAAGTCACTGACATGGCTAATAATTTATATAATAAATTTCTGGTGGAGAGAGGGCTTTCCCAAATGGGATAATAAACAAATCAAAGCAAAACAGATAATTCCTTCTCCCACACAGACACCCATTGCACAAGACCTAAGTACAGGTCAGGAAGCTACATGGGGAACCAGAATAACTTTCAGTTGGCAAAGGGGTGAAATAAGGCTGTATACTCTCTCCTTAATTTATTCAACCTATATGCTGAATATATATTAGGAGAGGCTGAATTGGAAGAGAATGAGCATGGATTTATAATTGGAGAATGAAGCATCAATAACCTGTGCTATGTTGATGACACTACTCTAATAGTTAAAACTGCAAAGGATCTGTAATAAATGTCATAGTGAAAAAAATGGACTAAAATTAATTATGAAGTAGACTAGGGGTCCTCAATCCCCAAGTTGCAGCCCAGGACCAGGCAGTGGCCCATTTAGAATTGGACCACACAAACAGCAGGCTCATATGCTTGCATGCACAGCTCTACTTGTGAGCAGGGCAGGTGCCCATGCCCACCATTCCTGCAAATGGAGCTGCGTATGTGCATGCCCGCTGCTTACACAAAACCATCATCTCTTCCCCACCCACCCCAACCACTAACAGTCCACAAAGCCAGAAATGTTGGAGACCATTGAAGTAGACAATTGAAGTAGTTTGAAATAATAGCATCAGCCATGAGCCACGATGGTGCAGTGGTTAGAGTGCAGTACTGCAGGCTATTTCCACTGACTGCCAGCTGCCTATAATTTGGCATTTCAAATCTCACCAGGCTCAAGGTTGACTCAGCCTTCCATCCTTCTGAAGTCGGTAAAATGAGGACCCAGATTGTTGGGGGAAATAGGCTGACTCTGTAAACTGCTTAGAGGGGGCTGTAAAGCACTGTGAAGCGGTATATAAGTCTAAGCGCTATTCCTATTGCTATCAGGTAGAACAACCTGCCTTAGAATTGTCAAGAAATATGCTGCAGACTAGCACTTACAAAAGATATTCAAATGCAATGATATGTCTATGGCTACAAAGATCAGAATAGAGCAAACAGTGTTATGCCCTGTGCCACTCTTTGGGAGGATAAACTGAACTTTGAAAAAGCCATATAGGAAGAGTATTGATGACCTTGAGTGCTGGTGTTGGAGAAGACTTCTGAGAATACCACAGATAACTAAGAAAATAAATACATAGATCATCAAACAAATCAGCCCAGAGGTCTCATTGGAGGCACAAGTGATAAGGCTTAAATTATCCTATTTGGGGCAAACTTTCCAGATCCAGCTCTGGAAAGGGTTGTAATTGTCTAAAGTGAAAGAATAGGAAAAAGGAACAACCAATAGTAAGGTGGGTGAACTCAGTTACAGTGGCAATGGGTGCACCATTGGAAGTTTTGAAAAACAAGTTGATAAAAAAGCAAACTGAGAAAGAGAATATTTTTAAAACTCAAACATGAATTTGCTGGTCTAGCTAAAGTTCATTTGATGTTCTTAAGATCATAGGAATAAAAAGAAAAATAAAATAAAATGATTTTTACAAAGGAATACAAATAAGCTCCTTAAAGTTATCAACCAATAATTTTTCATGAATTGATGGGGAAATGTTATTAAGAAATATATCCTTAAGTTTATACATGAACAGTTTTAACTGCAACAAAATCAATATGGCTTTTACAAATGCAAATCCTGTCTCCCTAACCTTTTAAATTTCTTTATAAATATTGGTACTATTCATATAGTTTGTGTCATCCATTAAGCATTATTTATTTGGACTTTCATGATTTTTGACAAAGACTCTCATGTAAAATTAATATTGAGCTTAAAAAGAAAAAAAACCTCATGATATATATTTTAATGGGGTATGAAGTTATGGTGACTGACCTGGAAAGTAATTGTGCTGGATAGCCTGATGAAAACATCAATCCAATGTGTGGCTGCTGTGAAAAAAAAGAAAAGAAAATCCCATACTAAAGATTATTGCAAAAGGAATAAAAATAAAGCTGCAAATATCTTAATGACATTACAAATATTCATGGTGTGGCCACACATCTGAAGTAGAATATATCTTTCTATTGTTGCACCTCAACATAGATATTGTAGAGCTGGAACAAAAGAATAGAATAGAGTAGAATTCTTTTTTTATCCAAGTGTGATTGGACACACAAGGAATTTTTCTTGGTACAAATGCTTTCAGTGTACATAAAAGAAAAGATACATTCGTCAAGGGTCAAGAATCATCGGGTACAACACTTAATAATAGTCAGAGGGAACAATAAGCAATCAAATCATACTAGAAAACAGTCAATATAAATTGTAAGGATACAAGTGGCAAAGTTACAGTCATACAGTCACAAGTGGGACGGGAGGGGTGATAACAGGGGTGGGATTCTACCAGTTCGCACCTATTCTCTAGAACCAGTTGTTAACATTCTAAGCAGTTTGGAGAACCAGTTGTTGGAAGAAATTATTGGCCTAACCCTGTAAGGAAGGCAGGAAGGAAACATTCTGGTGTTGCTTACAGAAACTGCCTCTCCGTTAACCCTTATTACATTCTTGGCTGGACTAGACTTCCTGTCTCAGGAATGTCTCTGGAGGTTTTTTTTCCCCTTCTTTGCTGGTACTTTTCTTGTGTGGAGTGATCATTCAAAGTAACAATGGCACTGAAAAAAGTGACTTATGACCATTTTTCAACTTACAACTGTTACAGCATCCCCACAGTCATGAGAGGCCAGGCGAGGAGATGCGTGCCTCGATGTGAGTGATATTGATTTGGCCATGCCCAGCCAATAACATGACCACCAAGCCATGTTCACCCAGTCACATGACCACCAAGCCACACCCACCAACTGAGCCACTCCCACAGAACTAGTTGTTAAAAAATTTGAATTCTATCCCTGGGTGATAAGGAGTGATGAGAAGATTAATAGTAATGCAGACTTTGTAAATAGTTGGACAGTGTTGAGCGAACTATTTGTTTAGCAGAGTGATGGCATTCAGGGAAAAAACTGTTCTTGTGTCTAGTTGTTCTGCAGTGCTTTATAGCGTTGTTTAGAGGATAAGAGTTGAAACAGTTTATGTCCAGGATGTAAGGAGTCTGTAAATATTTTCACAGCCCTCTTTTTGACTCGTGTAGTATACAGGTCCTCAATTGAAGGTAGGTTGGTAGTAATTGTTTTTAAGAGCAGTCCTAATTACTCTCTGGAGTCTGTGTCATACTTGTTGGGTTGCAGAACCAAGCCAGACAGTTATAGAAGTGCAGACTCAATAATTCCTCTGTAGAATGGAGAAGAGAGCAACAAAATGATCAAGACATTGATCCATTGTCTTGTTTTGTAAACAAATTTACATTTGAGGCATTTTAGCTTAGAAAAGAGCTAAGTTGGGGGTCATGTGAAAGAGCTATACAAGAAAGCACATGGTTAGGAAAAGCAGATAAGAATTTCATTCATCTGTCTTTTATAAAAGAGGAGCTGAGATGATCTAAAGGAATTAAATGAGAACTTTAACACTGATAAATAGAAACATTTCTTCACATTTTAGGTGTCCAATCAATGGGGTTTGCTACCATAAGGTTCAGTAGTTGCCAACTTGAATGGTTTAAAAAAGAATTAGAAAATATCACAATGCATTTGCTTTGTAATGATTAGATGAATAGAATTAATTAAATAGAATACAAATAAGCTTGTATTCATACCAGATTATAATTTAGTCTATAATATGAATGCACCTGAGGCTACTGTTTATGATGAGTAAATATAGCTACAAGTATAGAAACCATAATACTCTGAATATAACTTTCTTGGGAACACAAAGAAAAATCTTGCTCCTATGTTTCTAGAACAACTTGTTGTTTCACAGTCTCTTCTTCCAGCCTTGGTCTCTTTGTCTCTCTCTATACCGAGAGAGAGAGAGACTATATTTGTCTCTGCTCTTCTTATAGAGAAGGGTAATATTACGTTGGACCAGTTAACGATAATTCAATTTATATTCACCTGAAGCTAAAAGATTGTTCCAACTCCAGTTATCCATAATTACTGGAGACAGCTCCAATGTCTATTCTTCGGAAATAATCCCTCAGTTTTATTCTTATTTATTTCTTCTAGGAATACCTTGTTAATTAGTGTCTACCAGTGGTGTGATTCAACCAGTGTAACAACAGTTGGGTGAGCTTCGCATTTAAAAAAGCCCATTTTCAGCTCGAATACTTACCTTCTATTGAAGTCCCTGGGAATAAAACAGCTGAGGCATGGCAATCTGCTCTGTCATGCGAATCAGCTGTGCTCTAAAACAACAAAATAAAGCACAGGAAAGAGCAGGGGTGGGTGGGTGGAGCCAAATACTCACCAGAAATACCAATCTGCCCGAACCAGTCCAAACCAGTAGAATCCCACCCCGGTGTCTTCTTTTTTTACCATTCTTATTCTTCAGGTCTAAGTTCCCTTGCCAAAAGGAATTCAAACCAGAGCTGCCAGTACATCTGTCCGCAAATAAATCTTGTCTCGGGTTCACAGGGATGTAAAGTGCAAATAGGTTTGACACTGTTATGAAGCACCCAGGTATCATGTTGGGCAGAGAAATTCTGCTGCTTTTCTGTCAGTCTTCATTTTGTTTTATGAAATAAATTTCGTTTTGAAAGTCCTTTCGAGAGAAATTGTGGAGGTGGTGTGTGTGAATTTATCATTGGCAAAGTACTCTGGTACACACATTAGTTCCATAGCAAATAGGGAGTGTAAATCTGTCTTTCCTAATACCATCCTTCTTCCAGCATTCTTCAGCTTCCTGGCTTCCGTTCCACGACTTCTCTTCAATTCGAAAGGGGAAAGAAAAGTAAAGAGAAAAGGAAAAAGAAAGGACAGTGGCAGTATTACTATGACCTCTAATTTCTACTTTTGAGAATTTCTAGAGAATAAGAGGGATCTTCCACCAATTTGCTGAATGATTTCAGAAAGCCATTTGGACCTATCTATAACAAGCTAGCAATGACACCATGCCACCTCTGTGCAATTGACAGCTGCTGGAATATAATATGAATTTCTGATAAAACATTGTAAATTAGTTATTTTATCACATATACTGTTAACTGAGCAAACATTTTAAATTTTGAAAGAATGATCTTCACCAGCAGGCAGCAGAACAAAAAACTACAACTAGGATTTCTGCTGTTCTTTGGCATCTGAGCTAACATATCACAATGGTGAATAGTGTCTACCTAAAACTCATATCTACATCAGGACTTCCCATAAAATCCATTGTAATTTTTCTACCAGGTTCCACAATAATACTGCATTGGAAAATGTAGCAAATTAAAACAAGAATCCTACTCATCCTTTCCATTAGTTCCACAGCTCATTAGTTAGTGATTTTCCTGCTAATATTTCTAGTTCAGTTAAAAGGGAAACAACACCATAAGAGGGGATCTCCAATGAGGTATTTCATTCTAGGTCATCCCTTCTTCAACAACAGGAAACATTTAGGTCTCTAGGTGTTGCTGAACTATAGCACCAAGACCTTTCATAATTGACCAAATAGGTTGTGCTTGCTATGAATTGTTCTTTGTATTCAGATATAATTATGGGAGAAGATAGTGATGCCTGTCCGTCTGTTAAAATTCCATTTTTTTTTTTAACTTGCAAACTTCTAGGAGATACTTTTTAAAGCACAGATTGAATTTCAAAGGACAGTCTGAAACCTTTACAATCTTCTGGCACTTTTATCATCTTTGTTTCATTTTGTCTAAAAATGCCTTTTAAAAATGCTGAAGACGATGCATTACACAGATGCTGAATATGCTTAGAATATTTTTTTTAAAAAAAAGAAATAGCAAAAGAGCAAGGCCTTCCTTAATCTGATGTCGAGGCTGCATTTTAAAAATTGGATTGGAAAAGATTAGATTACATCAGACCTTCTGGATTTAAACATGTTAAAGCTCCATTTTGACTTTAACATAATCTGTTCCATTCACTGGAGCCATCAAACTGAGAATTCACTCTTATTAGTTTCTTTCTCCCTCCATCCTTTCTATTAAATTTGCATCTCTTTCTTTCTCTCCTCTTTTTTTAAATATTCTGATTTCACATTTGTAACAGCAAGAAATCCTCTGAGACAGATCTAAAAGTTTCTTTTTGACCCAAGTAGAAGAACAAACATTGAAGCTCTGGATTTTACAATTATTTTCTATAGAGAGATATGTTATGCACCATCACAGCTATATAAATATTAATAGCCAGAGGGATTTCTTTTCAGAAGCTGAAGAAGTGGAAGTGCTTTTAAGTGCTTGCTTTTTTCAAAGAGCAACGTACAGCTTATTTATAGTACATTATTATGAAGAAATGCACTATTAAAAAAGCAGCTACTCACTTTATAATGTTTTTTTGAATTACTTCTTTCACCAGTACCATAAACAAAATTTACTATTGTCTATGCAAACTAATTTCTCTATAGTACTCTAAACATGCAGATGAAGCTAGAATAACACTTTTATAGCATAAAAGAGGCAAAAGATTATTTTACAGGGTGAATGTCTGTGGAGATTCTCAGCCATCCAGGTCATGATTGTCACAAAGGTGCTTTTTCAAAAGGCAACTGGACTTTCTTTGTTTTTCCTTGAAGATGTTTTGCTTCTCATCCAAGAAGCTTCTTCATTTTGCTTCTCATCCAAGAAGCTTCTTCAAAACTTGCCTGTGAATTTTATTTAAAATCAACTTAAAACTATTGAGCAAAGCCATCCATAGATCTCGGCTGAGATTACATCAGTAACCCTTTTTATTACATACACAGGAGGTAGTTGTCTTGAATTAAGATCTGGAAAAAGTAGTCTATTCAGTGTATTCTGGAGAAATATACATTTACCATAAAGTTTTAAGCAAAAGTTAGCATCAATACATGTGATGCAACACCTGGAAAAATATGTCACACTTCACTTAAACCTCCAGGGGAAGATTGAAGCCAAATAAGATCCAGAAGAAGAACATCATGGCTTCAAAATCTAAGGGACCAGTTTGGACAAAACTCAGCAGCACTTTTTTATGCGGCTGTTGATAAAAATAGGATTGCCAACATGATCGCCAACATCCGATGATAGATATGGCACAAGAAGAAGAAGATAAAGATCTAAATTGGCAATGTGGGGGCACTCTTGGATGTACAATTAGCATGAAGTGTAGTGTTTCTCTTTAGGATGACTATTGGAATTACAGTCTTCACTAGTCAAAAATAGCCATCATCACTGTACTATATGTGGAAGTAACTTTGAAAATGTTCAATTAGAAAGGTTCAATTGATCAAAAATGGAACAGAAATACATTGATCTGTGGCTTGCCAATGGTGAAAGTGAACCAAAAAGAGAACTGGAAAAATGGAGTCAGGTTGGGGGTATAACATCTCTGTAGCTTCATTGATTCCAGTTATCTGAATCGTACTGGAGGAATGATAAGGTACTGCTTCTATCCTAGTGTGAACCAATATTGAGAACCTCACATTCCCTTGTGCTGGGCTGTGACCCGAATGCCACTTGACAATTAGGATGGGAAATTTCATGTTTGAAAATCTATTTTAAATCATTATTTCTTTTATTAGACAGTGCTGACATTACAGGGAGCTTTGTTCATCCTCTACACTAACAATTATGCAGAAAACCCATATTTTTAATTTTAATTTTAAAACCCATTTTAATATATCTAAATCAGATGGCTTAACAGAGGAAGATAATTATCTGAAATAATTAGATCAATTGTTGAGGGAAATGTCACTTTTACATGTAGGGTTTCAGGATGAAATAATCATTAAGACCACTGTATATTTGCTACCTAGGAGCAAGTTTCATTGATCCAATGGGGTTTGGTCTGATGTTGAGGAGTATAGGATCACAATCTTAAGCAGACGATTCTGCATCTGTGTTTCTTATTGGTGCAGTCCCTAGAAGTGAGTCATATGAAACACCTTGTAGAGGAGATACATAAAAAATTAATAAATAAATAAAAATAAATAAATTCTTTCTGAATATGCAAATTGGTCCTTAAAGTAAGTGCAATAAGAGAGAGGATATAGTAACATGGATAAAGAAAATAAATTCACAGAATTGTGTCTCATGTGAAGAAGGACATATAGTCCACTGGTGGGATTCAAATTGTTTTATTACCAGGGTAAGAATACTGTAAAATCTCCAGAGGTGGTATTTGCCAGTTCTCTGAACTACTTAAAAATTTCTGCTACCGGTTCTCCAGAGCTAGTCAGAGCCAGATGAATACGACCTCTGATATAGTCCCATAACAGTCATTGTTTACAGGAAGATATAAATTTCTACCCTTTAAATTTACCCATACATATTCTTGAATTAGTTCACATGCTTGATATTTTTTCTTTTTCATCTATGTTATCTTATGTCCCAATATTATTGATTGTGTCTTGCATCCTTCAAAAGTGATTAAGAAGGAGTGATTCAGACTTTGCACACCATCTATTACTTTCTTAAGGAATAAAATTTGAAATGCATAAATAAAATTCTAGAAATATCTATTAATAAGATATTAAAACAGTACATTGTTTTCTGTTTTGTTTTTTTAAGATGGTGATCACTCACTTTTTATTTCCTTTTATTTGAATGTTTCTTTTCAAAATAAACATTTTTTTACTTGCAGATAGCACCTTCAGTGTATCCAATTGTCCCTCAAAATAAATAAGTGTTGAAATGATGTAAGATGGGATAGGTATGAAAAGCATGATTCCAAGATGGTTTTTTATTTGGCCAGTTGCATCCTTGAATTGACTTTTACCTCTGTCCAAGGACTTTGTACAGATAGCATTGTAGTGTAGCTTTTGTGGTGTACTAATAGGTATTGTGGTGAACTATTTAAGTGCAAGTTTTTATATTTGATATAAACAAGTCTTTGAAATGTTTGGCCTAATGTACTGAATATAATTCTTTCTCTTTGTAGATATCTTGCTTATATCCACTGTTTCTTTCCTTCTGGCAAAAGCTTTGCTTGACCTCCACATAATTATTAAAAGTATTTTATCTTTCTTCAGCTTTAATAATTTTTTCCACCAAGATCACAGTGTGAGATGCCTTGACTGACACTCAACTGCCATTCAGAATATATAGAATGAAAGCTGTTTCCTTGACAACAGAGGCTATGTACATACAATCCTTCATGTATTTCAGGTTATTTCCAGTGTGTACATTCTTGCATACAGACAGAGAAAGAAAGCTGCAAAATGAAGTACGTTCATGTGGTCATTGCAATCTCTTTGTGTTATCCACATGTAGGTCAATAACTTGATTGATACTATTAGTATCTATACTGGCCTATGAGTTTTGTGAGGACTACATGGGAATCAATCATCCATATTTATATGTACTTATGCAACTTTCTAATATACCTGTTTATTATATATTTCATCAAGTAATCTTTGGTGTGTGTGTGTGTGTGTGTGTGTGTTCATGCTCTATGTATATGTGTTTGTGATTAGCATTACATTAGCATTAATATTGACTGAAAAATATGTAGGGATTTAATTTATGCTAGTATTTATTTATATATTAGCTACTAGTAACCTTGGTTTCTTTCAAACAAGCTAAAACAAAGATAGATAGATTTAGTTAGTAGGTGAGCATCAGAAAATTCCAGGATTATAAACTAAGTCAGAAAGTTGGCAAAATAAACCCTAGAAGTCAAAAATGGCAAACCACTTCCTGGGTTTATATACATGTGGTAACCAGAAGACATGCTGCTCCCATGATTCAAGGGAGACTTTACCTCTATTTATTATACAAACAAGACTCCAACCTTTTCAGACCAATGGGCACATTCAGAACTTGAATAGTATGTGGTAAATGACTGCCTGTTCAACCAAATGATTGTCATGTTAAGTGCACCCAGTTGCAAAAGATCCATTCCCAGAAGTAAGAAAATACATGTCACACGTGGGGTCAAAATCTCATTATTTTGAACCCAGCATTTTTGGCTTCAGCACCATCTTCAAAGAAATAAAGTGGTGAAATCCAACAGTTTATTACATAGATTTAAAAAATGAGTATCAGATACAAAGCATATAAACATACTCCCCCAAAAAATATTATGGGAAATTGAACACCTTACAAATACAAATGTATGTGTGTGTGTATTATACATACATACACACACACACACACACACACACACACAAACACAAAGTCCAGGCAAAAAATGCATCACATATAAAAGAGGAAAAAGGAGGAGGAGATGTATCTTCAGTAACTTAAGTCTACCTCCTATCACCATTTCTTCTCTAAGATGTTCTCTACATTCTTTCTCTCTTTTTTTCTGGACAGTGAGCTTGATCCATGTGCTATTTTTATTTTCTAAGGATATGTCTGGGAACTATATATGACCCCAGAGACATTCACATATTAAAACAAGTAAGTCTCTCTATGAAAAAAAGTAAACTTAGCTACACTAGAAACTCAGTTCTCAAGAGGAACGTATGAATTCATTTTGAAAATAAATATTAAAAAGGGGAGGACAGGAGCTTGGCAGGATCAAGCAGAACTATACATAACTGTACTCCTAGACTAAGTCTAGGAGTACATTTCGGTAGCTATGATCAATACTATGACATTTTTAGTCTCTAACCAATCCAATATTTCCCTTATCCATCTAAATATTCTTAATAATATATTGTTTAATATAATATGTCTGTTTTGAAGATCTGGATATTTCCTTGGGTGCTGAAGGCAAAATGAGTTCATCCTGTGAGATACAATATATTTTGCTGCCCCTCAATTATATGTTTTCTTGTTCTGATTTGGGGTAGCTTCTGTGGGACTCATTATATTTTTATTGCTATATACCACCTGGAATGATATTTTTGTGAGTTGGATAGTTATATGAAGCCTTTAAATAGATACAATATAGTATTTAATTTAATAACCACCAATATTATAAAATAGTA
This sequence comes from Pseudonaja textilis, assembly GCF_049901715.1. Taxonomy (NCBI): domain Eukaryota; kingdom Metazoa; phylum Chordata; class Lepidosauria; order Squamata; family Elapidae; genus Pseudonaja; species Pseudonaja textilis. The sequence goes on along the minus strand of NC_141991.1, from coordinate 233,403,038 downwards.
TAGAAATAATTCTAGAAATAAAGTCATACATATCTATTCGGTGTAAGATAAATACACATAAACAAAAAAGAAAGCAGAAATAAAAATTATGGATAGATATGATTCTATTTTAAATGTTTTTGAATAATTATAAATTGGCATAAGCAAAATGAAAAAAATAAAGCTGTATTTAAACAGTCTAAACAGCAAATAAAACAGATAATCAGAGGCTGGAAAGAGGAAACAAAAAGATCAATTAAAAAACAAGCAAAGTACATCAAATAAAATGTCAAAAGTTTGGGAAGTGGCTCATTGAAGATTTTGCTTTTCCTTATATAAAGTTGAAAATCTTAAAATTTTAAAAACTCAGTGATAAAATGGTTAGTGTAATATGCTATGTCACTTTTTAATACAAGTAACTGTGAAATAGACTTTCTTTAGGGCATAGAAAGTGGTTCAAAACTGAATTTAATTTTCTAGAAATATTTCAGGCTATGGAGTCTGACACATTTCAAGCTTGGAATGACAATTTCATATTTGAAGCAAAGTTCAAAACAAAATTCTATGCAAGGTGTAAAAAGTTTCATTGTTTAATGGATTTTATCCCTAACTAAATAGTTTATAATTTACAATTTAAATACATAGGTCAGGATAAGTAAAAACAAAGAAATGAATGGAAAATATTCTTAGATCAAGGAAAACCAAGACCAGGGAGTAAATAATGAAAATCTGAGTTGCTTTGTACAAAATGAATTTCAATCTTGTTTTCCTCTCAAATCTTTTATTTCTGAAAAGAACTAGATATTTGCTTATGACTCCTCCAAAATACAATATACAGGTACTCTAAGTATATCCTCTTGAACTTTAGGCCTGATCATGGGCTGTATTTTATGTGTTCCTTTCTTTATATTTTCATTTGCTTTTGAATTGCAACATACATATGGTCTCCAAGAGATCCTCATTTTATCTTAAGAGTGCCCATGTCCATTCTTCTCTTTCTTTCATGATCAAGATAAAAAAAAAATTGAAAGGAAAATGGGCTTTCTTAAGAAAAAAAAGATGAAAGGACACTAGAAGATCAATGTTCTAATTAAAGGAAATATAAAATTCTACATCCAAAGTACACTTAGATATGTGTGCATTTGTATAGCTAGCAAGAAGTGAAGCTTTTATTTCTGAAGGAAATGTGTTCCTTCTAATAAAAAGACAAGGGAGGCAAATATATGCACTGATCAAGATGTTCCTGTCAAGAATATCAGTGAACAATGGCAGAAAAAAAGAGAGTGATTCTTTTGAATAAAAGAATTGGTTTGTTCATATGAATATGAGATAGGTGCTTGGAGATCTAAAGAAACGATACTAAAAGCTGCAGAAAGCTAATTTATTAGATACCAGCAGTCTTCTGCTGACCGAGTGAGGAAGAAGTCTATCTTTATTTCTTCTCCTTCTGCAATCAGTTATACTTTTCAAGGAAAATATTTGCAGTTTAGCCTTGAGATTAAGTGTCCTTGGCATTCTCTGAACTTGGTTGTTTTGTTACAGATGTTTCATTACCCAAAATACGCAACATCAATGCTTGTTAGGAATGGGTTTGCTCTCACAAACTGAACAACCCATTAATCTAGTGCCCGGTTTCTGTTCGCGGGATGGTCTTGGTTGAGCTGCTTACTATTAGCTTGTTTGGTAGTTCCTTGATTGGGGTTATTGTTTACTTCTTGACCACCAACACCAACAAGGCAAACTACTTCAATATAAAGTGAGAGTAAACCCCATTCTTTACTAGCATAATGATGTTACCTAGTTTGGGTAATGAAATGTCTGCAAGAAAATAACCAAGCTCAGAGAGCATCAAGAACCCCTCAATTATATCTTCAAATTTCTATCTTGGAAATTGAAGAGAATTCTGAAAAGTAGTGTTGAAGACTTTAGCAGGGGGGAATTAGCACCCCTTTTTCTATGGAAATATTTTGAGTGGAATTCTTTTCAGGATTTTTTATGAGGGGAGGATATAGGGAGAAGAGGAGGAGGAGAATAAAAGTTTAGAGGCAGACCAAGGAGAATATTGATTTTTAGTTCAGAGTTAAAGGGAAAATATGTCTAAATAGCTAGAATCCATGACAAAGGAACATACAGATTAACAGAGTTGGAAAGGACCATGTATGTCATCTAGTCCAACCCCCCCGCTCAAGCAGGAGACCCTACACCATTTCTGACAAATGGCAGTCCAATCTCTTCTTGAAAGCTTCCAGTGATGAAGCTTCCACAATGTCCGAAGGCAAGCTGGTCCATTGGTTGATTACTTTCAATTCAGAAAATTTCTCCATATTTCTAGGTTGACTCTGTCCTTCATCAGTTTCCATCTATTATTCCTTGTCAAGCCTTGGATAGGTGCCTTGGAAAATACCTTGACCCCTTCCTGTCTGTGGCATCCCTTTAAATATTGGAACACTTCTATCATGTCACCCCTTGTCCTTCTCTTCCATCAGATCCATAGACTCAAGCTGAGCGTAAACGATCAATATTGTGAACAGAGAGAGCAACTGAAAACTTATTTAAAGTTTTTCTTGGTGGGGTGTTTGAAATTAATTGATTCATGGAGGTGACTGAGCCTGCAATTACTAGTATTGCAGCTTTCTGTTGTAGATCGTTAAATAGATTTGAAGTCTTCCTGATTATCCATCTTTTCCAAACAGAATAAGCCTAAGGAGAATTTCTCATGAATTTCTCCCTTGGCTTTTAACAATGTAAGGGGAACTGCAAGCTGCTAATGGCCATACATCACTAGGGAGATGACTGTGGAGTGGAAGACAAGACAGTCAGATACATTTCCAAGCCATCTTGTAGCTACAAAGTAGACTATCACCCTCCACTCAAGACATTTCCCTTAAATTTTCCTCCACCTTGAACAATTTTAACAATCAACTTCTTTTTTGTCAAACTGAATAAGGGGTGCAAGAAAATAACCCTGGAGAACTTTTCTATTTGACCCTAGAATAAACAACTGCAACAGACTGTTTATTATGCAAGCTAGAACTGCAAAACTATCCAGATAAAAGAAAATGACTACAGGTAGTCCTCAATTTACAACAGTGACCATTCAAAGTTACACCACCACTGAAAAAACTGACATGACCATTTTTCACACTTATGACCGTTGCAGTTTCCCCATGGTTATCATCATCAAAATTCAAAATTCTCGGCAACTGATTCATATTTATGATGGTTGCAGTGCCCCAGAGTCATGGGATCCCTTTTTGCAACCTTCTGACAAGCAAAGTCAATGGGGATGCCAGATTCACTTAACAACCATGTTGCTATCATAACAACTATAGTGATTCACTTAACTGTGGCATGAAAGGTCATAAAATAAGGCAATACTCACTTAACAACTGTCTCACTTAGCAACAGAAATTTCAGGCTCAGTTGTGATCGCAAGTTGAGGCCTACATGTAATCCAAAATCACCAATAAATTTCCATGAATGAAAGTTGATTTGAAGTTGGATCTCCCCATTACTAGTGCAACATTTTATGAATTAAACCACACTGGTTCTAAGATGCTCCTGAGAGACGTAGTTGTATGCTCAAGCATGCTCTGATTTACATTTTGCTATGTGAAATGCAATTTTTAGACCTGTTTTGAGGCTTGATGAAGAACTGAAACCAAAATAGATAAATATGTAGAACTGTGATCAGGCATAAGTCTATTACTCTAGATCAGGGGTCTCCAACTTTGGCAACTTTAAGACTTGTGGACGTCAACTTCCAGAATTGCACAGCCAGATTTGCTGACTGAGGAATTCTGGGAGTTGAAGTCCACAAGTCTTAAAGTTGCCAAGGTTAAAGACCCCTGTGTCTACATTGCATAACAAGCAGTATGCCAGAGAATTAGTCTGTTTACTCTATTATCTTCACCAAAGCCAGTCTTTCATTACTTAGTACTTAATAGGAACTGGAGCTATCATAAGTCTCCACTTTTTTTATTATAAGCCTCAACCCTCCTCCATTTCCATTCTTGAAAGATTATGACATCTCAGGTGTTCTTGGAAAGATCTTAACTGATGAAAGACCAGGTGATTCAGTTATCAAAAAGTCATGAATTCCCAAAAGTTCATAATTAAATCAAAATTAAGACAGTAGCGTGAATTAAATTCTTAATGAATGGTATTCCTAGTTTAGTTCTGTAAGGCTTAAATCAACTTAAGTCATTGGGAACATTTTTTGATAAGAGCCTTGCGTGTTCCTGCTCAGTTTCAGAAGTAGTTTTCCTACTTAAGACATAATTTTAGTTTAATTATTTTAGAGACATGGCGGAGTTGAAACTCAGATGTATTTCATATTGAAACCATTTCAACCTTTTTTTTAATGCCTTAATTTTTAAAATGTTGAAATCATATCATTTCTATTAATCAATATATTACTTAAAATTGATTAGATTATAACCAAAACATTTGGTCTAAACTGATACAGATTTTTTTTAACTAAAAAAAATACTTGATATTAAGCTTAAGCACTTTTCTATCCTTTAGCTGAGCAACCATGCTTCAGGAAGCTAATTATTTATATAACGTTTATTTTTTAGGTAAGAATAATGAAACTGAATGATCCTTCATGAAAGCTTCATTACACTCCAGCTCAGCCATTAACCAAGACAGAGAACAGGGGAGACATCTCAAACATGAACCAAAAGGAATGTGGCCTCTATATAATTCATTGAGTTGCTATTCAGATTATTATGCCCTGTCTTTCCTTAGAGGATTATGAGATACATTACATGTTGAAAAAAAGAAGGATGCACTTAACTCTTACATGCAAAGAAAGATTTTGGAACAGAGCTATAATCAGTTTGTTCATTGCAAATCTTTGGCAGAAACCACATTCCAAGCATAACTTCTACAAGAACTATACATGATTCTCCCACCAATCAATGATAGCAAATTATCATTGAAATAGAAGCATAAAGTAAGTGTTAAATAGTTGTAGGTTTTGAGATTTTTTTAGGTTTATTAGAAAAAGAACTTCGGTAAATATAAAGGTAAATGAAAAGATAAACTGAAGTCCAGTCTACATAAGTAGAATAACACAGTGTAAATGTTATAAATCAATGGTCTAGAATTGGGCTAAGCATATTTTAAAATTGATTCTAACTAAATGCTTCAGACTCAGATAAACATGAGTCCTGTCCTTATTATTCACTGAATTCCTTTAATTTTTCCTCAAGTTTCCAAAAAGTTTATAATTTTAAAAAAGCCTCTGAGGAAAACTATGTTCTTTTTTCCATACCAGTGCAATCTTCAATTTGAGATTTGAACACCCTTTTAATTTATATTCTATATGCTCTGTAAGATGTAAAATGAAATACTGGAGTTTTATGCTGAAGATTGTTACAATTTCTGATAAATCAGGTTGATTAATTCAAAGCTAGCCAGTGAACCATGTGTAACCCAGGGCCTTCCAGATCTCCTTCAACCCTGAAGTTTCTGGGTAAAAACAACTTAATGAAAACTAGCATAAGTCTCTTTAGAAACAGGAGGGATGACTGAAAAATCTCTGCTTTGCTAGCCCAGGTCATCAAATCCAGCAACCATGAAAAAAATTGTGGCTTAGATTGGTTTGTACCGTCTAAGAAAGGCAAAAAGGGATATAGCAGCAAATCAAGTGATGAAATAGTTCCTACAGCCCTGCACTTATCAATATTAATTCATAAAAGAAAAAGGAATTTATTTTCATCTCAGATAATCCACATGCCTGTTTAGTAAAACAAATTCAGAGATGGGGCCGTAACCATTTAATAACTTGGATGGAATGCACATATGCTTGTCCTTGTACAGTGATGGAGCTCTAATACTAACAAAATGGGAGTTATTTTAGATTGAAAAAAGTATAACTGCGATGACATTTGGGCCACTGGGTTTGTTTAGCAAGCCTAAGGGGTTGTGGAGAGTGGGGGAGGACAGGATTATATTTTCCATTGGAATTGTCAAAAAGCAAATCATACCTCTGTTCAAAATTAAAAGCAACCATATGGGACTAGAAGACAGTCCAGATTTTATTGTATCTATTTATTTATAACTTTTCTACCAAATCTAAAATGATTCTCACTGTTCTGCTTTCACCCCTCTTCAAAGCAGAAACCATTTGGTCTATTTAACAACCAGCTGTTGGAGGTAGAAAAGAAAGGAGAATCAACTGTGCTGGGAACAAAGGCAAAGCAAACTCAGGGCGTGCTGCGAAAGTCTGCAAAATTTTGAGCTTGCAGCATGAAAGCCCCTCAGTTAATTACTCTATCTTCAATCAAAAGTCTATAAAAAATCAATTCCCTTTTCTTTAGGATGTCTTTCCAAAACAACACCAAAATAACAGCAGATAACAGGAAAGATGAAAAAGAGATAGCTGTTACCTATCCTTGAGATGGGTATATATCCTTCAGACGTTGAATCATTTTTGTCCACTTTTCTATTGTGTGCTGATCAGTATAAATCTAAGCCATTTTTCTGTCCATGGAAGTAGGGCAAAAGAAAATACATTGAGATTTCTTTCTCACTGAATGTTTAATCGTATATGTTCTTTAAAGTCGACATCAATATTCACTTACAACTTTCCTTAAAGTATGGATTTTTGGAATGTTATTTCTCCTAAATTACGTAGCTGTTCCCCAAGAAACATTTAGAATAGAATAGAATAGAATAGAATAGAATAGAATAGAATAGAATAGAATAGAATAGAATAGAATAGAATAGAATAGAATAGAATGCTTTATTGGCCAAGTGTGATTGGACACACAAGGAATTTGTCTTGGTGTAAATACTCTCAGTATACATAAAGAAAAGATACATTTGTTAAGAATCAAGAATCATAATGTGCAACATTTAATGATAGTCATAGGGTACAATCAACAATCAAATCATACTAGGAAACAGTCGATATAAATCATAAGGATACAAGCAACAAAGTTACAGTCTACAATCACAAGTGGGAGGGGATGGGTGATAAGGAGTGATGAGAAGATTAACAGTAATAGTAGTGTACACTTTGTTGAACAGTGTTGAGGGAATTATTTGTTTAGCAGAGTGATGGCTTTCAGGAAAAAACTGTTCTTGTGTCTAGTTGTTCTGGTGTGCAGTACTCTATAACTTTTGAGGGAAGCAGTTGAAACAGTTTATGTCCGGGATGTGAGGGGTCTGTAAATATTTTCACAGCCCTCTTTTTGACTCGTGCAGTATACAGGTCCTCAATTGAAGGCAGGTGGGTAGTAATTGTTTTTTCTGCAGTCCTAATTATCCTCTGAAGTCTGTGTCTGTCCTGTTGGGTTGAAGAACCAAACCAGACAGTTATAGAGGTGCAGATGATAGACTCAATAAGTCCTCTGTAGAACTGTATCAGCAGCTCCTTGGGCAGTTTGAGCTTTCTGAGTTGGCGCAGAAAGAACATTCTTTGTTGTGCTTTTTTGATGATGTTTTTGATGTTAGGCATCCGTTTCATGTCATGTGATATAGTAGAACCTAGAAATTTGAAGGTCTTTACCTTCAAATTTGATACTGTGATGTCTAGTATTGCAAGAGGTGGCAGTATAGGAGGGTTTCTTCTAAAGTCTACCACCATTTCTACAGTTTTGAGTATGTTCAGTTCCAGATTGTTCCGGTTACACCACGAGGCAAGTTGTATAACCTCCTGTCTGTATGCAGATTCATCGTTGTCTTGAATGAGACTAATCACTGTTGTGTCATCAGCAAACTTCAGTATTTTAACAAATAGATCATTTGAGATGCAGTCATTGGTATATAGGAAGAAGAGAAGTGGAGATAGCACACAGCCGGGGGGCGGGGGGGGGCTGAGCTGATTGTACAGGTATCGGAAGTGATTCTGCCTAGCTTCACCTGCTGCTTCCTGCCTGTTAGGAAGCTTATGATCCACTTACAAGTGTGTTCAGGTACCACTAGTTGGTTTAATTTACTTAGAAGAGTGTCTGGAATGATGGTATTGAATGCTGAACTGAAGTCTACAAAGAGGACCCTTGCGTAGGTATTTGGAGATTCAAGGTGGTGTAGGAGCCATGTTAACAGCATCATCTGTCGATCTATTTGCTTGGTATGCAAACTGCATGGGATCTAACAGCGGATCCATGATGGTTTTCAGGTGGGACAGCACAAGCCTTTCAAAGATTTTCATAACTACAGATGTTAGAGCAACTGGTCTGTAGTCATTCAGTTCCTTGATGGAGGACTTCTTTGGCACTGGAATGATGGTAGAATGTTTGAAGCAGGAAGGAACATAGAACATCTCTAGTGATCTATTGAAGATTCGGGTGAAGATGGGGGCCAATTGGTCAGCACAGACTTTTAACCAAGTAGGAGTTATCTTGTCTGGCCCTGATGCTTTTCCTGGCTTCTGTCTGTGTAATAGATCTTGCACTTCTTTTTCTGTGATCACCAGAGGTTGTGAGCCCAATGGATTGGGGCCAGTTTTAGGAGGCTTGGTTGTTGTTGGTGTGTTTTCTTTGTTACATAAATTTCTCTGATGCAAGCTTTTTATTTAATATAAATGTATTTAATGAAAGCTTCTTCTGTTTTTTTTAAGTAACTTCTTTTTTATTCTTTCAAAATTGTGTGTTATTATTATTGCTACAATGAGTTGTCTAACAAACAAGTGCTGGTACATGTAATCCTTGCTTACTGACCATTCGTTCAGTGAGTGTTTTGAAATTAAGGCAGTGCTGGAAAAGGAGACTTACAATCGGGCCTTGAAGTTGTGACAATTGCACTGTGTCTCAGTGGTCATGTGATTGTGATTTGGGGTGCATATTTACATTCATTACCTTCTGTTATGACCTTGTTAGAGTTGGACTCTGAGGGAGAGGAGGAACAGTCGACAGGGAGTGGAGGTGTGGGTCTGGAGGTGATGGAGGAGCTGGGGAAGGGCAGAGGCTGGCTGGGCAGTCAGAGGAAGAACCAGTCCCATCCCCTCTTCATCCTAAGACACGCAGGGAGGAACAGAGAAGGAAACGACTTGGCTTACGAGACAGAAAGCGGCCATGATCCCCCTCATTGGTTGCAGTTGGGGAGAATAGTATATAAGAGAGACAGTTAAAACACAGCATTGCCAGAAGCAAAGCGTGTTTTATTTTGGGTTGAAGTTATCTTGGATGACGTCCTTCCAACAGACTGTGCCTTGTCATCTCCTTGAAGTTGGTAATTACTTATCCTGGTCTATTGTGGAATTTCCTTCATTGTAGGGGTTTGGGTTTTTTTTTTTTGGTTTTTTATTTCACCTCTATTTGCTCATTAAGTTTGGACTGTATTGCTTACTTTTGAAGACTATTTTTGAATAAGTTTTATCTCCAACCGAGAATTATTGAACAGTGGGGCCAAGTTGGAGGCATTAAAGGACATTTATTTACATTTTGGATTTTATTACATTTGTGTTACACTCCAGGTCATCACACCTTCATGGTCGGCTTCCAATAAGAGAAGTCAACAGGGAAACCAGCAGCAGTCACAAGTCATGGAGAGGCTTTATTTACAAAAGAACCAGACCAGTGGTTGGATTCAAATCTTTTTACTTCTGTGGGTGTGGCTTGGTGGGCATGGCAGGAGAAGGATACTGTAAAATCTCCAGTCAGAGGTGGTATTTGCCGGTTCTCCAAACTCAAAATTTCTGCTACCAGTTCTCCAGAACTGATCAAAACCTGCTGAATATCACCTCTGAACCAGACAGGTTTCAGGATAGGAATGCATTCAGTCCATAATACACCAAAGTCTGTTTTGGAGAACCTGCCAATCCACTTTTATAGAAAACATGGGAGATATTTTTTTTCAGACAGGTTACAGAGCAACCTGTATCATACATAGCATTCCAAAACTAAAATATTTCAGTTTTCAGTATGTGTAGGAAACTTGGATTTATGTGGATTAGGTGGGAGAGGACTTATTTTTCACTGAAGAAATAAGTATCTCTATCACCAGGTAGATCTAACTGAATGCAATCTAGAACCTTCTGTTTATGAAGGAATGAGATTTACCAATTCCAAGATAGTAGCAGTTAACCATCAAACACACACAGATTTCTTTTTGAACTTCAGAGAAAAGTTGCATTCAGATATCACTTGAACCATGGAGGGCAAAATTAAACTTACATGAAAATCCATTAATTCACAGACCATAGTATGCAAGAAGTTTTTAAAACAGGTGTGAAGAGGTGTGCATGCTACCATCATTTCTGTCAACTTCAATTACATCTTAAATTGCAACTGCTGGTAAATTTTAGCTACGCCTATCATTCTGCCACAGAAGATGAATGCAGCACGAGGAGGAAAAAAGAGCTCTGAAAGCTAAAGATTGAGTTGACAAGGATAACAAGAAGTTTTATTAATGAATTATAGAAATCTATCACCCAGATTTCAATACATTCAGATATACTCCCAGGAGGCCATTTTTATCCCATCTTTTTTTATATGTTTAAATCAAGTTGGTGAGCACAACTAACATATTGGCCACAAAAGAACCCTGTGAGAAGAATGACTGGTCCAAAGTCACCCAGACAGCTTTCATGCTTAAGGGAGGCCTAAAACCACAGTCTCTTGGTTTCTAGCCCAACTGTATGAAACCAGAACTCACATCTGCTCCAGCAGGGCTAATATCAGAGGTGGTATTCAGCCAGTTCTGTCAAATTATAAAGAACCAGAAGCAGAAATTTTGAGTAGTTTGGAGAACCAGTAAACACCACCTCTGGTTGACCTCACCTCCATCTATTCACTGCCTCCCGAGTCCCAGATGATCAGCTGGGTCTTCTTTTGTTGTCCTGCACAGGACACCAGAGCTGGAAAGCAGGTTAGTGGGGTGGGGAGGGAATGGGGATTTTAGAGTATCCTTTCCCTGGAGTGGGGTAGAAATGGAGATTTTACAGTATCCTTCCCCTGCCATGCCCACCAAGCCACACCCACCAAGCAACAGCATGCCCACCAAGCCACGGCCACAGAACCGGTAGTAAAAAAAATTGAATACCACCACTGGCTAATACTGATGGATACTAGAGTACTACAATTCCCAGGAACCCCCAAGATCATCACAAATTTCCCAGTTTGGGATACTATCTACTTTTAGCAATAATTTCAGTTAATATAGAATCTTCCCTTTATGTCCGTGGGGAATAATTATGTCCCTGGACATTATGTCCATGGGGAGTAATATAATAATTAATAATGATTAAAGTGATCTTTAGTTTTGAAGCATTGCTTATCTGGCCAAGATAATGCCCCTCTGTTCTCCACATTGTGCCATTTTCTGGATTCATAGAATAATACATGGCACCTCCCCTTCACTATACCACCCCAGTGCCCCTTTAGATCCCAATAGGTTTCATTCCTATGCAACAACAGCTCCAAGCATCCTAACCAACCTATTCAGATACCAGTTTGAGATTTGATTATCCAGCTTAATCCCATTAGAAACTGATCTTTTAAGCAGCAGGAAAACTGCTGACAAAATGCCAGCAGGAACATTAAAACTCCACTCGTGGATAGAATTTAATGTCACAATTAGCTGCAGAACTCCATAAGCATTGTAAGCATTTATTTGTATTTAGCTATTGACTTGGTATTTTGAAGAGGAAGCAAAGAGCTAGTTGCTTTAAATTGTTTATACCCACTTACAGATACATGGATACTGTTTCGCTGAATGTCTCCATACAGCCTTTTAAAAATTTCTCTATTGCCAGTGTTTCAAATTATTAGATTTCACAAACTGGGGGATATCTGTATTATGTTAATTATTGTGAAAAGCTCAGTCTTATATTGTTTTAATCTATATGGCTTGTTAAAAATGTAATAGGTCTTTTTCTGTAAGTGGCCTTGTCTTTTTTCCCCTCTATTTTCCTCCTACCCTAAATTCCTGTTCATGGTCAGGCTGTGAATATAGGAATCAAGCAAAAAAATTCTTTTAAACATTTAAGTTTTTGACATCTACCATTCTACAAGGGGCAAAGAGAAAGGAATTGTTTGAAATGATGCGTAAATTCAATTATATTAACAAATTCTAAATCAATAAATAGGAATATTAACCTTGGTAAAGGTGGGTTTTACAAGTTGGGGGGTTTGTGCATTTACGTTCAGAGGAAAAACACTACAACCTTAGTGTGTGTTTAATTCATAGTTACATTTTATATCCTGTCTTAATTCTCACAGAGAATTTGAAATAATAATAATAAGATATAAGCCTAAACATGGCTTAAAACATCATAAAGTAATTCAAACTGAAATGGCCTGGCTAAGGAGTAATCTTCACAAAGGCATTTTCAGACAGAATCCTTTCAGTATCTCTTATTTTGTGTCAAAATTTAATACATTATATTTTATTCCGTGAATAATCAAGGTTTCTAGCTTTTTTCATGTTTTCCGTCATAAGCACTGTACTGCATGGAGAACAAAGCTTTTGTGTTCCACATTCTATAACTATTCTTGTTTCTCACACATTCTGAATTGAAATATCTATCTATCTATCTATCTATCTATCTATCTATCTATCTATCTATCTATCTATCTATCTATCTATCTATCTTGGCTCCCCCCTTGACAGATCTGACCACAGATATTAATGAATGAATAACACATTTCATATATTGAAGGAAATATAATTTTGAAGAGATAAGTATCTGTCCATAAGGTATCTATCTCTATGAAAGTTAATGAAAGTTAATTAAATAAGTTAGCTTGCCTATTTATCAAGGTCAGAATTTTACCAGCTCTTGGCTCTGTTATAATATTATCTATGTCTCTTCTTAAATAGACCAACTCACATGAACGCTAAGGGTGGCAGTTACGCAAGGTAGTTACTTTATTTATTTCACTGAGTGAAACATTTTGATTCGATGCAGAATTTTACAACTGTTCAAATGATTGCAGCCACTAATATCTACACAGGCCACTCTTTGAAACCAAATTCAATTTGGGGCTATTTGGGCCCCAAATTCAATTTGGGCCACTCTTTGAAACCAAATTCAATTTGGGGCTAGTATTCGTGTGAATTTTCCCCACATAAAACTAGAGTATAAACATACAGATACTAAGAGTTTGACTTAATCAAAGTCAATATTGATTAACTATATACATTAAGAGATAATTAGAAAGAAAAAGCTAAATGTGATAAATATTCACTGTAGACATTTTGTGTCTACCAAGCTTTATTTATTACACCGTCTATTTATTTATTTATCCTTAATCCTCAGACTAACCTACTTCTCTTTCTTTCCCCTTGTTAAATCATGAGTCACAGTCCCTAATTTTTGCATTAAATTTTGGAATTGGGACTGAGGATATGATGAAAGGAATCAGTTTATTAATACTCTTCTATCAATATGTATGACTTCTTGAAAAAATATGAATATATGGCCTTAAAATTAAGTGCAGTCCAACCATAAGATATAGCATATTAGTTTCTTTTTCTCTGCCTAGATTATATTTATTGCCTAGATATAACATACATTATAATGAGTCTGGGCTTGGATCTTCTTTTCAGGCAACAGAGAGTAAGCCACACTTACATTAACACAGAGAAAGATGCTTGCTTTGTAAGTCTTTGGTGATGTAGAATATAAAATATATCTAAAAACAGTTGTATGCTGCCCTCTTTTGGATCAAGGACATAAAACCACAAAGTGAACTGTTTCCTTCTCTCCCTTGCTACCCAGTTCATCAACATTAAATATAAAACATCAGTCATCATCTTGTTTTTCTAATCACCTTCTTGATGGATTTACATATAGACACTCAAACCACTGCAACTGTTCTTAAAACCTCCAACACAGTAGGATCAATTTAGTATAGATGCTAAACAGATACATTTTTATACATTTTTCTTATTCCCATTTCACATTAGTCAAATTAGTCATATTTCTGAAGGACACAACTTTCAACATTTCATTTATTTCACTTGCATTGCATTCCACATATTTGTGGCATTATTTTCTCTTAAATCTCTTACAACGCTTATTTTTATTTTATTTAAATAATGTACAGATCGTCCTACTCCACAAGTCTAAATTATCACAAATAATAATCAAAGGAATGTAATACAATAATAATACAGTCAATAAAATAAACTATATTATCCTCATATTTTGGCAATGGTCCTTCTCAAATTGCTTAATCTTTAAAGGCCTTCCAGAAAAGCCAGGCATTGACCAGTTTCCAGAAGAACACAAAAATACAAGAATAGTCAATTAATCTCTAGCCAACATCATCAGCTGACACCTTCAATTCATCCAGCTTAGATAGGCAGAATTTACCTGGGATAGGCAGTTCTGAGGATAGTCAGTGTAGCTCCCTGCATGTGGCAAGATGAGTTAGCACAAAGCTAACCATATTTTTCACTAGCTAAACTTTCCAGGTGATCTTGAAGTTAACCCCATATAGAATTAATTACAGTAATCAATCATATGGGACAAAGGCATTAGATTGGATGCACTAATATCCCCAGAGCATCCAGTTCATAACTGACATATGTGTTGAAGCTGAGCACCCTCCTGCCCACAGGATCACTTGCTCTTCTACCAGTAGTAAGAGCAGCAAGTCCAGAAGAACTCTCAGATTGTGGGCCTTCTCTTTCAGAGGAGCACCTCCCATTGAAACCAAAGTTAGTATCAGCCAAGAAGTTCTGAATTAATACTTCTGAATTAATACTTACTCCATCTTGCTTGGGTTGGGTCTGAGCTTGTTTGCCTCCATTCAGGCATGACAGCTTTCATGTATCAGGTCAGGATTTGTATAGCATTTCCCATTCTGTTTAGGATGAAGATATATAGAAAATGTATCTTAATAGATTTATTGGAGATAAGCCATCTCAGACAGACTGTTTACTTCCTTAAATAGCTATTAAATAGGATAAGTGAAAAACTAAACTTTTAAGTACCCCATATTGCTGCATCTATAGGTTCAACCTCTCTCACTCCTCCCTACACATACCATAACCACTGACTGAACCTACTCACCTAGAAAGGGAGGTTAGAAATACCAATCCTAAGATCACCCAATGAACTGAGCAAAGATTTAATTTCAGAGGTGGTGTTCAGCAGGTTCTGACCAGTTCTGGAAAACCAGTAGTCGACATTTTGAGTAGTTCAGAGAACCGGCAAATACCACCTCTGACTGGCCCCACCTCCATCTATTCTCTGCCTCCCAAGTCCCAGTTGATCGGCTGGGTCTTCTTTTGTTGCCCTGCACAGGAGAATGGAGCTGGAAAGCAGGTTAGTGGGGTGGGGAGGGAATGGGGATTTTGGAGTATCCTTCCCCTGCCACACCCACCAAGCCACTCCCAGTAGTAAAAAAATTTGAATCCCACCACTGTTTAACTTTCCAGTTAGTGTTAGTCTGTAGATTAGCTCAACTTACAACTTGCTTGGTTTTGATTCTAAGGTCCACCCTTGACAGATCTGATCACAGATATTAATGAATGAATAACACACTTTATATATTGAAGGAAATATAATTTCACAGAGAAAAGTAATCAGGTAAATTTTATGTAGGTAACTTATGCAGAAAAAAGATATTCACATCAGAACAGGACCTATTTGGTATTATTCTGAACTTGTTGGTCAAAAGCAAAATGACTCAAAAAGAATACTATACCAGAATATACAGGTAGTCCTTGACTTACAACAGTTAATTTAGTGACTGTTCAAAGTTACAATAGCACTGAAAAAAGTGACTTGTGACCGTTTTTCACAGTTTACAACCTTTATAGCATCCTCATGATCCTGTGATCAAAATTCAGATGTTTGGCAACTGGTTCGTACTTATGACCATTGCTGGGTTTTAAGCTCATTTAAGCAAAGTGAATGGGGAAGCCAGATTCACTTAACAACCAGGTTGCTAACTTATTGACTACAGTGATTCACTTAACAGCTGTGACAAGAAAAGTCGTAAAATGACGCAAAACTCATCTAACAAATGTCTCCCTTAGCAACAAAAATTTGGGGCTCAATTGTAGTCGTAAGTCGAGGACTACATATACCAAGGGTGGGATGCTACCAGTTCTGCCCAACTCTGTAGAACCAGTAGCTCTGAAGAGCAGCAGACACAGAACCGGTTCTGTGTCTGCTGCTGTTTGGCCCACCCGCCCGGGCTCTTACCTAACCTTTATTTCCTGCTTTTTCAACCTCAACTGCTTTGCGTGGCTGAAAAATCAGTTAAAAAAGGCTTTTTTCAAATGCTGCACACCTGCACGCAGCATTTATCAGCTGTCTGGGAGGCACAGCTTTTGTTGTATTACATGCAAACAAAACGTAAATACCGAACCAGTAGTAATACCGGTTGAATCCCACCCCTGATGTGTACCAAGCAAGGTCTGTGCAAATCCCTTTGCAGAGACAAGAATGCGAAAACCTGCTAATTTGTCAGAGAATGTATTTAGCACATTAGGAGAACCACAATAATATGTTACAAAGAGCAACATGATTAATAACAGTAGCTCCAATTGCCTATTAGGCCAGCTAGGAAGAGGCTGTCTTGAAATCATTGCATTTCTACATTAAGGGGATTGTATTATGCAGGACAGATCAGTGTACATAAGGAAAGCTTGGTAAGACCACTTAATAATCACTGTCTACAATTTGTGATAATTAGAGCTGAAGAGGAAAGCAAGATTTTGCTTACATTATTTCAAAAAAATAATCAGTAGATTTGTCTAAACTTTTTCTCAAGTCAATTTCTTGTACAGAATGCCTAGAGCATATTTTAAATCTTGTTTGTTTGGACACACAATTCCTCTAATGTTAGCGTGTACAACTTGTCTCAAATGTGGGTGGCATCTGGGATTTCTGCAGGCCTATAACTCCAACAAGAGAGTCAGGGAATATCACGTGATTTAATTAATACTGTTCATATGATGAACTCTGTATATTTGGTCATTCCTCATTTTTGTCATTTTAAGAATTATACTTCATCATGCATTTCTGGAAAAGCTCAAGGATCCACCCACAAGTATTTGAGGTGACATATAAAACCCCAGGATCTTAAGATGTGTACCTAGAATTTAATGTAAAGAATATTCATTCAGTATATAAAGATTTGGTTGCACAATAGCATTTGTTCTGCATATCATTTTCAGATTTTTTTAAAATAGGAAACAATGTAAAATAAAGACAATAACTATAACCCTTATGTTATATTCTAATTTAAAGATTCTAAAGAGTTATATATTTATTGTTTTACAAAGATCTGTATGCCACCCAATTTTACCAAACTCTGTTTACAGTATAGCGGTGGGCACTATACTGTAGTTAGGGTAGCTTTATAACATGTGGACTTCAACTCCCAGAATTCCTGAGCCAGACATAGTGTATCTATTCCTTTGGTATTAAGGTATTTCTTTTTTAAAATTTGGCATCCTGACTGGAAAACCTGGAAACTTGCTTCTTTTTTGGAGAGGGAGGGAGGAGGAAATGTAATTGATTTCAGCAAAGCTATAAAAAAAAGGCAATGTCTTATTTAAACTGAATATCTGGTGATTTTATGGACACTCATATAGCTTTCTTGGCAATATTATGTAAAGTTCCCATCATTGATCATGATAAATTTATTTATGGATTGTTCTTTATAGTATATGTATTTTAGTGAAAAATAAATTTATATAGAACTACTTCCCACTCTTATCCTTTATTGTTTCCTTTATGGTATTTTTTACTTATTTTTACTATTATTTATTTAGGAGTTTGGATACAAATCCAATCCTCCCTGTTCTTTCTAGCTTTCTCCACACACAAAGAATTGTATGTCAATTACTATTAATGTCTGAAAAAATGACATTTTCCCCAAATAACAAAAGGGGGCCAGCAATTTATCTGATGGGTGTGTTCTGTCCTCTCATTCACCCTTTTTTTTGCTTTGTATGACCATGATAAAACCTAAATGTCATTTCAATAAAGCAGAAAAAGAACTATTTCACCCAGATCAGTACATAAGAATCCTTGTAACTAGGGATGTATCGAGTTTAACTAAAATTGCAAAAGAAAAATGTAATAAAAAGTTAAATCATTTACATTTGTGCCTTATGGATTAAATTTCACAATAGGGGTCACATTAGCTGTGTAATTGATTGGCAAGATTGACCAAAAAGCTGAAAAATAATAGGATATAAATCTCACTTTACTCCAATAAGTAGACCAAGGGACATGGACACATTTCTCAATATTTAATTGTTTTTACCCCTTTTTCTTCAGGGTCATCGGTTGAGCTGGTGGGGGGGTGGACATCATGTGGGCCAATGTACAGGTAGTCCTTGCCTTACAACAGTTCATTTAGTGACCATTCAAAGTTACAATAGCACTGAAAAAACTGAAAAAAGTGACTTATGAACATTTTTCACACTTAAAATCGCTTCAGCATCCCCATGGTCACATGATCAGCATTTAGGCTTTTATCAACTGACTCATATTTATCATGGTTGTAGTGTCTCCCAATCATGTGATCCCCTTTTGCGACCTCCTGACAAGCAAAATTCAATGGGGAAGCCAGATTCACTGAACAACCATGTTACTAACTTAACAACTGCAATGATTCACTTAAGAACGGTGGCAAGAAAAGTCACAAAATGGGGCAAACTCCCTTAACAAATGCTTCACTTAGCCACATAAATTTTGGATTCCATTGTGGTCATAACTCAAGGCCTACCTGTACCTGCAGGATAGCAGTATGGGGAAGGTCATAACAGATTTTACAGATTTTACAGATTTTACAGATAATCAAAGTTGGAAGGGACCTTGTAGGTCATTTAGTCCAACCCCCCACCCAAGCGGGAGACCTTACACCATTTCTGACAAATGGCAGTCCAATCTCTTCTTGAAAGTCTCAACTGATGGTGCTCCCACAACTTCTGAGGGCAAGCTGTTCCATTGGTTGATTGTTCTCACTGTCAGAAAGTTTCTCCGTATTTTCAGGTTAAATTTCTCCTTGTTCAGTTTCCATCCATTATTCCTTGTCTGGCCTACAGGAGCTTTAGAAAATAGCTTGAACCCTTCCTCCCTGTGGCAGCCTCTCAAATATTGGAAGACTGCTATCATGTCTCCTCTGGTCCTTCTCTTCCCTAGACTAGCAAAGCCTAATTCCTGTAACCGTTTGTTGTATGTTTTAGCCTCCGGTCCCCTAATCATCCTAGTTGCTCTTCTCTGTACTACTTCTAGAGTCTCAACATCTTTTTTATAGTGTGGTGAACAAAACTGGATGCTGTACTCTAGGTGTGGTCTTACTAAGGCTTTATAGAGTCGTATTAGTACCTCACTTGATCTTGATTGTATCCCTCTGTTAATACAATTTAAGATTGCATTAGCTTTTTTGGCTGCTGCTGCACACTGCTGACTCATATTTAGCTTGGTTGTCCACTTGGACTCCAAGATCCCTCTCACAGTTACTGCTATTGAGCCTGGTTTATATGTGTACTTTTAGTTTGTCTTGCCTAAGTGTAGGACTTTACTTTTCTCTACATTGAATTTCATTTTGTTAGTTATGGCCCAGTGTTCTAGTCTGTCAAGATCCATTTGGATCTTGAGCCTACCTTCTTGGGTGTTAGCTATTTCTGCCAGCTTAGTATCATCTGCAAATTTGGTAAGTTCCCCTTCTATTCCCTCATCTAAGTTGTTAATGAAGATATTGAAGAGTACTGGGCCTAAGACAGAACCTTGTGGCACCTCACTGCTTACTTTCCTCATGTAGACTTAGACCCATTAAGGACTACTCGTTGAGTACGGTTTGCCAGCCAGTTACGAGTCCATCTAGTGGTGGTGCTATCTATTCCACTTTTTTCTAGCTTACTAAGAAGTAGGTTGTGGTCTACTTTGTCAAATGCCTTGCTGAAATCTAAATATATTATGTCCACAGTATTTTGCTGGTCTACTAATTTAGTTACTGTGTTGAAGAATGAAATAAGATTGGTTTGGCATGATCTGTTCTTAACAAACCCGTGCTGACTGTTAGTTATTACTTTACTTGTTTCTAGATGTTGGCAGATCTGTTTTTTAATTATCTTTTCCAGTATCTTCCTGGGTATTGAGGTTAGGCTGATTGGTCTATAGTTTCCTGGGTCTGTTTTTTTTCCCCTTTTTTGAAGAAGGGAACCACATCAGCTCTTTTCCAGTCCTCTGGGTGCTCCAGGATTTATGAAAGATAGGGTGCAGTGGTTCTGAGATGACCTCTGCCAGCTCCTTTAAACCTCTGGTATGTAATCCATCAGGCCCCGGTGATTTGTTTTCATCAAGATCAGACAGGTGTTCTCTTACTATTTTGTTTGCTTATTTTAAGTTTTATTTCTGGTCTGTCTTTTACAGTTATGTTTTTGGTGGGTTTCTTTTTGAGTGAAGACGGATGCAAAGAATGAATTAAGCAGTTCTGCTTTCTCTCTGTTGCCTGTTACTTCCTTGCCATCTTCTCTCTTTAGTGGACCGACTGTTTTCTTGATTTTTTTCTTGTTATTTATATGTTGGAAGAAGCTTTTTTTAATTATCTTTGACTTTTGTTGCAAGTCTTTGTTCGTTCTGAGCCTTTGCGTCTTTGCAGATTCTGGCTATCTGCTGATATTCTGCCTTGGTTATATGTCCTTCTTTCCATTTTTTATACTGTCCTTTTTTTCCTTTCAATTTGCCAGAGAGATCTTTATGTAGCCATGCTGGTTTCTTGGATTTCTTGTTTTTCTTTCTCAGTGGTATTATGCTGGTCTGGGCTTGTATGATTATACTTTTTAAGAGTTTCCCAATATTCTTGAGTTGTTTTCCCCTTTAGGGTTTTCATCCATGGAATCTTTCCCAAGTTCTCTCTGAGTTTATTGAAATCAGCTGTTTTAAAATCCAAGACTCTGGTGTCATTATGTTCTGTTGCTTGTGTTTGTGTTATGTTGAATTCTAGTATGACATGGTCACTCTCACCCAAGGTTCCTGCAGTTTCAACTCCCTCTATCACTTCTCTGTTTGTAAGAATTAAGTCCAGTATGGCTGTCCCTCTAGTTTCACCTTCTACCTTTTGGACAACAAAGTTGTCAGCTAGGTTGGTTAGGAACTTATTTGATTTCTCACCTGGTGCAGAATTAGTTTCCCAATTGATATCAGGATAATTGAAGTCTCCCATTACTATTGTTGTGTGTTTTCTGCATATGTTTGTTAGTTGGCTGGCAAAAAGGACATCTATATTTTCTGCTTGATTGGGTGGCTTATAATATACACCTATGGCCATGTCATTCTTTTTTCTTTTATATTGACCCATATGCATTCTAGGAGGTTTTCATCTTTGGTTTCATGCATTTCTGTAGCAATATAGTGGTCCTTTACATACAATGCAACTTCACCTCCTATTTTACGGGGTCTGTTGTTGTTGTTGTTTTTTAATAGTTTGTATCCTTCTACCAGTATGTTCCAGTCATGGGTTTCATCCCACCAAGTTTCTGTTATTCCAACTATATCATATTTACCTTCATGTATTCGTAGTTCGAGTTCACCCTGTTTGTTCCCCAGACTTTGTACATTTGTATATAGGCACTTGAGATCTTTATGTCTGACACTGTGTTTACTGTCTACATAACCTGTGTTGTGCCTTCCTGCCCCTACTTTCTTGCCACTTGTTTGATTAGTGCACATGGTATGGCACTCACTATTAAAGGCTTGGTTTTGGTTGGCATCAAGGTTGATAATCTTACCTGCACAAACATCTATTTTGCATGCACTGGTGTCCTTATTAGTTTTAGATTGCTGGGGACAGAAATGTTCTGAATCCATTAATTCTCTGTCCCCGCTGTTCAGTTTAAATGTTTATCCAGGAAATCTATGAATTTAATGGCAAATAACTCAGTCCCTTTCTTTGATGGATGCAAACCATCTCTTTTGTACAGTTTTTCATTGGACCAGCTGCAGACATCATGACTAATGCTGGAGAACAGTCTCTTGTTAGCCTCAATGTAATAAAACTGTAATTCAAGCAAAAGAAGAGTAAAATATGTCCTAATTTCTAAAACTACCACTATGTTTAAAAGTTTTACTCTATATATAAAGGGTATGTTTTATTCTACCCTTTCCATAAGGAGTAAAAGAATTTTGCAAAATAAAATGGCAAGAAGATGACATTGGAAGGGATGTTGACTATGTCTACATAAAGAAGATGTTCTACACAGGGTCTGAGGAGCCTCCTGCCCACTTTCTACATTTCCTTGAAAAGAGTGGTCTTATGATCCAACTTCATTGATTATCTGCTCATCTGGTCACCTGATTATCAATTCAGATTATCACTCTTCAAAAAGAAGGGAGGGAGAGAGGGAGGAGAGAGAGAGAGACAGAGAGAGAAAGATAGGAAGGAAGGAAGGAAGGAAGGAAGGAAGGAAGGAAGAAAGAAAGAAAGAAAGAAAGAAAGAAAGAAAGAAAGAAAGAAAGAAAGAAAGAAGCCAGTGAAGGAGTCTTTCTTTCACAAAAACAATGAAAGAAATTAGAACTCCTCCCTACAAGGACACTGTAATCTAAAGTCCTTCCCATCTACCTATTTTTACTGAAAGGATCTGATCATCTGAAATCTGTGTGTGAATTACAGAAATATTTTCCTTTTTTATTTTCCCCCCTCCTAAACTTCACAGAGGACTAAAGGCAGTGAATAGATCAGAACAATTTAGAAAGTTATGTTACTGCTTTCATCAAATTATGTAATGTTCAGGGTACATTTGTTTTGTCTTTAATCTAGCATCTAGCTGTTCTATAGAAATTCAACCCCCGAAATTCAACATTTATTCTTCCATTTTTTCTGCCTTCCAGTTTTAAAGACAACATTCATACTTCACAAAGGACTTTTCTGATTGTCAAGCTGTGCAGCTTTAGTTCTTTCATTGCCATTTCCAGGGTGGGGGGGAAGAATATACATTGTCTTTCAAAGGAACTCGTGACTCGTGTAGCTTTATCATATTATAGTCAATATAAATCCTACCTTACTCCATGGATACTCAAGAGGTTAACATAATAAGGAAGGCAGAGAGAGAGAAGGTGAACCACAGCTGTCAGCTATTTTGTGCTCAATTCTAGTTTCCTTAAGGGGTTTCAAACTGTCACTATGATCAAAGTCTTGGCACTTAAGGCAGTCCCCTTGACAGGAAAAGGAGAACAACACTTATCTATTTAGCATCTTCTCCATCAGAACCCATAATCTTGAGCTGCTGTATAACCTTCATCCTAACAGCATCTCCTTATTGGAAATAAAACATATTGGCAAATGTATGCCTTGTCACAAATCTGTACTTTCCCTGCATCAGCAGACTGTAGGCAATATGGAATTATTGCTCAATATAACAAACAGCTACCATTTATGCAGGGGTATCGTCTCAGCCCATCACTTGCAGGCAGTGGGAAGGCAAAGGAAAATGTGACACCGGCTTTGTGTTCCACTAATCTCAGAAAGAGACCTCACTGGCCATAAATCTAGGAAGCAACTTTTTTTTTTCATTACAAGGTATGTCTGCTTTAGAAACCCTCAATCAGCTAAACTGGCTGCATTCAGAAAGTATTACTACCCAAGAGGCAGCTGGCTAGATACAGGGCAATGCAAACAAGGGGAATGGAGGAAATGGCTACAACAATGGATCTGTTCCAATGTTTGCCATGAATGCCCACAGCCAAAGCCAAAAATCCAGGTCAAAAGAGTAAAGCTATAGAGAGAAGTCCTGAATCAAGAGATTCTCCCCTACAGCTGTGCTTGCCATTTTCTTTGGTCAAAGGCAGTCGTGCCATTAATGGGATGATTTCGGGTATCTCACAAAGATGGGAAATGGAAGGTTACTTAATTTGTTCTTGTATTTCAAGTGAAGAAAAGGAAGTCGAATTTGAGAGCTTTTTCTCTGGGGCCAAATTTCCTATTTAGTGAAATGTCTTTTTGTTTTTATTTTTATTTGATTTGATTTATCAATTGCTTACAGGATAATAGGTATAAGTATAAACTTAGTTATGAATACATGGATATATATAAGAAAAATAAAAGAAACAATAGGACAGGGACAGTAGGCACGTAGGTGTGCTTATGCATGCCCCTAGTGGAAGGCTGGCCCAGAATTAAATCATGTCTAAATTTCTGGAATTAAAATGCAGTGATATCTGGTGAAAAGTAAATTTCTGCATCATATAATTATACATCCAGCTCCACTTTTAGGATAGAATTATTTATTGGCCAAGTGTAATTGGACACACAAGGAATTTGGCTTGGTGCATATGCTCTCAGTATACATAAAAGAAAGATACATTCATCCAGAGTCAAGAATCGTCAGGTACAACATTTAATAATAGTCATAGGGTACAATAAGAAATCAAATCATACTAGGAAACTTTGGCATTTTGGACAGCCAGCCCCAGATCAAGAAGTCAGGATGATCAAATGAACTGACTTTTAGAAGGAATGTCAGAGTTTCATTTCTTCTGCAGTGATGTCTAACTAGTCTAGATGGCTTTCAAAGCTTTTTCAAAATCTCAGCCAAATGTTATTAGTCATGCATGCTACATGAAGCCTCAGTGCTCAGAGGCAGTATATTTCAACATACCAAATATTTCTGGGAACAGGAAAAATGGTTCACTATCCAGAGGCATCTAGTCTTATCGTTGTTGAAAACATGTTAAGATATATCTAATCAAGTAAACTCTACATTGTCTCCATTTGTTTATCAGAACAAACAAAGGGGGTGGGGAAGAATCCAGCAAAAAGACAAAATCTGACGAAATTCTCATGGACAGGATGCAGTTCTTAGATTCATTGAAAATACTTAGAAGAAATAATAAATTGGTGCAAGCTAGCTGAGAAATATCTGCAAGCGGCCTGTTGTTCAGGGATTTCTCTGGTAGCTGTCATCTTTCTAGATTCCCAGGCTTCTAATATTGCATTAAGAAGAACTCTTTTTGTGGAGCTTTTCAGATTAAAAATCACTGGTCACAAGGGAGGTTACAATGGAAGAGATGTGAAGTTGAAGCAGAATAACATCAACAATTCCCTCTGCCGTTTTGCAGCAATAATATAAGTGTAGGAAATAAGTAAATTATTCAAGAAATCTGAAAGCACTCTAAGTATAAGAAGAAAAACTGACTATTGTTATAGAGGGCGGAAAAACTGAAGCAAACTGGAACTCACCACATAATATATGACAAGAAAAAACATATTGTTATTTATATTGGATTTGTTGGTATTGAGTTTTCATTAAAATGAATGTCATTATTTATAAATCTGCATCTTTATGTACAAATTGGTATATGAACATTTCATAAGTTTTATAGACAATTTTTGACATATTTATTGGGGATGAGATATTGTAAAAAATCCTAGAAGAAGAAATGGCAATCTACATTCATCTTGTTCTGAAGTTTATATGGTCAAGAAGTCACCAAAAGTCAAATGTGACTCCAAAAATATTGATTTTTAATGAATGAAAGAGTGATTTAGATTCACTTATTGCAGGAAAAAGTCTATTTTATATAAAGAACTTTCATGGTGGATTATTTCCATGCAAAGATGAAGTCTATATGTATTGCTTTGAACTATCCTAAATATTCTAAGGTTTATAAAAATTAAAAAAAAACAGTTTCCTTGATGTCCCTGATGGAAGGATGAAATAGCTCAGGTCACTGACATTTCAAGAAATTGTGTCTCACACTGAGCAAGCCTCCTGTGTTGTAAGGTAGTGACATTACTGTCACAGCTTGGCACTGCCATAAAAGGAAGATGTATTATTGACATCTTTCTTTTGAAGTGAAGTCCTGAAGCTTTAATTCTGCTAGGGGTAAAAAAAAGTCTCTTCTTGAAATATCACTCTGATCCTGTTTTCTATAACTCATGGATGTCCCTGTGTGTCTTCTTCACAAATCTATGAAATCCCTGGTGGAAATCCTATAAAAAACATTTAGTTACAAAGATTATTTCAGTGCCATTCTAGTTTTCCATCATCACTTCCATTCTTAACTTTGTAGAGATGTGTGAGAAATAAGAGCCAGGAAACTTCTTGGATCATTTCTAGGATGTGCCTGAACCCTCCCTCCCTCCCTCCCTGTCGTTCTCTCCTTATAAAGTTTAGACAGGGCTATCTGATTTATAAGTGAACACAAAAGAACAGTTGTAGAAAAATATCAAGCATTTCTGCATCTAATTTACCACTAAAACATATGATGAGCAGTTGCAGTAACTCTAGTCTAACAAAGAGAAGGACTAGAGGTGACATGATAGCAATCTTCCAATATTTGATCAGCTATCACAGAGATGAGGTAATAACCTTTTGTCCAAAGGCCTCAAGGGCAGAACAAAAAGTAATGGATGGAGATATCAAGGAGATATCCAACCTAGAACTAAGGAGAAACTGACAGTGAGAATACATGATCAGTGGAACAGCTTGCATCCAGAAATTATGGGTGATCCATCTTGGTTTTTAAGAAGACATTGGAGAGGCATTTGTCTGGAATGGTATAGAGTCTCCTGCCTGAGCAGAGAATTGGACTAAGAAAACCTTCAAAGTACCTTCCAACTCTGTTATTCTGTAAACAATTAAGTGTTGAGTTTAAAGACAACATTTGCTCTCTTAGACAGATCAAAAATATTCACACAAGTAACAAATTAGAACATATTACATATCAAGTAACATATTAGAAGCAAACACTTGGCCCTCAAAACCAGTGATGGGATTCGACTTTTTTTACTACTGGTACTGTGGGTGTGGCTTGGTGGGTGTGGCAGGGGAAGGATACTGTAAAATCTCCAGGCAGAGAGGGTATTTGCTGGTTCTTTGAACTACTCAAAATTTTCACTGCCGGTTCTCCAGAATTGGTCAGAACCGGCTGAATACCACCTCTGCTCAAAACCCCATCTGATGTATTGAAACATAAAATACAATAATGTTTTTAAAATAAGCAAATATTGATCAAGTAATTTACATAACCTTGTCAAAAAAAATCTATACCAGTTTTCAGTAAAGCTAAGTTCTCTAAGTTTTCTGTTTATTTTTTCTGCAATATTTTGCATTTGATTTTTATACAGTTTATCATCTCTAAAGCCACATTCAAGGAAGGGAATAAGTAGATTTCTTTTTTTAAAAAAAAGGCAGAATACTTCATTACCTTGGGAAAAGAAACTGCATCTTCACCTCCATCCAACTCTGAAAGATACTGCACGTCTAAGTTTCAGGAAGTTCCTTTTATAAAAATAGTAAATGCTGCTTTTCACACGCATACAAAAACCCCTTTACTAATTTGAGTAGCCTTCAGATCTGTCAAAGAGTTGTTGTTGTTATTGTTGTTCTGTTAAAAAAGGCAAGGAGAGATTTATTGAACCATTTGTTGAATGTATTAGTGAGGAGTGTCAGGGTTCCAGCTAACACAACCAAAGGAATCAAAACTCCAAGGCAGGCATCTTCCTCAAAGTATAGATTTATTAGGCATATCATATTGGCACATCTGGGGAAAACTCGACTCTGGAAGACTCGAAGCTTTCCCCATCCAAATCAAACCTCAAAGTTCTTCCCCTCAGTCCATCACATGGTCCAACCATGGCAGCCCTGAAGATACTCCCAAAATAGCTCCAACATAAAAATGGCTTCAGGGCTGACAGGGAAATTTTGAAGCTCCCAGTTTAGCAAAGGTAGATTCTGATTCAAATAAAAACCAACACATTTTTGGTTTGATGTAGGATTATTTGGTGAAATTTACAGTTATAGCTAAAATAATAGCATACTATAAAACAAAACATTCAATGTTCCAATAAATTACTTTCAATGGTATTTTGGTAATTGGGCATCCCAACTGTACACACAACCTCTTAAACCACTAAGTTCTCTAACGTTCTTTTAAAAATTACTAAAAAAATTAATTTTTATTATTCACTCTCTAAATTTCATATAACTATTTTGTGAGGTGTAGTAGAATAGGGAGACTATATATGTGGATATATTGAGAAAATATAGAAGAAGGGAACAATATATGCATTACCTCGAATGAAAGATCTAATTAAAATCTAAAAAAGGAAGAAGGAAGGAAGCCACTCTAATAATTAAAAAAAGTTACACAATCCAATGTAATCCCAATAATGATCTTTCATAATTATCACACCCTCTGAAACTATAAGATGTTTCGTAATCATCATTGTCATCATTCCTAGCAGGGGAATAAGTTGCTGGTTTAATTCACATATTTTGGTGCCCTGTGTCTCACTTCCCTGACTTGATTTAGATCTTGTGTGAGTCTATGCATGTGTGTGTGTGTTTGTGTGTGTGAGAAAGAGAGAGATGCTTAGAAAGAGAGAAAGACATCAATGCGTCTGTAGATTTTTAATGTTTTATTACTATCAATATGCTGCAATGCCTTTATCTTTATTTCCCCATCAAAATTTGGTACTCAGGAGTAAGAAAACGTGCATGCATGAGATAAGTTGTTCTATGAATAATATTTACATATCATATCATATTATTAAGGCTCATATCATATTATTAAGGTTAAAGCGTTGCATCCACACTGAGCAAGTAGACTTCCTCTTGAATAAATGGGGGTCCCATCTCACTTCTCTCCTTCATACTTATTTGAAGTTCATGTCCCCAGTCTTTCAAGATATTCCTTTGAAATAGTTTTGGAATATGTGTTATGATGGGAGAGAAGAACTCAAAGAATGCCATTCTTCAAATACATGTCCAACATTAGATATAACCCAAGGAAATATTGCTATAATACTCATACAGTTAAATAGATACATTATTTAAAAAAGGAACAGGAAAAAGACATGACAGTAAACACAACTGAAAATATTCTTAAACATGAGGGTGTAAAGATACATTTGCATTTTTTAATATTTGGAAAATTCACAAGGGCATTGACAGACTGCAATCTGAAAGCAAAAGGCAACGAAAGGGAACTTTTAAGTTATTGTCAGTATTTCTTCTGGGGAACTCAATAAAAAATATATTATTATTCACACCCTGGGCTAGTTATGTCTGTCCTCCAAATTACAGTAAGAGACAAAAATGGAAGAGGTCCATAGAGTCATTCTGTAGGTAGAACATTGTGTCATGCAGCCCAACAGCAAAATAGAAAAATTGCATGTAATTATTTCCAAAGCTGAGTGTGATGATGGTCTGGATGGGAGAAACTAATAGTAATGCACTCTGCTTGTTAGAAGCATTCCTTCCAGGCAGCTCAAGGTTACAATAAGTGCATTTTGCAGGGCTATTTTCCTCCCGCTGCCTCTCCCTTTTTTTCCTCCTTCTGCTACAGTGTTCTATCCACAAATAAATTCTGCATAGAGTGGGTTAATGAAGCTGCAGTTTTAAGCATAGCCTAGTTGAAAGAAGAAAAGAAATAATTATACTTATACAGGCACATATATAGGAACATACACACATGTAACTTCAGGCATCCTGTATTGATTGATTAATTATTCTCCTGATGAAGTAACAAATATTGACCTCATGCAATTAAGCATCATTTAACCAAAAATCTGTAACCTTCATTGATCACTTAATGGCACATCAAAGTTCAGCAGTTCTGACATTTTTATGTCATTCAGCAAAATTGTCTCACCTTAATGTTTGGAGCAATATAATGAATGTTGTTGATGCAGTCATATAGTGATTCGAATTTGCCATTTACTAAATGTGCTTTAATTTCACTACTAATGATGAATCTTTAGATAATGATGTCACAATTCTATAAATGCTAGTCTTTGTATTTCAGAGCACCCAAGATGAAGTGAAGTACACATCTGAATTGAGCAACATCAGAGTTGATTTGGCAATACAGAATCCTCTAATTGGCCAGGGAGGAGAGGAAGATCAAGCACAAAATATGTAATTGTTTATCTCCTAATCCATTTTTGAGTTCCTCAGTGCCATAAGCATGCCATATCTACAGCCACCCATTATCACATTAGCAGGAGTATATTATTAGCTAAAATTATGAAGCTTGCAAATCATAACAGAGTAATTAAATAGTGTGCCCAATTACAACTGTGTCTAGTTTGGTGCTCTTCAGTCACTATGTCTCCAAACCAACTGATCTACAAAAATAACTGGAGCGTGAAAATTAAAGTTCATACTATCTTTTTCACCTCTCATCTTTCTGTCACTTTAAAAGTAGAGTCTCAGAAGAGATACTTTTATTGATGAGTTTGCTGAAGTTAGCTTTCTAGATATATTCAGCTTGAAGGAAATATTTCAATGATACATCAGAACTGAAGTATTAATGCTTTTGTCTTTTTTGCCCCCAACATAGTAGTCAAGGAGGTTTTTAACTGTAAAAACTCACACCTATTTTTGCATACATTTCTTCAGATCTCGTTTATTTTAATGCAATAAAAATTCATTTTATATATTTAATTTTAGCAAGATATGTATTGAATATTTCATTGAAGAATATTTCCCTCCAAAGGTGAATATTTCATTGGAAGATGGCAACACAAAATCTGTTCCAGAACAGTGGAAGTCCACACATCAATAGTAGCCTAACATACATGATTTGCCAAGAATACTGATGACTACTAGATGGGAAAAAAAGAGACACTGAACATTTTAATTAGTGGCCACAGGAAGTTTTCAGGCCCAAAATAGCTAGTTGATGACGAAAACTACAATTTTATAAGCTCACTTAAGAAATAAATTAAGCAAACATGTTCCCTGTCTTATTTTCAAGGCCATTATTTCAAATGACAGCTTTTCCCCCTAGCCTTGAGCTCTTCCTCTGAGGAAAAATGGCAAGCCGTATTAGTGGTTAAGGCACTAAGCTAAAACCAAGAGAGTGTGAGTTCTAATCCTGCCTTAAGCGTGAAAGTTGACTGGGCCAATCACTCTCTTTCAACTCAAATCACAGTATTATAGTGGGGAAAATAGGAAGAGGAAGGAGTATTAGGCATGTTTGCCACACTGAGATGTTTATAAAAATTATAAAAGTGGGATAAAAACCAATCAATCAAACAAAAAAATATTATATGTAGCATTTTTGGAAGAGAAAACAGCACTTGGCCCTTGAATGTAGATGCTATGGGCCATGAACCAAGAAACTAAGAGAAAAGAAACTAAATAGCACCAGAACAAACCCAAGGTTGATTAAAAAAAATTTTTCAATATTAATGACATGAAATAATCTCTTTAATGCAATAACATTTCTATTTTATTTCATTAAAAAATCTCTGTTTGGCAGAATCTTTTTAGAGAAACACCCCAGGACTTTTGGTTCTCAGACTGTCTTTATTGCATTGCAAGATTGCTGTTGGAATTAGTGCACCAAATTATCTCAATTACTCTGGTCAGGCTAAAGCATTGTATAAATGCTAAGATGTTGGCAAATCCACTCAGCCAAGCCTATGTCATTTCAAAAGGGCTGAAATCACATTATGAGGGCCATTTCACTATGTGTCCCTTATAGGAAATTGTAAGCTATTTTCAGCATCTGGAATAAAGAACATTGTTTATAAATCATCTGTGGAAAAGACACAAATGAGTGACCTTTAAGCATGCAGGTGCTGTTCAAGGATGTCTTTTGTATTTTCTATAGGGTTGCAAATCTGTTTTGGGAAGGTGACTAATTTATGTTTTCCAGAGAAACATTCTTGAAAATGGTACATTCTGCTGCTTCCTGACAACGTCTAGCAATCAGTGTCAATTACTGCTGGTTGCCAAGGTAACAAGACAGCCAACAGTTCTTAAATCTCCATTGGACCATGAGTTTTATAAATACTCTTCCATTAAGAAGAGTTTCCTTGCAGCAGGCTGTAGTAAAAAGTTTGTAGCTCCTTCAAATTAGGTTTATGGAACAGTTGCTTTTATTTTTCTCCTGGTGTCTTCCATACATAATCAAATTTATGTTCAATGAAAAGATCACATGGCATTTCCTGTCAGTGGGAGCTTTTCTCCATGGCTTTCCTTGATTAAATAGACTGCAAGATTATATCTATCTGTTCATCTTTATGCTTTTTTTTTCATTTCTAGCGTATTTCCTGCAAGGGCAGGGTCTGCTTTTTTGGGAATCAATTGAGTTTGATTTATTGGTTGCAATAGGAATTGACCAATTCACCTGAGCCAGACATATTATATCTCTATACCAGGAGTATCAAACTCGATTTCATTGAGGGCCGCATCAGGGTTGTGTTTGTCCTCTGGGTGCTGGGATGGGCGTGGCCAGGGTGGGCGTGGCCAGCTTGACGTCATTCCTGTCAAGGGCGCCTATGGTGGCCCAAGCACTCTGCCAGTGAAAATGGGTTCACAAGCTTCGTTTTTGGCTGCACTGCCTCCTGTAACCCTCTGCCAGTGAAAATGGAGCTCAGGAGGGCTGTGTGCAGCCCTCCTGAGCTCTGTTTTTGGTGTCAGAGGATTGCAGGAGGCCATGGAGCTCAGGAGCCCGTTTTCACTGGCAGAAGCACCACAGGTCGGTCTTTCGCTGTTTCCAGGGTGGCCCTGTGGGCCAGATCTAACCCTTAGGTCAGATCCGTGGCTTGGTACAACCAACACAAGTCGCATTCTAGCTTGTGTAAACACAATTATTCCCAAATCGTGGTTATGGCTTCACATAAGGCAGAGATGGATAGTTCTAGTTTAATCACAAAATGATGGCTAAGGAAACTATAAATTATAAATAAATAAGCCAATGCAATTTATTGGGAAGGAATGTGCAATCCTCAAATTAAATTCTGACAAATGACATTTACCCTTACTTCAGTCACACATCCCTTGATTTATATATTCCCAGTGACCCCAAATTTCATATAAATGCTAAGCATTGATGTATTTCTAGGGCATCTTCAGTGAAGAGGATGAGAAGAGTCAAGATAGCAACTTCACAAAGACCACGCCTTTTTTACATGTGTCATCATGCAATACATGGAAAAAAGGGAGTGGGCTTTTGTTTTCACAATTTCAGCTGCTATCTTTTCTAACACTTCCCAGGCCCCACATGGTTTCTTACTGGATGATTATAGTCCCTCGACTTACTGCAGTTCATTTAGTGACTGTTCAAAGTTACAGCAACACTGAAAAAAGTGACTTATGACCATTGTTCACATGTATGATCATTGCAACATCCTCATGGTCATGTGATTTACATTTGAATGCTTGACAACTAGTTCATATTTATGAAAAGTCGTAAAATAGGGCAAAATTCAGTTTCAATGTCTCACTTAGCAGCATAGATTTTAAGCTCAGTTGTGATTGTAAGTTGAGTACTACTGTACTAAACTGTTTTAAATGAAAGAGTTGATGTATCTCTCTTTTCCCTTTCCTCCCTCCCTCCCCCCCCCTCTCTCTCTCCTTCAATACTGCAATAAAACAACAAATATATTTTCTTTTCATTTTATTTAAATTCTCTTCTTTTTTCCACTGCCTTCCCCTCTTAGGCAGATATAATAGCAAAGCAAGGGACAAACTGAGCAAAGATTTCAGAGTGCAGCCATTGTCAGGTCACTTGGAGAATTTTCTAATATGCGGTTCATGTTTTTCTCAATTGGCATCACGGAGAGTTCCTCTAATGGAAAGAGACATTGGACATTATGTGCCAACTGGCTGCTGGCTGGGAAGAAGCAAATGGATCGTGAATCTAGCCCTGCCAGCTAAGAGAGTTTTAATGCTGAAGATAAGGAGGGAGCCTTTTTTTTTTCTCAGAGCCAAATTCCCTTTCAGACATAAGTCACCCAAAAGCAAAAAAGGGCCAGAGATTTTTTCTTCTCTATCCACCCTATCAGAAAGAAAAAACCAGTCTGTTGTGTCTTAAAAAAGAAAAAAAGTTTGGTTTCAAACAAACCACAGTAAACTTGCAACACATGTATTAAGATACACCGCTCAGAGTCACTTGATAGTGAAATGGCCAACTTATAAATTTGTTAAATAAAGTAAAAGATTAAATCAATGATATCAAATGGAGTCCAACTTTCAAATTCCTGATGGCCCTGGAAATCCTGATGATAATTTCTGTTTTTACAAATTCATTGAAGGACTTTTGCTGCTGGTTATTACAAATCTCTGTTAGTATCCATAACATTTCTAACCTTTGCAGGGTTAACATTTCCAAATACTATTAATCCTCAAATGAAGAAAATTCTCTATTTGGGTATATTTTCTAGCAGTCTTGCTACTTGATCACCTTGAAAAATATTTTTTTGAATCCTTCAATGTTATTTTGAGTCCTGAAGACTGCTTAGACTAGTCCCTATAGTTGACATATTTTTCAGAAGTGGTTTGCCACATTGCCTCTTTCCTAGTGCTGTAGGAGAGTGGCTGGCCAAAATCTTCCATCTGTCTTTGTGTTTAAGGCAGAACTAAAACTCAAAATCTCCCATTCTTGGTAAAATTTGTCTGTGCTATGGACTCAGTTGAAATTTTATAATAAAGCATATAACACATGAAGAGTACTTTTAGGCAGAATTTATCAACTCAGATATTTTGAGTTGATAAATTTGATATTCTGAATCAAATCTCCTAGCAATTGATAAGATGAAAAGATTTAAGGCCCATCTGTTAGGCATATATGCAATTTTTTATATTGACAGGGGAGGTCAGGGTGAGTGACATGTGTCATATTACAAGCATCATGGTTCTTCTTCTTCTTCTTCTTTTTCTTCAGCGTTTGTCTCGCCTCTGGCGAGGTCCGCTAAGGTGCGCCGTGCTTTCCGCGTGGACCATTTCGTTGATTTTTGGCACAGGCCAATGGTCTCCTGCGCCCGTCGGTTCCCCCGAACGCGGTAGCATTGGACGTGTGTTTTGTAGTGGACGTTTCCACCATGTTGATGCGGCATTTAAGTACTCCAGCCAGCCTGTCGCGTGGGCCTGTCGTCGGAGGGTCTGCTCTCAGTTACGGTCAGCGTTTGACGGCTTTGCGCATCCAGGGGACACCACTTGGAGGTGGCAGACCGCTCGTCCCCCAAGCATCATGGTTCTATTCTGCAAATTATTTGAATTATGCAATTGTGGTTCATGTTCTAACTACAGAAATACATAGTTCTTCTCATTTGCACAACAGTGTCCTAATGATATGATATTGTGGCATGCTGATGTTACTGTGGCTTGATTCAGACTTTTATTAATCTCAGGCTTTTGTTTATTTTTGATGAATTTTCATTTTTTTTCCATTTGGAAGTGTACTTCCCTTCTTCTACATCAAAATCACAAAATGCAATGATAAAGCCCCTTCAATACTTGCTATATGTGTGGAATAGAGGCAGGGGCATCAAACATGGCTTTAGTTTTCTCACACAGAAATATCAGTCCTCTGGGAAGAAATATCTAATAAAACTCAGGTATGGATTCTGCTTGGATTCTGCTTGATATTCTGCCTTAGTTTGGTGTCCCTTTTTCCATCTTTTGAATTTATCCTTTATAGCTTTATCAGAGACAACTTTTGTTTTTCAGTTTATTGGAGAGATCTTTGTGCAACGATGCTGGTTTATTCTTAGATTTCTTGTTTTTCTTTTTCAGTGGTATTGTGTTGGACTGAGCTTTTACAGTTATATTTTTCAGAGTTTCCATTGCTTCTTGAGTTATTTTCCCTTTTAGAATTTTCATCTGTGGAATTTTTCTAAGGCAGTCTCAGAATTTATTAAAATTAGCTCTTTTAAAATTTAACAAACTCATATTCTATTGCTTGTGTTTACATGACATTGAATTTCAATGTGATGTGGTCACTCTTGCCCAAAGCTCCAGATGATATTGTGATATCAAATATCAAACATTATGATATTGTGATATGGTTTGATAGAGTTGGTTTGATATCAAGCCAACTCTATATCTGTATAACTTGTCTGCTGTAGCCCAGAAATGGATCGCAAAGAATGGTTCAGTCAAGAGATTTTGGTTGAAAGGAAGTGTTTTAGGGGTGGGGGAGTTCCTTTTCTTTCTTTACTTGTTTAATAATGAGTGATACAGAATATAAAGGGAAAACAGGAATTTGATTATGTATTTATTTATTTACTTACTTACTATTTATTTTAATATTTGGAATAGACTCTCCTGCTCGAGCAGGGGGTTGGACTAGATGACCTCCAAGGTCCCTTCCAACTCTCTTATTATATGTTATTTATTTATACCCCACCTTTATGTATCTGGCTGCTTAAACAGAAGGAATTATCTTTTGTCCATCCTCTTTTATTCTTCTAAATTTGTTTTGATTCATTTCTATATTAATATGTCAAGATTTTTTTAAATGCCTAAATTTTAAGTGTATTTCAATGCATTTTTATTTTTGTTTGCCATTTCAAACAAAACAAACATTCCTTCCTATAATGAAATTCTGTTTGTGTTGCCTCCCCCAGTCTTAACCATATTAATTGCTGATGAGAAGTACTGTAAAATACCCAGTGAAATATAAAAAAGTAGAACTTTCAACTCTCCATGTAAATCTTACATCCCTCCTGACACCTTTCCAGTGTTATCTAGCTTCAAAACACAATGGATGCTGCCCTTAATAGATGCAAACCCTGCCTGTCCATATATCAGCTTTCTTTAAGTACTTGTCACAGACCCCCTTAGAGATGTATTATTCTGCTTTCAACAGCCTGAAGCTTGACACTCTGAAGTGGAACCCTAGACTTAGCAATATAGGAAGTAGCCATCTAGAAAGTATGTTCTGATTTACATTCAGCTTACTACGTATTTTCCGTAAGTACACGAGCCCTTTTTAAGGTTTTCCTTAGTAAGTCAATTTAACTCCTACTGAAAGGTAAAGTAACTGCTTTAAGCAGGATGGATATAACATTTACAGACGTTGGCTTTTTGCTATCTTTGCATTTCTGAAATTTGCAAAGGACAACAATAACAGTTGCTGCAAAAATTGCAGTATAACATTTTCACTGTTTCCTTATTTTGAAACTACTGCCAGTCAACAATTAATGATTCACCAGTGATTGCAAGCATTTAAGAATTTATTTTTGTCTGGTGTAGCTTAAATTATTTTAACGCTTCTATTATGATCATCAGGTAAAACAGGAATGACACTAAGAATAGTATTTTTGCAGTGCAGGGTCATATGTTTAAATAAAGATCATCTATTATACTGAACCAGAAGTGGTATTCAGCAGATTCTGACCAGTTCTGGAGAACCGGTAGTGGAAATTTTGAGTAGTTCAGAGAACCGCCAAATACCATCTCTGTAGATTTTATAGTATCCTTCCCCTGCCACACCCACCAGCCATGCCCACAGAACTGATAGTAAAAAAAAAAATTGAATCCCACCACTGTACTGAACTATTGGTTAGAATTAGGTGGCCCAATAATCACATATGAAATATGATTGGACCATCAACTTGTATCTCTGCCATTTATTTGAGTAAAGTTAGGAAGTCCTTCAAATTCTATTTTTGCTTTCTATTTGTCCCCTTTTTTTGTAAGTAATGACTGACCACAAGAATCATTTATTTTATAGTCAAACAATGTAGTAAGCATACAGCAATCTCCCTCAATAGGTGTTTCCTAAGCCATGTTAACGTCAGTCATCGGTTTCAAAACCAGCAATTCTTAAATTAACATCTAGGTACATTAAGTGGGAAGTACTAACCTAGATTATATCTACATAGGGCACAGTCCATGCAAATGAAAACCTTCAGCTTCCATTACTGGAAAGTAAAAAATAATATCCAATAGCCTTGGAAATATACACCATCAAATATGGTTGCAAATCAGTGATTTGAAAATGATTTGCCATTAACCAACATAAATAATAAATAGGGAATAAAGATTAAATATTTTTTTAAAAAGCAGAATTCCCATCCAAATTGTTCTGAATGAACCTCAGATATATCTTGATACTGTACTATGGTTTACATAGAAGAAAGGTCTCCAAACTTGGCAACTTTAAGACTTGTGGACTTCAGCTCCCAGAATTCTCCAGCCAGCTATGCCATAATGTGCCTGGCTACTTTTTTTTTTTTTCTTGCTGATACAAGCAGAAACTTAAAACTGTCCTGCCTTCCTGCTATTTTATAATGTACCATTTATTCCAGCTTTATTTCTTCATTTGAAAATGACTATCATAGCCAAGAAGTAATAAATCCTCAAAGAAAATGAAGCTTATATTTAATTTTGATGCCAACTCAACAATAATAAAATATGGACTTGCTATCCAAAGCCAAGCAGGATGATTCTTATATATGTTACACTTCAGTATAATAACATTTCATAATGTTTATTTATCTGGACCTTATTTCTAGCGGCGCTGCAGAATAAATGTATCTTTTTCTCTCCCACAGATCATAAATAAATTCATAAAATAGTTAAAATTTATAAAGGTAAATTGGACAGTTTTGAAGAATTTACATGGAAGGAAGTCTTTAGAGATAAATAGAATTTGGTGCTTTCATTCAAAAAATCAAATTATTTGTTGCCCTGTTTTAGTCCAAAAAAGATAAAGTGCTTTAAATCAATTATTTTGTGTTGCTTATTTGTTTACAGGCTTTTAGGCTTTTCTTTTTTTATTCCTTTCATTTTAGTGATTTCATTATGCTTATGTTTTGTAATACAATATAACTTTTGCTAAGAATCACTATAAAGCAAGCACACAAGCTAAATAAGAAAAGGCAGGATTATCATAAATCTTATTCACTACAACAGAACTCTGTTGTGATTAGATAAAGCAGTTTAAATTTTTCTAATTAATTTCCGTGCAGTTATGAGTTGTTCACTGCAATGTGCTTATAGCTTTTCGGTTATTGTTCTGGGCAATGTTAATTAAAAAAAAAACCAATCAGCATTACAGTACAATTTTCAGGGAGTCACAGGTTCCTCAGTCCTGCGCTTGGTTGCAATTCCTTTTTATCCTGCCTTATTTCAACAAAGAAGTTGGAAGGGTGGACCTGCCTGCCTTCGTTTTGCATGGGAATGAGAGAATGTGTTGTTTTTTTTTTAATTAGGCATAACTGGTTTCAGCAGTAGCATGCCATATTAGCCCATCAAAATAAGAACCACCAAAGAACAAATATCGAAGGACAAAAACCAGGATCACAAATACCAGCCGGTAGTCAAATGCCACAATTCCAAATCCTTAATCTCCACCCACATCGACAGCATCAGTTTGATTGGAACAACACAAAATTCATTGGCCATGCTACCACCCACCATGCTCATGAATTCATCAAAGCCTGGCATTCCACAAGCAATTCCATCAACAGATACACTGACCTACAACCAGCCTATGAACCTCTCAGAATCCAAATCAACTGCCCAGCCAACCAGAGACAGCAACCACCCTCAACCAACTCTCAAACCCCGCCACCCCAGCAGTTCACCTCACAATGAACCTGACCTGATGTAATCGCCTTATCACAAGACTCACTGATGACTCAGAGCTGACCCATCACAAGACCTTCACTGGACACACCTACACCTGAGGCCCTTATAAACAGAAGAACACTGACATCTCCTAAATTCTGCTGAAGATATTACCTAGCTGGTAAACAAAATGTTCAGAAACCACAAGCTTGGAGAATGAACTTCCACCCTCATCCTACACCTGAGCTACAGATATTCACCACTAATGCAAATATCAAAAAAGTTAATAATCAGAACATGCCATATGGACTTTAAGAAGCAGAATTGTTTCAATAAAGATTACAACACATGGCAAGCCACTTACAATGCCAGTGAGACAAAGATTCTCAAAGGTTTTTCATGGAACTATTTATTTGATCTCTAATTGAGAACTCAGTATATGATAACCCCAATTC
Organism: Pseudonaja textilis; assembly: GCF_049901715.1. Taxonomy (NCBI): domain Eukaryota; kingdom Metazoa; phylum Chordata; class Lepidosauria; order Squamata; family Elapidae; genus Pseudonaja; species Pseudonaja textilis. Next base: position 233,363,418 of record NC_141991.1, on the reverse strand, counting down.
TTCTAAATATTATCAGAAAGATATCCTTCTATTTAAGTAAACATGACAAAAGCATTGCTCTAGTTTCCAAATGTTGCTTAATTTAGTTACCTCTATCCCAGTGGTGGGATTCAAAACATTTTACTACTGGTTCTGTGGGCATGGCTTGGCAGGTGTGGTGTGGTATAGTGGGTGTGGCAAGGAAAGGATACTGCAAAATCTCATTCTCTCCCCACTCCAGGGAAAGATACTATAAAATCTCCATTCCCTCCCCATTCCTGGGGGAAGGTTACTGCAAAATCTCATTCCCTCCCCAGCCCACTAACCTGCTTTCCAGTTCTGTTCTCCTGTGCAGGGCAGCAAAAGAAGACCCAGCCAATCAGCTGGGACTCGGGAGGCAGAGAATAGATGGGGGCAAGGCCAGTCAGAGGTATTTGCTGGTTCTCCAAACTATTCAAAATTTCTGCTACCGGTTCTCCAGAACTGGTCAGAACCTGCTGAATACCACCTCTGCTCTTTACACTGTTCCCCTGGTGATCTTCTACCTATTGCTGCCTTCTCTGCCCCACGCATTGGTCTCCCTGGCTGGGTTTGCACAACATGCTCAGCTGCGATAAATTAATGACAAAGCAGCCACACACACAACACACACACACACACACACACACACACACACACTGGCTTGGTTACTTTTAAATTTGGATGGTATTCTTGTTGCTTAGCATGTACTACAAACTCAACTGTTGATCGAAAGGCTTGATCGAAATCCTTCAATTCACAAGAATAGGCTGGGCTTGTGGATTTCCAATTGCAATTGGGCAGCATCAAAACTGAATAAACAAACAAACTCCAAACATGGATTAATTTAGTAACCAAGTTAAGTGTGCAATGTGAAGCCAGCCACCAAGCGCTAACTGTAAATAATCGTAAGCAGAAATTCAACAATCAGGTGGTATTTGTGTGGGCTGCCATCTGCTTGGCTGGGTGCACAATTGGTTGTTCTGAATCGCAGTACATTATGTAAGATGTAAAGGACTGAATCTGCAAAGTTTGTGGTCTATTACTGATCTTTGGTCCCATATAAAATCTATGCACCAAAGGACTATGTGGGAATTAGATATGTTGTCTGAACTGAACCAAGAAGCTAAGCTAAGCCACCATTAACCTATTACATTGTACATAACTATTACCAGGTGAGAATACATTTCATGAAAATGCCATGCTGGCCAAATTTATTCATAATGCTTCTCTGAACAGGGATTGAATTCTAATGCTCCTTCAAAGCTGCTGTTAATTTTAACAAGAAGAAAAGAGCCGACTACGAACAAAAATTTTATACAGGCCAACTATGCCATCTACTTAAGCAGAATGATGACATAAATTATGGAATATATGAAAAGCAATAAATGATCCCAATAGACCAAATAAGAGTAGAAGAGCAAAACAAATCACAACACAGCAGGAACAGTGGCTATTCATCAATATTTGAGTGGAGGTAAAACAACAAATTGAAAATAGCAGATAAATAAAACAACAGTGGTAGAATTATTTTAGAAGATTTGTTTCTTCCTTAGGACAATGGAAGCAACATTAAACTGAATCTAGCCCACTATTAATCTAACAGTGAGACTCCAGAGTCCCACGTAAAGGCCTTTTCCTCATCTTCTACCTCTATTTTCTCAAACTTAGCCATTTTAAGATGTGTGGTCTTCAACTCACAGAAATAAATGGGAGTTGAAGTTCACACATCTTAAAATGGCTAACGTTGAAAAACAATTCTTATAGTTGATCCTTTAAAATGGAAATGTGTACTCAGAATAGGAAATGTTTGGAATGACTAAATAGGATTGGAATGTAGTCAGCATATTGTGCTCTCACAAATCATCATCTTCTTTTAATGACCCCATAATCCCTTGCGGGGTGAAGTCTGGGCAACTGAATGGAGCCGAGTATTTACTGGCCAGATGCCCTTCCTATTGCCAATGCAGAGCTTTGTTCAGCAGATGTATTCTTATTGTGATTGGGCTCTCACAAATGGCTGCTGGGAAACAAAATTGTAATGCGATTTGACATCATCCATTTTAGTTCCATAGTTGTCAAAGAGGACTGGGCCAAAAGAAAAGCTGAAACATTTATTTGGACCAACTTGCTTTCTTCAAAATAGAAGAATATCAAAAAGAAAATTGAGGATTACAAGTGAGAAACCTACATGCACATAAATTTTCCGTGGGTATCATATTACCAATTTTGCATTACATGTTTAACTATTTAAAATATATGCTCTACTGCAAAGCAATATAAGTGAGATAATGTGTCTTTACAGCAAGGGTGGATTGCAGGATCCAATCTGGGTCAGTCATCAGGGCCTGAAGTTTTGTCTTTCAAACTTTCAGAGTCGTGCTGGAGTCCATCTTCAGAGAACTTCTCTCTAGAAGTTCTGTGTGGGATATTTATAGTACCTGTTGCGGGGGGGGTTTTAGATGATTGATTGGGGTGTGTTGATGCTGGCTTTTAAGTCATTGGCTGTTGTTTCTTGTGTTGCCCAGCCCTTGCTTTCTAAATACGTGATAGACTGGCGGTAAATCAGCACTCTTGTTGACTGACAAGGAGCCTGTTTCCCAAGATTTGATCACTCCCCTGGCTGTTTTTGTCCCTGCACATCCAACAATTTTAATAGCTGAAAATTGAATGTGTTTCCTTGTTCGTTGCAGTATAAGACTACCAATGAGTTTGCGGTCTCCTCTGACTGCTTGCTTGTGTTCTTGCAAGCTGGTGGTTAGCTTCCTCCCCATCTGTCCAATAGAGACATTGGGGAAATCCATGCAGGAAATTTGGTAGATTACATTGGAAGGTATCTCCCACCTCCAGGTGATATTTACACTGCATAATTTGTCCTTCTTTGGTAGCCTCTGGGCAGTGTGTGATGCCCACTTGCAGATCTTGGAAGCTACCTTCTACAGGTTATGAAATGCTTTTTGTGTATGGCAGGATGCATGTAGTTGGTCTTGTAAGATGCATTGACAGTTTTGAAGTAACTTCATGATTTGTGTCCTGGTTAGGTTGTTAGGCAGACAAGAGAATGGAAACCTACAAGCAGAGTGAGAACCCACTATAGTATTCAGCAAGCCAAACAGGTGAAGGGCAGGTATCTACATGAACCATTCAAGAAGAATAGCTACCCACAATAATTTGTCACAACATGTTTGCGCAACACGGTGGGGAGAACAAGGGGAAAAAAACAAGGTATAGGACCAACCACATGGCAAGCCCTGCCCTACATCAAAAGCATTCATTTGATGCAAAATTTTGAAAGACTAAAATTTAGGTAGATCTTGGCTGCACATAATAATGACCATGGTGCACCTACCTCGTGCCTTAAGCAATTATAATCTCAATGGATGACATCCATATCTAGCATCCAGTCTCAGCTTGAGAAAAGAAAATAGAAACATTCAAACAACAATGAAATAATCTTTTGCATCATTATTTCAAGCCTGCATGTTGCAAAGTAGGAATACGATAATGTTTTTGGCATTCCTATCAGCATTATAAAGTACACTAAGCACTGTTTTACATGTCATCAGTCCATATGATGGCCTTGGAAGGTGGATCAATATTGTAATTTCAGTACTATAATTCTCTCCTTTAAAAATATGAAAGTCTTATTGCTTTGGATGAATGTAATTTGCCTGTGGCCCATGGATATAAATAGATTTAAATGGTCCATGCTTTAGAGTCTGTGTATTATTTTATGATGTTCCATCAGTTGTCTCAAGGCTAAAAGGCAGATGGGTAGAGACCAGATATTGGGATGACTCTGAATTACTTGCTCCTATTGAAAATAAATCAGGTTCAACTGGCTTTTGTCCAAAATCTTTGTCTAATTGAATTGGGAGTAGAGCATTTATCGTAAGAATTACACTAATGATAGAAAAGTTTCAGTACCAAAACAACCTTATGCCCTCTAATCCAAGCAGCAATCTGCCTTATTTATTTTCCATTATATAACAACTGGCATTGCTCTTATTTTGACACAATTAGCTTCGATTTCTGATACTAAAACTGTGCATTAGGTTTTAAAGGCAGTGGGAAGACCATATGGGGCCTGGGCAAGCTCCTGTAAACAAGGTGATGTTGGTTTGTAGTGTGTATTTGCTGAGACTAGAAATGGACCAATCTCTATTTTGATTTCATTCTGTTTCTCTTGAGGTTTTTTGGTTTGTTTGTTTTGTTTTTTTCTTAATTTGATTCAGTCCATTTTCATATCCAGTTGTAGATTCAGCAAAAAGATTCCTAAATATTTCAACAGATATTCAGCCTACTGCAGCATTTTTAAATGCACATTTCCTACTGTGTACATGCTTTTTTTTTACAAGCAGTCTTTCCATAATATAATTACTGCTTTTGTGCCTCTGTCTCTATACTATATTGCAATTTTTATGCATACACTATAACAAGTTTCGGTCTTGATATGAAAATAGGCTTGGACTAGGACAATTTTCATCCTGACTAATAGTAATTCAAAGAAGATAGTATCACAGTACTCATGGGTTTTTTTTTATTTGTATTGGACGTAACTAGTATTGTTTGTACAATGTGCCAAATTCCATAATTGCACTGAATTAGGGAATGTTGTTAAGCTAATTTCTGGGGGGGTTCAAAACTAGACACAAGGATAATGAACTGAGAAAATCATTTGTGTATGTAAGAGTGAGGTTTGATCATGGTATCACAACATATTTACCACAATTTTTTTTATTTCATATATTTAATCTTATCTATGAAATAAATACAAAAATACTACTCTTCTTCAATAGCAGTAGCACTTAGATTTATTTTTTGCTCCATAGTGTAAACTCTGAGTGGTTTACAAATGTTAGCATATTGCACCCAATAATCTGAATACCTATTTTATCAACTTTGGAAGAATGAGTCAACCTTGAGCCCTGTCAGGATCAAACTCCTGGCTGTGGGCAGAGTTAGCCTGCAACACTGCATTCCAACCACTGCACACCAGAAAAATAATACTGGCTGCTTAAGATAACATCATAACCAGTGGTGGGATTCAATTTTTTTTACTACTGGCTCTGTGGGCGTGGCTTGGTGGGCATAGCAGGGGAAGGATACTCTCCAGTCAGAGGTGGTATTTGCCGGTTCTCTGAACAACTAAAAATTTCCACTACCGGTTCTCCAGAACTGGTCAGAACTGCTGAATATCACCTTTGATCATAACTATTAAGTATATACACTGCTCAAAAAAATAAAGGGAACACAAAAATAAGACATCCTAGATCTGAATGAATGAAATATTCTTATTAAATACTTTGTTCATTACATAGTTGAATGTGCTGACAACAAAATCACACAAAAATTATCAATGGAAATCAAATTTAGCAACCCATGGAGGTCTGGATTTGGAGTTACACTCAAAATTAAAGTGGAAAAAAACACTACAGGCTGATCCAATTTTGATGTAATGTCCTTCAAACAAGTCAAAATGAGGCTCAGTAGTGTGTGTGGCCTCCATGTGCCTGTATGACCTCCCTACACCACCTGAGCATGCTCCTGATAAGGTGGCGGATGGTCTCCTGATGGATCTCCTCCCACACCTGGACTAAAGCATCCCCCAACTCCTGGACAGTCTGTGGTGCAATGTGGCGTTGGTGGATGGAGCAAGACATTATGTCCCAGATGTGCTCAATTGGATTCAGGTCTGGGGAATAGGTGGGCCAGTACATAGCATCAATGCCTTTGTCTTGTGGGAACTGCTGACACACTCCAGCCGCATGAGGTCTAGCATTGTCTTGCATTGGGAGGAACCCAGGGCCAACTGCACCAGCATATGATCTCACAAGGGGTCTGAGGATCTTATCTCGGTACCTAATGGCAGTCAGGCTACCTCTGGCGAGCACATAGAGGGCTGTGCAGCCCCCTAAAGAAATGCCACCCCATACCATTACTGACCCACTGTCAAACCGGTCATGCTGGAGGATGTTGCAGGCAGCAGAATGTTCGCCACAGATCTCCAGACTCTGTCACATCTGTCACATGTGTGCTCAGTATGAACCTGTTTTCATCTGTGAAGAGCACAGGGCACCAATGGCGAATTTGCCAATCTTGGTGTTCTCTGCCAAACCCCCACCTGTGGACATCGGGCCCTCATACCACCTTCATGGAGTCTGCTTCTGACCGTTTGAGCAGCCACATGCACATTTGTGGCCTGCCGGAGGTCATTTTGCAGGGCTCTGGTACTGTTCCTCCTGTCCCTCCTTGCACAAAGGTGGAAGTAGCAGCCTGATGCTGGGTTGTTGCCCTCCTATGGCCTCCTCCACATCTCCTAATGTACTGGCCTGTCTCCTGCTAGTGCCTCCATGCTCTGGACACTACGCTGACAGACACAGCAAACCTTCTTGCCATAGCTCGGGTTGATGTGCCATCCTGGATGAGCTGCACTATCTGAGCCATTTGTGTGGGTTGTAGACTCCGTCTCATGCTACTACTAGAGTGAAAGTACCGCCAGCATTCAAAAATGACCAAACCATCAGCCAGAAAGCATAGGAACTGAGAAGTGGTCTGTGGTCATCACCTGCAGAACCACTCCTTTATTGGGGATGTCTTGCTAACTGCCTATGCTTTCTACCTATTGTCTATTCCATTTGCACAACAGCATGTGAAATTGATTGTCAATCAGTGTTGCTACCTAAGTGGACAGTTTGACTTCACAGAAGTGTGATTAACTTGGAGTTACATTGTGTTGTTTAAGTGTTCCCTTTATTTTTTTGAGCAGTGTACTTAATGAAAGAATCATACACACATGAAATATAGTCAGTTCAATGGATTATCAGCTGCTGGGACATCTGAAATAATGTGCAAAAAACAGGTTAGCAGTTTTTTCCTAAACATTAATGAAGGAAATAAGAGCAAAGTGTTTGGGGAATATGATTTTCAGTTTCAGCTCTGTTTTTCATTTTCATCATATCCATAGATTAAACTAATGTTCTGGCCTCCACACATAAGTTTAACATGCAGGAAATATAACAGGAAAGTAGTAACTGTATCTGAAATTGCAGATCCTGGCTTGATCAGGTTGCCTTTACAACAGCATATATTAGACACACAAAGCCTGTTTTCTCCTTTTCTCCTGAAGCTTAATATACAAATTCAGAGATAAAAGTCCAAGGAAGAAATGTGTAAATTTATTTATCATTTCTGGGTGCTAAGCAGTTATCTTGAAAGAACTCCACCCTCTTACTGAAAATCATTCATAGGGATAAACTCAGCAATGTCACATGATATTGCTTAGTATCATCACAGACAAAGCCATGCCAATCTTCATATCCAAGGAACCTGCAACAACAACTGTGTTTAAGTTTCAAATTTGACCATCCAATATTTACTGAAAGATGTAACATCAACTTAACTGAGGTGTAAAATCAAATATTTTGTTTTATTTTTCAAACAAAAAGAAGAACAGCATTACAGATGGAATACATTATCATGCATATACTGTAAAAATCTGTATAACCATTAGATGGAAAAATAAAGATACCAAAAGCATTACCTCCTTCTTACTATCTGGTGCTCATCCAGAGTTTTGAAATTCAATTTTGATGACCATAAATCTAAGATTAGGAGATTTTTGAGATAAATACTTTATTTGTACGATCCCTATGATCAATAGCAATTAGGCCTGTGAATGATTATGCTTCTTTATAGACAACTTCCTGCTTCCTAGAGCATATTTATTTGTAGGTTGAATTGTCTCATGGTTGTTTTTCAGTAGGTTTAATTGAATCAGTCTGCTATCAAAAAAGTGGGTCATTTTCTGCTCTAAAGAATCAGTTTTGTGCTTGCCTATTTATAGTTCAGTGGCTCTGTTGTTTGTTGGCAAAACTCTATTGTATGTTGGCATAATCCTCTAGCTTAGCCAAGAGGCATTGTTGTCCCAAAAAAACAGTATACAGATCGTCACACTTGAGAACAGTGTACGCTTTCGGCAGCCCTGAAATTGTGTCATAAAACATGGATAACCTCAATTCGCTCCAGGCTGAATCTACAATTCTATTATCCTTCTTCATACATGGATTCAACAACTGAAGACAGACTATTCCTGTCACAACTAATGGCATTTAGTTTTATCCATCTCTTAATGTGATTACCAGAACTTATAAATTAGTTTGTTCTTCTCCACCCTATTTTTGTTTTTCTGAAAAATATTCTTTTCTATGCAACCAGTGGGTTGCAGTATTTTCATGAGATGTTTTGAAGAACTGAGTGGTACATAATGGTACACAAGTAAAAGTTCCATGTTACATGTCTATCCACGCATATGAGAGTTTTATATCTGAGAGTTTGGCATATTTATCATTTGAAGCGATCATCTGGATGTGGAAAATTCAAGAAGAGATTATTTGGTATTTCTTACTCTATACAAGCTAATATTTGGAATATTAAACTGAACATTGGAAAAGGGAGAAGATGGGTGTGAAACAACCATATTCTTTGCGCACCAAAATTTCTAGTGGCAATTTATCCTTGATATCTTTATTTAAAATAAACCAGTTGTCAGCTTTGGTTACAATCCTTGCTTGAAGACCTGGAGATCACTAGTCATAGTGTGCAAACATATAATAGATTATTATGGTTTGGGCTTAATAACAACATTTCATTGGTCAGATTCAGGTCTGAGATGTAGCAGATCTTCATATTGTTGCTTCTGTTTTATTTTATTTATTTTTATTTTATTTGGTTTGTCAATTGCTTACAAGATAATAGGTATAAGTAAAAACATAGTTATGAATACATCGATACATATAAGAAAAATAAAAGAAACAATAGGACAGGGACAGTAGGCACGTTGGTGCACTTATGCACGCCCTCTACAGACCTCTTAGGAAAGCGGTGAGGTCAATAGTCTAAGGTTAAAGTTTTTGGGGTTTGGGGAAGAAACCACAGAGTAAGGTAGAGTATTCTAGACATTGATCACTCTGTTGCTGAAGTCGTATTTCCTGCAATCAAGTTTGGTGCGATTAACCTTGCGTTTGTATCTATTGTTTGCTCTTGTATTGTTATGGTTGAAGCTGAAGTATTCATTGACACATTGCAATGTATGATTTTATATACCATACTTAGATCACACCGAAGACGGCATAATTCAAGGTTTTCTAGGTCTAGAATTTCAAATCTGGTAGCATAAGGTATTCTGCAACGAGTAGAGGAGTGGAGAACTCTTCTTGTGAAATATTTCTGGACTTTCTCAACTGTGTTAATATCAGATACGTAATGTGGGTTCCAGACTGATGAGCTGTATTTGAGTATTGGTCTAGCTAATGTTTTGTATGCTCTAATTAGTAGTGTGATATTACCAGAGAAAAAGCTATGTAAGATTAGGTTAACAACTCTTAAAGCCTTTTGGGTTATGTAGTTACAGTGGGCTCTAGCACTTAGGTCATGAGACATGAGTATTCCAAGGTCCTTGACAGAGTTTGGATCATCAACAGCTTAAATTTGTGGCTGGAAATTCTTGATTCTTTTATTCTTCTTTGTATGGCCAAACTGAAAAACAGTACCAAAAAGTTCCTTTGTCATCTCAGTAACCAGAGATAGATGTCTTAGCTATCAAGGAAGCTCAATGCTCTTTGGTTGAAATCCCAAACATCCTATTATTTCTCGATGTTCCACTAATCCATTATAATCAAGACAATATAGATGATTGACAGCTCACCTTTCATCTTTGAGCGATGATTAGTGGGAAAAGATCACATAAGTTGCTGGCGTTGTTTCTCTTGAAATTCCTAGTTATATAACTTGAGTACTTTTTGCTAAAAAGCTCTAGTTGCTCCTAATGCAAGAAGGGAAGGGAAGACCCCAAATTTTTTGCTGTAGTCATTGCATCATTTTGAAGCAAAATGCAATTTACCCTAGAAGCTGAGCATAATGTAAAAGAAACATCTTCACATCATCGCATTTTCCTCACAAAAGAGGAATTCTTGCCATTTCTTGTTGTTTCATCATCCTATTACAGCCCCTGCCCAAAATATTATGTGTGATTCCCAGTCACTACTTCTTCCTTAAAGTTGTGAGTACTGAAGAAATGTCTATTCTTTTGGACAAAAATTTCTGCTACTTGGGGAAATGCATTTGCTAAAACTTCATTGTGACATGTGTCAGTACAAGAGTTAAAAATTTCAAACCTTTCTGCTTTCATTTCCAGACCTATTTCTGCTATTTCATGATTCCCAAACATCCCTTTGGCTGACATGGTATCTCTTCCAAGGCTAATAAGGAAGCTAGAAAAGAACCAATCACAAGCCAGAAAAGTAGAGCTTTCAGGCCAATCAGATATAGGTCTTTGGGACAAATGTTTACGAAGATAGCACGGGGTTCTTTATTTTTTTAGTGTTTTCCACATCGATTAAAGGCACCATTAACTAAAAATACAGGCTATATATCTATTTGCTTAGCATCTGATTAAGGGAAATCATTTCAACAGTGCTTTGAGTCAACAACATTATCGTGCTTTTATGGACTGTTTGATTAACAGCAACAGTTTCAGCATGAATTTGAACCCATTTTCTCAAATGCCATATAAATAATAAACTTTTACAACTGGTAGATTACCTCCTAATATTCCACAGAAAACGAGAATAAAATCTAAAAAAAATAATTTTCTAAGGGAACCCCGCTGAGCATCAAGAAACTTTCATTAAATAGTGTATTGCTAGTGATGCCCATTCAGATCATCATGATAGAATGGTAATTATGGTTCTGCATAAACAGGTGCTTCTCATAAACTGTTAATAAATCCCCTCTGTTGCTCTCAACTTCCTTTCAATATCAGGAAGACCTTTGGTATAATTTGTTATACTTTTATTTAAAATTCATTGTGGAGGTTGTGCATGGTAAATATGCCACTTCCAAATCATTTGAGGGACTGGATTTAACAAGAACTTTCCAGGAACACATATTTATGTAATAACATATTACATTTGTCGGAAATGCCACTGAAGCAAATTTAAACATGTCCAGAGGGATCCCATTGCTTCCAAACAAGAGTAATTGAGTAATGATTCTTTTTTCCCCCACTCCTTAATAACTTTCTGTAATAAGAAAAAAGAATGAAATGAAGGGAGGTTACAAATGCCAAGCAATCATCTCTGTTTCCCCTTTTACCTAAAATTCCATGAAAAACAAAGGCGATACTAATATAGTCAGCAAATAGTAAGTGTTTTTAAAACTGCATTATTGACTGTCTATCATATTCCACCCATATTTTTAAGTTACTATGACTTTTCATAACTTTGCACAAAAACAACTAAATAATTTAGAAAAGCACAATAAATAAGTATGGGCAATGTGGACATGACCCAATTTACTTAAAATTGTTCTTGCAGGAATAGGATAATATAATTGTCTGGTGCTTTTTAAAGAAGTGGACAAAGATACATCCAAAGAAATTATTCTATAGAGTTTAGACTATTCCAACAGAGGATGTCATTGACCTCAAAGTTATTGTTGTTGGCTGAGATGCTTTTTTGAACTGTTAATGATAAACCAACAATAGAATTCTGCAGTTACTTGCAGAATTATGCAAGTCATCATGCATTCTGTTACTTGCAGAATATGGTCACTATAATACCACAAATGTTGGAAACTATAAGGAACTCCAAAAGTCACTTTATTTTGAATTATAGTTTTTAAAGATGAGTTTGTCTGTGTGTGCATGTGTGTGCACACGTGCACATGTATTTATGTGCATGTGTCTTTTAGAGAGTCATTTTTGTATAGTGGAAACTACAGAGAACTACTTTAAATTATTATAGAATATAATTATTTATTGGCCAAGTGTGATTGGAAACACAAGGAATTTGTCTTGGTGTGTGGGTATGTGGGTGGGCATGAGTGATCTTTCAGATCACTGATTTGAGTTTTGCATAATGGTTAATGCACCAAGCTAGAAACAAGAACAATGTGTTTCTAGTTCTATTCCAAGAATGAAGCCTATTGGATGACCTTGGGACAGTCACTCTCCCTCAGCTCCAGGAAAAAGGCAATGGCAAACCAAATCTTGCCAAGAAAACTGCAAGGACCTATCCAGGCAGTCACCAGGAGTCAAAGATTGATTAAAGACTTTTGTGTGCATGTGTATTACAAATGGTAATAGTATGCGTCAGTTTGATGTCCTTTGAAGACCACACCAATACCTTGAATTGTACCCTGAAGCAAACCAGTAACCAATGCAGCTTTCAAAACAGCAGTGTATGTTACATGAACCACCCTCCGGGGCCCCAAGAACTACCCACACCACCATGTTCTGCACTGCTTGTAGTTTCCAAATACTCTTCAAGGGTAGCCCCATCTAGAGCTCATTGCAATAGCCCTAATGTGAGATGACAATTCACCCAGTCCTTTGGCAAGGGAGAGTGGGATCCCATATTTTATTGCGCTTGCAATTTTTATCTTTATTTTTTTTATGTTGCATTGATTTTCTTGCAATTTCTTTGAGTGTTGTGAACCACTGAGATTGTTAGAGAGTTGAGCCGCAAACAAGTTTAATAAATTATTGTGGTTAGCTGCACACAAGATAGGTTCCAATGATCATAAAAATAAATGTCATAACTGCCATTCAGTTAATTTTAATCCAATAACAATAATGTCGTTGACCAAGTGTTGATTCCATGGTAGAAAACATAAAAGAACATTATGACCACTGTTTTTCTTTTTCCTAAATGCTTGCTTACTTTATTCAATCACAATCACTGCTGCTAAGAAATCTTAGCCTCTCACAGATGTAACATGACCTACCTTAAATTCTCAACAGTGCTCCGGTATTAAACAGTCCAATCCAATTTTAGAGCAGTTCTAGATTTCTGGCATTCTTTTGCCTGGTCTAAATAAAGGAGAACTTCAACAGATTCCCAACCTTCTGGAAATAGTTACAAAAGCAGCTTCAGTTTAAATCTACCCTATTAAGGTTGACTCAGCCTTCCATCCTTCCAAGGTCAGTAAAATGAGGACCCAGATTGTTGGGGGTGATATGTTGACATTGTAAATCGCTTAGAAAGGGCTGTAAAAACACTGTGAAGCTGTATATGAGTCTAAGTGCTATTGCTATTAAATGTAACCATGTATTTATCCATTTATGTAAATAAGATTCATCATGCAGTTTTCACCCAGTAGAGCAAGGGAGCAAAAATCAAAGCAAAACAAATTTCAGAGTGGATTTTAAAGAGGTTTCTTATTTCCATTTTTTTTTCCTACTGGTGGAAAAGCACTTTCATCCTGAGGTGTGCCCAGTGGAATTTCATCATATTCTCAGCTGTTTTTCAGAAAAAGTAAGCATGCAAAATCCTACGGAAGCAGCAATTTAAAGCTTAAGTGAATTGTTCAATCTAAAGTTCAAGGAAGCCTGTAATTCCTAAACCTGTTCTGACCACGCTGAAGGGTCAATCCAAAGAGAAACTAAGCTCAGCTTTCATAAGTTCATCAGACCTACTTCACCCAAGTGATTTACTTACTAACCGAGTTCATATTTTGCTCTAAGCCGCATTTATTGAATAAATACAATGGACTGCTTTCCCAGCCATAGACAATCATATTTGGCTGGAAGCAATGTGTGAATCCAGCTACGCACCACTCAGTTATAGTGCACAGAAACTGGGGCCTGGTTGAAGAGACAAAATATGAAGGCTTTTTTGTGAGAAGGTGATTGTGTGGAGGAGTACATACAACTAAAGAGCTTATTTCGAAGATTGTTACCTTGTTATATTTTTAAAAAATATTTTTTAAAATATTACTATTCAAACTGAAGTAATAACAATAAGCAATAGCACTTAGACTTATGTACTGCGTCACAGTGTTTTACACCCGTCTCTAGGCGGTTTACAGAGTCAACATATTGCCCCCAATAATCTGGGTCCTCATTTTACCAACCTCAGAAGGATGGAAGACTGAGTCAATCTTGAGCCTGGTGAGATTCGAACTGCCAAATTGTAGGCAGCTGGCAGTCAGCAGAAGTAGCCTGCAGTACTTCATTCTAACCACTGTGCCACCATGGCTCATGGAAGTCAAATTGTTACCTTTCATTCAACCCTTGTCTATTCCTGGAGATTAAAATGTTGGGGAGAATAGGAGATTCAATCAGATGGAGAGTACATTTCTTGAAGTATCTAAGATTCATCAGATGCGCCATGGGATTTGACCATTACCTTTGCCAGTGGTTCAGTGCAAATGGCACTAAGTTTCCATTAGTTTCCTCTCAGCCAAAGAAAAACCTTTTCTTTACATCTAAGGCAGGGGTGTCAAACTCAATGCCCACGGGATGGAGGTTGCCGTGGGGTGCTTAGGTCTGGCCTGTGGGGCCACTCTGGAAACAGCAAAGGACCAGACTAGGTGCCTCTGCCAGCAAAAGCAGAGCTCTGTTTTCGCTGGCAGAGGGTTGCGGGAGGCCATCGTAGCCAAAAACAGAATTGGGAGCCCATTTTTGCTGGCAAAGCACTCAGGCCACTGCAGGCTCCCCCAACACAAATGATGTTGAGCTGGCCAGGCTCAACCTAGAGACGCCCACCCTGGTCCCTCAAGGTCAAATACAACCCTGATGCGGCTCTCAATGAATTGAGTTTGACGCCCCTGATCTGAGGGTATGAAGGAGGTCCAATTCCTCTTAGATATCATCATAAATGATTTGGGGCCCAGCAGATTTCATCAAAGGACATAAAATTGGGCGTAAATTTAGCTACATAACTTCTTCACTTTTTCATGCCACAAGAAGTACTATCAGAATGATATTTACAGTCGCTCTTCTCATGGTGTTTCTAAGATATTGCTTCCAGCAATTGCTACCTGCTGGGACTTAAATAGCTCCCAAAGCTAATGTATTGCATATACCCATCTAAAATATGACAATCTGTGAGTTCAAATTAATGGTACAGTCTTTGAACCCCACAGAACAACTGGCTACTTATGTTTGAAGATTCCCAATAAGAATTAAATTTATGAAGCCTCGTGGTGGTTACTGTTACTTAAAATTGCACAAGAGGAACTAGAATCTTGAAAATGAAGATTTGGGGACAAGGAAATATGGAAAAATCAAGCATCTTTATTTTTATACTCACCGGTTCTTTTTCAACTTCAAGCCAAAGGTTCTCAGTTTAAAGACAGTAGACCGCTCACTGTATTCTTTCAAATACTACATAGTTGTGTTTCACATTTGATTTCTTTTCTCTATAAAAATTAGATAATTAATTTGGAGTACAAATCAAAGTGAATTCCTTATAAAAACTGGAACAAGAAATGAAGACCTATATTGCAAGTAGAGTCTGATGTAAGCATTTATTTAAAAAAAATGGCAAGTATAATTCCAGTAGTTCAAATAATATACCATTTCATATATACATTCAGAGAACAACACCTCTGAATGTATACATGAAATAACAGTAATTCAAAGGTAAGAGCTTCAAATATCAATACTGCCATCTTGTGGTTCTTAATGGTAATTTATTTATTAATAAGCTTTTTAAAAAAATGTAGTTTTGATACGCAAACGAAAAACACAAAATATTAAGCAAATGTAATAAATAAAGGGTAGGGAAGGGAAGGGAAGGGAAGGAAGGAAGGAAGGAAGGAGGGAGGGAGGGAGGGAGGGAAGAAAGGAAGGAAGGAAGGAAGGAAGGAAGGAAGGAAGGAAGGAAGGAAGGAAGGAAGGAAGGTTTCACTTCTGAAGAACAAATTAATTCTTCATAACACACAGTAATTCTAACTGGACTTTCCACAATGTTAATAGAGGCTAATTCATACATCAAAATGAAAGATACATCTTTTTTTGCATTGAAGTGCAACATTTGTAGCTGTAGCCTACGCATGGTAAAGTACTTCCTATGTTGTACTGTTGTACATATTGATGTATTCCAAATTTGTAGAATATAATTTAACTCTTACTTTTTTTCCCATAACATTATTAACAACAATATGAAAATCAAACCAGAATAGTATTACCTTAACACAAATCCAATTTATGACTCATTAGGTATGTTCAATATAGAAAAACCTAGCCAATAGTATACATTGTCTAGAGTATTAATAACACAAAATGTACTCTTTTGTTGAATTCCAATTTAAGGTTATAGGATACTAATGGAATATTCTTTAAAACATGATCCTATTGCTTTTGTTACCTCAGTGTTCCAACTTTTTATTCCTAATTACTTGCAGTTTCCCTATTTCTATATTAGTACTGTAGTAAAAATAGTATAATTAAATAGTATTTTCAATTGTACATTACAATTGATTGTAGATTTGGAAACCCCCAAAACTCTTTCCAGTAATCTATTAATACTGCTATTTTATGAGGCACAAATTCTCAAGGTAAAAGATATTTTAGTATATATGGCACTCAGCAGTCTTAAATAATTCAAATTAATTTTGATTTAAATAACCAATTAGTGAATTAGAACAGAATAGAATTCTTTATTGGCCAAGTGTGATTGGACACACAAGGAATTTGTCTTAGTGCATATGTTCTCATAAAAGAAAAGATACATTCATCAAGAGTCAAGAATCATAAGGTACAACACTTAATAATAGTCAGAGGGTACAATAAACAATCAAATCATACTAGGAAATAGTCAATATAAATTGTAAGGATACAAGGAACAAAGTTACATTCATATAGTCACAAGTGGGAGGGGATGGGTGATAAGGAGTAATGAGAAAATTAATAGTAATAGTAATGCAGACTTTGTAAATAGTTGGACAGTGTTGAGGGAATTATTTGTTTAGCAGAGTGATGGCGTTCAGGAAAAAAACTGTCCTTGTGTCTAGCTGTTCTGGTGTGCAGTGCTCTATAGCGTCGTTTTGAGGGAAGGAGTTGAAACACTTTATGTCCGGGATGTGAGGGGTCTGTAAATATTTTCACTGCCCTCTTTTTGACTTGTGCAGTATACAGGTCCTTGATTGAGGGCAGGTTGGTAGTAATTGTTTTTTTCTGCACTCCTAATTAGTCTCTGAAGTTTATGTCTGTCTTGTTGGGTTGCAGAACCAAACCAGACAGTTATAGAGCTGCAGATGACAGGCTCAATAATTCCTCTGTAGAACTGTATCAGCAGCTCCTTGGGCAATTTGAGCTTTCTGAGTTGGCGCAGAAAGAACATTCTTTGTGGTGCTTTTTTGATGACATTTTTGGTGTCCCACCACTGTGGAGGGCCATATTAACAGCCATATTAACAGCATCATCTGTCAATCTATTTGCTCGGTATGCAAACTGCATGGGATCTAACAGCGGATCTGTGATGGTTTTCAGGTGGGACAAGTTGATCCAAAGTGTAAATATCCTTTTTGCCCATAACCCCTCAAGAAAAAATCCCCAGTGATTTCAATCCCAACTTCTCATGAAAATCAAAATCAAACATAAGTTTTCTCACCAATATTATTCATATTCATGGAGCCTTACTGCAATGTGAGAAAAATGACAGAGGTAAATCAGAGACCAAATCCTTGACAATTTATTAAGCAATTCAAATAGTACCTTTTTTATTACACCCTTAATGATTTTTGAGATAAAATTGCTTAAGTTCTACAAAGAATTAAAAGTCAGTAAGAAGCTCAACATATAACTTCCCACTGCTGTCTTGGAGAAAAGGTTCTATAACATATCACATGTAGCTATGTCTTTTGATGAGGGAGAAATTGAAAATGAGTTATATGTTGGTGCCTGGCCCATTTTTAAACAGAAATCTATAAGCAATGCATATTTTACAATGCATAACATAATATTCAGGCTGATTACCTTAGTCTCTTGCTAGCTGACCAGGTGACAGAAATTTCAAACAACATAGCCAGGTTTTGTGTTAGGCTTATGATTAATGTAAACAACTTCTCTAACTGAGGTAATTCTGAGCCTTAACTAGGCTTCCATAACTCAATATATTTTCTGTTCCTTTGCCCTCCTTTCCTTCTTTCCCCTCCCACCCATTTTTTGCCCTCTCTTTTCCTTTTAAATAAACACATACCACTCTTATGTTTTATTCTGCTATTCCTTTGTTATAATTGGCTGGAACATAATGGTTTTAATTCCAACAAACTTTAACAGCAGTTCAGCAAAGCATTAGGCTTACTAGAAGTTCGCATAGCCTTACGTTCTTGTAGTGTTTAATAAATACTAGTATTACTTATGTCCTTTTATAGTTATAAGTCTTGCTTTGCAGCATTTAGATTATTTATTGTGAAATTTAATTGTACTCTATCATTTTATCTTAATAATTTTATCTTTACCTTATTTTATTCTATTACTCTGAGTTTTTATTTTTATTTCTATTTTAGCATAATTGTTATATTAGTCATATGCTGGTTTATGATCAAAATAAAATTGATTAATATAACTGAAGATAACAAAATTAAAACCCTCACCCTCGTGAGGAAAACACAATTTCAATAAAGAAAACTAGAAAGTAAATTTGTTTTAAACAAATAAGTTCAACATCTTATCAATCAGTTTAAAATACTTTTTAAGATTCTGCATACTTTTTAGATAACAATATTATTGGAATAACATTTTTGTATATATATTTACACATGCACACACTCACAAAGAGGATTTGTTACTGATACTTGTTGCGGTAGACATGGAGACTGTAAGGCCAAGAAATTACAACTGACATTGTGAGCATTGCTTTCTCATCCTACCTAGGATACAAATTTTTGGAATTTGAGCAGATTGTATCCTGCATCTGATAAGAATTGCATAATGCATGTCATTAGTATAACAATGGCATGATGCATGTGACATTGTGGCTTCTATTGGACACCCAGGGCTTTGCTGTGGGCAAACAACATTGGCAAAATCCTTAATCATCCATGGCACATGTTTTTCATTTCTTTTTCTATCTGCCATCATACCTGTTGTGCTCTGCATGTTATGGTTCCCATTTCTTTTAACATGAGTAAGAACCAATTGCTTGTAATGCAGCTAGACTGGGTGTAGGTAGGTTTAATGCAGGTGTCAAACTGGCAGCTGAATGTAAGCAGAAATGGCAGCATTTCAGCCTCACTAGAGCAGTGGAAGAATAGCTTTGATAGCTGCACATATGATGCCAATGAATCAGCTGCCGGCAGGAGAAACATAAAAAATCAAGGTTCTTGGCAATCTCCCCAGGCCCTCTTCAAAACATAAAAAGATGCACAAAAATACAGACCTCAGCAATACTCAGTTAAAAACTTAAAAGACAACTGAAATGTTCTACCACATGTATGATATGGGCAAGAACAAATATGTATACACATATACCGTATCTGTCACATCGTTATATCTAGAAATACCCATCAACTGGCATTATTTCACTTTTAGCAGAACAAGTTGATAAAAGCAGTTGCCCTGCCAGATTAACCAAGTGATAATGTGGATGATGCTGAATCTTTTCATACCAAAGCATTGCCATTTGTCAGAAATGGTGTAGGGTCTCCCACTTGGGAGGTGGGTTGGACTAGATGACCTATAAGGTCCCTTCCTACTCTGATTATCTTTTATCATGCTTTTTGCATGTTTTGGACCTTCAGGAAAGTGACAACACTAAATACGGTATAATGAACAAGAGAAGCCATACTGGATACTAAAATCAATAGAGCTTTTTGCTCCAAAACATATAAAACCAATGGGAGACTATTTAGGAGAAGTTATATTTACTCTCGGCAAGGAAAGAATCAGTAAACTTTAAATAGGAAGAACCGAAAATCTTAACACCAAAAACATGTCTGTGGACAAAGTTATGTCCCCCCCAAAAAACCCTGGCAGCTAATAACTAATACCGATAACTTATGTTAGTGCAAAAACTTAGCTTGGCTACTAAATAAATCCATTATTTGAATTGCATACCCAAAAGAGCTAGGTATGCATAAAAAACACACTAAATTACATAAAAATCTTGAGCATTTGACTGAAAACATCGAATTAATGTTGAACAGTTAAAAAGCCATCAACTTGCTTTTTTTTAAGTAACTAGTGTTTGATACATTGTGTTTCATTTTCAACTAAAAGGATTAAACCTTTCCACAGTATAATTCAGGAGAAAATAAAATATAAAATACTATACATTAATAAATAGAGCAAGACTGAGCAATATGTTTCTTCTATGGCTCATAGAGAGAAAGAGATCAGGATGGATGGATGGATGGATGGATGGATGGATGGATGGATGGATGGATGGATGTTTCCAAGAATTGCAGTTGGGACAGATGATATTATATTGAATTAGTGCGGTGTTTCTCAACCTGGGCTATTTTAAGATGTATGAACTTCAATTCCCCAACCAGCATGTTATCTGGGGAATCCTAGAAGTTGAAGACCACGCATTTTAAAATAGCCAAAGTTGAAAAATAGTGAACTAGTAAGATGTCTATTTTTTTTTTTCAAACAGCTCAGAGGAGGGAAATGCCTCCTACCAAATGGACACTGCTGTATAGAGCCAAAGTGAATTGCCACAGCCTTCTTCCAAAATGTTTTTTTAACTTCTTAGTTGAGCCAGTAACACTGATACTCCCTGGTGCTTACCACTCAAGTACTAAACAAATCCAATAATGTTTAGCCTCCAAACCCAGAAGTCATCCAGCTGCTGCATTCTATCTTGCTTTTGTTTTGTCTTTAATGAAAAAGTACAATGACGTGTAAATCAAATATTTAAATTATTTATATGCATGAGGATTTTTATAACCAATATTGTATAACCAAATTTCTATTATATCTCTATGTAGGAAAAGAAATAATGGTGTACAAAATAGAAATAAGAGAAAAGATAATGGAAAAGAGTTGAGGTGGTGGGTGAAGAATCTAAACTTTTTGCCCTAACATACATTCATCTTTGATTCTGTATATAAGTTGAGCAGTAAAATAATTTATTTTAGTGTTCTTTCACTCACTTTATATAATAGTGCCACCTAGTGGCTCTTATCTCTTTTTTAACTTTTGGCACACTTTTTTTTTAAATTTATAGGTATTTAATTAAACCTTTATTTTTATTTATTTTTATTTTATTTGGTTTGTCAATTGCTTACAAGATAATAGGTATAAGTAAAAACATAGTTATGAATACATCGATACATATAAGAAAAATAAAAGAAACAATAGGACAGGGACGGTAGGCACATTGGTGCACTTATGCACGCCCCCTACAGATCTCGGAAAGGGGTGAGGTCAATAGTAGAAAGTCTAAGGTTAAAGTTTTTGGGGTTTGGGAAAGAAACCACAGAGTCAGGTAGAGTATTCCAGACATTGATCACTCTGTTGCTGAAGTTGTATTTCCTGCAATCAAGTTTGGTGCGATTAACCTTGAGTTTGTATCTATTGTTTGCTCTGGTATTGTTATGGTTGAAGCTGAAGTATTCATTGACAGGTAGGACCTTGCAATGTATGATTTTATATACTATACTTAGATTGGATCGAAGGTGGTGTAGTTCTAGGTTTTCTAGGTCTAGAATTTCAAGTCTGGTGGCATAAGGTATTCTGCAATGAGTAGAGTAGTGGAGAACTCTTCTTGTGAAATATTTCTGGATTTTCTCAATTGTGTTAATATCAGATACGTAATGTGGGTTCCAGACTGATGAGCTGTATTTTAGTATTGGTCTAGTAAATGTTTTGTACGGTCTAGTTAGTAGTGTAATATTACCAGAGAAAAAGCTACGTAAGATTAGGTTAACAACTCTTAATGCCTTTTTGGCTATGTAGTTACAGTGGGCTCTGGCACTTAGATCATTAGAGATGAGTACTCCAAGGTCTTTGACAGAGTTTGGATCATCAACAACGTCTTGACTATTCAGCCTGTATTTTATTTTCTGATTATTATTTTTTTGCCAATATGTAGGGCAGAGCATTTATTTGTTGAGATTTGAAGTTGCCATTTGTTTGACCATTCTGATACATAGTTGAGGTCTTTTTGAAGGGTAGCAGTATTGTCTGTGGTGTTGAATAGCTTGACATCATCAGCAAAGAGGATGCAGTTGCTCTTAATACGATCACAGAGGTCATTTATGTAGAGTATGAAGAGAGTTGGTCCTAGAACACTGCCTTGGGGGACACCACTGTTGACAGGTACAGAATTAGATAGGATGCTCCCAATCTTGACCATTTGTTGTCTGTTTGACAGGAATGCTTCTATCCAGTTATGCAGGTGTCCAGAGATACCATAAGATTTTAGTTTTAGTAGTTTGTCATGTACTACTGAATCAAAGGCTTTACAGAAGTCTATGTAGATTTCATCTATTGCTTTGCCCTGATCGAGTTGTGTAGTCTATACGTTTTTGCAGTGTAAGAGTTGCAGATTTCAGGATAGATTTTTTCTGAAACCAAATTGTTTATTAGAGAGTAGGTTGTTTGTCTCTAAGTGGAGGATAATGGATTGGTTAATAATTGATTCCATGACTTTACAGGTGACCCAGCATGAAGAGATTGGTCTGTAATTTTCAATTAGGCTGGGGTCTCCCTTTTTGAAGATGGGGATGACCGTGGCTTGTGATCATAGTTTTGGCAAGGAGCTGGTCCTGAAAGATTTTTCAAAGATTATCCTTAGAGGTTCAGCTATGGTAATGGATAGCTTTTTTAAGAATTAGGCACATATTCCATCTGGTCCAATAGATAGAGATGGTTTTAGATTGCGTAGTGCTTTGTCAACATTGTCTTCTGTAAACTCGATATGTATTAGATCATTGTAGTTTTCTGTGGTTTGACTAGGAAATACTGGGCATGATCCATTACTGTTTACAAATACTGAGCCAAAGAATGTGTTAAAGAGGTTGGCTTTAAGGGTGTCATCACACAGTCTTTACCATTAGGTCCTTTCAGGGGTGGCATGGATCTTGAGTCTTTTAGTTTGTTGTTTACACAATTGTAGAAAGTGCTGGTGGAATTGGTGCATAGAAGGTTTTCCTCTTGTTTAATGTGATAATTGGTCCATTCAGTCCTTATCTGGTGGCATAAATTTTTGTATCAGCTTTTGAAGTTGGCAACGTGACCAGTTTTGTTTTTCCGCCAAAGTGATCTCTTTTTGGATTGAAGCTTCCTTATTGTTATGGGTAATCTGTTTTTTTCTGGTTTTTGGAGTTGTTATTGGTACATATAGTTTGATGACTCTTTTGACTTCAAGTAAAAATATGTTGTAATGGTCTTCAACAGTATTGCATTCAGTGAATAGAAATTGCCAATCAAGGGATGAGAGATCATTGTCTATAAGATCATAGTTGCCTTTTTTGAAGTTACAATTGGGGATCAGATCGTTGTGTTGATTTTTGTGTGGACGTATGTTGAGACAAAAGTCAATCATGCTGTGGTCACATAATATCCACATAAACGGCTTGGGATCCTTGAATGCAAATGTAGAGTTTGATGAAAAGCTTTCAGGAAAGTCAATTTTATTTCATTTTTACACTTCTAATTTTCCTTGATGTTTAGCTGTGATAATTGTAAAAGATTAATTAGATAGCTACCAACCCCATACTTTCCCTTTGTATACCACTTTAAATGATGTGATAATTCACATGACCATGCCATCTCTTTTAATGTATCATTATTATGGTTGTTGCTGTTGTTATCTCTTTTATTCATTAAACGTGAAACTCAGTCAACTGAACATTTAAAAATGTTTCACAAATATCATTGACTGGTGCTAATGGTTGATTACAGGTTGCTGCCAGCATCCTAGGTTTATTATTATTGTTATTGTTGTTATGTTGTTGTTGTTTGAAATCATGGTTTTTTGAAGTTTAAAAAAATGTATTAAGTATCTAATAGGCTTATTGTAATTCATCTATAATATAGATATCAATTTTAAAATATTTCCAAAAATTAAAAATCTGGCAAAAATTCAATTCCCTTGTTATGGAGACATCAAGATTTCTTTTAATCTCTTAAAACTAAAAATATGTCTAAATTAAAAGGTTCAATGCCACTCCAATTAAATATTCCAAATCTGCTCTGAATAGATATTCTGATAAGCTTAATACTTTATAGTCCCTGTATCTTTTCTTATTTGGTCTTTATCACTATAAACTCTCATTGTAACAAATGTCCATTAGGACTTCTGCTCAGGAAGAAACACAATGTTTAATACCTGTGGACCTCATTACTCATTTCATAGCCTCACACACCTGTTGACTAACATATGGTTTATTTAGCTGAACAGCTCAGTTGCTTAAGCTACCAGAAAAAAAGACTCAATGGTCTCTATCTTCTTGCCCTACAATGAAAGGTACATGGATGCTCACTTCATATTTAACTTCATGTATATTGTGATATTTTCTTAGATGGAGGAAAAATAGGTGGCTGAGAGGAAGGCAGCACAATGGAAGTAGCAGTGTGTATATTATATAGTGGGGCCTTCTTTATTTTACCTTTGTCTTTATTTTACTTAGTATATCTAGAGGACTCTATGATGAATTATAATACATAAAATATTGTTGTCCATACTGTATTGAATCATTTGGAACAACAGGGAACTTAAGCAAGGCTGTTATTTGTGGATTATAATTCTGCCTTTAACACCATTCTACCCAACAGGTTGTTTCTTAAAATGTCCAATTTGGGTATAAATCAGAAGATTTGTTTGTGGATAAAGGATTTTCTGACAGATAGGCCACAGTCAGTAAGGATGGGATCTCACCATTCTTCTACTCTGAAACTAGGCACAGGAGCCCCCCAGGGTTGTATGTTAAGCCCCTTCCTTTATTCTTTGTACATACATGACTGCAGCCCATTGTATAACACCAACACAATTATTAAATTTGTGGATGACATGACAGTGGTGGGGCTCATTAATAAGAACAATGAGTCTGCTTATAGAAAGGAAGCACAAGGGCTGACACTGTGGTGTAAACAAAATAATCTTACACCTAACACCAAAAAAACTAAAGAACTTATAATTGACTTCAGGAGGAAGAGAGATGTACATTTACCATTGTACATAAATGGTGAGGAGGTGGAGAGGGTTGGTAGTTTTAAATTTCTGGGCACTTATATCTCGGAGGATCTCTCGTGGACTTGGTGTCATTTAAACAAATGCTAACATGCTTGTAAAGAAGGCACAGAAGTGGCTGTACTTCCTGAGAATGCTCAGGAAGATAAATCTATCTCAGTGTCTACTTCTGTCCTACTACCACAGCACCATTGAGTGTTCTGACATACTGCATTCTTGCATGGTATGGGAGAAGCTCTGTAATGGACAAAAAAGCTCTACAGAGAATCATTAAAACTGCCCAGAATATAATTGGGCTCCAGCTATCAGCCCTGGATGACATCTTTGCATCTCGCTGTTTGAGGAAGTTGCACAACATTCTGAGAGACTCTTCCCATCCTGTTTACAATCTTTATGAACTGTTGCCTTCTGGCAGAAGACACAGAACAATTAAAACTTAGACCACACATTTTCTGAATAGCTTTTATCCCAGAGCTATAATTGCACTTAACAATGAACTTAAGGATCACCATCAGTGAGCTGTGTGGATGCTTATGCGTTTTTAGGAGGCAGAAATTTTGGTGTGTGGAGAGGTGTTTGGGGATTGTCATGTGTGTGTGCATGTTGAGTCTGGTCTCTGGGTGTTATGTGAATTTCATTGTATGTATACTGTGTATATACGTACAATGACAATAAAGAATTCAATTCAAATCAAATAATAACTCCAGAATGCAAAGGTAAAAATTCAGGTCTACACCTAAATTGAATTAATATTATGAGTGCCAGACAAGCCTCCAGGGAGGGATGTTCATGAGGTAGTGGGGAGATTCAAAAAGTTAAGATAGCAAAAGCTTTGACACAACCAAATAGGTTCAGGTGTGCAACCATGTTAGTAATCATGTTAGTTAGCAACCATGTTACTTACTATAATTCCTTAAAACTACCCATAGTCTTTGTAGAGTTGGGTGCCCTAGAAATAAATAGATGAATAAATAACAACCAACATGCCCCATTTCCATACTACATATCACATTGTCCAACTACAATAGCTAACCTTGGTGCTTTATTAACCTGGAACTTTGGATCTTGCTTTAATTACTGAATTTTCTCTCTATTTCATAAAGTCTGGGAAATAATGGGTAATTTTAAAAAATTGTTTCCTACATGAAGAACAAAACTATGTTTGTGTGTGTGCATATATACAGACACAGACACACATCAGCTCTTCAAACAGTAGTGATATCCCAGAGAAGGAAATGATAAATAATGGGGATTTTCTTGGTGTCATTTAAACAAGAATTTCTCTGCCTGTCCTCTTAATAAGTTTCAGGTGCAGTTGATTTTGGGCATCTGCCAGAGGAAGCGAAAGCTTTTAAGAGGCTTGAAGATGAAACATGTCAGGGCAGGTAAACAGATGTGTTCCTTTCTTGTAGTTACACAGGAAGAATCTATGCATAAAAAGTGCAAAGATGAAGTAATGTTCACTGATTTGGTCGGCCTTCCTAGTGTCTCACACCTTCTACAATCCTGTTGCCCCCTTGGAAACATGATGAAACCAGAAGTTACGCAACTGATAGAGGGTGCAGGCATGATCTTCAGCTCCACTGTTCTCCCAAGATACCCTTGGACTCCTAGGGTGACTTTCAAGTGTTACAACAGTATACAGAAATGGAAGTATGAGAATGGATTGATAATAAATCCTAGCACTGATGAAGGTAAGTGCAGGAAAGCTCATGTCAGCATTGTTTCTTCCAGTGGGGAAGAATATCTGTCGTACTGCAGTCATTAATTTATGTAGACTATTGAAGGTACTAGTTGCATTAGTCACAGGAACCACATGCTTCTGAATACCAAGAGCTAAGAAAGATAGAAATCTCACATTTGTTCAATTACCTATGAACTTGCAAAATAATCAAGAGGAGTCTTGGTAGCACCTTTTCTGACTAACACATTTTATTAAAACGTATAAGCTGCAGCTCGTGAAAGCTTAAAACCTTTAAATAAAATGTGTTAGTCAGAGAAGGTGCAACCAGACTCCTGGGTTTTTTTGCTAACATAAACTAGCGTGACTTTTCTCCTACCATCTCTGAAACTGCAAGATCCAACAACAATAAAATAAGACAAAAATGTTAGGATAAATCTAGGCCGAGAGAAACAAGAACCTGCTACTGTTCCAAAACCAGCTTAGCAGTTTCTTAAAAGATGTCTTTTCCTTTGAAAGAAACTTTTTTCCTTGCCTTATTTGATGGGTCCTTGAGATTATTTTTTCCCCTCAATTTCTCTTTTCCCCTCAATTTCCCTGTTGGACATGGTTCAAATGTTATTGTTCTTGATTAGATCTATTTATAAGTATTAAATAGACACCTTTCCATTACTCTGTTGTGCTGATACTTCCAGGTTTGAAATATCCACACAGAAAAAGCCTGGAAAATTGCTGACTACCAGAGAAATGATTGTGCAATGAAAACAGTGCACCCAGCTGAATCCTTTGACCCACTCTCCAAGTAACTGTAGAAATACTGGTACATCAGTAACACATTCTGTTCAAGAGAATCTCATCAATATTTTCTACCAACACATGAATGAGTTTTGAAATTTCAACATATTGAATGATGGAAAAATAATGCAGGATATCTTTTTTTTTCTGCGTAACACTCCAAAATAGATGAGTGTAATGTAATAGGTTGTGAAAATAACCATAAGGAATAGAAGGAAGAAGCACAGCCAAGACAATGAAAGATGAAAGAAATCTGAATCCAAAGTAGGAATGTAATTTGACAATTACTTTCTTACTTTCATTTGACCCTCTTTAGTTCTTTTTCGGATAAATGCAGGAGGGGAAAGACACATTCAGAGTTGCAAAATTCTATTACTGTGACCCTATAATAACAATATTCAAAACTTAGATGTTCAAGTCTGGTCTACAACAACATATATAGAAGACTAGTTTGATACCCATACTTTGCTACAAAACAATGTGGTCGGGCTTAGTTTATGCTACAAAACTACTGTGTTTCTCCAACAATAAGGCCTCCCCCAATAGGAAGTCCCATCATGTTTTATAGGCATAAAATCAAATTAAGCCCCTCCCTCCAAATTAAGGCCTATATTAGACATACAAAATAGGGGGAATGGCGGTGGGGGCCTTGCCATTAGGAAGTACCTTTGTTGCATACCCGGATATGGTGCTGCCTGTGTTGACTTTGGTGTTGGTGGGGCACTTCGTATCGGGAGACCTTCCGCCACCGTTGCTTTCCCTTCTCCCCGTGCTGCCGGTGTTTGGTGCAGCCACACATGGCCAGCCAGGGCTCCTCTCTGCAACCGGAACCCGGCAGAGACACTCGGCTTCAGGCGCTCCTGTCACCGCCTTCCCTTCGCCTTTGAAGGCAAAGCCAATTCTTTTAAAAATGATGCCCTACTACCGATATAACAAAGACTCCCCTGGCCGAGAGGGCAGCCCAACCCCACGTGGGGAGGCGAATCTCCCGGGGCTGCAGTGCAAGATCAGCCCACCCCAGGAGAAGTGCCCAGCCGCCATCCCTGCCTGGTGCCGGACAGAGTGCAAAAAGCTTTGCCTGGTGTGCCCAGAGCAGCTGACAGGGAAGCGAGGCTACGGCAGTGCTGCTTCCCTGGCCGGCGGGTCCGGCAGAGAGATCTCAAAGCAGCCCGTCCTTTCCACCATTCACTCAGATCATCCCCATCCCCACACATCTCCAAATGTGCCGGCAGCTCCAAACGCTGCAGCGGCACGGGCATCGGGCAGAGGCGCTCACTTGGTGGGGCTCAGCTCAGAGGAGGATGCGGCGCAGGCCATCGCCTTGCCTCCCTGTCCATGGATGGGTGGGCACTATCACTGCCTCGCGCGGCCTCTCCCAGTAGCCCCTTCGGGTTCAGGCAGGAGGGACTTGGGAAGAAAGCCAAGCTCGGGTTGGCCCAGCTCTTTCACTAGGCAGGTGGGCGTGCACCCGCAGCTCGCTTTCCCAGCTCTGCCCAGCCCGCATGGCTCTGGCGTGGCCCTGGTGGGATGAGTGGAGGGCCCAGTGGGGAGGCACTCACTGCCTTGGTGAGAGTTCCGCTGCACTGACAGGCAGGGACGGCGGCTGGGCACTCCTCCCAGGGTGGGCCGATCCTGTGGCCCTGGGAGATTTGCCTCCCCACATGGGGTTGGGCTGCCCTCTCAGGCAGGGGAGGTTTTGTTGTACCAGTAGTAGGGCATCATTTTTAAAAGAATTGGCTTTGCCTTCAAAGGTGAAGGGAAGGCGGCGACAGGAGTGCCTGAAGCCGAGTGTCTCCGCCGGGTTCCGGTTGCAGAGAGGAGCCCTGGCCGGCCATGCGTGGCTGTGCCAAACGCTGAAAGTAACTGTGGCGGAAGGTCTCCCAATATGAAGTGCCCCACCAATGCCGAGGTCAACATCCAAGCTGTTGCCGCCCACCCGAGGATGCAAGGGGGGGAATTAAGTCACCCCCAAAAAGATGGCCTAGCCATTTTTTCGGGGGTTAAAAAAATAAGGCCCGGCCTTATTTTGTGACAAACACGGTATGTGGTCGGGCTTAGTTTATGGGGAGAAAAATAGGGGGGGGGGGCGAAATTGTGCCTCTGCCTACCAGCATCCATCGGTATTCATCTGGCTAGCGTCCTGTTTGGAAACTGAAACAGTATTTGCTGTATGAGCAAGAAAGAGACAGCAAGAAGCCTGGGTGTGATTTAGCTCAACTGTTCTGTACTAAAACTGATTGGTGCTGTGAAACTAAAACTGAAACTCCTGTCCTCTGCTTGTTTTTTGCATTTGGAACAGATTTCTTTCCAGGTGGGGAGGGGAGTAGAACTCCTTAGCATCAGAGTGTGTTAATAATAATATACAAAATACAAATGCTCCAATGGTCATTTCGAAAAATCCTTTCTTAGTGAGCACCTAGAAGCCAAGGGGAACATAAGTGTCAAATTTCAAGTTTGTAGGCTTTGCGGTTCTGGAGATTTTGTAATGATGCACAAGTGGTATTTCGCTTTTATATAGATAAATATCCTGACCTGCTGTGATAACTTCCTATACTACACAGTGTAGACCTTGTAGATCCTTTTAGCATCAGCAAAGGTTTTAGCACCAGGTTCCATAATTATATTGTGTGCTTCCTATAATCACCCACTGCCAATTGTGATTATTTATAAATGGATGGATGGGTATTACTCCAGGGTGACTGCCAGCTAATCAATCTTTCTTTCTTTCCAAACAAGATTTTTTTTTCTTTTTCAATTATCCCTCAACATCCCATGCTGATCTGATATTACCCACCCTTATAGATTATTTCGGATGAGAACTTGATCCCTTAATTTGATCCCTTAACTCCTTTTCTATAATAAAAATATTAAGAACTGAGTTTACCCGAAATTGATGAATGGCTGTAATCATACAACATGGTAAAAGCTAAACTTGGTTAATGTAACACAAATCGTATGTTCAGTAGCATGCTATATCTTAATGTGAGGACCTAGTTCACACAGGATTCTAATAAAAAGGTTGCTTTTTATTTTGCCTACTTCATTGTGTGAACTCAGCCACCCAGATTTTCCAGGCAACATTTTAAATGGAGCATCCTGACTCTTATGCAGTTCTTGATACTTTTTAAATCATTGTTTGTTCATGCTACTTTTCATAAATAATGTAATGCACACGTATTCATACTGAGCGTTCCATAAGTTTATATAAACAAGAAATCTTGATGTTCAGAGATTCGCAAGGAGTCAAACACAAATGTAGAGTAATAAAGAAAAAAATGATCTCGAGCAATTGGTCTGCATTTGCCAGTTCCAGATACAGCCACTAGATAGCAGAAGATCTTCAACTTGATCTACATCTGTTACTTTAAAAGTTTAAAAATAACTCAAAGCAAATGAAAACAATTTTCAGACATTCCTGCGTGACACACATGCCAACTTGTTCATTTTGTGTTTGGAAATGCAATGGTGGGAAAATTCTTGCTTTAAACTTTTTAAGCTCTTGAATTTTCTATTTAGTAATGTTAATACTACCGTAGAGTAACTTTTCTCTGTAAGGTAATATTTATACACCATAGACTGAATTCTGTTCACTTCTAACATAACTCAAACTGCAAGATAAAAATGTCCTATTAACCATTCTTGCACATTCCTCCTTTTTGTCATGGTTGCTAAAAGAGACACCAGTCTTTAAGTGAAGCATGTGATCATAAAGCAAATCCTGCTTCTCCCATGGACCTTGTTCATTAGAAATTAGCTGGGAAAGTGGCAATTGATGATCACATGACCCTGGGACACTTCAGCCCTCATAAATCCATATCAGGTCCAAATTTTGATCACGTTCCTGCAAGGATGCTGCAAAGGTTATAAGTGTGAGGACTGCTCATAAGTCACTTGTTTTAGTATTCTAGTAACTATAAATAGACACTAAATGAATAGTTGTAAATTGAGAACTACTTGTATCTAAGAAAAAGACAGCAATTAATGCTTGCTTCCATCCAATGGCAGAATAAAAAAGCAAGGAAATCCAATAATTAGGAACCTTCATAAGTAATGAACTGGCAAAACACCAAAGCATTGTCTTGATTAAAGTGGAGTAAAAAGTTAAAATCCAGAAAAATATCTTTTAAAACCAGCTTCATTTCTAGCTGGTTTATACAGAAGAGAAACAGTTGGAGGCTAAAACATATAAAGAATAGTTGCTGGAACTGGATATGTCTAGTTTAATGAGAAGAAGGACTAGGGGTGACATGATAGCAGTGTTCCAATATCTCAGGGGTTGCCACAAAGAAGAGCAAGTCAAGCTATTCTCCAAAGCAGGGGTCACCAACCTTTTGGACCTCTGGGACCACCAAACTCATAATTTGAGTTTTGCCTGATGGTGGCTTGCTGATGGGTGGGAGAGAGAGAGAAAAAGAGAGAAAGAGAGGGAGAGGGAGAGGGAGAGGGAGAGGGAGGGAGATCAGATCTACCCTCTCCCCTCCCCCCCTCCCTCTCTCTCTCTCTCTCTCTCTCTCTCACACACACACACACACACACAGGCAGGGGTGGGATTCAAATTTCTCAACCAGTTCTGTGGGCATGGCCTAATTTGTGAGTGTGGCTTGATGGTCATGTGACTGGCTGGGCATGGCTTGTATGTAAATATTATAAATATTGATGTAAATATTGATTTTTTTTATAAAAAAGAACAACTTTTACCCAGGCAAAGCAGGCAGGCAGATTGAGTTGCTCACAGAATCACAGATTCACTCAGAGATCTATCTTTCTGCCATCATCTACCTGAGTCTGCACTGAATAATAGAAGCTTCAGTCCTAAGGAAGGTTCGGCTCTGCTTAAAAGTAGATCTAAAGGTTAGTTAGAAAGCAAGAAATCCAACGATTTCCTTCTTTCTAGCTAATCTAAATTTCCCGGCACAGTAGAACAGCTGATAGTGGGGTGGGGGGAGGAAAAATAGCAACTTAGCAGGCAAGTTTGCCAGGTAAGGAGTGATTGGCGGGGAGGTCCCCATGTGCCATGTGGGCAGTGCAGCCTTGTGTTCCTGTGCAGCCTGGATTAATTGCTTTGCGGGGTGCTCTGGGGGTGACATTTCTCTGTAGACCATCAGTTGGCAACCACTGCTCCAAGGCACCTGAGGGCAGGACAAGAAGCAATTGGTAGAAACTAATCTAGGAGAGAACCAACTTAGAACTAAGGAGAAATTTCCTCACATTTAGAATAATAATCAGTGGAACAACTAGCCTCCAGAAGTTGTAAATACTGCAACACTGGAAGTTTTAAAGAAGAAATTGGATAACATTTGTCTGAAATGGTATAGGGTTTCCTGCCTAAGCACGGGGTTGGACTAGAAGACCTCCAAGGTCTTTTCCAACTCTTGTTATTCTATTCTAAGTCTACCAAGCCCAGATGGAGAAAAGGGTTAACCCAGATGCTTAATCATGTGATTTGATGGAGAAAATTAACTTTCTCAGACTCAATACTATATACCAAAGAAAGGAAGCAAAGGAAACTGATGCAATCAAATGCACAACTTATCTCATTTAGAAACAGAACTGGCTCAGTTTCGTGGGAAGGATCAAAATGATTTAATGTTTCCTGCTTTGCCAAACTCATTGACAACAGACAATGCCTATCTATTCCTAGGAAACAGGGTGACACTGCAAACTGTGCATTGATTATCAAGATGCAGGCTCTAAACAGAAGAGAATGTACAGTACATTCGGTGAATTCAACAGATTGTGCCAAATTCTAAAGGCAAGCAGCAAGTTTTCATGTGTTTTTAATTGTTACAAAATCTGTGTGTGACTATTTGCTCCTTTGCAAGTGAGACATTAAAATACTCAGAGTTTGCATAACATAGTAAGCTACTTTAAAATAAATCTAGTGTATCTTCCTGAACCAGTCTGTGGGCCAAATTTTGATTAAAGCAGCATGACCAATCTATTTACTTTAAGCTAAGCAAGAAACTTCTATCATTTAGACCCAAAAGGAAGAATTGACTTGAATATATTACTATATTACTATCATCATCCATGATGACCACAAAATACAGCTGTTATTGCTGCATTATCTCTCATTGTCAATGGGGGGAGAAAGCACTGTGGAATAAGTGACTGGTTTTCTACCAGGAACCAGTGAGGGGAAAAAAACTAGAAG
Organism: Pseudonaja textilis; assembly: GCF_049901715.1. Lineage (NCBI taxonomy): Eukaryota > Metazoa > Chordata > Lepidosauria > Squamata > Elapidae > Pseudonaja > Pseudonaja textilis. Next base: position 233,329,862 of record NC_141991.1, on the reverse strand, counting down.
AAAAATTATATGAGAAAAAAGTATTTTCATAAATCTGCAAAATTAAAAGCAAATGTGTTCTTTATACAATTTAACATTTCCAGATTAACAGCAGTAACTGTTTATTTATCAATATATAACCACCACTCAGACTTTTGTCTCTTTCTAACTAGAAACCTCACACTTCTTAACCTAAATTCTGTTTTGTTTGGGTATTTATTTCTCATTATAAAGAACTGGTTTCCTTATAAAGGAAAGATCCCTATTCAGTAAAAGGGATCACATCGCACCACCTCCCTTTATTTGGGTACATCAAAAATCTAGAAATAGTAACATTAAAGGTTTCACAAATTTTAACTCTGAAGTGATGACTAGAATGTTGGTCATTTCTGATTATTTAGCTCAATCGTTTATTTATTTTTACCCAAACTAATTTATATAACATGAAAGCTTTTAGAACTATGTGCTTGTTAGGACAGGGGTGTCAAACTCAATATCATTGAGGGCCTCATCAGGATTGTATTTGATCTTGGAGGGCTGGAGGGGGGTTGTGTCCAGGTGGGCATGGCCAGCTCAATGTCACGTGTCTGGGACACCTGTGGCAGCACAGGCTGTCCCCCCCAGTCTCCATTTTTGGCTGAGACAGCCTCCTGTCAGGCTCTGCCAGGGAAAATGGGCACGCACCCCGAGCTCCGCTTTTGCTGGCAGAGTGCTGAAGGAGACCACCACAGCCAAAAACCAGAGCATATGGGGGCCATGTGCCACCCCACTGAGCTCCATTTTTACTGGCAGAGGCACCATGGGCCAGATCAAAGCATCCCACAGGCCAAATCTGGCCCGCAGGCCTTGAGTTTCACACCCCTATTGTGGAAGTCACAGATTTCATAGCTGAAGATTAGGATAATTAAGGTAATTCTTAGTAGTATAACTTAAGAATTTTTATTTCTTTGTATGCTTACTCTTTCTGAAATACTTGCTGGAATATTATATGAACCTAGGAAGCTGCCGCTTTCTTTTATTCCTGTGTCACTCCTGATAATATGGAATCAAGAAGCATGTTCCTGCTTCTGAACAAATGATTATGAAATGAAATAAACAAAATATTAAAAAGTTATGATATTTATGTAGTTACTTACCAAGCACATCTAAATTATATAAAAGTAACCAAAATATCTCTTCAATCCCCACATGTCACAACTTTTGAGCACCCCTAATGTTTGGAAATTGAAAGTTGAAAAATTTGACATGCCCTAAACTTGACCTTTCTGGTCACCTATAGTAATTAAATGCTCACTTAGAATCCAGGATATAATTTGTGGAAGCATGCATTCGATGATAGGTATTAAAGTGAAATTGGATGCTTTTACTTTTGTATTATATGCACCAATATGCTGCAAACTAGGACTGGCCGTAAGTTTTATGCCAAGGTTAGAACTGTGATCTAAACCTACCAACCTATGATTAGTTGTTCTAGGCTGTATTTAGTGGAATGAATGGAAGGTCCTCTATTTAATAACACTAAAGAAACATCTTCCTCTGCTAGAATTCAGTTCTCTTTGCTTTTCTCATTGGCTTGTGGATAACAGGGGCTGGTTATATTATAAGTGAAGTGATAAGTCTCTGCAAACACTACAAATACTTTTCTTGTGACTATAGTATAGTTAGCTGCTATGGTTCCCCATGATTACATTATTTAAATAATGGATGACAATAACTCTTGTAAAAACACTCATGTATGCAGTCTCTAGGTATATAGGAAATAACCTATAAAAATTTTAAGTACATAAATTGTCCTTATTCATAAATGTAAGCCTCAGGTCTTTATAACTTTTCTGAGATTTTGAAAAAATATTGTTTTCTTAATGAGAACATTGGTGTAGCTCAATTAATTGCTTACAACAGGATTTTTAAAATAATTTTCTTGTCCAATAAACTTCAGCTTCTGTTCGTTCTGGATTCTTCCTTGCCAGGTAAACAATCTGTTCCTATTCCATTAGTCATAGATTAGGTTTACATTTACACTTAGAAAGACAAAGGGTTACAGTTAGCTGGTAAGAAATAAGAACAAGCAATGTTGTCTTTATGACCACAATGTGCATAACAAATTGATGCAACGGAAATTTTGCTGTCCCTGAAGTGTGTTGCAGAGACTGTAAGTGCTATAACTTCACTTCCATATATAGAGAATGCTAAGGGCAGAGCCCAGGATAAGTAAGTAGTTCTCAGACTTTGACGCAAAGAGCTGGACAGTAAGTTCTGGTAATTTACAAATAGAACAAATAGAAAATTACTATTGCTTTAAGCTTATTTCACTTTCTCAGCTTCCATCTTTTTTTAATAGGGAAAGTTGCAGGTCTTAGCTTTCTTTTTCTTCTTCTTGCCTGCTATTGGAAAGTTGTATTTCTCTGCTGGTTTTGCTAGTTCAATTGGCAGCAACTTCACTGGATTGCTCAGCACTTTGAATACAGGCTCAGGGCTGGCCATTTTGATCCTGGATGAAATATTACTATTAAATTTGCCATGATTAGGAAGATTTATGATTTGACAAGAACGGAGTACCAAGCTAACGGAAAGAGGGAGTGGCCCAAATATGTTTTATTACTAAGGATAAGGAATGGTAACATCACAAAGTTTTTTGCACCATGCCTACCCTTTCTCTGTGGCCTGCTGTCTCTGGAACACTTTGTCTCGCAAGGCCAGCCTCCTTCTACTGCCTGTGCTAACTAGGGTCAGCTAAGAAAAAGTAGTAGGAAATGCAGAATCCAAAATACTGGTATAATCAAAATGGTGAAAGGATTATATTGCTTAACAAGTTATTTCTGGCTCAGTTCAATGTCAGTAATATTTACTTGGTCAATAGTCAGCAGAATTTAAATGAACAAAACAAACAAAAACACAGTGAAGCAAATAAATACAATAATATACTAACAGCTAGCAAAATAAATTACACAATATAACCCTAACCCTAAACATAACTCTGGCTCAGATATAATTCTCCTGTTCAACTGTAATATGGGTTATAATAAAAGCCTGAGAGCAACATGCAGATCCTAAACTTTTTTCTAAAACCACCAAATCCCTGTGAAATTAAAACGTTTTGTGGCAGATGTAGTGTGCCATAACAAGCACATGTCCTGAACGGCAACAGTCTATCAAAGGAAAGGAAAAGAAACATGGCACATCTCAGCCTGACCCATGTGGAATATGTGGGGTCCAATTCTCAGAGACTTCCTGGACAAGTCCCTGCATTTTTCCTGGCGAGGATTTTCAGAAATGGTTTGCCATTATCTCCTTCCTAGGGTTGACAGAAAATGATTGGTCCAGGGTCACTCAACTGTCTTTGTACCTATAGTGGGATTAAAACTCACAGATTCCCAGTTTCAAGCCAGATACCTTAACTACAACATTAAAGTGGCTCTTAAATGTTTATAATCCGGTACTACACCCACACTTTACATAATTGCTCCCACCCCTAGCAGTCCTTAGCCCCACACCCTACCACATGCTTAGAATGCCCCTTAGCCATCAGGATACCCACTACTCACTACTATTTCAAAGGTTTAAGCTGAAAGAATTAATTTTTTTAGACTAATGAAGTCACACAAAAAGGCTATGTAAACAGGCAACCTCAAGTTCCCCATTCTTGGAGACCTGCTTCTTCATAGGTTCAAAGGAAGGAAAGCTGTTAGAAGGAAAATGTAGAGTATCAGGGAAGCAATCTTGAGGGAAATAGGCAAGAACCATTACATAATCAGGGCAAAAATAAATCCTTCAGTCTTGGGAAACAAGGGTGTAATCAGAATGGATTTAGACAGGGTCATCCCTGATTCAGTGGGCTATAATAAAGAGGGGAGGTAAAGCACAGTCAAATTTGTGAGGTTCTATTATTAAAATTTACCTCAATAAAGTATATTTCTGGTCTTTCTGTGAAGTGTCTTTCCTTATCTGAAAAAAAAAAAAACTAGAAAGCTAGAAACTCCCTAAGTTATAAAGACATACGTTTACACGCTAATGCGCCTGTGTCTGTTGATAACCTTCAACTCGGCAAAACAGGCAACAATTTTTAAACCAAGATACCTCAAATGGTCTAAATTCAGACTATTTCCAAAATCCAGGATGCATTACACCTGTGGGAGTATCCAGTGATGGGACTCATATTTTTGTTACTACTGGTTCTGTGGGCGTGGCTTGGTGGGTATGGCAGGGGAAGGACACTATGAAATCTCCAGTGAGAGGGGGTATTTGCCGGTTCTCAAAATTTCCACTACCATTTCTCCAGAACTGGTCAGAACCTGCTGAATACCACCTCTGGGAGTATCCATACCCTCATTGCCATTTCCCTCTGGGTGCTGGTGGGAAGTCTTGATGGCTGGGTGGAGAGTCTCCACTTGGAACCAAGGGCAAAATTTGAAATCCCTTAAAAGTGGCAGGTAGAAGGATGAGAAGGATGAGGGAGTGACTTGGATACCTGCTGGACAAGTAGGGCTGGCTAGGAGTGTGTCAACAAATGAGCATCTTTCTCCCTGGAAGGATGGATCCCTTTGGGGACATGCTTGGATGGAAAGCATGGGTGCAGTTTTCCTTGTGTTCCATGGCTCTCTTAATTCCCTCTCCCCTGGCAATGTGACAGGTGGAGGAGGAGGAGGAAGAGGAGGAGAAAGAGGAGGAGACTTCACCAAGGTTCTGTTGAAGTTTATGAAGTTAGTGCAAGCCTACATTATATGTGGAAAGATGGATAACCCAATAGTCACTGGCTGTCTAGTGTATTCTAAATGGAAAATAGGTCACTTGTTGGAATTATTTTAATGCAATAAATTTTGTAAAAGAGAACTTTGTAAAAACTATGTTTGGAGAAGAATCATTTTCAGTTTAGACAGCCATCAATGACTTTAATAAAATAATTCTCCCACTGTATAAACTTGCCTTATATGTTCTCCGTTCACATAGCACTTAGTCATTAGAGAGTACAGGAAGTCTCCAGTTAGGAACTGCTATGGGGACAGAAGTTCCTCTGCTAAGCAACTCATTAGTAAAACAAAATATCACATGACTGTGGCAATTTACAATAGCAGTTCTGGTTGTAGTCATTAAGCACAATTTCACATGACCAAGACTTACAACTTCCTGCTGATTTCCCCACTGATTTTGTTTTTCAGAAGCCAGCAGTGAAGGCCACAAATGGCAATCACACAACCATGTGATGCTGCAACTGTCATAAATGCACATCCTTTGCCAAACACCTGGATCATGATCATGTGACCACAGGCAATGGCTTCAGTTTGGGGACCCATTGTAAGTCTCTTTGCTCAGTGCCTTTGTAACTTAAAAGTCATCACTGCGTGGTCACTGAGGACTATCTTCTTCAGAACCAAATCTTCACAAGGATAATAGCATGACCCTGAAAAATACAAAGTGATACAGCAGTCTTTCTGTGTTGCCATTTTCAGGATTTGTTATTTTTTAAAATGCTTTAATTTCCAAAAATCTGTAATAATTTATTTTGTTCTTTTCACTGTTTGTTTCTATGTTTATTCTGCTGCTGCATATTTCAGCCCTAGTCTTTAATTTTTCTTTAGTGTTTTTTAACAAGCCTTCTGATGAAGCAAGAAGCAAGAAACAGACTCCTTGCAAAGGAAAACCCCTCTTTATTTATACTTTGGGAATTAACTGCATTCATCAACAGAAAGTCCTGCAAGAAGTTAACTGAAACAATAATCCTGATCAGCTCATTATGATAAAAGCAAGGCTCTGAGCTCCCAGCTGCAAGGCTGCAAATTAAGTCAGAAATAGACAAACCTCCTTCTGACAAGGCCGTCTTTGTCACATGAACACACAGGGAGTATACTTTCTAGAAATGCAAATGGTTGACTGCTACAACCAAACCACTTTCCTTTCCTCCTATTTATTCCCCAGCCAGGGAGGGCCCATTCAGCATCCATGTTAGTTTTGCTTTTCGAGCAGACTCATTGTCGTTCACCTCTCCCATCTGCTCTGCACATATGTACATCTGGAACAGGCCCCAGCTGTTCCTCTTCCTCACTCATCTCTGACTCCACCGGCAGTTGCCTCTCAGGCTGGGAAAAGCCCTGACTCTATCTCTGTGTCTGACACTGAGTATCCATCAGAGCCTTCCCTAGGCTCCAGAACTGGCCCAAGTTCTTCCACAACCTCCTCATCATCTGAATCTGGCAGGCCACAACAATATTAGCACCAAAAGCTGAAGTAAATAACTTTAATATATGATATATGTAAAACTAGTAAGGACCTATAGTACATTTGTTCTGCATAGGCAGCCATAAACTTTGCATTGGAAGTTGTGTCTATACAGGCAATAGTGATAGGTGAATTAATCATAAAGGAACAGAATGCAAAGATTGGAAAGAGTCTATCCAGTAAATAGGTGTTTTTCAACCTTGATAACTTTAAGACATGTGGACTTCAACTCCCAAAAAATTTCCCCAGCCAGTTTTGCTGTCAACCATAGGATTGAATCCTGAGTTTCATTTTGTGGCAGTTTTCTGACTGAATGCTGTTTTCCTGACATTGCTGGACAGAAAGCACAGAGAAACTATAGTGTATGAATAAAAAGTGTGAGTATAAACAGCCATAATACAGCTATACAAAGAAAATCTTCCATGCCCTTCCAGACCAAAATTGATTTCCAGAATATTATACAGTACATTATTGTCACGAGCATGTGAACATTATGGTCCTGAATACATGCATCACACAGCCCAGCCTCCTTTGTATCATCATCACCCTGGCTAACACAACCCTCATGTCTTCCACACAAAAAATCCAAATTAAGTGCTGTTCCCAGATCCAAAAGACTGCCCACCCCTGTTCCATGTTGATTGGAATCAGCTCAGTACCCAATAACTTTCTCAGAAAATCCTTGGGAAAAGATTATCATTTTCTAAGAGTTATTTCTCACTTCAAATAAATGTTAACTGTCCTTTAATATGCTTACCAGTCCCTGGGTAATTTTATAAAGTATATTAAAACCAATCGAGATCCAAAATCAACATATGCCTGGAACATATGCACAACTCCACTATTTGAGCTGATGATACAAAAAAAACAATACATGCTGACATTTTCTGACATTTCCCGCACTATTTTGGCACAATGCTTCTTCCAAATTTCATACTTCCAAAACTCTTTGCGAACTGATGGGATAAGGATCATTTTTATTTTAAAAAAGTATGCAGCTTTTCATAAACGGTTAAGCATAAAAAAAAAACTGCGTGTAGAAAATGTCCATGGAAAATGATAAATTTTCTTGTAGAACCATCTTGTACAGTTTATCATGTATAAATTTGGCCCAGTAATAACACAAAGAATGTAAAGGAATTCCTAGAGAACTCATCTAGACTTATTCTATCTTTAGTATAACAAAAAGTAATTAAAGAAAATTTGATGACTGTCTAGCTTCCATCTGTTATAATACAGGATCTGATCAGAACTAGGAGTGTTGATTCCCTCCAAATATTTCCCAGGCAGAATCCTTCAGCTCCTACAGCATTTATTCTCATCAAATCAGCCAAGATTTCCACCCACGGCAGGACCTCTGAGGAGTAGATTCCTTCCCTTCTGTGGCAACCAATAACAAAAAGAATTCCCACCTCTAATTGTAACTCTATTTTTTGCAGCTGTTACTTGTTAGGAAACACATACAGGATATGAACAGTTAGCCACAGGTACAATAGAACTGTCAACAATACTAAGCTATTGGATGGAGTATGCTTCCAAAATCCAGTACTTACTGCACGAACCACATGTCTTCGCTGCCCCCTCATTTCCCATTTTCACAACCGTGCTCACTGTATTTTATTCTTCCTTATAGTCATATGTACTCTTTTTCTCCCCACCTCCATCTATGTTGGATAGCCACTTATCACAAATACTGTAACAACAGCACTGGCCAGAGGATTAAACCATATTATCTCCAAAATTCCTTCTAATCTTTACGTGTCATGGTTGTATGATAATCGTAGAACTTCTTTCTTCTTCTGTGCTGACTTGGCTCCAAGAAAACTAAAATTCAGTAGCCTTCTTATCACTTTATTTGCATCCTAGAAAAAGCCATCCATCTTTTCTGTTATTAAAAAGAAAGTCCTTTGCATATGTGCTCTGTTTACATTGGCATTAAAATTATATCCACCTCCTATTGCTTGTCACCAAGAATTAGTGTTCAGAAACACTTCTCATGGTTTCCTCAGCAAATGACAAAGCAATTGAGGTTCTGGACTATTTCATGCAACTGTTCCCCACTGAAGAGGAGGTCTTAAAACTCATTTTGAATTAAAATATATTAGGGCTACAGTTTGATAAGTTGCTATTAACAAAAGGAAAATGAGACAGTTCATTTACCTGTGCACTACCCATAAATAATCACTTCTGATGCTCTGTGAGCTTTTTAAGATATCTCTCCTAAATTTCTTAATATAACCAACACTTTTGGAACTTACTATAAATAATAATAAAAAAATGTTCCCGTATCCTCCTCTTTCATGGTTATAGCCACCTAAGTGGCTGTTTTCACACTAGAACTACATAGAATTTATGGTTGAAGCAAAGATGTATTTATTTGTTTATCTTTCAAATGAATTTTGTTTTTATTATTCTGCCTTTATTCTCCTTTTCCTATCAAGCTCTCCTTGAACTAAATCCTTCTTTTATTACCAAGAGGAAATGTGTTCTATGATGGCCTATCTGTTTTAGTATCAAAACAAATCTCTTGTTATTTCTCTTTGTTCTGAGAACCGATTCATCATAATGGAGCATGAGTATCCATGTTCCTTAACTAATCCTTCATGCACCTATGATTGGAGTCATTAAGTCCACTCTTCAAGCCTTAAAAGGCCAGTTTGAATGCACTTCAATGCTTTGCTGTAATCATTTTACAGGGCTTGCAGTGGGCATCAGAATAGCTATCAGGGGAATGAAGTTTGCTGATACACTGCGCCCATAAAACTGACATTTAGTTTCTATGACCTAAAAGCATTTGGGAAATTCAGACAGCAGAAATGCAATATAACTAGGAGAAATATGTATTGTATTCTTCAGCAGGAGTTTAAAGCTGTTTATTCCTTCACTTAAGTCCATTATCAAACAGTGACAACAAAAATTCTCATCAAAAGGTTTTGCATGTGTTATAAAGCATCATTTAAAAGGAGAGGAATTGAAGCTTTTTGGAAAGTCTGGGCTCCTCCACATGTCTTTCCCAGAAGAAAGAATAGATATTATGTCCAGTTGAGAGATCAAGCAATGGAGGGTGCAGATAGGCTTACTTGCTGCATAGAAGCTGCTGGTGTAACTTGGCTCCAACAGTTCACTAGTGCAAAATTACATCAGAAGCTGCTAAAACTGGCTAATGACTTATGAAAGTGAACAGTGTTCAGATAGAAAGTTACAATTAACCAAAGAATCTTCAAAGAATGGCTGCCAGCACAACCAGATCCCAGAAGCACTGCTAACAGCCACTTTTTATATTACTGTTAAATTGTATATATTTTTTATATTATTGTTAAACTGAGGAGAGAAGAGTGAATGGCAATAGTGTCTTGACTGCACCTACCAGTCTGGTCTGTTAGCATACCTCCAAAGACTGAACAGGAAGTGTTATGTCCCTGGAACTTGAAGAAGTTCCCTCTCAGGTCCGTTCGCGCTGCGGGGGCGGTTGCCCTCTCTCTCATTGGTTGGTTCTTCCCAGCAGCCAGCTATAAAAGCAGGCTGCGGGGTCCAACCAGTTGCTGATCGCTGCGAGCCAGTCCCAGGCTTGGCAAGCACGTTCAGTCCTTTATTATTCTAATAAAGTATTGTTGCATCCATGCCCTGGTTCAGCCTCTCATTACCCAAACTTAACACTGGCGACGAGGATGGGATGGCTACCAGAGGCACAATGCAACCGCTGAATCACTAGCCGCCGATCCGTAGCCAGAGAGAACGATCGGCAGGCGATAGAGCAAACGCTGATCCGCAGCCAGAGAGAGCGGTCAGCAAGCAACGAGAGCGAACGCTGATCCGCAGCCAGAGAAAGCGGTCAGCAAGCAACGAAAGTGAGAAGCGCTCTGTAGCCGCTTGTTAGCCAAGCTACAGGTAAAGTGAAGCGCTGCAAGCCGCAGCCGCTCGTTTCTTTAGGCGCGAAATTCAAACGGCTGTCATTTGAATTTCCGCCCTAAAAGTACAGCGCGTGCTGTATTACAAGTCACTGACGCCACGCAGGCGCGATTTCGAACGCTGCCAACGACCGTTGCAGCCTAACCTTGTGTTACCCAGAGAGAGAGAGAGCTGTGAAAAGCCTCTCAGAGCTGAAGTCACTTGCCTGCCACAGGCACAAAAACCGTCCTGCTGCTGCCCCAGAGAGATTTTTTTTCAACAGATTATCCAGCCTGATTTTTTTGTCATCATGAACTCCAACCCAGTTTTCCCAGCATTCAAGCCGGATGAGGAGAAGTGGGAGTCATACAAGAATCGCTTTAACCATTACATCGACACAATTGGGTTGGCTGATGCAGGGGAGCACAGGAAAAAATCATATTTCCTGATCTACTGTGGAGCCATCGTCTTCGATACTGCCACGGCACTCGTGGCTCCACGTGAGTTAAAAAACGTTCCCTGGACAGAACTGTTAGAAATCCTCACTAACCACTATTCTCCTAGGCCCTCACAGATTGCCAGGCGGTTCACTTTCCGAATGAGGAAGCAATCAGACAAAGAGACCATCAACCAGTACATGGCTGCCCTCAGAACCGCAGCTCTCCATTGTGGGTTTGGGACCTACCTGGAGGACATGCTCCTCGACCAGCTAGTCTGCGGAGTCAAGGACCTTCACCTCCAAAGGCGCCTACTTGCTAAGAAGGACCTCAACCTCGCGCAAGCCGCCGAGGAAGCCCTGGCAGCAGAACTGGCAGCACACTCAGCCACCGAAATCCAAGGTCCTGCTTCCAAGCAAGGTGCAGTTTCAGTCCACTCCGAAGAGGTGGCCATAGAGGAGGACCCCAGCGATGCAGCCGACATCCACCGCCTCGCCCACGCCAGACATTCGCAGGTAGGAGCCAAGCAGGAAAGCGTCAGTCCACCCAAGCACATCACCCTGTGCCTATCCTGTGGTGGATCACACCTGAGGACCACCTGCAAATTCAAGGGAGCCACTTGAAACATCTGCCACAAAAAGGGGCACATCGCTAGAGTCTGCCAGGCCGCTCACAGCTCGGCACAAAGGCACCCCTCCTTTTCACAGTCTGGACCCCAAAGGCAAGTATTGAACTGTCGCACTCACCACCATGCTAAGCACGCTTGCCATGCCATTAGTAAAATCTCTCTCTCCGTTTTGTTAGAAGGTAGACCTTGTCGCATGGAGGTTGACACGGGTCAGCGCTCTCAATTATCTCTTGGAGCACCCTCAAGAGACTACAGCCCAGTCTATCCAGGAACCGGCTCCAGAAGTGCCAGTTTAGCCTGAAGGACTACCAGGGAAGGACATTCCTGTAATCGGCAGAGGCAAGTTTTCTGTTAATTTTAAAACTTTCAAAGGCCACCTACCTCTAGTGGTAGTTAACGGAAACCTCCCCACACTCTTGGGGCTTGATTGGTTTCCCCATCTCGGCCTAGGGTTGACAGGAGTCCATGCTGTCTCAACCTCAGACACTGACTCCTTATTCGCTGACTACTCAGACGTATTCAGCAATGAACTGGGGTGTTATAACGGTACCCCTATCTCATTCTCAGTCGACCCCCAAGCAGTCCCAATCAGGCTAAAACCTCGTAGAGTTCCATTCGCTATTTGGCCTAAATTAGATGTGGAACTGGATAAATTATTAAAACAAGGGGTCATTGAGCCAACAGATTTCGCCAAATGGGAGACGCCCATTGTCACACCCCTCAAAAAGATGGTAGCCTGAGAATTTGCTCGGACTACAAAACCACAATTAATAAGTTTTTACAAGTTAGCGCTTACCCAGTGCCCGTCATTCAGCATTTATTACACACTTTTGAACCTGGCAGCATTTTTGCCAAATTGGACATGTCTCAAGCGTATCAACAGTTCCCTGTTGACAACCAAACAGCGGAACTCCAGACCATTGTCACCCACAGGGGTGCTTTCCGGTGCAAGCGTCTCCAATTTGGCATAAGTGTTGCCCCAGGCATTTTTCAATCCCTCATGGAGCGGATTTTACAGGGCCTCCTGGTGTAGTGCCCTACTGATGACATCTTAGTCTCGGCCAGGGACAGACCCCAACTCTTCCAGAGAGTTCGAGCAGTGTTAGAGAGGTTCAGACAGCATGGCCTCAAGTTAAAAAAGAAAAATGTGCCATTGCCACTAGACAGGTGGACTTTTTGGGTTATAAAATTGACGCCTCAGGCATTCACCCCCTGGAGTCCAAGGTTAAGGCAATTCACGAGGCACCCACGCCAACCTCCAAAGTGGAACTGCAAGCCTTCCTGGGGCTATTGAATTTTTACGCGTCGTTCCTGCCCCATAAAGCATCTGTGGCGGAACCCCTACACAGACTTTTGGATAAAAAATCGGCTTGGCATTGGGGACACAAGGAAGACTCCGCCTTTCGTGCAGTCAAATCACTACTCACGTCGGAGGCGGTCCTTATTCAGTTTGACCCCAACCTTCCATTAGTGTTAGCAGCGGACGCATCCCCTTTTGGAATTGGGGCAGTGTTAAGCCACAGGCTCCCCAATGGCTCCGAGGCCCCCATCGCTTTTTTTCCAGGACGCTCTCTGCAACAGAGCGCAATTATAGCCAAATCGATAAGGAAGCTTTAGCAGCTGTCGCAGCTGTGAAGAAATTCCATGAATTTCTTTTGGCCACTTTTTCGAGCTGGTCACGGATCATAAGCCTCTCCTGGGTCTACTAGCTGGTGACAAACAGACCCCTCAAGTCCTGTCTCCTAGAATGACAAGGTGGACTCTTTTCCTAGCGGCATACTCGTATAGACTCACACACCGTCCAGGTAAAACACTGTCCCACGCAGACGCCCTCAGCCGCTGCCCCCTGCCTGCTCCAGCTGAGGATCCTGCACCGGTCCATGCTATCTTTGAGGTCACCCAATTGGACCTTCCCATCACTGCCCTTGACATTGCTGCCAAAACCAAGGCAGACAAAACAATCGCCCAGGTACTGGACTGGGTGAGGAGGGGGTGGCCGGGCGGTGATGTTGAAACCAAATTCACGCCTTTCAAGACCCGCCTACAGGAATTATCCAGTTTGCAGGGCTGTTTGCTGTGGGCACACGAGTGGTCATCCCGACCTCACTGCGCACCCGAGTTCTGGAGGCGTTGCACGAAGGACACCCTGGCATCGTCAGAATGAAGGCATTAGCACGCAGCTACGTATGGTGGCCGGGCCTCGATGAAGACATCAGCAGATGGGTAAGCTCCTGCCATCCCTGCCAGGAATCCCGTCCATCCCTCCAATTGCCACCCCCACTAAGTGGGAAAGCGCCAGCGCACCGTGGTCCAGGATTCACATCGACCTAGCAGGCCCGATGCACGGCAAAATGTTCCTGGTGATCGTGGAGTCTTACTCTAAGTGGATTGACGTGGCACATCTATCCACAACCACCACGCAAGCGATTACCAAGGTATTGACTCGCCTGTTTGTAACACACGGGCTACCAGACTCTATAGTTTCCGACAATGGCTCCCAGTTCGCATCAGCAGAGTTCAGCCATTTCGTGCCAACCTGGGCATCCGCCACATCTTCACGGCTCCCTTTCATCCTGCCAGTAACGGGCTGGCAGAAAGAGCCGTTAGGACCACTAAAGAGGCTCTAGCTAGGTTCAGTAAGGAAGACTGGCACCACAAACTCTCCCGCTTCTTGATGAGCCAGCACTCAACCCCGTGCACAGTCACTAATAAGTCCCCGGCTGAGCTCCTGATGGGTAGACGCCTGCGGACTGTATTGGACAGGCTTCACCCACATTACTGCCCTGACTCTCCCCTCGTTTCCACATCGGGGTTAGGCATTTTGTCTTACAGGAACCCGTGTTTGCGAGGAACTTCGCTGGTGACCCTCTGTGGATCCCAAGCGAGATCGTGGCCATCACCGGACCCAGGTCGTATCGAGTCAGACTGGAGGACGGCCGAGTCTGGAGAAGGCACGTGGACCAGCTGCGAAGCGCCACGACACCCTCGTTAGCGGTGACTCAGGGTTACAGACCGGAACGAGTCCACAGCATCAACCCCACATCAGCACCAACTCCGGTGACCTGCTTACACCAGCAGCCGAGCCAGGAACCGAACACGGACCACGACCTCCAGATGGCCGACCAGTCCGAACCAGTCAACGGGAACACATCCCCAGAGACCAACCCTTCGAGTCCCGAGCCAGCCCTGACCGAGGGACGCGCTCGTGACTCCCTACCGATCCAACCCTCTATTGCAGACTCTGAACTGACAGACAACTCACCAGAGTTGCGCCGCTCTGGGCGCCAGCACAAGCCTCCAGCGTACCTCAAAGACTATGCGTGTTCGCATCTGGGGGAAGGGGTGTTATGTCCCTGGAACTTGAAGAAGTTCCCTCTCAGGTCCGTTCGCGCTGCGGGGCGGTTGCCCTCTCTCTCATTGGTTGGTTCTTCCCAGCAGCCAGCTATAAAAGCAGGCTGCGGGGTCCAACCAGTTGCTGATCGCTGCGAGCCAGTCCCAGGCTTGGCAAGCACGTTCAGTCCTTTATTATTCTAATAAAGTATTGTTGCATCCATGCCCTGGTTCAGCCTCTCATTACCCAAACTTAACAGGAAGAATAAAGTTTAATGCCCCCCCGCAACATCTCTCAACTCCCAGAACACAATGAACATGCAATGCTACCATAGTCTTGGTTACCGAATCAGAATGAAGGTTTTTCAATTAGATTCCTCATACACAGAACACAAAAATTTACAATATGTCCCAGATTGCATGGTACGGGGGAAAAATACAAGAGAAAGTAGCATGTAAAATGATAACAGACTGCCTTTTATATGAAAATGTCCATTAATTCATGATACATAGAAACCTCTTAGATGAATCTTAACATTACAGAAAGATTCTGCTAGGAATCTGAATGTGGAATGTCTGCATCCTTCGAAATGGCAGAGCAGTACATTTTTCCAAAGAATTTAAGTATGTCCTAGAACGAAAATGTATAGGATAAGCATGAAAGACAGATTCTCTGTGGAAATTTTATTTGGTGTTTGGAGTATCACTCTTTTGTTTTTTTAAGAACTACAATAAATATTAAAAAAAATCTGAGAATTTTCTTTAACTTTCTGGAAGGCAGTTTACTCTGTTGAATTGGATAAATTGCCATGATCTGCAAAGACTGTTGTTATTCTTATAATCATAAAATGCCCAGGTTAATCAAAATACACATGAAAGTAAATTAAATTGAATTAAAACACAGATTCAGTAATCCAGTCAATAAAGATGCATAGCATGAGCCTATTCTCCAAATGCTTTCTATAAGAACTCCATTTTACTAGCCCCCAGAAAGCTGTCAAAGAGGCACAAAACTATCTTCTAGGAGAAAGCTTTCCCACTGGACAGATGCCACTACTGAAAAACAGCATCTCCAGGCATTATCCATCACTTACAAAAGGTGAAACCATGTTTCCTGCAAAAAAACAAATTGGAATTGTTTCCTTTTGGAAAATGCAGCTAAGTATTATTGTTGTTTAGTTGTCACCATGATCTACGTGGACTTCCAAAGGTTTATAATAAAAGAAACACTATAACTGGAAACATCAACATAATTATTTTACTGGGGATCTTCACTGTTTCTTTTTTTTCATTCTTCTGGAGGTTATGTTGGATTGCAATCTTATCTTGCATGGGACAGAGATATCAACTGTCCAGTTGCTTTGCCTTTTCAAAAGTTGGCCAGCTATGTTAGAATTTTGCTTTGCTGTTAAGCTCTATTGTATATTCAATAGCTTGACATGCCTGTTTTGTATCTTTTCTTGGCAGCCGAAAACCCAAAAGTAAAACAAAAACAAAATGGAGGAAACAGGAAAGGCCAGCTGAATTCTGAACAGTTTTAAAAGCCAGAATTATAAATTAGAATTCATATGTCTTTCAGGGCACGTGGAAGAATTT
The DNA here is from genome assembly GCF_049901715.1 of Pseudonaja textilis. Classification (NCBI taxonomy): domain Eukaryota; kingdom Metazoa; phylum Chordata; class Lepidosauria; order Squamata; family Elapidae; genus Pseudonaja; species Pseudonaja textilis. The sequence continues at coordinate 233,313,791 of NC_141991.1, read as the reverse complement.
TTTTAAAGTTGAATTTTATTTTGTGTTACATTATGAATAGTTTTTATGAAGAAGTAAAACGGAATGTAGCCTAGCACTTCATTTTACAGAACGTGAAACAAAATAATGAGAAGTTGTGAAAGATGTCAGCTAATATGATCCAAAAATGAAGGGAGGGGTCTTTGCCATCTTGCAGATTTTTACTTCCATATCCCTGAATGCTCCTGCCCATAAGCTCCTGAATTTAAAAAAGCAACCTCCCATAAAAGAAGAATTATCAGATAGCTCTCTTACCATGTTTCAGCAAATGTATTAGTAAATTATGGTACCTTCTGGTAAATATAATAATGTTGCTGCCTCTAATGGAAGTGAATCCCAATAAAGTGAGACATCAGGGAAAGGGCAGCCAAAATAATTCCACTAACTTCGCCAGTCTTTGAAGCTAAGAGAACCTTAGAAACTGGCGGTGATACAGATACACCAGGCCAAATCAGCCGAGAAGTGACTAACAGATGGAGGAAAAGGAGATCACAGTAGCCTGAAGTGGCCTGTAGAGCTGGGCAGTTCTCAACTGCTGATACATCATTACTGAGGAAGTATATGGCAAATACTGTGTTAGGAAACAACACTTGTCAACTAAAAATGAATTTAAATGGCCTTTGTTTTGAGATAAAGACACAAGACAAAGAGTCCAGTTAGCTGTTTGTTTTTTTTGATTTTTTGTTTTTTTGAAGCTTCGTTTTTTTATTTATTTTTCCATTTTATATAGCTAAAACTGACCCTGGTAGCAACGAAGCTAAAACAATTTAAAAATGCTAAAACAATTATCAATATTTTAAAAAACTATAAAAGCTGCTTTTTAAGTGGCCCAATAAATCAGCCTAAAACAGTCTTCCCCGTGCTTTTCGGACCCACAGTAGAGTACTGCACAGTAGAGTACTGCAATCCAACCTGCAATCCCACCAGAAACAGCCCCTCCATTTTCCCTAAGACATGCCTAGCCAACTCTGCCATGACCAGCTCAAACAAGCCCTCTCTGGTACAAAAAGGCCAGGTCACAACCCCCTAATTACTTTGGCCAGAGTGGCTTTTCTCTATCTATTACCAAGGCCACCTGGTAAGCTCCCTTCCTTCTCAGAGCTCTGGTAAAACTGTAATTCACTAGCCTGATCTGACTAGACCAGTCTTGTCTTGCCTGGGTCTACACAAGTGGTTATCAATAGCTGTTTGGAAAAAGGGGATGAAACCATGTCCCTACATCAACTCTGCTTGGACTCATATCCTCCCATCAAAGTCCTTGGGATAAAAGGCAGGATGAGCTGGCAGAAAAGGCATGATTGAACCAGGGATGGGATGGAAATATTTTTACTACCGGTTCTGTGGGTGCGGCCAGGTGAGAGTGGCTATGTGGGCGTGGCCATGTGACTGGGTGGGAGTGGCTTCTTTTTTTGCAGCACCCACCCCCATGCTCTGTTTTTTCCCCTCTTGGGCCTCAGGAAAGCCTCCTGGGTGAAGCAGTAAGACAGCAAGGGGGATCCCAGCACAGTTGATCATCAGAACAGCTGATCATTGGGAGGAGACAAAAATACTGTAAAGATTGACGGGGCGGGGCTGGGTGGGCAGGGGAGAATGCAGTCAGTGATGTCACACATGTGCGATAAGCACTGATTGGGCAGAGAGGGGAGGGGTGGGTGGAGAGGGGCGGGGCCAGCCTGAGGCACAATTTGCTGGTTCTCTAAACTGTGCAGAATCATAATAACCGGTTCTACCAAACCTGTCCGAACCAGTGGAATCCCACCCCTGGATTGAACAGGAGAAGGGAAGAGACAAATCCAGTGATGATAAAGAGACTAGAGGCAACAGCAAGAAAATTCACTGGTATAACACCAATGGGGCAAGGTCTAACATTTTTAAAAATGTTTTTTATTTTTAAAAAATTTCTTCAAATGACCCCATAATCCCTTGCATTGGGAGGGAATCGGGGCAAGTGAATGGTACTGAGTGTTTACTGGCCAGATGCCCTTCCTGTCACCAATGCAGAGTTCACAGCTGATATTTTACTCATTGTGCCCAGAGAGAGGAATAACTGTTGCTACCAAGGATCAAACTCACAGCTACCTGATTGTGAGGTGAGAGCTCCGCCTTTAGACCAATGCACCACTCCTATTAAATATTTTTATACATTAAAAAGAACAAATCTAATAAAATGGGAGGAAGGGAAGGAAGGTGCAAAGAAAAATATAAAACAAAACAGAAAGAAACAAAGAAATTAAAACAGATGAGCTCCAACCTTTTTTTTCAACAGATAAACCAATTAACCTTCCTCCCTCTTAATTATTCCAGAAGTCCCTTCATCCCAAAATGGAAGGTTAAGTGACAATAAGGCTAAAAGTAAAGACTGTGCAGACCAAAAGGAAGAAAAGACAGTTCCCTAGCCTGCACAATCTTCAAGAACTTAAAAGGTCCAGAAAAGGCTAACTAAATTCTAAAACAAAGGCCAAAAGAAATAGCTAATTGGTTCAAATCAAATAACTGTAGCTGAAAGAATGATGTGAATGACATTAAGCTAGAAGACAGGGATCAGGGCCCTGTATATGAAAGATATTAATCTAATAAATATCTGAAAAAGCAGACCACACAAGTCTATTTGTGCCTGATTTCTTATTCCGAAAAAACCGTCACAGAAGACAAAGTCATGAGGACATGTCAAGACATATCAGTGAAAAGGGATATGCAGGCATCTTTGTAGTTAGAGAACATGAAGATGAGTCTGACGTTGTCAAGCCAAAGCTGAGGTACATTAAGCTGGATTGGTTTCACTTTTGTTGAAAGGCAGAACAGTGTGCACTCCCAACTGGGCTACCTAGGAATATAATTGCATTTTCTGCCCTCTCCACTAAATGAGTTGAAATGACCATAAAAATAAATAAATCTGAAGCTCAAGAACTAATCCAGGACCTCCCAACCACTGTAACCAAACAGAGACATACAGGAAACAACAATTTCAAAGAAACTGTAAAAAGAGCTTTTGATTCACTGCTAAATGGATAATTCTACTGTCACAAAATACATGCAATCATAAAACAAGAACAACTTTATTTGGTTGGAATTCTTTTATGCTTTTAATTTTTTTTCCTGAAGGCAGTTTACCATCCATAGCCTGAAGGAAAGGGGAGGTATAAACATTCTAATCAATTGACTTATTTTTTCCAGATGAAAATAACTGTATTTGGTAAAGAGAACTTGATCGTAATAAAAATATGAGTAACAAATTATGAGTAACTAAACATTACTGTAATGACTTATTAATTATACTAAGGATGACGCTGACATTCTTAAATGCAGAATTCGTCAGAATTAAAGATGCCTCTGCCCTTATTAGATAGAATATTTTTCTCTACTCCAGGATTCACCTGCTTGTGTTTCTTGACTGTTATGTATAAATTTGTACTAATTCAGGCTTTTAGTCCTCAGACAAGCAACCAAAAGCTGGGGAGAAGTGGAAGAGATAATAATGCTATATTATACATGATATTTTAAACTATTTTTATTATTCTTAGTTTAATAACATTCTGTTGTTTTCTTGGGTTTTTCTGCAACCAATTGCTTGCTCATATTGGACTAAAGCCAAGTAAGTCCCAAATGATTTTGACAATTGACAATATGTTTCAATGTTTTCAGCTTGACTTGATTAAGGAAGCATAATGTAAGACTTTAAACAGGTTCAGAGTTAAAAAGTATTAGTCTCATACACTTGCAAGTTTCTTTCCTTCCAACACAGGGATGCCAGAAAATATTAGAGAATTTTCCTGGAATCTTTGGGATACAGAATAAAAATGGTCCATACAAAAGAAAACATAACTGGTATTATTTACTTAGAAAAAGAAAATATAAACAATTTCTTTAGGAAAAAAAACCAAAAATGTACAATATCTCTTTTATCACAAGATTAATTATTAACAAATCTAAATAGCCTTATGCAAAATGCAATATAATTACCACCACAGATGCTACTGATTGACTTGTAGGAGAAAGTATGTAAATCTTCTTTACTACCAATTTGGATGGTAGTTATATAATAAGTGACTCGGGTGGGATTCAATTTTTTTAACAACTGGTTCTGTGGGCGTGGCTTAGTTGGTGGGTGTAGTTTGATGGTCATGTGACTGGGTGGGCATGGCCAACTCGACGTCACTCACATCAAGGGGCACTTTTCCTCGCCTGGCCTTTCATGACAGTGGGGATGCTGCAACAGTTGTAAGTGTGAAAAATGGTCATAAGTCACTTTTTTCAGTGCCATTGTAACTTTGAATGGTCACCAGTTTTAGACCAAAACTCAAAAAGGGTATGGAAACTCATGTTTGAATGTCAATCTTTCTAGCTAGCTAAGAAGGCTTGCTGAATGTCACTCATCTTGGTTCCTTGTCATTAAAAGCTTCTTTCTGGCAGCTCTGCCTCATTATTCAATTATTTCTTCAAAGCGCTAACTCCAACGGGAGCATTTCCTCCCAACAACAGTGTAAAAAGCTTAAAACAACCCTTCCCCTTTAAGAAAGTACCAGCAAAGGAAAAAAAAAAAACCTCCTTTGGAGACAGTAAGTCTAGGCTTACTGCCAAGAATGTAAGAAGGGTGGAAAAAAACAGAAGGAGATTTCTTCCAACAATTGGTTCTCCGAACTGCTTAGAAAGTTAACAACTGGTTCTAGCGAATAGGTGAGAACCTGTAGAATCCCACCCCTGAAGTGACTATGATGTACTATGATGAACTAAATTAATGTTTACTTTAAAGGGCTGTTTTTATATCATCATTTCAATTAAGATTTAAAAACCCAGCGGGGGAGGGAATGATAAATCACCCTCAACCAAATATTTTCATACAGTTCAGTTCAAGATCTGCTTCTATAATATTTTCCTCAAGTTCACATTTTACAACACATCAAAAATAATATTTTTTATTTGACAAGGCAAATAAAAATATATACCACAATATGTATATGTTCTTCACTCTTTTTCGTTTTTCTTCTACAAGCTTTGCTGTTTAGTGGGATGTCCATGAATCTTACTTTAAATGATAGGCAAAAAACTAAACAAGCACTCACCTCCTCAATTGTTTTTCTTTTCTATGAGTGTTGGAAAGAGAATTTGCTTTCATGGATGAAATATGGTGTTCTCACATTTACAGTCACCATGGGATGTTTATGAATACTCTTCTTCAATATAAATTCATTTCTCCTGCACTTTGTACATTTCTTAAGTTCCAACACAAGAAAAGAAAAAAAATCTTGCCATACGGCTTTTTCAAATTGCAAAATATGGATGACAAATATTCAGAGTGGTGGAAAAAATATATAGCAATAGACTTATATACCGTTTTATAATGCTTTACAGCCCTCTCTAAGCGGTTTACAGAGTCAGCATATTGCCCCCAACAAGCTGAATCTTCATTTTACCCACCTTGGAGAGATGGAAGGAAGAGTCAACCTTGAGCCTGGTGAGATTTGAACTGCCAAATTGCAGGCAGCCAGCAGCAATAGCCTGCAGTACTGCGTCTAACCACTGTGCCACTGTGGCTCTTGAGTTATGACGGATAACTCAGTCCTTCTTAGGGAAAAGGAGACCAAAGGAAGTTTACTATCAACAAGGTATGTACAACCTGATAGATAAACTTGTTTGTATCCAGTGGTGGGATTCAAAAAAATTTGCTACCAGTTCTGTGGGTGTGGCTTAGTGGTGTGGCAGGGGAAGGACACTGTAAAATCTCCAGTCAGAGCTGGTATTTGCCGGTTCTCCAAACTACTACAAATTTCCACTACCAGTTCTCCAGAACTGGTCAGAACCTGCTGAATACTACCTATGATCATAGCTATTAAGTATATACTTAATGAAAGAATCGTACACACATGAAATATAATCAGTTCAATGGATTATCAGCTGCTGGGACATCTGAAATAATGGGCAAAAAACAAGTTAACAGTTTTTTCCTATAAATTAATGAAGGAAATAAGAGCAAAGTGTTTGGGGAATATAACTTTCAGTTTCAGTTCTGTTTTTCATTTTCATCATATCCATTGATTAAACTAAGATCCAATAAATCCATGCATGTAATATTCTGCATCCAGAATGTTGGTTCTTCATCTCTGGCTTCTAGGATCCTTCAGGCAATGTGAGAAAAGGTTTTTTTCCCCATCATTTCAAATTCAGTTTCCATATTCAAACTTTCCAGAAAACCTTTTTCTAAAATTCTATCATTGGAAAAGGTGGCTTAGATGATTGCCTGTTTCCCCAAACTAAAACCCAGAGCCCATAATTAGCCTTCTTTATGCAATCAGATTTCTATCTTCTTTGGCTGCCGGATCCATTTTAACAAGTGTAAATGCATTGTGTTGAGGTAATTCCCCGTTAGGAGAATGAGCGCACACAGGGAGATGTAGTGAGAGTAGTGAAGAATAACACACAACCAGCACACAGATACACTGTATAGTAAAATGTAGGTTTTTACTTCCAGTAAACAGTTAAGCAAAGTTCAACAAACAGTCCAAGTCATTCACGGTTAAAGCAGTCAGTTTTCAGTCCAGGGATAATCCAATAACAAAGTCCAGTATCATAAACAGTTTAATAACAGACTTACATCAAATCCAAGGAGAACTATGATCAGCAACAGTCAATAGGGGAAAATTCAGGAACCAAAAACAGCAACACTCTCAACAAGAAGACAGAACAACCCAGGTTTGTGGATCCATCTTATGGACGCTTGAGGAACCACACCCAATTACCATTTTAGCATTCCCTTAAAGAGACAGTATTAAAATGTCTATCCTGGTTTATATATTTTCCAACCCAACTGTTAGGTGACTTACATTCCTAACACATTGCAACAACTGCGTGTAATAGTTAGTCAGCTCTGCCCTATACCTCTTGTTATCCCAGGATCATAAATATATTCATGCAAACTTTACATATCAAATATAATTTTATAGAAGTGCCACCCATTTTCTGTGACCATTTCAATAAAAGAAGTTATGACATCCTGATTCTCGGGAAAAGGAAGTGGTTGTTTTTCAGGTTAAAACTTCCCCAAAGTTCACCAAAACTTACTTTGATCCAAAAGTAATACTGGAACGTTTTGACTTCCTTCTCTAATATTGTGTTTGAACAGCATCCGCTAGTTATATTATTTATTTCCTTCTGCCTAATGCATGAACTTTGTTGAAGGGTATCTCTAGCATGGGAATTCTCATCATAACACTCCTGTGGTAAATTCAAAACTAAAGGAAAATAGCATTCTATTCTTATTAAAATAGTCTGCTTGCTCTATCAAAACAATGTATGACTTCTTAATGACAGTGACACAGTTCTGATAATCATCAATTAGATAAAATTTTCATGTATTTTCCAGGAAAAGGTATATTAAAATCACTGTAGTGTTCCCCAATAGCTTTATTAAAGTGAATGATGGCCAGATTTCTCTTGCTGAATGCCCTCCAGGTGTGTGGACTTCCATTTATGCATTTATTTATACAGTCATTGTATGCCACCTACTTGCAAGATTCCAGATGGCTTGCAATTATAAAAATATTGTAACAATAATTGCAGTTAAAATCACAATAGAAATCCTACCACTGTTTAATCAAAGCGCTCCACATCAAAGATCCTGTGGAAGAAAACTGGTTTTACAACCTTTTAAAATATTAACAGTGTGGTATGGGGCATCCTGACCAAAAGGAGTAATCTGTTCCAGATTAAGGAACAGTGGTGGGATTCAATTATTTTTACTACTGGTTCCGTGGGCATGGTTTGTTGGGCACGGCAGGGGAAGGATACTGTTAAAATCTCCAGTCAGAGGTGGTATTTGCCAGTTTTCTGAACTACTCAAAATTTCCGCTACCGCTTCTCCAGAACTGGTCAGAACCTGCTGAATACCACCTCTGCTAAGGAAACATCTTGCAATGCTCCCTCCTGGTTAGCATACATGTGGTAAGTAGATTCTACCTGAAGCATACAGGTTGCAAAGGTAGTGAGGACCTAAGGCTTAGAAAACGTCGTAAGCAATTGCCACTATTAAATTGGTCTCAGAAGCCTATGGGCAATCAATATAGCTTAAAATATGCATTATAGGGTTTAGTTCTATTCATTAGTACTGTATGTAGAGAGCTGCATTCTGTGCCATCTGTAGTTTATTGATCATCTTCAATGGCAGTCCCACGTAGACTGAATTATAGTAGTTTAATGAGGGCACGAGTCACTATCTTTAATTCAGGAAGGATTACAATCAATATACCTGCCCAAACCATCAGAAGGCTTTCCTGGACATGACTTCCACCTGTTGCACTAATAAGGGTTGTAAGATCCTGAGAATCCCCCAAATTCTACATTTCTCTTTCAAGAGAAGCTCAGTCCATAAAGAGCAGGTAGGACTCCTGTACTATGATTTCCTGTTGGGCTTCAGTTTGAGTCTCTCCTACCCCATGCATTCAATTCTTCACAGCTTCCAGGTCCTGAGTCAAGATTTCCAGTTTCCTTCCTCTTTGGCCTGGGATGAAAATGTATACATGTATCATTAGCATCCTGGTGATCTTACCCAAAGTATGATTTCTCCCTGCAATTTCATCTAGATGATATCCAGGCGAAAGAGCTGAAGTACCACACAAAGGCATAAACTCTCTTCCTCCACCAACCCCAGCTGGAACCACTCACTCACCCAGAATGGAACAGAACCAATTGTCAGAATTCTTAGAACTGGCCATTTTTGGAGATTTGGAAGAATTGAAGTCTACATACTCGGAAATCTCCAAGACAAGAAGGTAACAAAAATAATGTATTTATTTCAATATGAAGATAATGTTCTTCATATACTGGAAAGAATGGTGCACAGAAGAAGGTAATTCCAAAGCAGAGGATGTGAAATAATAGTTTGGTTTTATGTTACAGGAAGGCAGATTTTGGTTGAATGTTTAAAACCTTCCAAACGATGAGAATTATTTTAACAGTGGAACTAATTGCAATATGGTGGATTCTCTTTTGCCTTTTCTCATTTATTTGCCCACTCAATCAGAGAGAATAGAGCCACCTTCCTTCAGGTCTTGTTTTTAGAAGACTGATGTCTGATGGGGCCTCAGAAACAGACTTTTCTTATTGCCACTCCCACACTTTGTAACTCCTTCTCTATGGAGAGTTCGCCAGCAATGTCCTCTTAGAGCTTTAGCAAAGTAGTCAAGACATACCTGTTCCATCTGGCACTGGCGGAGAAGAGATTATGTCTGAAAGTGGAGGTTGTACACAACTTCTATATTGTACTATTATTTTTACGCATATTTTAGTGTAATTTTTAACTGAAGGTGTTATTTCATATTCAGTGATAAGATTGTCAACTGCCCAGAGCCTTTGGGAATCCACTGCATGCATGCAAATAAAATAAAATGAATAAATAGTGGATCCTTCTGCTGAGCAGAGAGTTTGATCAATGATCTCAGAGCTCCATTCCAACTCTATAATCCTGCAGTTATTTTTCTGAAAGACAAGAATACCCCGGACAACAGTTTACACTGAAGAGAAGTGTATTCTGTATTTTCTTCTTATTCATTACACAGAAATAAACTTTGTGGATGTGAATGGTGAAATAGGCTGCCAATTTTAATTACAAAAATGTACATCCCAACCATTAGAAAACAGGAAAACAAAGGTTTATTATCTGTGATAACATGGGGAGTGAGACAACATCCCCATTTAACAATGCCACTTTTGAACTTATTTATTTCTTCATTACAAAAAGGCACATCAATTATACAGCCAAGCCTGCTTTAACTGCTAGTTCTTGACTGTTATTTATTTTATCAGTCTTCCCCCTTGAAGTTCTTTTGTGCTGTCCCAGCAGAATCAAGATCAAATAACCATACAGGCTTTCAGAAAATGGATAGAGGAAATTTCTGCAGAAGGATTTTTTTTAAAAAAATCAAAATTAATGCTTGACACCAGTTTTTGTTTTTGGAATAGACTGTAAATAGAATAGCCATGAGCAACAATACACAATTTTATACAGATTCTCTTTGTACGAGGCTGATATAGTTAATCTGTAATTTATTTCCCAAATGTGTTCCCACTTGTCTAATTCAATACTGTGGCCCACATTTTTTACCCAAATTATCATACACTCCTTGACTATTTCTTTTAATTTGTAATCCAAAAGATATTTATATATTTTACTTTCCTCTCCATGCCAAATCTTATCTAATTCTTGGTAGGTCATATTAAAACCAAATTGTTCTTTATCTTTTTTGTAATGCATTTGTATCTGCACATATTTGATTCCTACTCTTTAACTCTCCAGTTTCATGTAATAGATCTTTATATCTTACAATATTATCAAAATCTAAAACCTTTGGATGTGTAACTGCCTCCATTGTATATAACCAAAGTGGGACCTTACAGTAATGTATTTTTTAATCTTTTCCCAAATAGTTAATAACACACTCCTTATGTAATGCCTTTTAAAGTACAAGTGGTGTTTACCTTTTCCATCCCACATAAATGCGTGCCATCCAAGTTGGAGATCAAAGCCCTCTAGTGTTAAGATCCTTTTATTTATCAAATTAACCTAGTCTTTGAGTCAGGTTACTATCACAGCATAGTAATATGTTTCAAAATCTGGAAGACCGAAGCCTCCTTTCTTTCTATCACCCTGTAACAATTTATATTTTATTCTGGGTTTTTTCCCCTGCCATATAAATTTGGATATGTGTTTATTTAGTTCTTCAAAAAAGCTTTTTTCCAACTTGAAAGGCACCATCTGAAATAAGAACAATAATTTTGGCAAAATATTCATTTTTACTATTGCAATACAACCTAATAGAGTTATTTGTAATTTAGCCCAATTATTTAAGTCTTTCAATATTTGAATTAATTTATTGTAATTATCTTTTTTAATTGATGAGCACCTAGCTGTCAGCCATATCCCCAAATATTTTACTTTGTTTACCACCTATATCCCTAATCTCTTTGTTAGTTCTTCCTTTTGTTCATTTGTACAGTTTTTTATCACTTTTGTTTTTTCTTTGTTAATTTTCAACCCTGCCACCTTTCCATATTCATTGTTCTATTTCTTTCATTAAAATGGGTGTCATTTCCAGGGAATCTTCCACTATAAATGCCATATCATCAGCAAATGCTTGAAGTTTGTACTCCTGTTTTTTAACTTTTAATCCCCTGATCTCTTGATTTTGTTGGATTTGTACCAGTAGCGTCTCTTCTACTAATATATAAAGTAGGGGAGCCAAGGGGCATCCTTGTCTTACACTCTTATTTATCCTTATATTATCTGAATTTTCCCCATTTATTAATATTTTTGCAGTTTGGGTATTATATATTGTTTTAATGAATCCTAAAAAAATTTCGACAAATTTCATGCCTGTCAATTGTTTAATAAGAAAATTCCAATTCAAATTGTCAAAAGCCTTGGAGCTACAATCGTTCTTTTTCCTTGTTCTTTTTTTATTTTATGGGCTAACCATCTCCCTGGCTTATTTGCGTTTTCAAAATAATTTTGTTTTATTAATTTAACTTTTCAGGCCAGGACTTCCTGCATACTTAAATTTATGTTATGTTTTACCAAATCTATTTCTTTATTAATATTTTGATTATTCGGATCAATTTGTCTACTTGCTTCTAGATCTTTAAGTTTCTCTCTCCACACATTTTGTTGTTGCCTTTTTTCTTTATTCTTTTTACTACTATAGCCAATAGTTAAACCTCTCACATAAGCTTTTGTCGTATCCCAGAGGTTTGAAGGGACGTATGTTCTCTCTTATTTCGAAAAATATTTTCAATTCTTTTTTCACCATTTCAATATAATCGTTATCTTTTATTATACTATTATTAAATATCCATCTTCCAATCATTCTCTTTCCTTTCCACTTAATTTGAATAGGGTTATGATCAGCCCATATGTTTGGCAAGATCTCTATATTTTCAATGTTTTCCATTAAGCCTGGGTCCATCCATATCTGGTCTATTCTGGACCAAGAGTGATGGGGGTTGGAAAAGAAAGTGTATTGCTTTTTAGTTGGATACAGTTCTCTTCACGCATCTTTCAAATTTAATTCCCTCACCAAGTTATTAAAAGAAGATGGGAATGGTCTCCTTTTATTATTATTATCATTTTTGGAGCTTTTATAGTCTTTGTTCTTGTCTGAAACAGCATTTAAATCTCCTACAATACATACACTTGTATAATCAGTTTCTATTAACTTGTGATGGAGTTTATTACAGAATTATTTTTGTTTTACATTGGGGGCATATACTGTAACTAACAAAATCTTTTTCTGGTTTAATATTACTTCTATAAATAACATTCTTCCTTCATCATCCTTATATACTTGTTTATGTTGCAGCCAATCTTTTATATATACTACGATAACCCTTTTTCTTTGATTTGAAAGAGCCCAATACACTTTTCCCAAATTAGTATCCTTTAGAAGGTCTGCCTGTTTACCTATGATGTGTACTTCTTGTATACAAATTATGTCTGCATTTTGTTTTTTAAGTTTTTCAAATGACTGTTTTCTTTTTAATGTTGAGTTTAAACCATTGATATTAACTGAAAATAGAGTGATTTCTCTGTTCGTGTTACTGCCTGTGTAGAGCATTTTTATTTCTTTCCTTGTTCTGGGTTCTCTTGTACTTGGTCTGTTGTCTTCTTCTTCTCTAAGTTTCTGAGATTCTAACTGTGGTGCAAATTCTTTCTCTTCGGAGAGTTGCCTGATTAACTAAATAGATGCATTTTACTATAGATGTAGGGAATGAATTCTTGCATGCTGTTAGACACAGTGTTAAATATTATAATTTGCTAAAAATGCCCCCTTCTGTAATATAGAAAAAGTAGCTCAAATGTTCTCATAAAATCCAAGACAGAAATAGTAACCACAGTTAATTTGTGTTAGTGATCCTTAGCAGATGCATTTTATTATCCTCAAAGGAACAAGAGGAAAATTCCATAAACTTTCAATTATTTGCCAAATTTCTAGCTCCAGAGTAGAAGGGTGTGGGCAAAGTTTATTCAAACACTTGAGATCAATCTGCTTTGCACTACATTCATATGCACCATTACAGCAAGAAGTCATCTTAGCTCCCACTGTTTCACAAACAATAACGTAATATACTAGTAAGATCAAAGGCCCAACTGTAAGATCTAAGCTTTGGAAAGAAAGAGACTAGAAAAAAATAGGAAGCAAAAAGTTCATCAAGACACACACAAAAATTGCAACCCAGGCACCTTATTTGCCAAAGCAAGCATATCAATCATTCAGAATGCAAAGCCTGTTAAAGATTCTAATCTAGATTATCCCAAGATTTGTTTACTAGTTGACTGGCATATTTTTCAAAGGAAAAAAAACCTGAAAAAACACTTATATGAAATTTTAATTGGTGTTTTGCTGATGATTTAAAGCAGAGGCCCTTTGGGGCATCAAGGATCAGTTCCGTGGAGACAGGTTTTTCCGTGGACCAGAGGGGGCATGGTTTGTCATGTTGCTTTCATCTCACGGATGGGGCTTCACTTGTTTGTGTGGCCCGATTTCTGGTATGCCGCAGCCCAGTGTCAGTACACAGACCGGGGTTGGGGACCCCTGATTTGAAGCACTTAACAGTAACTGGGATATCATAGGTAATGCAAAAGAAGCTAGATTTCAAACATTTTGACTAATGCTTTTCCAAATAGCTTTGGGACAGATTTTGTCATATTGTGTAGTTGTCTGATCGGGAAAAAGGCTAACAATTGTCTCTATTTCTAAAATGTTCAGATTTTTTTTTTTAAGCTTCCTATAATTGTTCCATTTTGTCTTACACAGAGAGAGCATCTCCCCAAGAAAATAATATTCCATCTTAAATTTCTTTTCCACAATCTTCAAAGACGAAAAGTCTAGAATACTGTTATGTGTCCATACGTTACCTCATTTGAATGAGAGAACATTGGAGATTTAGTGTATCATCTCTCTTCAAAGATTAGGCATTACTTGTAAATATTTGCACACATAGCAAACAAATTCCTACAATACTATGAAAATTGGTAGCTGGAGATAAAATCTGCAGATAACAACAGGCAATTCAGCTGAGTAAAGGCAGCTGGGTGACCTTGGGCCAGTCACTTTCTCTCAGCCCTAAAATGGAAGCAATGGCAACAATAACTTCTGAAAAATCTTGTCAAGAAAACTGCCTGGACTTGTTTAGTTAGTCTCCGAGAATCATATGTGATTGAATGGAAGAGAAAAAATTCAGGTGAAGCTAGTTTACAGCTCTTTATTCTTTCTACTTTCCCACAATGAGACTTCTCAACACTGCATTCCAATTTACACAGGGATTTCAAGCTACCAAAAACATTAGTTTTCCAGCTATCATCAAAAACAGTATAGGAAAACCTCTAATCATTTTAACATGACAGGCCAACAATATCAGCTTCTATTTGTGCAATGACAATAAACGTTTATAAGCAGAGTAAGCTTTTAGCAGCCCAATACAATCAATCATTTGTTTCCCCAACAAATAAGGCACACTTAGAACTTTTACCACACAGTGGTAAACGGCCCCTGCTTCTTGTAACATCATACGAGGACTTCAGTCATCCACAAATTTCATACGTTTGCATATGGGAAGCCTTTGCGTACATAGCTGTGAATGCAGGTGTTTAGCAACTTAACCCCTAATCTATCAGGGCTTGAATTCAGAAGAGAAATCTTTGTGTATACTAGACCTTGACCTCTGTAAAAGTTCTGCACTGCATACCCATTATCTCTAAATAAAGAATTTAAACTACAAGCCTTTGCAGATGACCTAGTCTTTATCTTGGAAGACCCTATAGAAACAGCCTCGAAACTGTTGGAAAAGATAGAGGTCTATGGGGAGGTGGCTGGTTTGAAAATAAATAGAGATAAAACAAAGATTTTGTCAAAGAATATGTTGCTGAAACAAAGGGAAGAGTTGGCAGAACTGTTAAAAATTCAAGTTACAAACAAGGTTAAGTATCTGGGGATATATTTGACATCAAGATGTAGTACATTGAAGGAGAATAATTATATTAAACTTAAACAACAGATAGCTCAAGATTTGAAAAAATGGGAGAACTTACAATTGTCATTAATAGGAAGGATTTCAACAATCAAGATGAACATTTTACCCAGAGTCTTATTTTTGTTTCAAACAATACCAATTAGGCTTGGAAAAGAATATTTTGAGGATTTAAATAAAATTGTTTTGAAGTATATATGGCAAGGCAAGAAAGCAAGAATAAAGTTAAAGCTTTTACAGGATGCTAGATTTAGAGGAGGGTTTGGTCTGCCTAATTGGGAGTTGTACTATCAAGCTGCAAACTTGACGTGGGTCAAAGAATGGATAACATTAAGGAAAACCAGATTGTTGACATTAGAAGGTCATGATTTGTTGTTGGGCTGGCATGCTTTTTTATGGTACAAGGGAACTAAAACACAGGGGTATTTTAGAAGACATTATATACGGGAGTCTCTGTGGTTGAATTGGGAGAAGATAAAAACAGTGTTATTTGAAAATTCCAGTTTGGTTATCGACGATAGAAGCGTTTTCTTATCCTATAATTTATAAAAAGGAACAAACAGTTAACTATGGGGAATTATTAGATGAAAAGGGTGAACTTAAATCGATGCAAAAATTGGAAGAACAAGGTATACAGATGAATTGGTTTTCATATTTGCAAATTCATTCAAAGTACTATGAGGATTCCAAAGCAGAGGGATTTTATGATAAGCAAACTGACTTGGATAAGATTTTGATGGGTACTGATGAAAAGATGATTAAAAAATTGTATGGTTATTTATTGCAAATTAAGCTTGAGGAAGAACAAGTTAAAGAAACTATGATTGCGTGGGGAGGAATTTTGGATATGGGATTGATTTAGAGAAATGGCAGAAATTATGGTCGCAAAATTATAAAATGACAATGTCTACAGCCTATAAAGAAAACTTGTATAAGATGTTTTACAGGTGGCATTTTCCCCGACAAGGATAGCAAGAATGTTCAAGAATAAATCCAAAAATGCTGGAAATGTCATCAGAAACCTGGTTCATACTATCACATGTGGTGGACTTGTGAGGATGCTAGAAAATATTGGACTAAAATTCACATGTGGCTGGAAAAAATGACAAAGAAGCATATAGACTTGAAACCGGAGTTTTTTCTATTGGGAATACTACCAGATACTTATAGTAAAGAGTTGAAATATTTGATTGTAAATGTATTGACTGCTGCTAGGATTGTATTTGCAAAAATTGGAAAAATGAGAAAATTCCATTGCAAGAAGAAGTTGTAAAGAAAATTTTGGAATGTGCTGAGATGAGTAGATTGACTTTTGAAATTAGAGAGCAAGAAGATAAACAATTTTATTTAGTTTGGGATCTTTTCTATCAATGGTTGAATGATGAAATATTAAAATATAAAAGTTAGATAATAAGGAATAATAATGACTTTATTTTCCCTTTCTTTTTATTGGTTTTTGATACTATATCTATATAATAGTTTTCTTTGTTTCTTTCTTTTTCATATTTGGGATAGAATTGGTATGATTATAAGATTTGTTTTAGAATAAAATATTTAAAATATAGTTATCTCATAAAGGCATGACCGAATAAAAGTTTAGTCAAATTTTTTTTTCTTTAATAGCGATACTAGGATTTATAAATTTGTATTGATAAGAGTATTATATAAAGTAACTGTAATTGTGACTATGAGGTGAATGCACAAAACCGATGGACCAACCGACTTACTGTGTGTACAAAAATATGGGGGAGCTGATACTTTTATGTTTTGTTGTTGTGTTTTTTATGTTAAAAAAATAATAAAAACTTATAAAAAAAAAAAAAAAGTTCTGCACTGCAGATTGTTGAATTGTACTTGTGTGAGCATCCGATTTCTAAGTGAAATAATACATACTCCTTGACTTACAACTAGTTTCAAAAGTTGTAAGGTCTGCAGGGATCTGGTGGGAAGAGAAAACCAAGCTTCAGGCCTGTGGGGGGTCACCTGAGATGTAGGAAAAAGAGCATGGGGTTTTTCTGGGGATGGGGGAAGCCTTGGGAGATCCAGGGCAGGTGAACCTGAGCCTGCGCTAGACCTCCCAGGGCCACCCCGACCCCCAAGGGACCCTGTGGACATTGTGGAGAGCAAGGATGGGGGTCATTAAATTAGGCAATCACATGGACAACTCATGTAACAACCTTCCCAACTTGTAACTTTAATGGGCAAATTCCATTATGTTCTTGTGTCAAGGATTTCCTGTATGTTCATCAAAATATACTGTGATTTCACCAACATTAATTTATAACTATTCACTATATTAATTTATAAACAAAGCCCTCCTTCAACAAGCATGCCGTTCTTGTAAGTCTGACTCAGTCGATCTAAAATTTAGATAACTGAGTGAAAAATTGGAGGGAAGGAATCTCTTTGGATACTCACAAAACTCTTGCTGTGTAAATCAAATACAGGTGGTCCTTGACTTACAACATTCATTTAGTGATAGGTCAAAGTTACAAGGCAAGTGACTTATGACCATTTTTCACAATTACAACAGTTGCAGCATCCCCATGATCATGTGATCAAAATTCAGATGCTTGGCAACTGACTCATATTTATGATCGTTGCAGTGTCCTGGAGTCATGTGATCACCTTTTGCAAACTTTTGACAAGCAAAGTCAATGGAGAAACCAGATATACTTAAGAACTGTGTTAGTAACAACTGCAGTGATTCATTTAACAACCATGGCAAGAAAGGTCACAAAATGGGATAAATTCACTTAATGTTTCACTTAGCAACAGAAATGTTGGGCTCAATTAAGTTTGTAAGTTGAGGACTACCTGTGTTTCTGGTCATTTCTCTTCCTCTGTTCAGAATAGGAAAAAAAATGAGAAAATAAAAATCTAGAATAATTTCATTATTTGGTGTGTCATTTTATCTTGCCACCATTTTTTTCCAACTATTGATTGGTTAACTGAGAGTAAAAGGAAGCGACTGGATTAAGGACTGGATGAGAAGAAAAAAATTAAGCAATTTGTACAAACCTAAAAATGAACTATGGCAGCATTTGTCAACCTTAGCAACTCGAAGACGTCCAGACTTCAACTCCCAGAATTGCCCAGCCAGCCTAGACCAAGGTCTACACATCCTAACTACAAAGCACACCAAAACTGCAGTTACCACCCCACAAAATTAGAATCTTGAGAAAATGTTCATGAAGTCAACCCCACCCACAACTCTTGCACAAAGTCTTGCTTTAGGTTGAACAGGGGCATTTTAAAAGAATGATGTAAGTGGAATAAAATTCAACCAACCAAGGGCAGTTTGACATTTGAATGCATCTTGAAGTTTTAACACACTATACTCATAGTGTGAGTATACTATACAGCTTTGTTTCTTGAGAAAAAGAGCATTTAGAAATGCATTTTTTTTAAAAAAAAGGAAGTTTGAAGCAAAAAGAAAACCAAACTTGCCTTTTAACTGTATTTGCAGAGGTTGCCTAGTAGCTAAAGATGCCCATAAATTATAAGAACGCAGATATCCCTTTAAGGTTTGCTTTGCTAGCCTGCAGACTTGAGCCTAAACACTGGCTGTTAAATATCTGACTTTATTTGTACATGACTCCTAACTCTGAGCTCTTGCCGCATGGGGGTTTCAAAGGCTCAGAGCTTACTTGGGACAACGGAAGGAGGGGGGCTTATTAGAGGAGGGAACCATTCATCTTCATGTGTTGGGGGGGGGGGGGGCTTGGACAACAAACAGGAAATGCCTGGTTCAATCAGCAGCGGCTGCTGATACAGAAGGGGACCAGAAGCAGCAGAAGAGTCTTGTGAGCAACAGGACTTCTATTCCAGCTTCAGCTTCTTTCCCCACAAGGTTTCCTGTTACACTTCAGCCATGGGATTTGGCTCCCTCACTGCCATCTGCAGCATCACACGTGTCTCCATCCCTTGGGTGGGAATAACAGGTATGTCCAGTTTTTTCTAATTTATCAAGCTTTCACTGAAGCTAAGTTGTGAACAATATCCCCCTTTTAAGATTTTCCCAGAACGACGCAATGCATGCTCTGACTTCTTTCGGTCCGTCTCTTTTGGAGTCGGTTTTTGCTCAGTTAAGCTGCCTTTATTACAACCTATATGCTTTTAATACCAATGCCTGTGATGTCACACCCCAAAAGTTAACGAGGGGAGGGAGTTAAGAGAAGACTGATTTGCAAGTGAACGTTCTCTAGACAGATGAGATTACAGTGTGCATCAAAGTAAACTTGTTGATTTCAACTTGGGTTTGTTACTAAACCAAGCTAAACAATCGGATGAACTTGTGCCCAGTGAAGTGCCCAGAAGTAAAATAGTGCCTTGTCACTGGATAGATTGCCAAAAAAACATGTGGTCTTTCCATTTACGGATGTTATGTTCTTGAGGATTTCTTAAAAGAGAGCAGTGTGGTGAAATTCAAGTTGTAGCTGGAACAGAGGAAATTAAAATAGTCATAATTATTTAGAATGTTGTGGTCTACTGAAATGCATGGGCAAAGCAAGCAAGGAGGTTGGGCAGGGGATGGATAATAAATGTTTCCAAAGGCAGACAGTAACTAGCAGATTTCTTCCTAAAGGGTAAAGAGCTTCTTCTTCTTTTGCTCATATTCTTTATGATTTTTTTCATAAACCCCTGGATATTTTATTGATTTAATGAGCTCAATATATAGTAAGCAGGCTGTTTAATTGTGTTCACTTGTGGAAGGTCTTTATTTCTGAATAAATACAGCAGTTACGTTAATGCTTAATTGCAGTAATTTGGTTTTCCTAAGTAATTATAATCCTCTGCAGCATATATCACACTATTGTAACTTTCAAAATTATACAGTGATGGTCCACCCTTTTTGGTGTAGTATTTGTGGTAAAGTTGGTTTTATGTCATTATGGTTTTCCATTTCTGGGCCCTTGGAAAATGTGACTTTTGTACCACCCACGCTTAGTTGAATAAATTACTGTTAAACTTTAGCTTGGAGAAAATAAATCCATACAAAAGCTGAAAAGACAAAAGGCTTGAATCTTCTTAATGAGTTCCATGCATTGTGGATTATCACCAAGTTCCTGAAAGATAGCGATAAGCAAAGCATGGAATATTCCACTTTTCCTGGATAGTTGCAGATGGTAGAGTGAATTAACATGGAAGAGATGCCTGATTTTATTGATTTTCAGTTGAGTAATACATGCATTACTGAATAGACCTCATCTTCATTCCCAGTGTGTTTGCAAATATTTATTGGATGCCTCATCAACTTTATCTGTCTGTCTATAATCAACATCTACATATCTATATCTACCATATTTATTTACAAGAGGTTTCTGGACCACAAATGTTGTATAGTTTATAAGAAAACTAGATATGATGGGTGGCTGCAGTTGAATGCTCTGCCTGGAAGAGTACCCATTCACCCAGACAGAAGACAAAAGTAAATTGGGGTGATTAGAGAATCACAAGGCACTTTAAAGACCAGAGAACAACCTCAATGTTTGTCTTCTCAAAATGTTACTTTTGTCAGTGAAATATGCCTGCTAATCCCAAAGAGATTATGTATTCCTAATCCAAACTAACTTTTCAAGTTGCATTTGACATGAGATGACAACTTTGAATAGTATATGATCAGAAACATTTCAATCATTCCTAAAAAAAAACCCTCACTATTCAAAACTACAATCAAAATGATCAATTATGAATAAAATTGTGTATTATTAAGATTTGTTTTCATGTTTTCTCTTCCACTTACCCAGCCACTGTTTTGCCAGGGTTTGTATATGGCCTTGACATGTATTACTTGGAGCTGAATTGTCTTTAATACAATCTCTCTCTTATTTCTACGACAGTCATCTTGTAGTAAACCCTTTTTCTACATATGTTAGTCATAGTTAATAGTCTACTACCATGATGACAAATCGATGGCACGCGTGCCGGAAGTGGCACACAGAGCCATTTCTGCAGGCACACGAGCCGTCACCCCAGCTCAGTTCCACTGCGCATGTGCACGCACCTCCCACCAACCAGTTGATTTTGGGGTATCTGCCGTGCATGCATGGGGGCGGGGTGCAAGTGGGAGATGGTGCGCATGCCACAGGGGGGTGGGGGAGCGTTGGAGGGGCCCGTGCGTATGCGCAGGGGATGGGGGAGCGTGGGAGGTCCTGCATGCATTGCATTATGGGTGCAGGCACGTGTGCATGTTCTCGCGTGCTTACACAGGCACTTTGGGCACGTGATGACAAAAAGGTTAGCCATCTACTACATTGTAGTACTAAATAGACATAATTGGTCAACCCTGTAGTCTGCAAATATTTTTCCAGCTTTAACTATTTTGTCAGTAGTTACGTTCTGGGGTCACCTCTTTGGGTTACCCACATTTACCAGTGACATCCATCAGTAGACTACACTGTGGTTGCCCCTTTGGATTACCAACATTTAGCAGCTGGATTTGTCAGTCTTCAACTTTAGGAATTCTGGTATTCTGCATTTATTTCTTTTTCCCTTCTCATTCATACATTGCACTTTCTCAAAATGAACACTATGCTAAATACACCTTGTTCTTGGTATGTTGCTTTACATAAACTGTGAAGGTAAAGATTAAGAATCAACACAATTACAGTTTTGGGGGCATAAATGAGATACTGCCATTAAATACTGCAAAAAGCAAATTGTGGTTAGGTAAGAGTAAAAGGAATTCAAGGTGGGCTGGGCTTAGATCTCTTGTGGATGTGAAAGGACTCATGGCTGATTATGCATTTAACCCTTCCCTTGGGCTCAGCCTGTCATTTCCTACTGTAATATCGTATTTCCATATTGTTCTTGCAGCCTGTCATTTTTAAATCCACTTTCAGAGCAGTCTTAGCCATATCTGGGAAAGCTTGTTCCTTTTCCATAACATCTGTTAAATATAGTCTAGAAGTATAGACCCAAACCAAAAGTAGGTTGATCATCTCTTATGTAAAGCTATCTAAATATTAAAATTAATATCTTGCATAAAACCTGGAAAAAGATGCCAATCCATGCAAACCTTTCAATACCAGAATAATACGAACATATATAAAACCCAGATGGGCAACAAGAAAAGATCTTCAACAGTCTCACAATCAGCACCTTACAATATTCTAAATATGTTCTAAACAAGGAGAAACCACTGTTGTAAATCAGTTTCTCAAAGTGTTCAGTTAGCATACCACGCAGCTTCTGCAAATGTAATCTTTGCCATTCTTGTCTCTGGAACCAAGGGTCAAGCATATTTGTAGAAAGCTGAATAAACAAGTTTAATGACCAAGTATAGGCCTGAAATACACCCTGCATTCCAAACTTTTCTTCCTCTAAACAATTGACTATAAGTGTCAAGGATCAAATACTCTATCTTTTCCTTTGCGATTTTTGAACCAGCTTAAGGCAAGACATTATGAAATGCTAACATATTCAAACCTGAGTAAGCCAATATAGTTTGTATTAAATCTACATACGTGACCGAATTCTGCTTCCAAGCATAATCCATTGTCATTTTTATAAAATCAACATGATAGTAAAACAACTACTTTGGGCTGGCATTCCCAGCCATTCAAATTCTCTGATGTTTTCAGTTTTACTCTAGACCAGGGATGTCAAACTTGATTTCACTGAGAGCTACATCAGGGTTGTGTTTGATGTCGGGGGGGGGCAGAATGGGCATGGCCAGCTTGACATCACTCATGTCGGGGGCATCTGTGCTGGCCCGAGTGCTCTGCTGGCGAAAACGGGCTCACAAACTCCATTTTCAGCTGCGATGGCCTCCTGCCACCCTCTGCCAGAGAAAATGGCTGCACCCCCCCCATATACACAGACTCTGTTTTTGCTGGCAGAGGGCGACAGGAGGCCATCGCACCTGAAAATAGAGCCTTCAAGGACCATGTGGGGCTCTCCTGAGCTTCGTTTTTGCTGGCAGAGGCACCGTGGGCTGGTCCTTTGCTATTTCTAGGGCGGCCCCACAAGCCAGATCTAAACCTCTCGCCAGCCAATCTGGCTTGCAGGCCTTGAGTTTGACACCCCTGCTCTAGACTTACCATCTCAGATAATATTTTTCTCAGAAGCTATTTGACTTAGTGAAGCAACGTAATGGTCAATGCTCTCTACTGAAATAATACATTTTTTAAAAAATGCTGCTGTTAATCTGTCTCAGTGTGAACTACACTCTGCAAAGATTTCTATGAAATGCCACCTTATCTTCTAATTGTGCTACTTAGATCTTTTTCCCAATTAATCAAATAATTTCTATTTCAATGTCAAAGTAAATAATAGCATTGGATTTTGGGGTATCCCCCAAAAAAAATTAAGAACAAAAAGTCTATCTAACACCCAGTCTCTTTAGCAGCAGAAAGAGACAGCATCCTCCAAGTATATGATCAAATTTGGCTTTTCATATACTCCAAATGGTAGATTATAATTAGCTTGAGTATTTTTATTGTTCCTGAAACTTAGCTCAGTCAGTATTTTCTTAATGACTTTTTTACTGTGTTAACAATGAAAAATTATGGATTTGTATATGTAGAATCATCTTTCTGGTGGGTTGAAAAAAAATATTAATCAAAGAAATGTAATTATTTGGTGCCTTTAAGTCAAAGGGACCTGCAGTTTCCTTGGCAAGGCTTTTTGGAAGTAGCTTGCCATTGCCTTCTTCCTAAGGCTGAGAGAAAGTCAGTGACTCTCAGTTGGCATTGCTTAAGGTGGAAATAGGACTCATGATCTCTTGGTTTCTAGCCTAATGCCTTAATAACTGCACAAAACTGGCTCTCAAATTTACCATGAAATCTACCAAATTTATCAAAAATTTACCACGGTGGGAAAAACTCAGTGGTGGGATGCTGCTGGTGTAACAACTGGTTCAGTGATCGCATGCCTCAGTTTGTTTGTTTTTTTTCTTATTCTTTTGGGGGAAAACAGTTCTTTGTTTTTCCTAAGAATCACTGGGTTACTGCCATCCATTATTTCTATATTCTCAAAAGGCCTTTAGAATATATGTAAGCCTCAGAAACATTCTTATGTTTCTGGGCCGTACATATAGACAGGAAACCATGGAGCTTCAGCTGTTATGAAATGAGATGCCACAATTGCACTAATGCCAATTGGCACCATATAACTATTTTAGAGTCCAATATATGAAGACACACCAATAAAGACATACATGCATGGTTAGTAGTAAAAGTATTAATATTAATCTAAATGCTAACTTGTGACAGAAAAGACACCTCTGAAAATGCACAAATTCACATAAAAGGAGATCATACCAGAGCTCAAGAATATTTAGTAACAGCTAATGCTCTGGAGGTTTTCTGCATAGCAATACTGATCTTAACTCTGCTTCCTCAAAGAATTATACAATAGAAGTTCTGGCTGCTTTTCTCTCTTTTCCTCTTCATACAAACAGACTCAGATCACACCTTTCCTCTATATTCCTGACTTCCTGAACAATTAAGTTACCCCGCAGAAGAATTGAAAAGGCTTGTAGCTTTCTAAGAAAATACGCAAGCACTTTCTTCCCGTAATATATGATTTCAGGAGTTGAACGCTTTGACCTTTTCAATTTCCTGCTTCTAGAGATTAAGTGGGAATTCAGATATACTTCTTGTTTCTGACTGTTCTGAAGTAATCCAACAGAAACTTAGAAAGACAAAGCAACCAATGAAAAGTCTAAGTTCCCAATGATAGCAAAAATAAATCTAAACGCCAATGTCATTATGTATCATTTGGATGAAGCTTTTGGTAAATAAAGTCACAGAAATAATGCCCAGTACATTTCCCATAATATACACAGTCTTGCTAAGGTTTTCAATAAACACTGGTATTGTAAATCATCTCTGGAATATTAGAACTATGTAAGGAAGCAAGGTCAACAAGCTAGGTACATAACGTACAGAATCATAATCCAACACATTCCCGTTGCTACACAATGCCCGTGTAAGGCTTTCCAGAGTGAAGGCTTGTAGAGAAAGCACTAAACACATTGGTAGCAACTGGCCAAATAAGAACAGCATCTAGTTGATTTCATATAATGTACTGCCCTTACATAAAGCTGTTAATACGTCTTTTTCAAACGTTAGATAAATATTAAAATTGTAACAACACAACACTTCAAACAGCTCTCTGACCAGATGCTATTTAGAATCCCGAAAGTAGAGAACGCTATAAAAATTTTCTGGCATCATCCCTTACAAAGACCAGTAAAAACTGAACCCAAAAATTTGAACAGCACTAGTGATTAGATGGATACCAAATTTAAAGATTTTCAACAGATTCATTTATCTTAACAAAGTAACATGAAAATTTAAGTACAAACAGTATTTCTATATACTTAATATATTTCTTTTTCATATATTTCTATACTCAAATTATCATGCTCTTGTCCTAGAGATTATCTCATTTTGTATTACTGGAAAAATATATACATTGCATTGACATGGACACTATTAATTATAGGTTTTAATTTTGGATCATGTTCTGTTACATAAAGGGGAAGGGCAATGAATCACCATTAATTTCTTCTGGAAGTCAGAAACCATAACCAACAGAACCACATAAAAGCAATCTATGTATAATTGGAAATTCAAATGGCATAAAAGCTTTTTCCCCCTCTTAAACTTGCTCAAATTAACAAGTTGTGGATATGTTTCCTTTATAATGACTTCTCTTCCTGTACATAATGAATAACGTTGAATATTAGTGAGCCATTCACAGAAAATCCTCCTACTTTCCAAGACTATAGTTTTCCAGTTTAAAACAACTAACACATAAAATATGTACCACCGTTATGCTGTGGTAGAGAAGATGACTCTGAATTTCCATCTGAACATAGCTGGAGACTTAAGTTATGTGACTGATGGGATGTCTGAATATTTAGAAATCATTTTTCTAGAAATATGTTCTTTCCAATGACTACCTACCAACTTCCAATTGGGCCTTAGGCAGTACTGTGCCCTGATCAATAAGGAAGTGTGCTTTATTATTAAATTCCACAAGCATGGCAAATGATCATTTAATCCCACACCCATCCAACATTTCTCACTGAATCCCATGCCAACAGCCGAAGGCGAGCCCCGGAAAATGGGGCAGTTAAACAAACCAGGCTTAAGTTGGTTTGGGATTCATTTGCTTATCTTTAGGTGTCCCCAGAGCCTCTTTTTGGTTTCAAATCAAACGCTTGGAGAGACAATGAGGCGCAAGAGGCATGAAGTCCAACACTGCGACGCCCCCTTTTAAAGTGACTTAGGCGGGAAGCCACCGGCAGCTACGCCTCCCGCCGCCACCCCGAAGCCCCAACCTCTCTTTCCCTAACGGAACCCGGCTTAATCGCGTCAGCGGACGAAGGGAAGCCCTTCCCTTCCGCGGCTAGAGTGCATCGGCGGAGCAAGGCCGGCAGCCAACCAGCCTTTGCCTTGTGTCCCGCCACTCCCCTTCAGGACTCTTGTCACGTTTACGCTCCGGCCGGGACCTGGCCTGATCCTCCTCCTCTTCTCCTCCTCCTCCTCCTGCCTGACGCTTCCGCTTCCCTCCGCCATGGCTCCTCTCCACGCCAGCCATTCAATGTGGGGCTGAGGAGCCGCGGCGAACCGCCCACAAGCGAGCCAAGCGCCTCCGTGGCTTGTTGGCGGCCGGCCGCATTGCCCGCCCCGGAGCGGTCGTTGCTGAGTCTTCGAGGCTGATCGCTGGGTCGGGCCGCCGGCCCTCACAGGCGGAGAAGAGAAGAGGAGGAGGCGGCGTCCTTTGGGCTGATCCCGGGCTGCCCACCGCCGAAGCCACGATGAAGCTGGTGCGGAAGGACATCGAGAAGGATAACGCCGGGCAAGTGACGCTCATCCCCGAGGACCCCGAGGATATGTGGCACGCCTACAACCTGCTGCAGGTGGGCGACAGCCTGCGGGCCTCCACCATCCGAAAGGTGCAGACGGAGTCGTCCACGGGCAGCGTGGGCAGCAACCGCATCCGCACCACGCTCACCCTCTGCGTGGAGACCATCGACTTCGACTCGCAGGCCTGCCAGCTGCGCGTCAAAGGCACCAACATCCAGGAGAACGAGTACGTCAAGATGGGCGCCTACCACACCATCGAGCTGGAACCCAATCGGCAGTTCACGCTGGCCAAGAAGCAGTGGGACAGCGTGGTGTTGGAGCGGATCGAGCAAGCCTGCGACCCGGCCTGGAGCGCCGACCTGGCCGCCGTGGTGATGCAGGAAGGGCTGGCCCACGTCTGCCTCGTCACCCCCAGTATGACGCTGACCCGGGCCAAGATCGAGGTGAACATCCCTCGAAAACGCCGGGGCAACTGCTCCCAGCACGACCGGGCCCTGGAGAGGTTCTACGAGCAAGTGATGCAGGCCATTCAGCGACACCTTAACTTTGAAGTGGTCAAGTGTGTCCTGGTGGCCAGTCCGGGTTTCGTGAGAGAGCAGTTCTGCGACTACATGTTCCAGCAGGCTGTCAAGACGGACAACAAGTTGTTGCTGGAGAATCGCTCCAAATTCTTACAGGTAATTTAGATGCTAAGGTGCTTCATATTATACCATCAGCTTAATTGATCTTGGACTAGAAGAAGTTGGACTAGAAGACCTCCAAAGTCCCTTCCAACTCTTATTCTATTCTAAGATCTTTAGCCGTGGAATTGTGTGGTATATAGAAATGGGAGATGTAAAGATACCTAACCATATAATTAAACAAAAATAATGTAATTTCCTAATTCATTTTTAATGACATGTAAAGTACTAAAATTTGGATCAGCTAAATCTGCCCATAATTTACCCTATGAAGTAAAAAAAACCCTATAGGATGGAAGGCCCTATAAATAATGGTGCAGTCAGGTTTAAGAAATCCATCTATGAGAGGCCTACCTGTGTTTATTTCTGGTTTTTTGTTGTTGTTTTTTACTGAAAGGGAGAGTTTCTGTTTCTCCTAGGTCATAATCCCCAATCTTTCAACATAGATTTATGAAAAGAATGGACTGATATTTAAGATAACTAAAATAATTTTAAAATGAAGCCTAATATGTATGAAAGTTTGTAGAGATTCTCAGTCATCCAGGTCATGGTTGTTCCAAAGGTGCTTTTTCAGGAGGCAACTGGACTTTCTTGTTTTTTCTTTGAAGACATTTCTCTTCTCATCCAAGATGCTTCTTCAGCTCTATCCTGTCAGATCCTGCCACTATCCTGTCAAAGTTGAAGAAGCTTCTTGGATGAGAAGCGAAATGTCTTCAAAGAAAAAACAAGAAAGTCCAGTTGCCTCCTGAAAAAGCACCTTTGGGACCTAATATGTATGTTTACTTAAATGTGTTTGCTCTGATTTAAACTATACAATGTATGGGTGGTCCTCAACTTACGACTACAATTGAGCCCCAAATTTGTGTTGCTAAATTTGTTAAGTGAGTTTTGCCCCATTTTACAACTTTTCTTGCCACAATTGTTGAGTGAATCCTTTCAGTTGTTAAGATAGTAACATGGTGGTTAAATGGAACCTCGTTTCCCCACTGACTTTGCTTGTCAGAAGGTTGCAAAAGGTGATCACATGATCCCAGGGACACTAAACCGCCATAAATATGAACCAGTTACCAAGCATCTGAATTTTGATTACATGACCATAGAGATGCTGCAATAGTTGTAAGTCTGAAAAATGATCATAAGTCACTTTTTCAGTCCTGTTATAACTTTGAGCGGTACTAAATGTACTGTTTTAAGTCGAGGATTAGCTGTACATGCAATCTTAGATCCTTTATAGATGTCCTTTTCTGTTTTTCTGCTTGAAACTTTTTCTCAAGATAAGCTGTTTAATGAGAGCATGCTTTATTGTTCTAGTTTATTATAAAGCAAATAAGAACTGGTTGCCTATGAAGGGATATGAAAAGTACACCTATCAAGTTCAACTAGACATATTTCCCAGTAAATATACCTACTTCCATACTCCTGGCTGACAAAACCCGAATGGGGCATTGTATTCTTGTAATTTTTTAGCAATTGAATAGACAGGTAGTTCTTGATGTACAACTATTCCTTTAGTGACTGTTTGAAGTTACAACAGCAATGAAAAACTTACGACCATTTTTCACACTTAAAACCATTACAGCATCCTTATGATCACATGATCAAAATTCGGATAGTTGACAACTGGCATGTATTTATGATAGCTGAAATGTCCTGTTGGCATGTGATCACCAGCCTTCTGATAACCAAAATCAATGGGGAAGCCAGATTCACTTAGCCATGTTATTAATATAAGTGCAGTGATTCACTTAAGAAGAAAGATCACAAAAATGGGGCAAAACTCAACAGCTGTCTTACATAGCAACGGCAATTTTGGGCTCAATTTTGGTTGTAAGCTGAGGACTACCTGGATTGTCTTTTTGAGTGATGAGAAGAGGTTTTTCTTCAGCTTGATAATTTTTTCCCCAGATGAGAAAAATATATAGGAATGTTTTCCATGTGCTTTAAAAACCTTCACAGGTAGTCTTCAATTTAGAACCACAGTCGGCACCAAAATTTTCCAGTGTTAAGAACACAGTTTTTAAGTGAGTCATGAACAGTTTTATGACCTTTTTTGCCACAGTTGTTAAGCAAATCACTGCAAATTATTAAGTGAATCAGATGATCATTAAGTGAATCTGACTTCCTCCATTGACTTTGCTTGTTGGAAGCTGGCTGGGAAAGTTGCAGATGATGATCACATGGCCCCAATGCTATAACCATTGTAAATACATGCCAGTTGCCAAACACCCAAATTTTGACCATGTGCCCATCGTGGATAGCAATAGCAATAGCTCTTAGACTTATATACTGCTTTATAGTACTTTACAGCCCTCTCTAAGTGGTTTCAGAGTCAGCATATTGCCCCCAACAATCTGGGTCCTCATTTTACTTGGAAGGATGGGTCAACTTTGAGCTGGTGAGATTTGAACTGCCAAATTGTAGGCAGCTGGCTGCAGAAGTAGCTTGCAGTACTGCACTCTAACCACTGCACCACAGAGGCTCCTTCAAGGAGCCACAGATATCCTATGATAGTCGTAAGTGCAAGGATTGATAATAAGTCACTTTTTTAGTGCTATTGTAACTTTGAATGATTACTAAATGATTGGTTGTAAGTCAACTTGTTCCTGGAAATTCCGTTTCCAAAAGAAACTGATCAGTATCATAGTAGATAATACATGTTTTCTGTTATTTTTCATACTCTAGGTGCATTCATCATCTGGACATAAATACGCCCTGAAAGAAGCTCTTTGTGATCCAGCTGTGACTAGTCGACTTGCTGATACCAAAGCAGCTGCTGAAGTCAAAGCTTTAGATGATTTCTACAAAATGCTACAACATGAGCCCGATCGGGCTTTTTATGGTCTCAAACATGTGGAAAAGGCTAATGAAGCTATGGCTATTGATACTCTGTTGATCAGCGATGAACTTTTTAGGCATCAGGATGTAGCTACTCGTAGTCGATATGTCCGGCTCGTAGATAGTGTGCGTGAGAATATGGGCACAGTTCGCATCTTCTCTAGCCTTCATGTATCTGGGGAACAGCTTGGACAACTGACAGGTGTAGCTGCTATTCTGCGTTTCCCGGTTGCAGAACTTTCTGACCAGGAGGATGAATCTAGTTCTGAAGAGGATTGATGATGGAGAATAATTTCACCCTTCTTATTTTATTGTATAATGAGACCACTTCCATTATAATATTTGTCCCCAATAGTAAAAACCAAACAAAACAAAAAATAGAGAATATTTTTAAAACAACTAAGTTGTCATTTTGTGAACTTGCTATTTATGCATTTTGTGTTGCTGTGGTGATAGTGCTAACAGATTTCCCCTAGGAAAACTGGGGTGACCTAACTAATTGGCAAACAATTCTGGTGCTTTGTTGAATACGCACAAACAATAAACTTATCAGGCAAGAAGAATAATGTGATTATTTCTGTATCTTAGAGAAAAACAATAATATTACTAACTTTTCCTTATCCTTTTGCCCTCAAAAACTGAGTTGAAAGGAGAAAATATGTAATCAGTAGGAATAGTCAGAAAGCATGTGGCAAGTTTAAATCTGTCATAATTTTAACTCTGAAAGTTACTATCGGACTACTGTACTTACTGTACAGTACATCTGTTACTGTACTTAGATGTTTCCATTTTAGCAATTGACTGTTAAAACATTGTCTTTTATCTATATATATAAAAGCGAAATACCACTCACACATCATCACAAAATCTCCAGAACTGTAAAACCTACAAACTGTTCCTCTTGGCTTCTAGGTGCTCACTAAGAAAGGATTTTTTGAAATGACCATTGGAGCATTTGTATTTTGTATATTATTATTAACATGCTCTGATGCTAAGGAGAGTTCTACTCCCTCTCCCCACCTGAAAAGAAATCTTTTCCAAATGCAAAACACAAGCAGAGGATAGGAGTTTCAGTTTCAATTTCACAGCAGCAACTCGCTTTAGTACAGAACAGTTGAGCTAAGCCACGCTGTCTTCTTGCACACAGCAAATACAAAGTTTCCATGTTTCAATTTCCAAACAGCCCTCAATACTCACACACTAACAGGATGCTAGCTAGATGAATACCGATGGATGCTGGTAGGCAGAGGCACATTTTTTTCCTTATTTTCCTCCCCAAAAACTAAACCCGATCACATAGTTTCATAGCAAAGCACGGGTATAGAGCTAGTTATAAATAAAATTTTAAATTCATGGTTTTAAATAAAACTTTATTGACATAACTAATGGGCTAAAAGATCACATAAGATCTAACAATATACTGTATTACTAAATAACTGAATGTAAGCTATTTTTAAGAGTTGAGAGGAGATTCAATTGCAGTGAAAACATTTGTTAACTGCTTTGGAAAACCTAACCAACCAGCTCAGTTCCAGTTAACATGCTTAACATAAACACTATGCCTGTTTATTTATATTTATCCTTACACAACGAGGCTTGTGCTATGAGGGATTTACATATTCAAACCACAGAACTGTGGATTAGTTAACTTCTAAGAGAGAATATATTTTATTTCTGATAGAATAAAACTAAGGAAATGGAATTCTCAGTCTTTGGGAAACAGAAGCATCTAGAATCAGTCAGAAATAGAACTTTTCTCTAATGTGCCTTTCTCTACACACCCACACACTGATCACCAAGGCAAACCATCCAGATGCAGCTCCTAAGGTTCCCTTGATTACGCTTGGATAGTGTATAGCACAGGTGTCAAACTCGATCGCGTCATGTGATGTATCACGATGTTTTTCGCCTTTCCGGGGTGGGCATGGCTCGCACATGAGGCATCCAGCCCACAGGCACCCAGTTTGACAGGCCTGGTGTATAGTAAGGCAAGCATGTATTGTGCACTTCCCCCCAAAAAAATTTTTTAGTCTGCCTATGTATATCAGTAATGGTTTCTCCCAAATGTTAAGTGTGCGCCTCAGTCACCAAAAGATTATCCATTTCTGTTGTAGTTAAGGGCTCAATGTATATTTCCTAAGAATTGAAATGGGGATGCCTTACTCTGCCTGTTGTGGTTCAGGTTTTCCTGGAATTTCCTGTGAATAGAAGAGGAACCCTATTTGGTGAGAAGAATACAAGAACTATTGGGAAGGGAAGGAAGGAACAGGTGTAGGTGAAAAGCATGGGTGTCTGAAGATTTCCCTGTATCCTCTTGAATGACAGGGACTGCCTACCTGGTGAATTTAACTTTTTTCTGTAATGCATATCAACACTTCTCTCTTTTCTTTCCATCTTTGGCCAGTTATTTCTTTCCATGGTCTCATCACCATCCAGATTTGCCCTTCTCTTTCTCTTTTCATTCTTTCCCAGGGCAGGTATCTTTTTACCTTGCTTATCCCATTTCCTGATTATCTTTTTATGTTTCTTGTCATTTCTATGAGAAAGTGAGGAAGTTGCAATCCTTAACTTTTGATATATTTTTAATTACACTATTAATTCAATTCATATGAATTTATTCTTGTCCTCATCCCACCTTTTAAAGGACATGCAGCTTCTTTAAGGTATCCACAACACACATGCATATATAAATGTATCATGGGTGCACATGTATTGCAGAGGGGAGAGGAATACTCCAAATCGGTTTCAATTGGAGTTGGGAAACAGGTTGAAAGGATGGAAATTGGGATTATACGTTTTGTCATATGTATATGTGCATGTGTATACATATACATACACCCATTCACAAGATAACTATTTTGGGAGAGAGAGGATAGTATTTTAAATTTAGAGTTGTCTACCTTTTGGCTAAATATAGTAAATAGGTGTTGGAAATGTATTACACATTCCATCTATAAGAAATTGTAAGGCAATTTTTGTTTCGATAGATAGAATGAGTAAACACACATGTACACATGCAGATAAAAAAGGAAGCATATTGGCCTTACTTTGCTGTATTATTTAGAGTCAGATCAACCCCCAGTTAAAACAAGTCATAACATGATCAAATTGTGGTCTACCATATTACATTGCCTTGGGTTGCATAACAAGTTCCATGTTTCTGCACCAGAGTTTTCCCCCAGATTCTTCAAGCTTAATCCACTTGGAAAGAGAAATTTGACTTATTTGTCCATTTAAATGCAGTGTGAATAAATTACTTTTAATGTATATGTTACTGTGAAGGGAGCAGTCTACTATTACATCTAAGGAAATATTGATTGTGTGACTTAAACCTTTTGCAAAATATTTAATTGTGTTTTACTTGTTGCCTACATTTAATAGATAGAATTGTGTTTTTAATGTATTTATTATTTATGAGTAATAGTTGAAAATGTCAGTTTCTTCTTTCGCAAAGGTTAAAGATGTAGAAGAGAAGTTAAACAAAAGTTCTTTTATGGTTTATCGGAATAAAAGGGCATGTTTGAATTCTTCACTGATAAATAGAAAGCTTTGTGTAAGGTTTTATCAGAAATACTGATTTTTAGCCAAGTGTGAAATTAATAGAAATATACATGCTGATGTGGCCTTTAAATAGTCCAAATTAAACTCAGCTAATAGGGCATGAGGAAAATTCCACAATGAATGCCAACAAGCATATTTTTCAGATGGCAAAGCATTCTAAACACACTAGCTTTATAATACAGAAATAGCCTGAGCAGCAAAAATCTGGAAGGAGGTCAGAAGCATTTGTTAGAAGATCATTGAAAACAAGATAAAGTTTTTTTCTAACTTAACTTTTACCAGAAGGCTTTAAACTGTGGCTGGTATTCAAATAACTTTGGTTCAAAGAGTGGAAGGGAAAATATTATTTACCGTATATTTAATATTAGTGTAAAAAAGATGGCCTTTATTAATTTTAGTCATAGAATGTGCACTAGCTATAAAATATACGCTAACGACATGATGCTGCTTTTCCTTCTATATTCATTGATTTGAACAATTCATTTAATCTGGCAAATATTTTAACTCCTCAGTCCCAGTTATCCTTACCATTAATTGCTTTGCTTAATTCCTGCACTCTATTTCCTGATTGCCTTAGTTAGATCTGTGTTTTTCAAGCTCGTAACTTTTAAGATATGTGAACTTCAACTCCCAGAATTTCCAACCAACATGCTGAGGTCCATACATCTTAAAGTTGCCATGTTTGAAAAAGAGTACAACAGCATCCAATGGGACCTGTGACAAAATGTTGCAATATTGAATGTTTATTCACCTTCTGGCCAACCCACAATGCCTTCTTTCTTTGCTTCATTGTCGAGTTTCCCAGTTTTCAAAATTCCCCCCCCCCCTCACTGTTTAGTTAAGAGTTTGGGCCCATGAGAATGCCAGTTTTACAGTGTGGTGTTTCCTGTTCACAGATAGTCCTTGACTTACAAACCACAATTGGAACCAGAATTTCCATTGCTAAGCAAGGTGATTGTTAAGTGGGTCAACGTCTAATTTTACAAAAAAAAAATTGTCACAGGCAAATCATTGCAGTTAAGTGAATCATGCAGACATTATCCAGCTTCCTCCCATCAGAAGCCAGCTGGGAAAATTGCAAAGGGACACTGCAATCCTCATCAATGCATGCTGCTTGCCAAACACCTGCATTTTGATCACATGGTGGGATGCTCATAAGTGTGAGGACTGTTTATAAGTCACTGTTTTTCACTAATTTCAAATGGTTGCAAAATGAATGATTGTAAATCAACAACGACCTGTGTTTAAAATAGGCCTACGATAGGGGTGTCAAACTCACGGTCCACAGGCCGGGTATGTCACATGCTGGCCCCGCCCCTGCCCCATTTAGCGAAGGGGGGAGGAAGTCACGATTCGTCATGTGACATCGCCGTGACAACGTGAGTTTGACACCCCTGGCCTACAATATCTGACCGTAAAAATTCAGAAGATAGCTAGAGGGCATCAGAGGTAATTTTTCTCTCTCTCTTTGCTGCCCACTAGCAGTTGTCTAGACATTTGCAATCCAGATATATAGGTGCATTTTTTAAAAGGGGTTTGAATTGCTGCAAATCTTAGAAAACCCCTGGGTATTGTAAACCCTTTCTAGTCTGTTTATATGGTACTGTGGATATATCAAAATCTCTGATCATATTGGAAAGTGGGGAATAAAGCGGACAGACATAGAAGAGACATCTCCACATTACTATAGTCTTCCATTACATAGCAATTGTTTGTGTATACAAGTTTTGGATTATCCTTCCCTCTTGTAATAGGCTAGGCTGCCTATTAAAACTTCTCTACATACTTTTCATAACAGCAACACCAAAAAAAGTGCTTCTTCTTTATCTTCTTTGGCTATCCATTATTTCTTTTTTTTAAAAAAAATGTTTTTTTACCTCAGCAGTATTTGCTATTTTCTCATGAGTCCGAAGAATACTAATGGAAACGGCAAGTCTTTTCTTCCATTTTTTCAGCCTCTATTACTATAAAAGGCTCTGAACAATTTGATGAGGCACTCATAAAAGGCATGATGAATCCTAGCATCATTTAAACATCAACAATTTCTTACAATGTTTTATGTTCCTGAGCA
This sequence comes from Pseudonaja textilis, assembly GCF_049901715.1. Taxonomy (NCBI): domain Eukaryota; kingdom Metazoa; phylum Chordata; class Lepidosauria; order Squamata; family Elapidae; genus Pseudonaja; species Pseudonaja textilis. Next base: position 233,277,789 of record NC_141991.1, on the reverse strand, counting down.
CATAATCCATAAGAAATGTCCTCACTGCCAAAGACATTGAAATGCACAAAAGATCACTGTGTTCTCTTTCTAACTGTCATAGGACTGAACACACTAGGGTGCCCCGGCACAGCACTTTTTCTCTTAAGTGCCTGAGATTTAAAATCTAGCGCCAGTTTGAAGTTGTGACATTTTCTATGCTACCCTAAGAGGGCATTCGTTGTACTGGTTTGTGGAATTCCCAGTTCATTTGTGGTAGGATTGAAATTATAATTTTCAGCACCAAGTAAAACAATATCTGCTCGTGTAAACTTTCAGCTTAAATTTGGGGTGCTTTCCTTTCTGTTTTGTTTTGCCATTAATGTTCTGCATCGTGGAACTTTATGATTTAAACATAGAGATGTTTTACTGTGAAATTATGAAAACATACATATCTTCTTTAAAAATGTAAAATTTATTTTAGTCTATTTGCAGCAATTTTAAATCAGTTGTAGACTTATTTTGAAATTATTTCTAACAATGAAAATATCAGACAAAATATTACTTAAAATAGATACCACAGTAAGATGGGCATGCAACCTTTTTCACACCATGGCTGAAAGATTTACTTTCAGATAACCTGCTACAGGTTGTCCTGTGTGAAGTGGGCAGGGCCATGGCAAAATAGAATAGAATAACAGAGTTGGAAGGGATTTTGGAGGTCTTCTAGTCCAACCCCCTGGTCTGGCAGGTAACCCTATACCATTTTACACAAATGATTGTCCAATCACTTCTTACAAACTTCCAATATTGGAAAATTCACAACTTCTGGAGGCAAGTTGTTTCACTGGTTAATTGTTCTAACTGTCAGGAAATTTCTTCTTGGTTCTAGATTGCTTCTCTCCTTGATTCGTTTCCATCCACTGCTTCTTGTCCCGCCCTCAGGTGCTCTGGACAATAGCTGGATTCCCTCTTCTTTGTGGCAACCCCTGAGATATTGGAACACTGCTATCATGTCACTCTAGTCCTTCTTTTCATTAAACTAAACTAAATTAAATAAACTATATTAACTAAATTTAATGTATTAAACTAAATTAAATATTTATTAAACTAAATTAAATAACTGCATTTAATTTAAGAGAGTTGCATGGCAATTTTTTTATGTTTAATAACTTTCCCTTGATATCACATTAAACATTATTTCAACAGAGGAAGACGTAGGATGCACTCTGGGAGCTATACTCAGTACTTCCAAGAGTCACAGTGTATACTCCAAAATCTCAAAATATTCCAGGAATGACATTTAGAAAGCATAATAACATGGATGTTTCTAACACTCTGCTGAAATCTAACTTCCAATTTCTTTTTAAACATTTCTTCTGCAAAAGAGGTTTCATTCTTAAAATACTTTAATCCTTCTCTATTTCTATCATGTTTTGCATCTTCTCTGATTATGTTAATCTCTAGAGAGCCATGGGAAGATTGACATCCTTCCCTGGAAAGAAAATAATCCCTCTCCTCCACTACCAGAATTTTATCATGTTTTCTTCTCTTTGACAAAGCCATTTCTTCCCTATCGCAACGACTGAATCTTAAGGGAGAAAATTATAAAAGAAACCTTTCACATAGCTCCAAAACTCTCCTTAGTGAAAACCAGTGCATCCTAGAAGAACGCCCACTTCAGGAATTTTGTTCATTATTTATTTGGTTGGTTGGTTGGTTGGTTGGCTGGCTGGCTGGCTGACTAGCTGAACTTACTGGTTTTTGAAGCTAAGCAGAATTTGATCTGGTTAATATCTGAATAGGAGACACTCAGAGAATTCCAAGCCTGTAAGCTAAAATGGAAAGTAAACCCTAAGCTCAAAATCATCATCATCATCATCATCATCATCATCATCATCATCATACTGGAATATGGCAAAGATAATCCACTTTCATGAAAACTGCCTAATTTCCTTGTAGTTGCCAAGAGCCAAGTTCAGTCTTCTGTTTTCTCTTATCAAAGCATGTTGCCCTGTGTTGTGGTTAGCCAGCAGCAGGTGCGGATGGCTGAGGAGAGCGAGGACTCAGATGAGGGGCCAGGACCATTAGGGAGGAGTGGACCTTCAGAGATTGTGGGGGCTGGCAGCAGCAATAAGGAGGTTCCCGAGGAGCCTGTGCCAAGTGCGTGTGAGCACAGGGCTGCTCTCAGGAAAGAGCAGCTGCAGCAGCACAGGTGACTCGGGAGTAAGACTGTAAGGTAATGGCCCCTCCTTCAAGAAGATAAAAGCCAGCTGTGAATCGGTTCTTTGCAGAAAACAAAGATGTTTTGAAACTCGAGCCTTGTGGACATTGTAGTATCTTAATTGGTATTTGAAGACTCTTATGTTGTAAAATAATTCTATTATCTCTTGTTTTTGGCAGCCTCGTACAGTTCTGTGAGGCTCAGGCTTATCAAAGTTAAGTAGTTTGCAGCAGCCTTTTAACCTGGGATTCATAAGAAGCATTAAAAGGTTTCTATTCCCTTTGATTCGTGTTTGTTTTAGTAGACAAGGTTTTGGGTCAGAACACCCGGGTATTTCTTTGCACCTAATGCAGAGTGAGCTGCACACCTATCAGGCACAATGCTGTGAAATATGGTGTTAATTTTGGAACTTTGCTATCATATATAATGTGTAATCCTGGTGTTTGATCAGGTTTATTTATCCTACATTAAAACAAAATGTGTTTGATAGTAAATCAAACTAAATCGGCTGGGAAAAAGAAAAATAAGACTATGAGTCACCAACACAACCAAGTATATGATGTTTAGATAACAATAGAGCCTTTGAAAGGTTACACTAAAGACAAAACAGTCTAACTTTTAGAAAACAATGCTTTTCCTTCATCATTGAATAGTGTAAGAATATGGTCTGTTCATGCTATTTCTTTCTGTTTCCTTTCCTTCAATCCCAGTTGGTGACAATATGACAACATGACAAATTATACTACAGCTGAGGAAAGATATGAATCTCATTTTGGCAATCATCAAAACATAAGCATTACTTGATCGTACCCTTGGCCCATCTAGTCCAGCTGTCTGTTTTCACAGTGGCCAACTAACTGCACAAGGAAGCCCAGATGGCTTTCAGATCAAGTCCCGTATTCCATCTTCTATATTCCATCTCAATAAGAATCTCATACTTTCTCCATTACACAGAACACAAAGATGCTGTTGTGACAACAGAATATTTGATTCCAAAAAAGCTTTAATATTTAACAGTCCACTTAAGTAGCAAATTTAACACACAACAGTCCAAGAAGAATGTATCTGTTATCAACGGACAATTAGAACTGCTGAAAAAAACAATTGCTACCAACCTGCCTTCCATTGAGGACCTGTATACTGCACAAGTCGAAAAGTGGGTTGTGAAAATATCTACAGACCCTTCACATCCTGGACATAAATTGTTTTAACTTCTGCCTTCAAAACAACGCTAAAGGGCACTGCACACCAGATCAACTAGACACAAAGAAAATTCTCCCCCAAATATCATCATTCTGCTAAACAACTAATTCCCACAATACTGTCAAATTATTTACCTGTTATTAGCATTCTTCTCATCCTTCCCTAGTACCTATCTCTTCCCACTTATGACTATAACCATGCTGCTTGTATCTTTACAATTTACATTGTTTTATTTGTTTCCTAGTATGGTTTTATTGCTTATTAGTAACCTATGACTATCACTAAATGTTGTATCTTATGATTCTTGATGAATGTATTTTATTTTTTCTTGATGTACATTGAGAGCATATGCACCAAAGACAAATACCTTGTGTGTCCTTGTGTGTCCAATCACATTGGGCCAATAAAGAATTCTATTCTAAAGAATTCTATTCTATTCATATACTGTCATGTGTTTTCCAGATCACTATTGCTGAGAATGTATTTCAATTTCAAATTTCTGAGGGCCTTTAGACAGCATGTAAACTTTGTCATTGAGACCTGTTCAAGCTTTTCCATTCCTTCCTTTTTTTTCTTTTCTCTTTTACAAAAAACAGTTCTGCTGCATCTCTCTTTGTCATTCAACGTTGATGTGAAAGATACAATGACTTTTAGTGGTCCTGTGGAAGATATGTTTGGATACAGTGTGCAGCAATTTGAAAATGAAGAGGGAAAATGGTGAGATTATTAATTAGTTAATTATCTCTCCCTTCCACCCATTCCCATATCTTTATAACAGGAGTGTCAAACTTGCAGTGTCATGTTGTCATCATGTGACATTGTGACTTTCCCCCCGTTCACTAAACCAGGGGTGAGGGTGGCCAGTGCTGTCACATCTGGCCCACGGCCCATGAGTTTAACACCCCTGCTCTATAACTTAATGATTTAAAATTTCACAGGTCATAATGAACACTTTGTGGTGTTTTTAAACAAAGAATAACTAATTAGAGAAGCTGCTCTAACTCCTATCTGCTATTATAAACACATTTTTATTCCATTAGTTTTTTTGCATACAACTTAAATAGTAAATTGGTACTAAAGTACCAAAGCAAATATTACTGTATGTACTGCATTGACTATATATATGTATATATATTATCATTCTGCAGGGTTCTTATTGGTTCCCCTTTGTCTGGTCAGCCCCAAAAGAAGACAGGTGATGTCTATAAATGCCCTGTAGGACAGGGTAATGGTTTGCCATGTGTAAAATTAAATCTGCCAGGTAAGAAAGTCAATGAAAGAAATTGAAAATTGACCTACTCTAACAAGATCAAGTTAGAAGCCAAAACATGTTTAAGTAAAAGACCAGAGATAACAAACATCATAATCAAAGGACACTCACTAAACAGGCTATGTGATAAAAAGAAATTAAAGTTCTCTCTGCAAAGAGGAGGATGATGCTATAAGACAGTATTTTATATATATGGTACACAAATAGTTGTCAATTTACAACCACAATTGGAACTGTATTTCTGATCATAAGTTGAGGCAAACACACGACAGAACCTATTTTACAAGATTTCCATGACTATTGTTAAGCAAGTCTGCAGTCATAACTCCAAATTCATTCTGCCAGCAAAAAATGCCAAAAACAGACAAAAAAATCATAGCAAATCATGATCACGTGGCTGCAGGAAGCTGCTACCAGTTGTAGCCAATTGTCAAGCACTCAAAATGTAATTGCGTGTCTAGGGTGTGTATAGCGTGACATCTTAAAATGGCCAGAAGTGTTTTACAGGCCATGAACACTTGTTCAGGGCAGGTTGTAATTTCAGACACTCATTAAGTGCCTGGTCATAAGTCAAAGACTATCTGTAAATTTCAATATTCTCTTTCCACTCATTTCCCCTTTTTATATGGGTGTGCAATGGGTCTTTTAGCTATATTTGCTACATCTCAGAATCTTTTATGAAAGGCCCAGAAACTTCCTCCAATGTCAATTATATAGTTTTTACTAACAGAGGAACTAGTGTGAATTCTATTACACTGGCATTCCCATAACCTTTATTGCCCAGTGAAATCTTATGAATACAACTGATAATTTACTGATCCAACAGTGGAGCTATACAGAAAATGAAAAGTTTATTTATTCCTGATTTTCAATTTTAAATGGATGCATATCTTCTACTGTCACCCTGTTGCTATTTTGACATTCTCTTTGAGGTTCAGGAAAACTATGTGAAGCATTATCCCAGACAAAGATTCTGGGATGAAAGCCAGGCATTTGACTTGTATTTCATAGCTTTAACCAAGAGGGAACAGGAAAAAAAAAGGAAAAAAAGCCCAAAAGATCCATGTTTTACATACAAATTTGGTGTTTTGAACAGGCCACAATACGATTTAATGTCTTGTTTGCATGTATCCCCATATTTAACTTTATTTTTAATCTATCTATAGCTGACACTTCAATTCCTCAAGTAACAGAAGTAAAGGAGAATATGACTCTTGGGTCAACCTTAGTGACGAATCCCAAAGGAGGGTTTTTGGTGAGTAAATATCTCTTGAGGAAAATAAAAAACAATATGCATATTTACTATAACCACATATAGAATGTTTTCCCCATTTATAGAAGGAATATAGGACTTGCCCAGATATTGTTGGATTAAAGTTCCTATCACTCTTGAATATTAAACATGTTGATTTGGTCTGATAAGATTGGAATCTAACTACTTTTGGGAAATTATACACAATAATGGAAAGCTATTTTCTATCCATATAAAGAAGGCAAAATCACAAAACTGCGTCTCACTTATTTTGACCATGTCATGCAGGGGAATTCACTGGAGAAAGCAATTATGTTTAGAAGTTAGCAGTAAAAAGAACCCAGACCACACAAAGAACAAGATGGCCGGATACCAATGCAGGGATGTCAAACTCAAGACCTGCAGGCTGGATCTGGCCCACGGGGTGCTTAAAACTGGCCCACAGGGCCGGCCTAGAAATAGCAAAGGACTGGCCCATGGTGCCTCTGGCAGCCCAAATGGGGCACAGGGGGACTGTGTGTGCCCCCACTTCCCCTTTTCAGCCTGGACAGCCTCCTGCAGCACAGGGGTATGGGCGTACAGTCCCCTGTGCCCCGTTTTGGCTGCAGAGCACTGCAGGAGCCTGTCCAGGCCAAAAATGTTTTTCTAATAGCAATTATAAGGTGCTAAGAAACGCTTGTCAGTGCTGAGATTTTTGGAAATATCATTAAGTCATTTGATGTGTGTGAATTCAGCAATCTTTCCCTTAGTTCTGCTGATAAAGGTACTTTTTTTTTGAAAATGCCTCCTTTGAGATCTGTAATGGAGTTTTCACAGGACTTAAATGCTCTTATGTTAGTTTTGCTCTGAAGCCACATTCACTTAACAACCTTGTGACTAACTTAACCCGTGCAGTGATTCACTTAACAACTATGGCAAGAAAGTTCGTAAAAAGGGGGAAAACCCACTTAACAAATGTTTCACTTAACAACAGAAATTTTGGGCTCGGTTGTGGTCATAGGTCAAAGAGTTACCTGTATTGGAATGATCTAGGAACATGGGACATATGCCTGTTTATTTTATAAACAACTTGAGTATTTATCAGATATACATTTATCAGATATATTCAGAGCAATAATTTTGTTACTATGGTAGAAAATAAATGCAGCTCAGGGTTGAATTGTTGGGTTCCTGGTATTCTCTAAACTTCCTTGTTTAATATCCAAATATAAGAAGTTTGTACTGCACAGAATTCCAAAATTGGATCAGATCTTTTTGGTCAGTTCTGTTGTGGCTGTGCCGTCATACTGCTGTTGCAATGTTTTATAGTTTTCACTTAGGATTTCAGTAAGCACATTTCTAACCATTGTGGATATCAAAGTAGCTACTATACAATATGGTGAATTATTTAAACATTAAGAAAATGATTATTTTTCTCTTTATTATAGGCATGTGGACCTCTTTATGCTTATAAATGTGGACATTCTTATTATACAACAGGCATTTGTTCCAATGTTAGCTCCAATTTTGAGGTTGTAAATTCCATTGCTCCACTGCGAGGTATGTATATATAAAAATGTTTTTGTATCTGTTGAACGTAGGTAGAACTTGAAAAAAATCTAATATATACCCAGAGTTATGTTAGAAATATAAACTAATTTTCAAGGTATGACCAAGTTAGGTAAATGTTATCTTTGTTTGTATATTACCTAAATGCTTACTGCTCCTGGAATTTATTTTTAGTATAAACAGGTTCATAGTATTAGTCATAAGTGAAAATCAGTCTAAAATAATCTTCAGGCCACCACACAAAGCTAAATGCCTGTTAAATTCAAGAAGACAAAATAATTGTCCTTATATTGGTTTTTGTGAGACACAAGACTCCATTCTTTCTGCTGATTCCTAGAAGCAGAAATGAAATGGTTGAATGGTATCAAAAAATTAGTTTCAAAAATACTTTTCGATGCCCTTCTTGGAGGATATGATTGCTACCCTATCATCTTCCTTCTTCTTCCTTTCTTTAAGTTGCTCCTTAGTTGAGGGCAATTACAATAAACGCCTCTTCCCTTTACTTTTAGTCTTCTTTTCTATTCAAGGCCACTGCAGTTGTTTCTTTTTTATATAGACAAGTGATACTATGCAACCACCCCTACGCATGTAGTAATATAACTTCAGAGCCAGAAAACTATTCATGTAATTAGACTTCAAGAGTCCTAAATATTGGAGGTATCTGTGATTTCTTCAAGGCAATCAATATAATGTGTGACAAGTTGTATGAAAAGCTTTTCTGGAATTATGCATTCTGAAATAGTTAAAATGGCAAAACAGACACCAAAGAAACCTTTGAAATACAATGTATTTTAAGTAGAATGTTTGTATTGCAATCTTGATAAAACTATATATATATTAAAATCACATTTAAATATAGTTATGAATAATTTTAAAAAAAATTGAAAGCACTCTGTATTCTTGAGATATTTCTTAATCTCCACGTAGTTTGGCAAAGGCCCAGTATACATGAAATATCCATTAACTAAACCATACTCTCTTCTGTCCACAAAACTACTCAATGCCATGTCAGATCACCACTGCAGAACATCTCAAGATGCTAGAAGCTTTTTTATCTGAAACCTTCTAGACTAGATCAATAGTTTCATCTCCTGCAATGATGAGTTAGCACCATCTAGTTCTAACAAGCTCTAGAACCATAGAACCAGTATACCAGAGCAAGCAATGAGTCCAACATTTGCTCCAGAGGCAAAATAAGCTGAGTTCCAGGCAGGGCAGAGAAAGAATAACTGGTCCAAAATAGCCCAGTGAATTCTGTGATACCATAGAACAGGGATGTCAAACTCATGTCGTCACAACACCATCATGTGACATATCAGGACTTTTTTCCCCTTCACTAAACTGGTTGTGGACATGGCCAGCGTGTGATGCATCCGGCCCACAGGCCGGGAGTTTAACAGCCCTGCCATAGAAGATGACCCTCCATTTCCCTTCACTAGGTAGAACATCATTATGCACATTATCCAGAGGCACTGATTCAAATTATAGCAACTCAAAAACTTCATCCTTCAACTTCTGCTTGGATGTGTTTCATTGTATAGGTCTCTAATGTATAAATGACACTAGAAAAATAGGTAATAGTGCAATGGAAGTTAGAAACTCATAGCACTTCATCTTTCATCTTACATATAAATTGTATCTGAGATATTTCATATCTCTTATGGTTTACTTAAAAGTAATTTATTTTGAAATTAAAGCAGGGTGTCAATTTAACAGAAAAACCACTATGTGCTTTGAACATTTCCTTATTTTATGTTTCCTTTTGCAGAATGCAAGTCCCAGCTGGATATTGTTTTCGTTCTTGATGGATCTAACAGTATTTTTGAATGGAAAGATGTCACCAATTTTTTGAAAAGAATACTGCAAAATATGAGTATAGGCCCCCACGATACACAGGTACACTAAGGCAAATGTTTTATATTTCATTTTATTTTATTTGATCTATAGCATAGCTATACAATCAAGGATATCTGCAATAATATAAATTTTTCTAATTTATCAATCTAGGCAGTGGTTCTCTAATAGACAAGAAGTCTATTATAGTTTCTTACATATGTCAGTTAATGCATAAATATCAAATGGAACAGTTAAGGACCCCATATCACCTGGAAAGAACTGTATTACTAATAATCAACTTTCAGAGTCAGATGTTCATCTCAGTCATCAACAGAAACTTTTCATAATCTCTTCACATGTTATGCAAAGCTAAGAAACATTTATAGTTCCAATGAAAAAGGCCCGAATCCTATCACAAATGAACAAAATCCCTCTTTGGGGGAGATGGGCAGTTTAGAAAAAATGCATATTTGCATAAAACACAGACATGGCAATGAAAGAACCATCTGTTAAATGCTATGTCCTTGGGGAAAATCATACTGGTTCTGCGTTAGTGTACAGAGAAACTCCTCCTTACACTTATTTCATTGTTTTATATGTGGCCAGGTCAAAACTATAAAATGTTGAAATCATATTTGAAGTAATATATGCCATTACCTCAGTAGTGGGATTCAAATATTTTTGCCACCGGTTTGATGGGCATGGCTTAGTGGGTGTGCTTTGCGTGTATGAACACACTTTGCGTGCATGCGCTCACCAAACACACACTTTGCACAGGCACAGAGGTGTTCTAACTCTCCTCCTGCAAGCCTGCATGATCCCAGTTGCTTCAGCAGCTGCCACGCAACACTGTTCTGTGCTGCGTAAAGTAGCTGCACTTCAAATTCAGCAGATAAAAATGAGTATGGGAGCCTGGGCGGGTGGATGAGCCGAATAGCAAAGCGGCAGAGAGAAACGGTTCAGTCTCCGCTGCTCATCACTGTACCGGCTCGCCAGAACCGGGACGAACCAGTCGAATACCACCACTACATTACCTTCCTCCATAATTTTTTCCCCCTACTGCCCAAATGCAGCTTCCAGACCTGCCATTTCCCAAAAGTTTTCTTTCAAAGTATGTATCAGAAGTAACTCTGCTAAGCATCCAAGATTCTTCCAGGTGCTTCTTCCAGAAATTCTTCCAGATGCTGCCACCTGCTGAGACATTTTAATAGTTTCAAGAGTCTTTTCAAATTCCCAGTCCATAGGCTGATAGGCCCATAGTTTTGCTGTGTGGATGCTCTTTGTAGGCTTCCTATTCTTCTATTGTACGGACAGCTGCGCTTTGTAGTAGAAAAGTGGATAGAGAGACAATGGCACAACGATAATGTAGTTCTGCCTGTGGTTGCATGCGGTAGGAGTTGGGTGATTAAGAAGTATGTATGGTAAAAGCAGAAGAGATAAGATCAAGAATGAGTGGGTGATCAAAAGTATATCATCCTTTTGGATAAAATAAGTCTGTTGCCGTAACTTGATCATAAATACAGAGTGAATTAGGGCTAAGACATAAAATAACTATATGAGCTGAGAGGAAGACTGAGAAAGTTGCAGATGCCTATGAGATCTTAGCAACAGAGAGGTGAGAAGTTCAAAGAGCAAAAAAAAATGTATGAATCAGCATGGGGATGTACTAAAAGCAAAGATGGTTTGCAAGGATAGAAAAATATAGTGAATTGGGGAGTTGTAAACTAGACATAGTTATATTTCCTTTTGTTTTCTCCTGTCTCATAGCTTTGTTTCTTTGTATGTAGGTATTTTTACATAATATTGCTTACCTTGAAAGAAATAGCATGATGGGAATATAGGGTATGTGTATATGGGAGATAGGACATAGAGAAAGAAAATGTGGTTGAAGAACAATTGAAAGACTATACGGAAATATTTTCAAGTTAGGATTTGTATAGAATGACAAAAAACATTTGTATGGTTATCCAGAATTGTGTCTTAAGATGTCCAGCCATAGAAAACTTTTAAGTAAGTAAGTAACATAAATCAATTTATATAGAGAGAATGCATGTAGGAACTGACTCCACTTAAAAATGATATATGAGAGAATAAACTATTTGTAGAAAAGTATCAGAGATGAACTGACTGAACTATTGAAAGCTTTCTGAAAAGAAACATTTAAAGTATGAACAGCTGTACATCAACAAATGTGAAACAACACCATGGGACATAGATTGAAAAATTGGTGTATCTCCACATACTTTCAAAATATTACACTCATTTCTTACATAAACAAAGGTTTGCTTAAGATCTTACAATGAAGAATGAAGCCATATATGGTCAGAAAAATGTCAAATGAGCAGAAAAGTTTTCAGAAAAGGCAGAGGAATATGTATGATGAGATAACTAACACAAAATTGTATTGGAGAGAACATTTAAGGTTTTTAAGAGAGCAGGTCATGTTAGAACTACTGATGATTGTTTTGAAGAATTTTTTACAATGAACAAAGTAAGGGCAGAATTAGGAGAAACAGAATAAACAGACAAGGATACACATTGTCCCCGTATCTGTTTAGCTTTTACATTGAATGTATTCAAGAATGCCACTTTCAGAATATATAACAGCTGCAATCAAAATTGGAGGTCAAATCAGGAACAGTTTAAAATATGAAGACCACACCATTCTGTTAGACAAAGGTAAAAAGCCTTAGGAAAACTACAAATAGAAAGTTTAAAAAATGGTTTAACCTCAAACATTAAGAAGAGAAAGATAAAATGAACCAGCAAGCTTTGTGAATTCACAGTTGAGTTGAAGTATGGGTGAAGTTTTGTCATTTTAGGATCCAGAATAGATAAAAGTAGACAATGTACTGGAGAAGTAAAAAGGGGAGGTTGATCCTTGAAGGAAGGTAATTGCGTATATAGATGACATCATGAAGACCAAGATTATTTCTGTGATAATAATGATTGGAATATTTAAAGCAATCATTTCCCTTGTGATAATGTATGGCTGTTAATGTTGGATATTGAGCAAGAGGAAGAGGCAGGAACACCCAAAGCAGTTTTTTAGCTTTAATAATAGTATGTGCAAATAGTATGTGCACTTTTTTATGTGCTTGCAAAGCATGTGAGACATGTTTAAAAGAGGTGGGGCTTGATCACCTGGTCACATCCATCATTTGGTAGCCAATGATTATTTATGGATACTCTGAGAAATTAAATCTTCAAATTACCGAGTTGGAGAGGTTATTGGTAAGAATACCATGAATTGCAAGAGCAGACAATCAATCAATCAATCAATCAATCAATACAATGTATAGCATGAGTGGACATGATCATGGAAATGATATACCACATATCACAGTCACAGTTCTTGAATGGCATGCACTTAGACAAGCATGAAGTGCATTAAATAAATGCATTTTATTGGAATGTCCATGGAAGAAATGTAGACTGTCATCAGGGATTGGATTGCCATGCTATCCATTTTTGTAGTTGTAGGTTCAAAAACAGGAAAGCCATAACTTTGTTACAACTTTCTATCATTCCCTCTGATAGAACTTTAGAATTTTCAAGAACTGACATGATCTTAGTTCTTTCTGTGTAAGTATGGGTGTGCTTGTCCTTGTTTCCAGATCAACAGCTAGGAATAGGAACCCTACTTTGGGATGCCATCACTATAAAGCATATGTCCCTACAACCTCCTGTCAGCACAAACATTTCAAGAGGAACATTATATGTTGTACAAGCATGGGAGAAATCTATACAATTTACTAGGAACACAATCTTGTCAAATAGAAGATCAGTAGAATCAGATATACTAAATTGTATCTAGTAAGTTTAAGAACTGAAAAGAAGAATGTTGCTGGAACAGACCCGAAGTCCATCCCAATTTCCATAATAATCAACTAGCACCAATTGCAGGAAATCGATAGACAAGGGAAAAGCAAATATATCATCAGAAATTTGAAGAACATTCCTTTTTTTGCTCATTTTTATAAATTCTTTAGCTTTTACTCATTACTGAAACTTTGTAAGTCATTTCTATATAATGTTTATAAGTGGTTTACAAAGTATCAAAAAATGAACAACCAAGATATAGTAAAATACACACTGGACTGGTAGAAAATAGACTGATAGAATTTCACTAATATTCACATCCCTTATTACACGGAATAACCTCCTTCCCAACTTAGGAGAAATATTTTAATAGTTTACATATAAGCATCTCAGTCTCCAAAAGTTTTGTAGAAAGGTCTGGTCTTAATCAGTTTCCTAACTCTTAATGACCCTTACATTCTTCAGTTTAATTGCATCAAAGACAGCCAGTAAACAAAGATGTTTGTACTAAAAGGAATGAGCTATAAAACAGATTGAGAAGCACATCTGAAAACTGAAAGATAGAATGATCCAGCTATAAAAGGCTATGACTAGATAGATTGTATTAATGTTCAGTCTTTTAATAGTATGAAAGTTTTAATAATGGATGAATAAGAGGTAAATATGCCAAGTCAGAGTATATTAGCACTCAATGGCTGGACTAAGCAGCATATTCAAAATATCAATGCAGAGCATACATTTAAAATATACTACTGGAACATTGCTTAACTCACATTTAGACCAGAACCTCTCATAAAATTAAGCAGATGAAAATGAAGAAATGGTATTTGGAAAAGACACTATTATTTTGTTACTTATCATCTTTCTTTTATAATGTAAATTGATTAACAATTATAAGAATCCACCTGTTGGCTGTTGCCCCCCAAAAGCAGTGATGCCTATAGACAGGGGGTACTCAAAAATCAATCTGACTATACAGTATTATTACTACAAAGTGGTAGAACAGCTTAATTATAACAGAAAAGATATTCAGGACCTGTTATGCAACAGATCATGTGCAAGTTGCAGATCAAGCTGAAGTAAACTAAACAGCCAACACATTTCTACAATATAATTTTGATTATTTTGATTTCCATCATTTTCAAGGAGAACATTAGGAATCACTTTAAAGTTCTGAACTTCATTGATGGAAAATCAGAGGAACCATAGAATGAAATCAAACACATTGTTAAAGTTGAGTGTGGAAAGAGACTGTCAAAACTAAGAAATAGAAGAAAGCACTGTGTCATTAATATGGAAGGCAATAGGAATTGAAGGACATTTGCAGAGGAAGAATCAGCTGGAGGTCCAACCAAGCTATGCAGCAAATCTGTAAAATAGCCAATATATTGAAGGTATCTACCTATTGATATCAAAGAAAGAAGATTTAACAGAGTATGCAGCCTATTGTAGTTTCACTCATTAACAAAATAATTGTCCAATGCAGATTAAAGTCCTACATAGAAATGGTAGATGTTTCGGCTGCTTTAGAAAAGACTGAGCAACCTATATTAAATAATTTGAGAAAGCCATCAACATGTGATTCACTGATTTTGGAAAGACCTTCAATTGAATCGATTGATTTTAGCTGTGAAATATTCTGAAGAAAATGGGAATCCGAGAAGATGTTAAAGGTTTATAAGTTTCATGTTCTCAGAATCCTGTACAAAGACAATAAGATACAGGTAAGATGGAACATGGTGAAACAGGCTAACTCCAAGTCTGCAAAGGAGTGAGAAGAAGGCTGTATGTGATCTATTTAGATGCTTCAGGTGGCAAGAAGAGTCACGTCTGTGTAATTGAACTCTGTCCAACAGCCTAACACTTATTCTTAGTAAACACATTTCTGGTTTACCATACAAAAGAAAAACAGTGCAGGTGATCTTCTATCTTTAATGGAAAGGTAAATTCTTCACTTGCTGTCTTGTGAGTGATGGCATCATTGTGAAAATTTCATGACCATAAGATTTTGTATTCCAGGTTGGGATTGTTCAATATGGAGAAAATGTAACCCATGAATTTTATCTCAATGCATATTCAACCACAGAAGAAGTGCTTGTAGCAGCAAGCAAAATTAAACAGAGAGAAGGATTTGAGACCATGACAGCTCTTGGCATTGAAACAGCAAGGTAGGTGCCTACAGCCTCCTAAACAAGTATCAGCCTACATTAAGGACTATGCTGGTCTTCCACTATGCCGTTTTTTATTTTTCCTACTGATTTTGATACTTACGTTTTGTCCTTGTCTCTAGCCTGAAGATTTACAGGTTTTCATTCTCGTTTTAGGAATGAAGCATTTACAGAAGCTCATGGGGCCCGCCCAGGAGTACAAAAAGTCATGGTAGTTGTGACTGATGGAGAATCTCATGACAATTACAGATTACAAAAAGTGATTGAGGATTGTGAAAAAGACAATATACAGAGATTTTCTATTGCTGTAAGTTATGTTTAATTCAAAAAAAACCTATACTTTATATCTAGAAATGATTCTTCCCCTTTCCTTCAATTTGCCTTGAAGAAAGAATTTGTTTGATAAGTTAGTACTCTTCCAATATTAGCTACAAGCTTTTTTTTATTCATTACTCATTGGGTCTATATTTTTCTTTAAAGTACATGTTGACTCTAGTAATGGGGTAATAGTAATAGTAATGGTGTGTTCTTCCATTTCTCTTTGACTGCTGAGGATAAACAATGGAAAATTGTTGCCGCAAGATCACCCAGGTCATTGTTTCACACAATTAATTTTTAATTAGATGTATATCCCACTTTTTCTATACAATAGTAGCTCAAGGTGTGTGGGTGTGGGTGTGTGTGTGTGTGTGTGTATCTTGAATATAGTGTGGACATTCTCCTACTTTCTTCTCTGAGAAGTTGGGCTAAGAGAAAGCAACTGGCCCAAAGTCATACTATGTATTTCTGTGGGTCAGGGTAGATTAGAATCTGAGTCTTCCCAGTCCAAAAACTTAATACTTGCTCATAAAAATAATACTTTTAGATTACTATGTTATAGCTACATATAATTGAGTCAATGTGTTTTTGTGGAATTGATTTTTCAAATATGGTGATATTCTACCAGACAATAATAATTCCATGTTTAATCTATATAGAACTTTTCATGTATTTTTATGTATTTTTTTCATAATATGGATGATAGTCAACATACATAGACACTTCCAAAATCCACATTACTTATTTTTGAAAATTTTGAGTTTATAATCTTAACACAAAGGTGGCAGATTAGGAAAGGTCATCCTAGATTGTTCTTATGGTGGGAAACTTCTGATTAACACATGCTTGGTCCAGTGGTGGGATTCAAAAATTTTACTACCGGTTCTGTGGGCGTGGCTTGGTGGGTGTGGCAGGGGAAGGATACTGTAAAATCTCCAGTCAGAAGTGGTATTTGCCGGTTCTGCAAGCTATTCAAAATTTCTGCTACCAGTTCTCCAAAACTGGTCAGAACCAGCTGAATACCACCTCTGGCTTGGTCCATATCTGAATGCTGTTTGTCTGGGTTAACCATTACCATTGCATTTATTCTAGAGAGGGAAGTCTATGACAGACTTGTTGTCTGTGTCATTTTATATTTCTTACAC
This sequence comes from Pseudonaja textilis, assembly GCF_049901715.1. Lineage (NCBI taxonomy): Eukaryota > Metazoa > Chordata > Lepidosauria > Squamata > Elapidae > Pseudonaja > Pseudonaja textilis. Next base: position 233,261,045 of record NC_141991.1, on the reverse strand, counting down.
TACCAATTGTAAGCTACTAGTAACATGTATATCACTACTTTTTAAAATTGCTTCTTCATTTTTTCCCCCACATGCTACAGATTCTTGGCTCCTATAACAGAGGGAAGCGAAACCCTGAGAAATTGATTGAGGAAATCAAATCCATTGCAAGCAAGCCAACTGAAAAGCATTTCTTTAATGTCTCAAATGAAGTAGCTCTCCTTACAATTGTTGAAGCTCTTGGAGAAAGAATATTTGCCTTGGAAGGTATGTTTTTTTTCCCCCTCTGCTTCTGGTGTTTTGTTGGTTTTATTAATGTATTGGATTTTTTGTTTGTTGTAAGCAAATAATAATTGCTGCATTAGGACCATTTATAGAATAATCCTAGCTCAAAATCCATTGGTTAGAGGAGTTATGATTGGAGTGGAGAAGTACTTTATTACTGGATGTGTTGGGAAGTGTATTTTTGTGTTGGTAATTTTAATTTGCAGCAGCTGTGCACTGTGTGGAATTAGCAAGTTGGCAAAAAAATAAATGATTCTCCTTTTCTCCCAAAATTACAAGCTGAAAGTAAGGTTTTGTAGTGAGTCAATGCTAGTCTTCTAGATCAGGGGTCTCTAACCTTGGCCACTTTAAGACTTGTGGATTTTAACTCCCAGAATTCCCCAGCCAGAAAAGCTAGATGAGGAATTCTGGGAATTAAAGCCCACAAGTCTTAAAGTGGCCAAGGTTGGAGACCCTTGTTCTAGATCACAAATGGATTTTTACCTGGAATGGTCTCTGACAACAGAAACGGTGATGTTATGTGAGAAAGACCTTGAGAGAAGGGTTGAAGTGCTGCTGCCTGGGGAACAGTCAGATAAGAGAGACAACCCTCATTATAGAAAATGTGATGAGATTGCACAGGGAGGGTTTCTACTAACAGGGAGGATTGTTTAATCTTCTGTGTAAATTAATTTGCAGATTCAAGTCTTGAACTAGTTACTTCTTGTACAGTGTATGGCTGAAGCATGGCTATTAAATCCTCTAGAGTCAGTGGTAGAATGCTGCCAGGTTTGGGCAAACCGATAGTTGTGATCACTGTCTGGGTCTGTCTGCCCACCCCTGCGCTATCCTTTTCATATATAATTAACTTTCTAGCTCATTTCCCCTGCCCACACTGCCCAGCTGAGTTCTGTGCCATGCCTGCTGTATTCACCAGAGCTGCCTGAGTAGATTAGCTGCCTCTTTGGAGCTCCGTTTCAGCCCCAAAGCAGTGTATGCGTACACTCACAACCAGTGAAACTGTTGTTAACATAAGTGCAGCCCACCTCTGTCTAGGGTTCACACAAATCTGGGGATTCTAGGAGTTGCAATCCTAATCAGGAAGAGTGCTATGTCTGTTCTGACCCAAGCCTTGTTCAAATCAAACAAACACAAAGTATGTATAAAAGCAATTTTTTTTAATGTAGCTCTGTGAATTCTATGCATTCACAGCCAAGAGTCATTCAAAACTAATTGTCCCAGATAAGTACAAGCCCTTTCAGGGTTGTGAAAGGCTGCCAAGAACAAAAGACCTAATTGCAGATAAATATCCAGAGCCACAACAATGTCCTTTATCTTAAGCTCTGTCCTCATGCCTTCTCATTGAGAATCACCTGCCTTTCTAACCTCTCAGACGGTGGCATATCTGAAACTGGATGATGTCCTTCCGTGCACTGAGTCCATTTTCCTTTCATGCTGCTCTGTGTCACAATTAGGGCCAAACTGCGCCATTTATATCTCAGATTCAAGTAAAAAAACATGTAACATAAATGCCCTCATCATACCAACTCATAGACGAGAATTGATGGACTGTACCTTCCTCTCTCCCTTTTTCTGGAATCAAAACTTTACAAAACTGAACTGATATCTTTTCATCTGATATTCTGAATTTGCTGTCATTTAAATTGTGACATGTTCCATATTAGTCAATTTCCTACATTTGGTTGTTCTTAATCCTTTACAATCCCTAGCCATATCCTGTCCTTCGTTTATAAACTATCTTGGCAGCAAGGAGATTGCTTCCGTTCTTCTCTGCAGTGCTTAATGCACTACTAACACTTTAAAATGTTAGGCAGCAATCCAAGTAATGTGTAAGTGATTATATTCCCCAGCAAGGAAAACATCTGTGTATATTTTCCATTTATACTTATGTCCATCTTTTCTGAATAATTAACTGAAGCTTCTTTAAGAATAACACAACCGTGTGTGCCAGGAAGACAATAAATATAAAACACACTCATTAAAATATATGAATTGCCATTTTATTACTAATATTAGGTTATGAACCTTATTCAAATGGTACGGTTTTTATGAAAACCATGCTTGTACCTAGAGACTTCCAATGTTGTAGTTTATCTCAATTAACAGATATATACAGCATTGCTTCTGTTTTATGCAAAAGTAATCACTCTTTTGTTTGTAAACATGGGCTGCATTCCAAGGAAGTTATATATGCACAAAAGAGAAAGCAACACACGTAGCCCCAGTTTTCCTTGCAATTTCTGTACTGTGTGAAGAGAGAAAAAAAAACATGTTTAAATAAACTGTGGCACAATTTTTAAAGCAGTATGAAATAATTACATGGGACTTTCTATAGACTTTGGAGGGGTTGTACTAGTGTTGCGTGATAATAGATGCCCGTTGAAACAGAGTCAGGAAGGGATATACGAATCCAGTTTAAATTGGGTTTCATGACACCTCTTCCCACGCTACTGCTTTTCCAGACCTGGGGCAGAAGTGATGATGCAGCTAGGAGCAGCCAGGAGAGTGGCTTCCTCTAAGGAGCCACCTGCCAGGGATGATTCCTCAGACATGGAGGTTGGCAGCATATCTGGCTGTTGGATAAAAGATGGCCAAACCCGTGGGTGGAGTGAAAAGAGGGATCACCCTAGAATCTCTATGTAGCCACAAGAGAACTAAGTCCAACCCCTCCCTTGAGCATCATTAACCCTTATCTACTCTAAGCAGATGCTGACCTTTCATTGAAAAGATTTGCCTACATAGGCTTTTGTTAATCAATCAGTTTTATTGAACCTTTACATGTAGACCTGGTCTTTCATGCCTGACACCGGCACGCCTACTGGTTGTAGAGCACTCCACCTGTTCCAAATGTTGCACAATGGTTGCTTGTACATTTGCACTCTGTGTGTCAACTTTTTAATGATGCCGTAGCAATGAGTTGCTAGCTGCTTCAAAGAACTTCCTTCCTGCAGGTCTGTTGCCGTATATTTGCCTATTGACAGAAATCATGCCAGACTAAAGCAACTATTTGCATAACTGTCCCAAAGGTGCTTTTTCAAGAGGCAACTGGACTTTGCTTTTGAAGGAGTTTTGCTTCTCATCCAAAAAGGTTCTTCAGCTCTGACTGGATGGGTGAAAAGAGAAATGTCTTCAAAGAAAAACCAGAAGGTCCAGTTGCCTCTTAAAAAAGCACCTTTGGGACAACCATGACCTGGATGACTGAGAATCTCCATATGTATCTGCATAACTCTTAAATATACTCTGTGAATTACCAAGGAGGTTCCGCCTTTTCCTTTTTCCTGCATACCAAAGATTCCAAGTTTTGCTGTATTTTTGCTCTCTGAGAAACAACCCTTCCTCCTGCTATTCCTCCCAGAGATATAATTATATCATATTTTTACACACACTGCATTTTTCCCATTCCAGTAATTGAATTTAACTGGAATGCTTTGAAAGGAATGTTGAACCAAAGCACGAATCTACTCCTTGAGAATCTTAATTTCTAAAAGAAGCCAGAGGTAGAATTAAAATTATAATGATACAAATGTTTCAAAGTTAATTCAGAGAATTTCAAGGATGGTAAAACTTGTTACATATTGCAACAAGTGAAAAGTTGGGTGTAAATTTGTACTTTTCAGATTAATTAAATGTTTTAACTACTGTAACCAGTGAGCATATGGAAAATTGTGGCCTCAAAACTAGATGTGACCCTAGCCATCTCTATGGTAACTATTAACTCAAGATGCCACACTGACTTCTCCATAAACATATCTAAATATTTAATTCATTAGTCAGCCTGGACATTCTTAACCCTTAATTTAGTCTTTTCTTGTTTCCAATTTTTTTACAGTTTTTTTTAGCATTTTCAACCAACTATGCTAAAACAATAAATATTTCCTGTTTTATAGCTACCAATGATCAACAGGCAGCTTCTTTTGAAATGGAAATGTCTCAAGTTGGCTTCAGTGCCCATTATTCTCAGGTAAAGTGACTAGATTCAATTAGAAGGAAAAGAAACTAGGCATATTATACTTTCTCCACAGAGAGAAATGTTACAATAAGTTTTGCTAATCAATTCAAAAATAATCTTTGTGAACTGCAAGAACTTTTGACTTATTTATTGGAAGTACCTTGTTCTTTCTGATCGGCTGGGTTTTGCTTTTTTGTGGTTGCTGACAAAGATACAGGGGTGGCTTGCCATTTGGTCCATGGATTGTGAAGAGTCAGACATGACTTAGCAACTGAACAACAGCAATGATAAAAACATGTTCCTATGGAATTTATTGGATATCACAGCAACAGGACTATTCAATATGCAGGCCTAAGAAACTGGGGCTGTCAGGATGACTCTTGCTGATTTGAAATCGCAATCAAACTTTGATTCCATATATTAGGATTCATTTGAACAGAATGCATGAAACAGGATAACATCTGAGATGCTAACCTAATCTAGCATAGATGAGATACAACAGGGAGATAATTATTCATCTTAGATTCAGAATTGTGAATTCTCTATCATTGGAGATTTTCAAGGTGAACGATTTGTCCAGAATGGTATAAGATCTATTGCATGAGCAAAGGGTTGAAACCTTTGAAGACCATATTCTATGCTTTATGCTCACTTATCAGATTAAATTAACACAGCAAATCTGTTCAGTGACCTCTCATATTTACCAAAAAAATATTGAGGGATATCTATTTAAAGATGCTGATTATGAAACCACTAAATATCTGGAACAAATACATGCTGGTGTACCAATTTTGAATTTGTATTTTCTTTCTTCTGTTTTGTTATGCTTATACAGCAAAAGCTGACACATGACTGAATTGCTCTACATTGTCCACCCATAAGCTGGTTGCCCAGCATGGTCCCCTTTTTTGGTTTATTCCACAGGATAAATCTCCAAGAATATAGTAACGCAATGATTTCTCTGCTATGTTTGTAAAGGATTGGATCATGCTTGGAGCAGTTGGGGCATATGACTGGAATGGGACTGTTGTCATGCTAAAGGACAGCAATTTTCTAATACCAACTAGTAATGCATTTGATGATAGCTTTTCAGAAAAAAATGAAAGTCTTGCAGCATACTTAGGTGAGCAAAATTGACTGCTGATTGTTGTACTCTTATAATAATGTATGCCAGTCCAGAGTGTTTTAATCAAGGGTGGCTTTCTTTCCCAACCAGATATCAATGGTTGTATTGTACATTAAATCCAGAGAATGGAAGATCTTCTACTAGAAGTCACATTCTTCTTTTTACTTTTATGAATCAAATTAAATTCAGGAAATCATATTTAAAAATTAAATTCAAGATGCCTCCTAAAATTCTGGCCATTTCAGTACAACAGTAATACTGTACTTTGGATATGTTATAGGGCAGTGGTGGCTAACCTTTTTGGGTTCCTGTGCCAAAAATTGTGTGCATGCCAGCACCTAGAAGGCAATGCACGTGCCCCCTCACGCCCCCTATGCATGTGCATGAAATCCCTCCATGTCCCCCTTACCTGCACTGCACCTCCCAGCTGATTTTCGGCCCCTTTTTCAACCTCCCAGAGGCTTGAGGAAAACTTCTGCAGCCTTTGCAGGCAAAAAATGGGTCTGTTTCATCATTTCCAGTATTTCCAAAAATACAAGAAGTGACAAAATGTGCCTATTTTTTGGCCTGTAAAGGTTTTCTTCAACTCTCTGGGAGGCCAAAAAAGGCCTCAAACAGGCCAAAAATCAGCTGTGAGGTGTGCACATGTGCAGTGGAGTAAGTTTGCCTATGGCTCGTGTGCCGGCACAAATGGCTCTGCATGCCACCTGTGGCACGTGTGTCATAGGTTCGCCATCACGTTTATAGGGAATCTATGCCAGTAGATGAACTTCTTTTGACTTTAGAAAGGTTCACTTTCCAGATTAATTCTTCCTAAAAAAAGCCACCCTAATGTATTGCCTTTACATACTCTCTCTCTCTCTCTCTCTCTCTCTCTCTCTCTCTGTCTTTCTCTCTTTCTCTCTCTCCTCTCCTCTTCTCTCTCTCTCTCTGTCTCTGTCCCTGTCTGTCTCTCTCTTTCTCTCTCTCTGTGCATGTTGTGTATGTGCATGTGTGCATGCATTATTTGTGCCTGTATTATTCTCCTCCATGTAGATATCATGTTTAATTTGGAGGAAGAAAATCAGAGTTAATGGCTGCCCTTTGGAATAAACCAGATCAGAAAATAAATGCCACTGGAAGACTACAATTATATATATTGAGAGAGACTATAATAACAACAAGCCCTATTGTGCTTTACCTCTCCTCCCTTTTATATCTCAGTGAACCATGGAGCAGCCTGTCTGGGTCTCTTCAAATACAATCTCCTTTCCCAGAATTTAAAGAATGGCTCAGCTCTCTTTGTTTATGTGACAGTATTTGCCTATTTTCTTCAGGGTCACCCCTCGGATTCTCTGTCCCAAATAATAAAAAGAGATGAAGTCTTAATTTTTCCCCACAAATTGAGAGCAAACAAATCATTGACTTTACATGTTATTCAGCTAGGAGTTCTTAAATAACATAAATGTGAAATTACTGGTGTGTTCAGTTAATGAATGGTCTTATAAACACCAAAAGCATACACAACAACCTGATTCCAGGAGATGCTATTTCAGAGAACAGACACAACTGAAACTCTTTTTTTTAGAGAATAGACGCAAGTTTTTGGGAACAGGTAAATGTTCCTATGATCAGATTCTGAATCAGACAATTAAAACGTGGATAATATAACTTTCTGGAATCTGAATTTCAACTCTCAGCTGGCTTTGAATGAAATCTGGAAGCTGATATTCATATATTTGGAGGGCACCCATATTAGGGAAAGTTGGCATAACAGGAATTCTTAAATAGACATCCTTGAGAAACCCAGAAATACCTGTTCTTTATAAGCTGGTGGAAACTATTTCTACTGATAGGCACACACACAAAAAAAAAAATCCAGGAGACATTTTGCTAAAGAAGAATCAATATTTTTTCTGACAAATCCCTTTCAGATTTTGTGGGGTAGAATGGGGTTTTAAAAAGGTTGGGCACATAGGCAATTTACTCTAAGACAAATGTATGTGTGTAAAGCAAAAATAGCTATTAAATGCTATAAGTATAATGAGTGCTTATCCTTCCTTAGGTTATACAGTCAATTCAGCTTCTGCACCTGGAGATCTGCTATACATTGCAGGGCAACCTCGTTATAATCACACCGGTCAAGTTATCATATATAAAATGAATGATACTGAAGTAGAAATACTCCAGAAATTAAGTGGTGAACAGGTAATTATGTATTATGACACTAATCCACTGTCTAGTCTTTCACTAAGGGTAAAAAAATCAATAAGCATCTCCTTATTCCTCACTAAGCATCTCCTTATTTAACTACATTTATAATAATAAAGTTATGTGCGCTGCACATTTACTCCATAAAAGAAATACAAGTGAGGACTTCATTCAAAACTATTACACCAATTGTCAAGGACTGTGTATCTGTTTTAACAATTACTAATATACAGTGCATGCTTTGAGTTTCTTTATAGGAAAATTGGGAAATTTTAGTTCATCTTCATTCTTAAAGAGACAGAATTTATTTGCACTTTCTAATTAGCTTTTTACAAAGTAATTTCTCCATTCAAAATATCCATATTAAAAATATCTATACAAGAAAAGTTTCACACAGCAAAACTTGCATGCACAACTAAATATAATTATCTAGCAGCAACTTGAAAACACAACAAATTACACAATATCATGTTTGAAGGAAGGTATTTTTATGTAAGAGAAGCAGCACTCAAACAAGAATATGTACAGACTGAACCTATGCACTTATATGACTTATGAATTGTGCTTTTGTATCCCTCTTAATATTCTGATTTTAGCAACAGCCAACCTCTGCTTGGGTGTTAAAATAGAAGTATCCACCCAGCTTAGTTTCTTTGTATTATCAAGCATGTACTTCCTGCAGCAAAATAACTCTATATCTGTAATAATTCTTAGTGTTCTAAGTTATATTTTTCAATCTCAAAGCAAATGCTTTAGACTAGTTTATCTATTCCTCACTCCCAATTCACATTCAGATATTTTCCAATATCAAGTTATACACAAACCATACGAAGTTATGAATTACATTACCTAGCAAAGTAGGGGACAGAAGGATTATGTAATGCAGACTTTTCTTTCCTTGGTGGCAACTTGTAGGTTTTTTTCCTCAATCGGATATGTTCACTTTCTTTTTTTTTCCCCTTGTACATCTAACCACACACGTGCACACAAAAATTGTGCAAATCTAAGTTGCCATTGAAAAAAAGAAATGGTTTAAATTTGATTGTTTAATTCTTACCCAATCTTAATCCAAATGAAATCATTAGTTTTTTTCACTGGTGGGGAAAATCACACAAAAAATAATTATCATTTTCAGACTCATGATACTACCTAATAACCATGTTGTTATGCATTAACATGCATCAATGGTGTGCTATTTTTTAAATCACAGATTGGATCGTATTATGGAAGTGTTATTACAACAATTGATATTGACAAGGATACGTATACAGATCTTCTTTTGGTGGGAGCACCGATGTACATGGGGACCGAGAAAGAAGAACAAGGCAAGGTGTACATTTATTCTTTAAACAAGGTAATGATTCTTTTTAAAAAAAATCATATGGATTGGGGATCCAAGTGACAGTCTAACATCAATTGATTGCATGTCTAGGCAATCAAAAGGACTTGTAATAAAAATCAAATGGGTCTTTTTGATCATTATTTCTTCTTTAACAGAAAACCTTTGAATATCAGATGACACTTGAGCCTGTAAAACAGACCTGCTGTTTGGTACACAAAGAGAAGGATTGCACAAACCACAACAAAAATGAACCATGCGGAGCTCGTTTTGGAACATCAATTGCTGCCGTAAAGGATCTCAATCTTGATGGTTTTAATGATATAGTCATAGGTGCTCCTCTAGAAGATGATCATCGAGGGGCTGTGTATGTTTATCATGGAAATGAGAAGAGTATAAAGAAAGAATATGCCCAGGTAGGGCTCAGGCTCAATGGCCTCATTCCAAAACCAAGAGTAGTTTAATTATGGCATTCTAAGCCTCTGGGAACTCTTCCATTTTGCAGAAAGGAACAAGTAGCATAAAATACAATATAGTTGCTCTGTGCAGGTGTATAGTCTTATTTTTAGATCAGGTATGTAAAACTTGATTTCATTGATGACTGCATCAGGTTGTGATTGACCTCGGGAGGGGTGGGGTGTATGTGGCCAGGGTGGGTGTGGCCAGCTCAACATCACTTGTGTTGGGGGCGCCTATGGTGGGCCAAGTGCTCTGCCAGTGAAAATAGGCTCTTGAGCTCTGTTTCTGGAGGAGACGCCTCCTGCAACACTCTGTCAGCGAAAACAGAGTTCACAAGGGCCACATGTGGCCCTCCTGAGCTATATTTTCTGCTGCAACAGCTTCTTGTAATCCTCTGTGAGTGAAAACAGAGTTCAGGAGAGCCACATGTGGCTCTCCTAAGCTCTGTTTTCACTGGCAGAGGCACCACGGGCTAGTCCCTTGCTGTTTCCAGGGTAGCCCCACAGGCCAGATCTAAGCATCCCGGATCCAGCCTGCAGACCTTGAGTTTGATGCCCCTGTTTTAGATTAATGTAGGAATAATCTATATCCAAAGTTGATGGCCAACCACCAGGGATTTTTAAAAAATAATTTTCACCCTCTTTTAAATTACAAAAAAGCTCTTTTTCCCACAGCTTTTTTATCTATGCACAGTCCACAAATCATCACTTTTCAGTCCTGTTTCAGTCCATTAAGAATTATCAGAAATATCAAACAGATCAAACAGATAATCAGAGTTGGAAGGGACCTTGTAGGTCATCTAGTCCAACCCCCCGCCCAAGTGGGAGACCCTATCAAACAAATACTTCATTCCTGATCACATAGTCCAATTTCAAATTATTTTTTCTTGCTCTTCACAATCTTTCATGGATCTTTGGCATTCAATGGACTCCCCACCCTCTTTGTAAATCCCATGAAGAAGCATCATGCAGGTATCTTTCTGGGATTTAGGTAGGACATCATTATGACAATATAAATGTCAATGTTTATTCAACTTTACATATTTTCTGCAATAGTAGGGATATGGGAGAGTTATAAAGGCCTGGAATCACAAACAATTATCTATTTGTAATATGCTTAAGTATATTTTATGGTTGGATATAATAAAACTGTGTTTCTTCAAAGCGTATCGCTTCTGGTGGAGATGGTGAAAAGATGAAATTTTTTGGACAGTCAATCCATGGTGAAATGGACTTAAATGGAGATGGACTTACAGATGTGACTATTGGAGGCTTAGGGGGAGCAGCTCTTTTCTGGTAGGTGTAGTCAACCTTGCTATCAGTTGTATATCAGTTGTACTCCCTAACCAATTTCTTTGTCATATGTGAATGTAACTGAGGAAATAATATCATTTCATAAGGAAGGGTTGGAAGTACTGTCATGGTTGCAAAATCGGCATGATTTTCAGAAGTATTGAGAACTCTAAAACAGCTGATTGTGTTTTGCATGAAATGTTGAGTGACTGAATTAAGAGCAACCCTTGAAAACTGGAATACAGAATCTAGGAAAATAACATGACTGGGTGGTAGGCTAAAAAAATAGACTCTTTTTTTTAAACATTGGAAAATAATGTTAAGTTGAGAGAGGAAATCAAGTTCGTTAGGACTGTCTATGATTATTTAAAATGTTTTGTACTTTATGCAAGCATAGGATCTCTCTTATATTCATAAAAATGTTAGACAGTTATTGACACAATTTCCAGCTTAATTTGCCCCCAGCATACACTCAGCTAATTCTTATATCAGCTCACAGCAAGCATACATGCTAAATATTACAAATATTGCAACATGCTGAACATTCTGTAATATTCCTTAATTGTTTTCTTTAGGTCTCGAGATGTTGCCCAAGTAAATGCTTCCATGAAATTCATGCCCAACAAAATTGATATTCAAAAACTAAGCAGTGACATGCAAAAACAAAAGTTGTATATTAACTCCACAATTTGTTTTGAAATCAGATTAAAGTCAAAAGACATCACAATTAATGAAACAAGTAAGTGGACATCCAGGTTTTTGAACTCTGCATAGATATTTTCTACCAGGAATGTCTGCTGGGAGGAGAAGGTGTCAAATATCAAGATGGTGACCACTACATTTCATGCCTTTTTTAAATGTGTGTCATACGTATAACACACATCAGAAAAAAAAGCTGCTATCTTGACTGTTTTGACCTCTCTCCTGAGGATGCTCCTGTCTTTATTGTTCAAACCACAGCTGCAATCAAAAACACTTACTTCTGAACAGTTCTTTAAATCCTGGGCCATCACTTTGGGGCTTAACTTTGTTACATAAACATAAAATAGAACTGATGTTTTTAAATGGTTTTATAACACTGTATTTCATGCCAGCTAGAAGTTGAAGTAGGAAGATATCACACTACTTAGAACTTTAATAATAAGGGGGAAACAGAAGCCTGGGCCTTAACTACAGCATTCAGGATTCAAAGGATAACTGTAGCTATTTATTAGACCAGAGGTTGCCAACCTTTTGGACCTCAGGGACCACCAAACTCATAATTTTAAATCGCATAGACCAGAGACCCTGGGAAAATCCCCCAAAAAAGTCTGCAGGAAAATTCCCCATGCCGTTTGCCTACCTATCGATCATTCTTTATTTGGGATTGCAGGATACCATCTCCAGATCTGTTCTCAGGGGGAGAGAGAGTGAGAGAGAGAGAGAGAGACTTTTGGCTTCATGCAAGGAAAGCAGCAGCAGCAGCAGCAGCAGAAGTCTTTCTTTCTCTCCCCCAAACTCTGCCAGAAATGAGTCTTTGTGAGACTTGTCATGCCTGCACAGCCACTTGGAGCAGGATGCCTTTCAAAGACTCATTTCTAGTGGAGTTTGGGGGAGGGAAAGAAAGACTTTTGCTGTTTTCCTTGTGTGCAGAAGAAGAAAGAAATGGAAAGAAGCAGCCCAGTGGCCAGGCCAGGCACTTGGGGTGAGTGGGGCAAGTTCCCCCCTCCACCCTTTCCCCCCTCCCCTCACTACCTTGTGTTGTTCGCAATGCAAGCAATACAAGCCTTGTGTTCTGTGGGCCATGTGGGTGGCACAGCCTTGTGTTTCCGCGCAGCCTGGATTAATTGCTTTGTGGGTAACATTTCTCTGCAGACCACCAAAATTTTCTCACGGACCACCAGTGGTCCCCGGCCCACTGGTTGGCAACCTCTGTATCAGACGATTATGTTGTATATAGAATGCTAGAAAAAAACCCAATTATGACCCCCAGAGGTTTCTCCTAGAACTGAGAAAGAAAAAGACTAAACTCTATTCAAGAGGACAATATATAATTGTTTCAGTGTATGTGAGCAACCTCCTATTGTCTCACAATTAGATACGCATTCTGTCTATGGACAAAAAAATTTTTTTTTCCACAAATGGTAAGATCGGAAATGTATATCCTTTGTTAAACTTTTGACCCATTGCTTTTAATTTAACTCAACTGGTCTTCCTCAGCAGATAGCAGCTTTGATGTACATGGATTTGGAAGCTAAGCAGTATCAGGTCTGGTTAGATTTAGATGGAGGACCTTCAGAAAGTTAAATGGAAAGAATTGAAATATATCCTGGAGCAGGCACTAGGAAGCTGTTTCCATGCAGCTACCAAGAAAGCTACATCAGCAATTAATGCAAAGGTTTTCAACCCCAAAGCTCAACTTACAGAATTCCAACAATGCAACATAAGAACTCTAAGCTACACATATTATATTTGATACCCATGCATTGTATTAATATAGTCTTTAAAAGTGATAGAACTAATGGAGGAAACAGATGAGCAGCTTTCAAAGAGAGCTACTTTAGAAACATCTTATGCATGGAATTAATTGCTGCTATTTTTGTTCCTAGATATACAGTACTGGTTTACACTTGATTCACAAAGAAAGGTGTCTCGAACACTTTTTGCAGAAACAAATGAACGGAAGATTCAAAGAAACATCACAGTTAGAGGTTCAGAATGCATTAAGCACAACTTCTACATGTTGGCAAGTAAATCATATAAAGTGGTTGTCTCCTTTGCTTATTGCTATAATTGCCTTTATCTCATTATTAATCAATTTTAAATAGGGCTAGACAGAAGTTCCGTGAAGATGAGCTCCAGCATGAATCCAAAAGCTCAGAAGACCAAAACCTTTGGTCCCAGTGACTGGTCCAGATTGGATCCTAGCCTGTTTCTATTGTATTGGTCTACTATACGAAGCTAATATTGATCTCATTGGGGACAATAGCCCTGTAATGCACTATTTTAAATTCAACATGTAAATTATTGTATATGTACTTAAATTATCACAGACTGTTCAGGATGATTGGTGGCATGCTGATATTTGCATGGAGAAAATACCCTTAAAATATACAGCTTAAATATATATAATCATCTTAATCTCTTACCCATCTGACTTTCTCCATTTTGCATATGCATTATTTTTCCATTTTCTATATGCATTTATAGAAAATTAAATATGGTGGATGGCTGAAGCTCAGAACTTTGGAAATACAGCATTTCATATGTTGAGATGGTAGATCGTCAATTGAGGGGTTGGGTGGTGAAGGACAAGTTTCTGGCAAATGGATGATTTGTGTCTGGCCATGCCCTGTATATTGTTTACTTCCAACATACCTACATACCTGTAAGGATGGCAGCATTTAACTAAACATGGCTAATCTTGCAAAAAAAAAACCAACAACATCCCCCATCAAAATCACCAGGGAATAGGTAGCATTCCCAATAACCCTGGAAAAGACCATGAGCACTTCCATATTCTGCGACAAAATCAACATATATATCCCAAAGAGTTTGAATTTGATTCAAGGGAATCTATCTTTAGCCCAACACAAAGTTTTTTTCACTTATTTCCTTCTGCAAAGAACTTCCTCCTTGAAACTGATGCAATTAAAGAATAATTGAATAGACCTATATTTAATGAAAGGCCATTGCCAACACAGAAAATTAACACATGTGATTTTGTGTATGCATAAATGTTTGTGGTTTCTAGGCTTACCAAGATTTTGTTTATGAGACACAGCAATATCTCATTAGTTACAAATAAAAACTTGAAGAGGAAATACCTTAATTTTTATCAAGCACTAAGATCTAGACAATTCCTTCAGCTGTCACTTTCATCAATATTATCATCAACAACACTATCATCATTCTTTTTAAATGCTTATTCGCTAATGATGGGCATGAATGATAAAGCTTGAAAGCATTAATTTTTAGTTTGTAACTTACAAGAAAAAAAGTAATCTTGCTGGGTGATAACCTCTTAATAGGAAAATTATACTAGTTGGCTTATTTTCTTCCATCCAGACAGTAGATTTCATACCATTCAGAGGGTTCTTCTATTATGGAAGCCCAAAATCTGCATTCAAATCAACATTAATCCATGCTATGACCACTTTGCTTTTCATATCACTTGCCCTCAATGTCTCTGACTTGCCAGTGCCTCCAGCAAAGCAATCTGATAATTGACCTTCTACCACCAAGGATGATGAAGCAGCTCCTTAGATGGAATTTTTACTTTTCAATAGTTTTTCAATAGCTTTTTTATTTTTTACATTTGGAGGAGTTAGCACAGGCAATCATTCACTATGCTTTCTAGACATCCTTGGCTCAGGCCAAAATGGAAAACTTTGTTCCGTGCCAATTTTCAGGAATTAGATCTTTAAAGTCTATTGTATATGACAACCAAGAATGCCTAGCAACACAACTGTCAGGGACATATCCCATGCTTGCTAGATAATTTTCAGAATGAGATAGATTTCATTGTTGTAAATATATATTTCTTTTTCTTTCTTTTCTATTTGTAGCTGTATATTTATGCATTTTTAAATTATAGACTAGATGGGGATTCCCTTCCTTCATATAGCACCCTGTATTTATATGAAAAATAAGGAGAAATCTTGCTTAGAATGGAGGCTTATTAAATATAGAGATTCAGATTGTCAGTTTCTAATACAATGTTCTTGTTCTTGAAGAAAGAGCAAATTCCAATGCCTGATTTGCTTTGGATTTTTTCCAGGGCAAGCCTGACTTTCGTGATCCTATAAAGGTTTTGCTGGAGTTTAATTTTTCTGACCCCGAGAGTGGACCAATCCTTGACAGTGAGCTGCCCAATTCAGTAGCTGAATATGTAAGTAACTACAATGTGGACAATTTTAACTTTTGTGTTACAGTATAGAGTTACGTATTAAGAATGACATTTGATCCTCTGCGTGTGAGTTAACTCACTCCATCTACCCCCAATCATTTCAGTCCTCTCTTCAAACAAACTTGTTCCAAAGATGAGAATTAACCTTTTCGGCACCAAGTGTCCAAAGTGCACGCACGTGCATGCATTCTCAAAATGCAATGTGTGCATGCCACCTACATGCCCCACGCCCCCATGCATGCATGGCAGAGACCTGAAGACCAGCTGGCTGGCAGGGGGTGCGCAGGCAGATGTGTGGCAGAGCTGAGCTCTTGTGTGCCCAGAGAGAGGGCTCTGCGTGCCACTTCTGGTACACATGCCATAGATTCACCACGGGACTAGAGAGCTCACGTAATTTTTCCCAAAATAAACAAATAAATGGTACTGTCATGTTGGGTCCTCTCTTGGTAAAATAAGACATGCATGACTGAACATGGCCATCTGCTTATTCTATAATAAATTTATATTTGCTTTCTCCATTCTTTAACACAACCAGAGCCTTTCTGTGGTAGGAGAAGATATTTCAGCCACGTTCTTCCTCAGCACATTGTTGATGGGGTTATAGTTATGTATGCATGTCTACATAACTTGGACTTGCTATCAGATACTTAATGGAAATCATGGAGCACAACTCTTTTGCAAATCCATATTAGGAATTTGATGACACTATTAAAAACTAGGCAGGACGTTCCAGAATTCCAGAAAGGGAAAGAAATTAGCAGGGGTTAAATAATGTGTAGTCTTTTCATTGCTAATCAATAATTCCTTGTAGATCCATTTCACGAAAGATTGTGGAAACAAGAACAAATGTATCACTGATCTACAGCTGACTGCTAACGCAACCATAGGGGGAAACAGGTAAGTCAAATGAAACACAAATTCTATCTCTCTGTCATTCTGCTTCTCTCTATTTTTTTAATGGAATGTTCTGTTTAAAATATGATTTAAAGAGATAAATATAACCAAAGTAGAAATAAAAACAGTGGTAGATCATTATCCTGATCAATGCATAAAAATTATTGAAGCTCTAAAGTAGACTAAAATAGACATTATGGAAAATGCTTAATGGCTGCCCAAAATAACAGCTTCTTATTTTTCCCCTTGTATCACTGGGCTGATAAGTCACATCAGCACTCTGAGCCTCAAAAAGAAATGAGGGGTGTGGGGGGGAGAGGGGAAGAGATAGAGAGGGAAATGGAGAGTTTCATGGAGAGATAGAGAGGGATGACAGAGGCCATGCAGGCTATATACTCTTGCAAGGTCATTCATTAGGGGACTGGAGACTAAAACATATAAAGAATGGTTGCAGGAATTGGACATGTCTAGTTTAATGAAAAGAAGGAATATGAGTGACATGATAGCAGTATCCAATATCTCAGGGGCTTCCAGAGAAGAAGGAATCAACCTATTCTCTAAAGCACATGAAAGCAGGACAAGAAGCAATGGATGGAAACTAATCAAGAAGCCTAGAACTAAGAGAAATTTCCTGATTGTTAGAAAAATTAGCTAGAGGAATGACTTGCCTTCAGAAGTTATGGATGATCCAATACTGGAAATTTTAAAGCAGAGATTGGACAACCATTTGTCTGAAATGGTATAGGGTTTCTTGCTTGAGCGGGAGGTTGGACTTGAAAACCTCTAAGGTCCCTTCCAATTCTGTTATTCTGTCACTTCGTCTTCCTTACCGTTATCTGCAGCTCCTAAATTGTCAAGAATTATTTACTGGTGGCTGAAGGGGACCATATTCCTATTTTAGAAGAGGATTGCACATTTTCAGTCAGAAGGAAGAGCAAAAACTAAACATAAACGTAACTGTATCTAAAGATCTCCATATGTTCATCAGCACGCATGCAAAATTAAGAGTTCTCCTTGCTATCTGTCAGCTTGCTATCCACGCTGCCACAAGCTTGAGAAAGTGGGAGGAGGGTGGATTCAGTTGAAAAGCTCTAAGTAGACAAGATAAAATTCTTTTGCTAGTTCAAGGTCATTGAGTTTGGCGTAGGAGGAAATAAGAATATTACTTTTGAAAGGATCGTGATTGGGCCATGTGATGTGATAATGGCCAAGGAGGGGGATGGATTTGTAGTTTGGGAAATTGTGGGAAGCCCAAAAATTTTCAGGTTCGGGATTCTACAGATGTGCCAGTTGCTATTCTAATAAAGGTACTTTTGAGATATGGGTGTCTCGGTGTTACTGATTAGAATGGAGGTTTGCTGGAACGCTGGCACTATCATTGAGAAAGGCAGGTTGTTGTAGCAGGAATGCCACATTTTTCAAAATATGGAATTGCTTTAGATAATAAGCATAATTTCATGGATCTAAACATGGGGTCATTGGTGGGGCAATATTAAAGAATTCCTTCTAGTTATCTCAGTTACATTAGGCTGTCTTGGGAAAACATAAAAATTCTCTTCTCTCCAACAGTACTTCTGTGGATATAATTAGGAATTTTGTGACCTTAGGGAGGTTATGTTTCCTCCCATCCCATCATTCCATTCATAATTTTCATATTTGGGCCACTAATGGATTGCAGATGCCTGCCGAAATCTGTGTCTCTCACAATGTGTCAAAGCAAGACATTTAAAATAATTGCTTGAAAATGTACATATCAGAAATATATACAAAATATAGAATTTTTTGAAACAGAATTTCCCTGTTACTTGCAATCAGTGTTCACATAATAAAACTGCATAAAGTGAACAGAAACCAATGTTTATGACAACTTTTTCTGATAAATGAATATATTTATATTGTTTTTAATAGTTTTTTTACTGAGAGTATTTGCACCAAGACAAATTCCGTGTGTGTCCAACCACACTTGGCCAATAAAGAATTCTATTCTATTCTATTCTATTCTATTCTATTCTATTACTATGTATGCCATCCATAATCACCGAGATGGGCAGCGTTTAATGTGATTATATAAATAAACATTGATTATGTTTGGAAAAAGATAAATTCAGCCAAACTGAATAGCATAGGAGTGTTTATACTTAGGTGCTCATTAATCATCTGGGTTGTGACAAGGTTTGTGCAGCAGTAGCCCTAAGTACTGTATAATCACAAAGAACAGCTGAGAGCTACACATGTGATCTGCAAGATATGAGTTAACTACCCATAATCTTGAGAAGTTACATGGGAGCCAACTGTCTGTGGAGATTCTCAGTCATCCAGGTCATAATTATCTCAAAGGTGCTTTTTTCTTCAAAAGGCAACTGGACTGGGTTTTTTCCTGGATGAAGAAGAAGAAAACGTTTTGCTTCTCATCCAAGAAGCTTCATGTGTTCTGATGGTGGGGGATGGGAGCCAATCATTGCACTGCAAATTTCCCTACTCCAGTGGGGGGTTCAAAATTTTTTGCTACCAGTTCTGTGGGAGTGGCTTGATGGGCATGGCAGGGGAAGGATACTGTAAAATCCCATTCCCTCCCCATCCCACTAACCTGCTTTTCAGCTCCATTCTCTTGTGCAGGGCAACAAAAGAAGACCCAGCCAATCAGCTGGGATGCAGAAGGCAGAGAATAGATGGGGGCAGGGCTAGTCAGAGGTGGTATTTGCCGGTTCTCCAAACTACTCAATATTCTGTTACAGGTTCTCCAGAACTGGTCAGAACCTGCTGAATACCACCTCTGCCCTACTCCATTTCAGTGGTGGTAGTCTACCAGTTCGGCCTAGTTTTGCTGAGCCAGTAGCAGCGATAGGCAGCAGAGACCGAACTGGTTCTCTCTGTCGCTCTTCTGTTGGGCCCACCTGCCCACCTGCCCACCTGGGCTCCCATACTCACCTTTAACCTCTGAATTTGAAGCGCAGCTGCTTTGTGCGGCACAGAAGAGTGCTGTGTGACAGCTGCTGAAGCAACCGGGATTGTGCAGGCTTGCAGGAGGCAAGTTAGAATGCTTCTGCACATGTGTAAACACCTCTGTGCCTGCACAAAGTGCGCATTTGGCGCACACGTGCATGCAAAATGTGCACACACAGACAAAGCGTACCCACCAAGCCACGCCCACCGAACCGGTGGTAAACATATTTGAATCCCACCACTGCTCCATTTACAGTTGAGTGTTTGTAGAAAAAAGGAAAATCATAGTGTTTTGTTTGAGCAATGAGAGGCTGAACCAGAGCATGAGTGCAACAATACTTTATTTTACAATAAAGGGCTGACCGTGCTTGCCAAGCCTGGAACTGGCTCGCAGCAATCAGCCCCCGGTTGGACCCCGCAGCCTGCTTTTATAGCTGGCTGCTGGGGAGAGCCAACCAATGGGAATGGGGGGAATAACGCCCACGTAAAGTGAGTGGACCTGAGTGAGAACTCCTAGAGTCCTCAGGACATAACACCCCTTCCCCCAGATGTGAACATGCATAGTCCTTGAGGTAGACGGGGGTTTGTGTTGGCGCCGGAGCGGCGCAACTTCGGGAACATTGTCTGTCTGTTCGGTACCAGTCTGTGATGGTCGAGCCGGCATGGTGTCGCCAACACTCTCTCTGGACTGGGCATCCTCGGGCAACACCGGGTTGGTTGCTGGGGTCGAGCTCTCATGGGTTGGACCAGGCTGGTCAACTCTCTGGGCGCTGTTGTCCGAGTTTGGGCTGACCGGAGCGACCGCTGGTGCAGACTGGTCGCTGGGCACGATGTGGCTGGGCGGGCGGATGAGGCGGTTCCCCTTCGACTGGAGACTCTGGACTCTTGTTGGCAAGGGTGCTGAGGCGCCTTCTAAGCTGGTCTATATGTCTCCTCCAGACGCGACCATCCTCCAGCCTGACTCTATACGATCTCGGCCCGGTGATGGCGATGACCTCGCCTGGAATCCAAAGTGGGTCCCGGCGAAATTCCTTGCGAATATCGGTTCCTGTAACAAAAATGTCTAACCCCGACGTAGAAGCGAGGGAGAGTCAGGAGTATTGGGGTGCAATCTGTCCAATACAGTCCTCAGGCGCCGGCCCATCAGAAGTTCCGCTGGGGACTTATTGGTGACTGCACAGGGGTTGAGTGTTGGCTCATCAGGAACCGTGCGAGTTTGTGGTGCCAGTCATCCCTGCCAAACCTAGCGAGGGCCTCTTTGGTGGTCCTGACGGCCCTTTCAGCCAACCCATTACTGGCAGGGTGAAATGGGGCTGTGAAAATGTGGCGAATGCCCAGGTTGGCAGCAAAACGGCTGAATTCTACTGATGCGAACTGTGGGCCATTATCGGAGACAATGGAGTCGGGTAGTCCATGTGTAACGAACAGGCGCGTTAACACGTTGGTGATTGCTAGTGTGGTGGTCGTGGATAGCTGCGCCACGCCTATCCATTTGGAATAAGCGTCCACGACCACTAGGAACATCTTTCCATGCACGGGCCTGCCAGATCGATATGGATTCTAGACCAGGGGCGTTGGCGCTCTCCCATCTGGTAGGGGTGGCGATGGGGAGCAGGACGGGATTCCTGGCAAATGCTGCAGGAACTTACCCAATTGACAATGTCTTCGTCTAGACCCGGCCACCACACGTAGCTGCGTGCTAATGCCTTCATTCTCACGATGCCGGGTGTCCCTCGTAAACGCCTCCAGGACTCGGGTGCTGGCGAGGTCGGAATGACCACTCGAGTGCCCCACAGTAGACAACCCTGCAAACTGGACAGCTCCTGCATGCGAGTCTTAAAGGGTGCGAATTTGTTATCGACATTGCCTCCCGGCCACCCCTCCTCACCCAGTCGAGCACCTGGGCGAGCGTTTGGTCTGCCTTGGTTTTAGCGGCGATGTCAAGGCGGTGATGGGCAGGTCCAACTGGGTGATTTCAAAAATGGCGTTGACAGGAGCTGGGTCTTCAGCCGGAGTGGGTAAGGGCAGCGACTGAGAGCGTCGGCGTGGGATAGAGTTTTGCCCGGGTGGTGAATATGTTTGGTATGAATAGGCCGCTGGGAAAAGTGTCCACCTTGTCATTCTAGGGAAAGGACTTGAGGTGTCTGTTTGTCGCCGGCCAGTAGGCCCAGGAGGGGCTTATGGTCGGTGACCAGTTCAAGAAATGGCCAAAAAGGAATTCGTGAAACTTTTTCACGGCTGCAACAGCTGCTAGGGCTTCCTTGTCTATTTGGCTGTAATTTCGCTCCGTGGCCGAGAGCGTCCTGGAGAAAAAGCGATGGGGGCCTCGGCGCCATTGGGGAGTCTGTGACTAAGGACCGCCCCAATTCCAAAAGGGATGCGTCTGCTGCCAGTACTAAAGGAAGGTTGGGGTCGAATTGGATGAGCACTGCCTCTGACGTAAGTAGTGATTTGACGGTGTTAAACGCCTGGTCTTCTTTGTGCCCCCAGTGCCACGGTGACTTTTTGTCTAGTAATCTGTGTAGGGGTTCGGCTACTGAGGCTTTATGGGGCAAGAAGGATGCATAAAGTTTAGGAGCCCCAAGAAAGCTTGTAGCTCCGTTTGGAGGTCGGTGTGGGAGCTTCGTGGATCGCCCCTAACCTTGGACTCCAGGGGTGAATGCCAGAGGCGTCAATTTTATAACCCAGAAAGTCCACCTGTCTAGTGGCAATGGCACATTTTTTTTTTTTAACCTGAGGCCATGCTGTCTGAACCTCTCTAACACTGCTCGCACTCTCTGGAAGAGTTGGGGTCTGTCCCTGGCCGAGACCAAGATGTCGTCAGTAGGGTACTACACCAGGAGGCCCTGTAAAATCCGCTCCATGAGGGACTGAAAAATACCGGGGCAACGCTACGCCAAATTGGAGACGCTTGCATCGGAAGGCACCCCTGTGAGTGACGATGGTCTGAAGTTCCGCTGTTTGGTTATCAACAGGGAACTGTTGATATGCTTGAGACATGTCCAATTTAGCAAAAATACTGCCCGGTTCAAATGTGTGCAATAAGTGCTGAATGACGGGCACAGGGTAGGCGCTAACTTGTAAATATTTATTGATTGTTGTCTTGTAGTCCGAGCAAATTCTCAGGCTACCATCTTTTTTGAGGGTGTGACAATGGGCGTCTCCCACTTGGCAAATCTGTTGGCTCAATGACCCCTTGTTTTAGTAGTTTATCCAATTCAGCGTCTAGTTTTGGTCGAATAGCAAATGGAACTCTACGTGGTTTTAATCTGATTGGGACTGCCTGGGGGTCAACGGTGAACGAGATGGGGTTCCATTATAACACCTGAGCTCCTCGCTGAACACATCTGCGTAGTCAGCGAATAAGGAGTCAGTGTCTGAGGTTGAGACAGCATGGACTCCTGTTAACCCTAGGCCGAGGTGGGGAAACCAATCGAGCCCCAATAAGGTGGGTAGATTGCCGTTAACTACCACTAGAGGTAGGTGGCCTTTAAAAGCTCTAAAACTGACAAAGAACTTGCCTCTGCCGATCACGGGAATGGCCTTCCCCTGGTAGTCCTTCAGACCGAACTGGCATCTCTGAAGCCGGGTAGTAGATAGGCTGGGGTGGAGTCTCTTGAGGGTGTTCCACGAGATTATTGAGAGCGCTGACCCTGTGTCAACCTCCATGTGGCACGGTTTAACTTCTAGGGAAACGGAGAGAGAAATTTTACTAACAGTGTGGCAATTACGCCTGGCAAGGTGGTGCGTGCGACAGTTTAATACTTGCCTCTGTGGTCCCGAGTGCGAGGACGGAGGTCTGTGTGCAGCGCTTTGGGGGCTTGGCAGACTCTCGCAATGTGCCCCTCTTATGGCAGTTGTTGCAAACAGCTCCTTTAAACTTGCAGGTGGCCCTTTGATGTGATCCCCCACAGGCTAGGCACAGTGTGATGTGCTTGGTGGACCGGTGTATTCTTGTTTGGCCCCTACCTGCGACCGTCTGTCATTGGTGAGGCGATGGACATCGTTCTCATCGTTGTGGGCTTCCTCCGCTTCCACCTCTTCGGAATGGACTGGGAGCGATGCTAGCTTGGCACTTGGGCCCTGAATTTCGGTGGCTGAGTTCGTTGCTAGCTCGGCTGCTAGGGCCTCCTCTACCGCTTGCGCGAGGTTGAGGTCTTTTTAGCTAGCAGTCGCCTCTGTAGGTTGAGATCCTTGACCCCACAAACTAATTGATCGAGGAGCATGTCCTCCAGGTATGTTCCAAACCCGCAGTGCAGGGCTGCTGTTCTGAGGGCGGCCATATATTGATTGATGGTCTCCTTACTTGATTGCTTCCTCATACGGAACGTGAACCTCCTGGCGATTTGTGAAGGCCTGGGAGCGTAGTGGTTAGTGAGGATCTCAAGCAACTCGGACCACGGGCGTTTTCAATTCTCTCGGCGCTACGAGTGCTGCGGCGGTATCGTAAACGGTGGCTCCGCAGTAGATTAGGAAATAGGATTTTTCCGGTGCTCTCCCGCATCCGCCAGGCCGACCTCATCGATGTAATGATTGAAACGGTTCTTATCGATTCCCACTTCTCTTCGTCTGGTTTAAACGCTGGGAATACTGGGTTGGAACTCATGGTGCTGGAACGGCTGGGCTACCTGCGGAAAAAATCTCTCTGGGACTACGGCGCTCGTGAGTTACTAGTGATATCAGCTCTGGAGAGGTTTTTTGCTACCCTCTCTTTCTCTCTCTGGTTACCACGTTGGCTGCTAGCCGTTGGAGGTGTCTTGATTCGCGCCAAAAAAGTGGGCATTAGTGACTCTCTACAGCGCTGTGCTGTGATTCCTACTGGCTCGAAATTCAAATGACACCCGTTTGAATTTCGCGCCAAATGCAGAGCGGCTGCGGCTCGCAGCGCTTCACTTTCCCGTGAAGCGGGGCTAACAAGCGGCTACAGACGCTTCTAACTATTTGACTCAGACCGCTTTCTCTGGCTGCGGATCTGCGTTTGCTCTTTTTGATCGCTCGTTTCGTTAGCTGACCGCTCTCTCTGGCTGCGGATCAGCGTCGCCAGCCGATCGCTCTCTCTGGGCTGTAGATCGGTGGCTAGTGACTCAGCGGTTGCAAGGTGCTTCTGGTAGCCATCCCATCCTCGTCGCCAGTGTTTTGTTTGAGCAATGAGAGGCTGAACCAGAGCATGAGTGCAACAATACTTTATTTTACAATAAAGGGCTGACCGTGCTTGCCAAGCCTGGAACTGGCTCGCAGCAATCAGCCCCCGGTTGGACCCCGCAGCCTGCTTTTATAGCTGGCTGCTGGGGAGAGCCAACCAATGGGAATGGGGGGAATAACGCCCACGTAAAGTGAGTGGACCTGAGTGAGAACTCCTAGAGTCCTCAGGACATAACACATAGTGTGTGATGTCACATCACAGTTATTTTGCAAAACTAAACATTACTTGGGAGAAAGTTCAAATATTAGGCTGTTGTTTTTAGCAATAGTCCAAATCTGTGTTAATACTGGATTCTTCCTTCATATTATAACAGCAGCAGTAATGTCAGGCTTACCCTTTTTCTTTTTTTAACTCTAGAATGACGAAGTAGTAAAATGTATCCCATTTCTAACAGTAAATAGATCTTATACCAATCCATTTTGATGCTCCAATTATATGACTCTACAACTGTCAAAAAAATGTCCACCTAATTTTCTGTTTCCTCCCCCCACTTTATTATATGCTGCTGACTTAATAAAAGATATAGTTTAAGATCTACAAAGCCAGAGCTGTTTTACACTTGTTTATGATCTGTGTTCTTTATCTTTTTTACATTTTTCAGTTTATCTCCATTCATCATCAGATTGAATAATTTGAAGTTCTGGGTCCAAATGTTGGTCAGAAATAAAAAAGACAGTGCATACAATACAAGAGTCTATGTGCAACATTCTCCAAATATTATTTTTTCTGGAATTGAGGTAGATATTTTTAAATTATCATCTTGTTGGGAGAGGAAAAAGGTAATGCAAACTCGTTTAGAGAAATTAGGATGTCCATTATTGATTTTTCTACATTCCAGGTTTACATGTTTATTTATTATAGATTTATGCCACATATTTTCTTGGGAACTCCCAGGAGGCAAATGAAGGACATTCTCTTATTTTTTCCACAAAATGATCATTCAATGAGGAATATTTATTATAATACTGTACATACATAATATGACTATATGTGGTTCCTTTGCAAACAATCCTGTGGAAATTTCAAAGATGGGTAACCATTACCATGAGAGGAAAATGTTGATTAAAAAATAATAATTGATTGAAGCCAGAGTCCTAGGCATGCTAGCAGACCCTAATCCAATGACATCTAGTTTTGAGAAGGTATATGAAGTAGTTTTACAACTTGTAGTCAGAAAGCCTTGGATTTGAATCCATGTTGCTTTTCATAGTTTAATTTTACAAAGAGGGAAATTATAGAATGTGGTACATAGAGAGCTATCCTGTTAGATGTATTTAAATAATACAACTTAGTTTTCTCTCCCACTTTTTTGTCACTTTCTGCACATTTTTCAGAGGAAAATGTGCCTCTCTGGTGTATATGACTGCACTGAAACTTGTGGATGATTTTATTTCCTTTACAATTGTGTCAAATGCCTTATAATGATTAAGAGTTAATCAAGTCCTGCATGTTAAATGTGTGAATGTTTGTATTTCTATTTAAGAATAAGGAACAAGCAGATTAAATCCATATCAGGGCCATGGCAGATGGAGAGAGAGCTTCAAACTTTTCCTGAACTCTTGAGTCCTAATTAAAATCATCCGCAGCTGTTACTCTTCCAATAAGGAAGCTCTCCTTAATCTTGAGGAAAGTTTCCAGAATAAACAGCAGTTTTAGAAATTGTGAGTTTTGAGGAAGGCAGAGCAAGGGGTATGGTGGAAGGTAGGTTAGTAGATGGGGTTTGACTAGACCCTAAAGGAAATTCAGTTCTTACTCAGTCATGAAGCTGCACAGGGAGATCAATTATTCTTCACTAATTCTGGTTCACAAAGTTTGGGACTACATAGCAATAGCAATAGCACTTAGACTTTTATACTGCTTCACAGTGCTTTCTACGCCCCCTCTAAGCAGTTTACAGAGTCAGCCTATTGCCACCAACAATCTGGGTCCTCATTTTTCTCAGAATGTATGGAAGGTTGAGTCAACCTTGAGCCTGGTGAGATTCAATTTGCCAAATTGCAGGCATCCGACAGTCAGTAGAAGTAGCCTGCAGTACTGCATTTTAATCATTGCAAAACCGCAGCTGTTTGTCGCAAATATGTTTTGGGATATTGATTTTTTTTCTATTATTACTATTTTTAAATAATTGATTTCTTATCATTTTATATACAGAGAATACCAAAAGATAGCTGTGATACTGGGCAGAACATCACTTGTAAAGTAGGCTATCCCTTCCTGTCTCCCAAGGAGGAGGTAAGACAATGTGCAAAACAGTTGGGTGACGTGTATAACATATTTTAAATATAAACAAACACAAATGATGTTTGAAAATATCTGTTCTCCTCCTACCAACTTTTTTTTTCTGTGTGACTAGATTTTGAATCAAAAGTGTATATGTCCATTTGTGTGTCCAGCATAGCATTTTTTTCTGTCATTCTTGTAGCCTGTCATTTTTAAATCCACATTCAGATCAGTTGTGGTCTTATCTGATAAAACCTATTACTCTTCCATAATATCTTTTAAACATAGCTTATATACAATTGCACGCTTAAAATTAAATTCTGAGTCCGCTGTTCACAAATATCTTTTAATATGTCCAGTATTCCACTATGATGTTCCATTCTGCATTAGTAAATGAAAGTCTTCTTCTCCTTTAATAGTATTATTTGGTTCCTTCTGCTTCCCTCTGGTGTCCAACAAAGTTCCATACTACCATTTTTTAAAGAATTCATAGTATGTATGAATTTGTGTGTGTGTGAATATATGCATACATGTCTGTGTGTCTGAATTAAAAATGTATATTTCAACATTTCTCCAAATGGTATCCTACAATGAACAGAAGTTACCAGTTAGCAGAAAGTTAATATAGTTCATTCTTTACCATTCATACCCACAGGAAACAAAACAAGAATTAAACATAACTAAAAGTAAAGAGGAAATAAATAGAGAAGCAGCAAATGGAATGCATATTTAGAACTTTCTCCTCAAACACCTTCTCAAATCAGGAATATTCTTCATTAGTTTGACTAATTAAGAACATTCCTCATTTAAGAATCCAACCTTGTTGTGCACTTAACTGTGATGTGATGAGATATAGTCAGATGTGATAAAGTTGTTGCATTCTTTTTTAGTTTCTATACGTGGGATGGGAAGGATAATGTTTGTCCAGATGTTATTAGAAGACAAATTCCAGATAAATATCAATAAAAGCAACAGGAAAACAACAGTTCAGAATTGAGGGGACTTTAGTTTGGATCTTGAAAAGAACAAAGTTTGGCCTTGAAACATACTTAATCACCTCAGGTAAAAACCTAGATTACTTGTTGCTTAGAGAATATTGTGCAAACCTATGGCCTATGTGAATTCAGCAACCAGATAAAGATGCCAATTCCACAAGACATTTCACACAAAATTTCAATTAGTAATTTATCTCTAATCATAAATTGATAAAAGAGGGAAGGATTTTTTTAAAAAAAATAATAATTGATTGAATTTCAGAGCATTTAAAAGGGTGAAAAGTCTGGGCATTCCAGATGCTACTATAATACACTAGAACTCCCTACTTTTGACTATTTTCTTTATGAAATTTCACATTCCTGGCTGGTTTAAATACACAAAAGTTCCTGGAAGCCCTTTCCAACACCACCAAATGGATTGGACAGGGTTTGTCTTGTGTGAATTCTGAAAACCATAGACGTAGAATAGAACTTATATGGGAACTTAAACAATAATCTTCCAAGCGGTCAAAGTGTCTCCAAGCTGCATTTTGTGGATAATATGTGTTTATATATTATTAACCCCGATGTAATATGAACCTGGTTGAAGATATCAGGGAAGCATTCCTTAATGACTTTGTGATCATAAGAGCAATTGCTTCCTTAGAGCTTATGACCAAAGAGATATTTATCTTCAGTTATACAAAGTTTAGGCAACCAGATTCTTGATTCAGATCTTCCTCTGAGAATTGAAGTTTATGTGACAGGATATGTGGGAGGGCTGGCCTCTGACCTATGTGTGAGATCATGTGAACTTCCTATAAATGTTATATTTCCTTAAGGGAAAAACAGGAGAGTTGAACAGCCAAGTAATATATAGTATGCTCTGTACTAAAAAAAGTGTGTGTATGTATGTATACAGTATATATTGTATATAATGTGTGTGTGTGTGTGTATGTATATACCGTATACCAATATATACTGAATCTTTATACAGATTCTTCATAATTCAGGAAATTAAAGCATGTACTTATTTTTCTTTATTTGCAATTTTTTAATAGTTCTTCTTCCAGCGTACTGAACAGCATTTATTAAATATAATCCTTATTTTAAATGTATCTATGTTGCCATAAAAGCTAAAAGGAAAGAACTCTTATGGCTAAAATAATAATGAAGTCCACGTGATCTCACATACAAGCCTTCAGGTAGATGTTGATTCTTAGCAACTAGATAGGCAGGGGTTTTTTTTAGACTGATCTGTCCCCAACCTAGTTCTATGGAGTGAATTCATTTGGCACTGTAATTGAGTCCATCCATTTTGCTGGTGGTCATCATTTTTTCCCTTTCTTCTTTTCCCAGCATTACTCAATAGACTTTTCTAGAAAGTTTGGTCTTCTCACAATGAGGCCAAAATACTATAATTTAGGCCTGCTCTTTCATGCCTTGAGATGGATTTGTTGTATAATCCATTTCTTTGTTCCCTAGCCATCTGTAGCATCTCAGGAATCTTAAGCAATACTCAAAAAACTGATATTCTTCCTTTCTTACTTCTTAAAAATCCAACTTGTCCTGGGGAAAACCATTTCTTGCATAATTCTGATTGTTGTAGGCATGAAACACATCACAGTATTAGAATATTTTTTCTAAGGCCTTAACTGCTTCTCTACTAAGTGCTAGTTTGCAACATATTTTTGACTGCTATTTATATTTACTTTTGTTAGGCAATCCCAATTAGCTATCCACCACTTCAGTAACTTCACTGTCAATTCTAAGGCTGGTTGATGTACCTGTTATCATAGTTTGCTCTTCTGCATATTTAATCTTTGTCTTCATCTTCAGAATAATTGAATTTCATTATTAGATACTGCACTACTTGCATTTTCAGTTAATTTAAATCTCACCAGATAAGTATATTGATGTTCCTTCCCCCAGCTTTAAACCACTCTGATCTTCAGATCCAGTTCCCCAAATCTTATAAAATTATAGCTGAAATTAAAACTATAAAACTGTTGTCTTTAAAATTAAAAACAGATTTAGAGATTTTTAATTTCTCAATTCAAAGTGACGAGAAACAATGTAACAGAATTTTTAACTAGAGCTGTCCACCTTCTGGTTTAACTTCTTGTGTGAACTCAGCTAATGTTAGTTTATTCAACAAATCATTGTTTAAAATATATGATCTATGATTCTCTCTCTCTCTCTCTCTCTCCCTCCCTCCCTGCCCCCCCTCTCTCTCTCTCACACACACACACAGAGAGAATGAGAGAGAAAATGTCTTCTCTTCAAAGAAAATAGTGAATCTTCCATTCTCCATCTTATGCAGCCTCAGTCCTTCCAACTCTCCTGCTAGTTACACTTTTTAAAAATTGCATATTAATTGTATTCATAGAAATATTAAACGTGAGCCTCCATTACATATATTTCCAGCAGAAGGAAAACCCTGTACTTTATTTATATATGCATAATACCTTATTTCAAATTTTATACCACCTACTTCAAATATCCTAGAGATGATACCAATAAAGGAAAATATTTGTAGTTCAAAGTTGAAATAAGGAATCCTTGGTGGTCTCTGAGCTGGCTTGTTTTCTTGCAGACATTTCATTATCCAAACTAGGTAACATCATGACTAGAACTGATGATGTTACCTAGCTTGGATAATGAAACATCTGCAAGAAAACAAGCAAGCTCAGAGACCACCAAGGACCAGTGTAGAAATGCCCTGATGGTCTGGAACAGCCATCCTTTTTGACTGGATGCCACCAAATGGATGAGCTAGAGTTCCGCTAGTTATGCTTTAGGCAAAGCAAGACCAAAAACAGCTGTAACCTTTTAGAATGATGGGATGCTTCGTGTTAAAATATACTTCTTACCTTCACTCACGTTGGCCAGAGAAGACAGAACAGCTGTTGTGGTAGCATCCAGCCATTCTTGTTAGTGTTTCTGTACGACTGAGACTTTATAAGAATAATTTATGTGAAATTCTGTTTTTACCAGATTGTCATATTCTGTCATCTGGCTCAGTTGTCTCGACAGGAACTTGGCTAAAAATGAACTTTCCCACAATATCTTCTGCAGTGCCTTATGAGCAAAATACCTTTACTACTTGCAGCTTTTTGCTACATGGTTTATGAAATATATTTACATAAAGCAGTCTGTCTATTTTGTGCAATATAAGCCCTATAAAAAAGCTAAAATCCTGCTAGTGAAACCCAGTGGAATTAGAACAGAGAAACAATTGGTTTGGTTGATATTAAAGCAACAGAGGAAAATTAACTCTGTATGTCTAGAGAGGAAGAGACATAAACTTGTCAGAAATATGCAAGAGCTGGCAGAAGGGGAGTGAAACATTATTTAAATCAACAATAGTAAGGTAACATTTGGAAGTGGATCAGGCATATGCCACCCTTATTCATTGAAGTATAAGAAAACGGAGGGTTTACAACACAATCAGGTTTGCAAGATTAACCATTAGGTAGACCAACCCCCCAAAATCAACCCCATAGGAAAGCTAAAATTGCTTTTTGTGGAGATTGGCATGTGGAGATTGGTAATAGAACCTTGCAAGCCTGATTGTGTTGTATCTTTTGTCTAGGTAATAGTTCTTGCACATTTCTGTTAAAGTCATCTTCCTTATTCTTTAAAATATTTCCTGAAGATATCACATCTCTTTCTACTCAAGTTTCAGGGAAACCCTCTAATCCATGCACATTTCCTTATTTCGATGACTGTGTTATTTATAAAGGAGATGTGTCTCTACCATTTCAGGAGAATATTCAAAAAACAGTTTAGTCTCAATAGCCCATCTTAAAAGTGATAAAAAGTGCAATAATTTAATTCAAGTCCTTGTATTTCTATCAGCAGTTGTCAATCCATGACGATAATATAACTATTGGTTATATTATTTTAAGGTTATGAGCTGAACATTAATAATAAGTTGGAGGAAGTCTATGTGATGGGCATTATAAAAATATTTTAAGCAACAATTTTCAAATGTTGTCCATGTTCATACCTGCATGTAATATTTCTAAATTAAAACAAAAATTTCAAATGAATTGTAGCACTAGGATGATTTTGTCATTCACAGTTTTTTTTGCCTTTCTTTTTCATATGCACAGATTTTATTTTGACTTTATATAAATATATATCTATATTTAGATAAATCATTCATCCAAATGTTCACAAGAACTTCATAATGTGTGTGTGTGTGTGTGTGTGTGTGTGTGTGTGTGTGTGTGTGTGTGTACACACTTGGGACTGCCTCCAGACTTTACATCCTCATCTTCATTTTATTGCTCAGTGTAGATAAAAATAAAACATTTATTTTACTAAGGGGAAATGTAATAATGAATTGTATTCAATTTTTGTTGAAAATATAATTGCAGTTTTACTTTATTTTATAGACCAGACTAGAAGATTTTATAGACTAGACTAAAAGACCTCCTTTCAATTCTCTTATAAACACTAACATTTTATGCACTTTCTTTTCATTTAGATTTTCTTCGAAATAGCATTCCAGTTCAATGTGTCCCACCTCCTGGGAAATGCAACAATTCACTTTTCTGTTACAAGGTTGGTTCCTGTAATATCTACACACCTTTAGATTGAATTGGGGTCCATTCTTTTTATTCTGGATTCCTCCAGTGAATTTATGGAAGGTTTCCACTGAATCAAGATTGTACAAAAGGAAAATTAGCCTATACTTTATTGGAATATAAGACTAAATGGTGATATATACAAAGAATGAAATAAAATAGTAAATTTCATTGAATGATTAAAATGTAATAAAAGAATTAATGGCAATATAGTAAAATGATACCTAAAACAGTGGTAATGTAAGTGGTTAAAAGGATTAATAAAGGATAAATTTGAAACTAATCAAAGCTTAACCAATGGCAAATCTTATATTAATTCAAATCAGAAAAACTGAACGGAGTTCCAACACTTGTAAGTCCCATTTATAGCATAAGCATATTTAAGCATCCAAACTATTAAATCCTAAAACAAATTCATTATCTACTCCTTTAGTGG
This sequence comes from Pseudonaja textilis, assembly GCF_049901715.1. NCBI lineage: Eukaryota > Metazoa > Chordata > Lepidosauria > Squamata > Elapidae > Pseudonaja > Pseudonaja textilis. The sequence goes on along the minus strand of NC_141991.1, from coordinate 233,228,273 downwards.
AAGGTTCAGTGTTCTAATGTGGTTTTCAGCTTTGGGGAGAATTAGGAAAACTTAATAAAGAAAGAAAATATAAAAGGGAAAAATGGTTTCTATCCCCTAAAGAAATTCAAAGGGTAGAATACTCTGTCCATTTATAGTGGAATAAAAGTTTAAAGGTTTTGAATTAAGTGGAAAAAATCCTGCCAGTATGTTGGTAGTGGTGCAATGGTTACAATGCAATATTGAAAACTAACTCTGCCCACAGCCAATGGTTTGATCCTGGCTAATTTAAGGTTGACTCAGCCTTCCATCCTTCCAAGGTCAGTAAAATGAGGATCCAGATTGTTGAGGGAAAGTAAAAATGAAATAATTTTATAATGTAACAATAAGGCAAAATATTTTGATTGTTGAATATTTTGTTTGATGTTTTGAGTATAATAGCTTGTTGATTACAATAGATTGTGTTCTAAAGCAACTTTTAAAATATGTTTTGTTCTAGTGATAGTGATGAACTTGATGAGACTCTTGGAGACAACAGAGGAACTATTTCAATTCCAGTAAAATATGAAAGTGGATTAATATTTAAAAGGTATAACTAGATTTTATCCGTTTTTTTTATACTGATCATCCAGGGTTTTTTTTTCTGTTCTATAGGTAGAAAATCCCCTCCTCCACAAAACAAGAGAGCACTGTTTCCTAACTTGCTTCTTAGTTCTCTTGACTCTGGATTATTAAGGGCTCTTAAATCAGACTGATGCTGAACCTCTGCCCATTGGTATCCTTCTGGAAGTGCACGTATTTTTTTATTCCCAATCCTGAATGTATATGGAATCCTTTAATGTAACCCAGAAACACACACACACACACACACACACACACACACACAATTGTTTCTGATATTTCATGTCCAAAGCATGGTGTTAAAGTTGCCTTTTTTTTTTTACACTTTGCTATTTTTCAGATTCTTTCATAGAAAAAAAGATAGAAGAATATTTACTGCAGTTAATGACCAGTCCATAAAATATCTTACATGTGTTATAATGATTAACTGATCATAAGTAAATAGAGCAACCATAATCATAAGTAAATAGAGTAACCACACTGTTCCACATCTTATATATGATAAAAATTGCATATTGTATTATCTGGCTTATTTCATCACTGAAAACATACTCAATTAATCGATGTTTTACCTCTATTACCGCTATTTAAAGAGAATGGAATTAGATTGTTGCATTTCACTAGTTGGTTTAAACTGGATTAACAATTTCATACTATATAAATTGGATGGGAAAAAATATGCATTCAGGAAAAAAATCTCAGGCTTATTAAATTCATTTTTTCTTGAACAAGAATAACACCATCATATTGTTTTGTTTCATTTCATTTTGTATGGATAACTGAAATGAGATATGTGACTACTTTGTGATTCTAAATCACTGAACATTATTTTATTTCTTTTTAAGAGAATCTAGTCCACATCATATCATCATTGCTGCAAATGATACAATACCTGCAGTCATTAATTCCACAGACAATATTGGAGAAGAAATTAATATAAACTACTTGGTAAGAGACAATGGCATTTTTCTGGTTGTGGACTTTAAAAAAATAACATTTATGTGCTGTATTTTTTTTAATCAGGAAAATTTTTACTATGCCAGTATGTAATATTTTCTATGAACTAGACAAAACTTTCTGCAAATGGAGCTTCAGGTCACCTTACTGATTTTTACTATCCTGTATTTTCCCTTGCGCATAACCAAAAATCTGCTGCAAAGGATACCCAGATATTCAGGATAGATTTGGAGTGGGTGTGTATTGCTACAGAGGATAGAAACAAATTCACGCTTCTGGTAGCAGCTCAGTGACTTCAGTGACAGCTACAATTCATCCATTCAACTATAAACATTTGCCAGTTATAGACAATTTACTGAAGAATAAATGCCTCATCTTTTCCCTGAACCCATATTGGCAAGGAATTAGTAAGAAGCATAAATATATTTACAACAAACAACAGACCAGAACAAGTCATTGTGTCAGTGTGATATAAAATGGCCATTGGAAATATACCACAGATCATTTTATTTACTTTAGTTTAGGAATATGTTTCAGTTTAATTTATAGATTTTCGTTTCTAAGATAATCTTTAAATAATTATTTTCCTTGCATGCAAATTTGGTAAGGTGGAGATCTACTGCTATGTAATTAAATTGTACAGTATGTTATTTGTTTAGTAGTGACTGAAGCACCTGTTAGTAATAGGGAAAACATGTTTTAATTTTTATTTTAATTAGCTTTTCATTCATCTTTACAGATTGATAAAGGACAACATTTCTTACAGCCACAGCTTGCACTGCAAATCTCATTTCCAAAGAATGTTTCAAATGAAAATCAAATCCTTTACTTCACCAGGATATCATATTCAGAGGTAAATCAGCAATATGTAAACTAACACTGCTCTGCAGTTCAAAATTAGAGTTTGATTTCCACAACATGGGTCCTTGAATTAGTAACTGTTCCATGTGTTTCTTTGCATTGTTATTTATAATGGGAAAATTGACTCTACTTGTCTATCATAATAAATTGGATAAAATATGAAATGCTCTCTGGAATTATCTTCTAAAATAATATCTGATTTATCGAATGTTATAATTTAAGTAAACCATTTGTCTAATTTCTATATAATCTAAATCCAAATAGATACATTATCTATATGGAAAACAGTGTGCCATGATACAAATCACTATTAGGAGCCTTTGGTTTCAAAGATGGTTTATCACATCAAAGAGGCTTCTGCAAACTGGTTCCAGTTATGCCAACCTACTCTCACTGCAAGAAAATAGATCTCCTGGTCCTACTGGTTGGGAATTATGGGTGCCATGTCTGGAATAACTGGAGATATAATCCAATATACCTGGTGGGTAGCAAGGAAGGAAGGAAAGGAATGGCGTTCCTGTGGATTTTACTCCACTAGTCATTGCCAACTAGAGTGGGTGGCAATTAACTTCAATTCATGAGCCAGCATTATCCAAAGACATTTCCATGGTCATGTGGCCAGCATGACATCACAGAGTGCTGTTATCTTCCCACCTAAGTGATACCTATTTATCTACTCATATTTACATGCTTTTGAACATGCAAAGTGAACAGGAGTAGGCAAAGATGGGCACTCACCCCGTTGCATGATGCTCAGGTCTTGAATGCTGAGGTCTTGGTCTCAAACCAAGTAAGGAGTTTTCCTATAATAGCTAGATATTGAATTTAGGAAATATGAATATAAACTCATTTGGACATTTGAGAGAGCCAAAAAAGATATAGTAATGAAGATGCCAACTTGGTACATTAGGAACCCAAATTAAATCCTGTTTTAAACATGGAGCTCACTAGATAATGGATTCAATCATTACCTTTCAGCCCAAACTACTTAATAGTAATAAAAATAAAGGACATCACTCATTGTGCACAAACTTCAACTCCAAGAAAATAAATTGTATGAATATAACAATAAATAACCATAATGTAAACAAAACTGAAATATTTCTGATATATTTTAATTTTGCCCAAGTGTTAAACTGTTTTAAAGTTACATATTATGCTCAATATATCCTTTTATATACTTTATACAAAACTTTCACATCAATTGCAAAATTAAATATCTATGCACTAGTAATTGTAATGTTAAAATAAAACAATAATTCTAAAGTAGCCCAAAACCGATAGCAGAGTTTAAGAATTTGTATACTCTGATCTGGAAGAATGAAGATAGAGGGAACTAGTGATTTGTTCTTCCCCACAGTTCTCAATTTTCAGAAGGTTGAGAGGCCTTTTGGCTTATTAGAAAAAGTGATTCTGAGAGTCACCCCTTTTCTAGCAATTAAACATTATTCTGGCCAGAAAATAGTCAGGTGATGTTATCTTTGGGGAAAGACTTGAAGTCCTCTGTTAAAATTATTGCAATATACAATTACAATTGTTCTTCTTGTAATAGAATGCAAAATGCCAATCCAGCCATCCAAGTGATTTGTTAAAGATTGATATGGGCAATCCATTCACAACATCAAGAATACAAGAACCTCTAAAGGATCCCAACATAGTATGTATACCCAATTTTATGGGGCATGTGGAATAGTTAATAATAGATTGTAGTGTACAATGTTAAGTTGCAGTTGAATTGTGATCATATGAATATAATCATATGTATATTTTTCTTTTGCTGAGAGCAATGAAATGCAATTATAATATTCTTATTGCTAGAAAAGTACTTGGAAATAATGTTTTTAAATCTACAGCATGGACTTTTTAAATGTTTAGCTTTGGAAATTTGATTTTCACCATCTCTCCACATAAGGAGGTCAAAAAACAAATATCCATCAATGTCTATGATAGTATTTCAGTCACTCATCAATGAGAACAATTACACATCATGAAAATGTTGGTAATGCCTGTTAATAAGGCTGTCATGGCTAATGCAAGAGATTTGCACTGTCAGAAAAAATAATTCACTCTAGGAATTAAGAGTGCCCCTTCTTGGACCTGGAGATACTGTTCATGCCTTAGTCACCTCCCATGTGAATTTTTGCAAATTGCCCTTTCCATTCAGAAGCTACAAATGAATAGTGTAAACGGTGATGGACACATGTCCATATTACACCATTTTCCCATGAGTTGCAATGCTTCTGGATTCAATGTAAGATGCTAGTTGTCACTTACAAAGTCCTTCATGTCAGATAACTTAGAGGAGTGTTTCTTGGTGGTGGTCCCAACAATGCTGGTATTTCATAAAGCGTTGAAGACTTGGATGTGTTCCAAGGCATTTGGGGGCTAGGGTTGGAAGGTTAAATCAGTGTTTCTCAACCTCAAAAACTTTAAGATTTGTTCAACTGTTCAACTGTTGTAATTCCTTTGCCAGCAAGGGGAATCACAAACATGTTACGATTGTTAAGGTTGAGAAACAAAGGGTTAGTTAATCCATTGAGTGTTGTTTGTTATTTGTTTTGGTTGATTTTATCCTCAGTGGCCATTGTAGTTTTTATTTTTTGTTAACATTTCTTCTTCTTGTTTTAGTATGTGGTAAGTGGCACCCAAAGGCACATTCACTAGATGTGCAGCCATATAAATTGATTAAACAAATAACATTACTAGAATGATCCTTACTAGATTTTGAAACAGATTTTTACTTTATTTATTATAGCCTGCAGTGAGGGCCTTCCTGAATGCAAAATGATGAAAAATCTGAACACTGAATGACCTTTACTGGTGTAACCATTGTTATTATCATGACACTTCATACTTATTTCAGCATGATAAGGCGAATGTGTCAGGTTATTTAAAATTTTGTTATTTTGGGTAATTATATTTTGCAAATATATTAATGTGTCTATGGTCTTTTATACAGAATTGTGACAGATATGATTGTGCATCCATTAATTGCACTATAGCCCCATCAAATATAACTCATGTGAATATTTCATTCAGACTCTGGAAGCCTACTTTCATAAAGGTAAGTGAGCTATCGTGATAATTAAGAATTTAAAATGATATCTTGTTCAAAATCACATACATATTAATAGGTACATGTATCATGCTAATTGCTTCATCTTTATTGGTACTGGATGGGAAGGTTCTACTGAAAGAAATGTTATGCTGTATTATTAATAGATAATTTGTTCAAGGGGCAAGTTTTTTTATCATGATTCAAATATTTTTAATTATTTCTTGATATGTATTCAGTTTAATGTAATTTTATTGCTATTGTATTTGCCGTGAGCCAAATTTGATCAAAGCATACGGGTACAAATTTTAAGGAATTGATGGATTTATTGATTTTTATTCATGCTCAGAATTCCCAGATGTTAGCCACACTGGGAATATGGAAATTCTAGCTCAGAGGTCTCCAAACTTGGCAACTTTAAGACTTGCGGAGTTCAACTCTCAGAATTCTCCAGCCAGCTATGCTGCTGGATTCAGCTATGGAGTTGAAGTCCACAAGTCTTAAAGTTGCCAAGTTTGGGGACCCGTGTTCTAGCTCAATAACTCTTGATGGTAATAAATACAAGAGTAAACTATATTGAGTTTCATAATTAGAGTGTACAATTACAGGTAGTACTTGACTTACAACAGTTCATTTAGTGATCATTTGAAGTTATAATGTCACTGAGGAAAATGACTTATACCAGTTTTCACATTTATGCCCATTGCAGCATCTCCATGGTCATGTATTCAAAATTCATATTTATGACTATTGCAATGTCCCAGGTCATTTGATCTCCTTTTGTGACTTTCTGACAAGCCAAATCAATGGGGAAGCCAGATTCACTCAACAATCGTGTTACTGACTTAATAATTGCAATGATTCACTTAACATCTGTGGCAAGAAAGATAACAGATAACAGATAATCAGAGTTGGAAGGGACCTTGTAGGTCATTTAGTCCAACACCCCCACCCAAATGGGAGACCCTACACCATTTCTGACAAATGATAGTCCAATCTCTTCTTGAAAGTCTCAAGTGATGGCGCTCCCACAACTTCCGAGGGCAAGCTATTCCATTGGTTGATTGTTCTCACTGTCAGAAAGTTTCTCCTTATTTCCAGGTTAAATCTCTCCTTGTTCAATTTTCCCTCCATTATTCCTTGTCTGGCCTTCGGGTGCTTTAGAAAATAGCTTGACCCCTTCCTCCCTGTGGCAGCCCCTCAAATATTGGAAGACCGCTATCATGTCTCCCCTGATCCTTCTCTTTAGTAGACTAGCCAAGCCCAGTTCCTGTAACCGTTTGTTGTATGTTTTAGCCTCCAGTCCCCTAATAATCCTGGTTGCTCTTCTCTATACTTTTTCTAGAGTCTCAACATCTTTTCTATAATGTGGTGAACAAAACTGGATGCAGTACTCTAGATATGATCTTATTAAGGCTTTATAGGGTGGTTTAGTACTTCCCTTGAAGTTAATACAACTTGGGATTGCTTTAGCTTTTTTGGCTGCTCCTGAACACTGCTGGCTCATATTTAGCTGGTTGTCCACTAGGAGTCCAAGATCCCTCTCACAGTTACTGCTATTGAGCCTGGTTTCACCCAGTCTTTATGTGTACTTTTGGTTTGTCTTGCCTAAGTGTAGGACTTTACTTTTCTCTACATTGAATTTCATTTTGTTAGATACAGCCCAGTCTGTCAAGATCCATCTAGTCTGTCAAGATCCATCTGGATCTTGAGCCTATCTTCTTGCATGTTAGCTATTCCTGCCAGCTTAGTATCATCTGCAAATTTGGTAAGTTCCCTTTCTATTCCCTCATCTAAGTTGTTAATGAAGATATTGAAGAGTACTGGGCCTAAGACAGAACCTTGTGGCACCCCACTACTTACTTCCCTCCGTGTAGACTTAGACCCATTAAGGACCACTTGTTGAGTATGGTTTGCCAGCCAGTTGTGAGTCCATCTAGTGGTGGTGCTATTTATTCCACTTTTTTCTAGCTTACTAAGAAGTAGATTGTGGTCTACTTTGTCAAATGCCTTGCTGAAATCTAAATATATTATGTTTACAGTATTTTGCCTGGTTTACTAATTAGTCACTGTGTTGAAGAATAAAATAAGATTGGTTTGGCATGATCTGTTCTTAACAACCCCATGCTGACTGCTAGTTATTACTTTACTTGTTTCTAGATGTTGGTAGATCTGTTTTTTTATTATCTTTTCCAGTATCTTCCGGGTATTGATGTTAGGCTGATTGGTCTATAGTTTCCTGGGTCTGTTTTTTTCCTTTTTTGAAGATGGGAACCACATCAGCTCTTTTCCAGTGCTCTGGTAGTCCCCGGTGCTCCAGGATTTTTGAAAGATATGGTGCAGTGGTTCCAAGATGACCTCTGCCTGCTGCTTTAAAACTCTGGGATGTAATCCATCAGGCCCCGGGTGATTTGTTTTCATCAAGATCAGACAGGTGTTCTCTTACTATTTTTTTTGCTTATTTTAACTTTTATTTCTGGTCTGTCATACAGTGGGCAAAATTCACTTAACAACTGTCTTGCTTAGCAACAGAAATTGTGGGTTCAATTGTGGTTGTAAGTCAAGGACTACCTGTATACTATTATGACATAAGAAAATAAGAAATGTGTTAAATTCTCCTCTTTTTTCCTTGTTTCTTCATGCTAAAGCAATGAGCAACATAAACTTTCACCCATCTACATATGTTTGAGGCAAAACATTATGGTATACAACTGTAATGTTGTAAAACAATAACCTGCAGACTTTTTTTTCTATTGCAGGCCAGGTAATAATTAATTTCCTTTCACTAAGACAGAGTGTAAAGTGAAAAGAAGAATTACTTTCTTTCCTCTAAAAAGAAAATATTGATAGCACTTAACAGTGTTCATGGATGTTGGTGGATTCTTGATTTTGAAACCATAGCAAAATTATCTTTGTAAAGTGATGGCTACCTAGATACCATTAACTATTTTTCAGTAAAGGGTATTGTTGTTAATATTCAAAGAAAGCAGAGACTGGCCTAAACAGAAATGCAGCCATTTGTTCCATCATGGCTTGGATTTTCCATTTTACCATAAGGGAGTCCTGAAAGTGCTTTTTCAAGAGGCAGTTTTTTTTTCTTTTGAAGGCATTTCAGTTGCCATCCAAGAAGCTTCTTCAGCTCTGACTGGAGCTGTTAGTCAGAGATGGAGCTTTCTGGGTGAAAAATGAAACGTCTTCAAAAGAAAAACCAAGAAAGTCCAGTTGCCTCCTGAAAAAGCACCTTTGAAACAACCATGACCTGGATGACTGAGAATCTCCATAGACATCATAAGGGATGCTCTTCAAGCAGAGCCAAGAGGAGATGTAAAACAAAACTAGAGTCCTGATTCATCAGAGAAATTTTCCAGGTAACTAAAGCTAAAAAGGGAACATACCACTGAAAAGAGTGGTAAGTATTGCCTAAGTAAGTGTTGCCTAAGTAAGTGTTTCCTAAGTATTCAGGCATGTGACAGGACTAAAAATCAAAGAAAACAGTGAAAAAAAAATCCTAAAATTACATATAAAGAAGACCAAACTTTGGCAGCAGGTACAATATCAGTGTTAAATTGATAATGAAGATATTGAAGCGGTGGAGCTTTTGCTGTTTAGGATCAATCATCAACAATGAAGAAACAAGCAGCTAACAGTATCATTTGATAGAACAGCCATGAAGATCTTGGAAAAAAATATTGAAATGCTGTAATGTGTCTGTACCTGTATGTAAGCCATGGTATTACCCGTGACATGTCATGGAAGTCAAAGTTGGATTTTAAACAAGCAGGTTAGGAAGTCAGAAAAGACTCCTGAGAATACCAAGGGAATGGATCATTTAAAAAAAAAATCTATCCATAGTTCTCACTCAAGACATAAATGACCAGGCTCAAATTATTCTATATTCGACACATTGTCTGAAGATTCAGCTCTCTGGAAAAGGCTCTAACGCTGGATAAGTTAGAAAGAGAAGGCAGACAGCAGCAAAGTAGATGGACTCAGTTATGAGATCATGAGTACACTGTTGGGAGACATGGAAGAATAGGATAGGTTGGGGACAGATCATCTTGCAGAAAAATCTATTTGGTTGCTAGGAGTTGAAAATAGCTTGATGGCACATAATCAAATCTTTATATGCAGCTCTATAAACCATATGTTTTTGGTTTCCAGTATAGCGTTTTTTACAATGAAGATATTGCCTTAGAAGCTGTATTAGAAAGGGGGGAAATCTCCATGTTCTAGCATTGGCTTCAACTTGCAAGCATTTTTTTTTGTCCTTTGGTCCAAAGATTGATCTCATGAGATTATAAAAAAGGACAACTGAAAACATTGGACAGTAAGTGATCCAGATGGTAAGCAATATTTGTGTGGAGTCCAGATGATTGTTTCTCAACTCTGGCATGCCTTGAGGAGTTATGGTGGAGTTTGAGACAAACTAAAACTGCATTATCCACTAAGGGATACAAATATTTTGATGCCAATAGTTTTTCCTTTGGCCCTTCTTGTGTCAACCTCCAGAAGAAAAGATTTTCTAAATAAGCCAAAATGCTGCTTATTTTCCCTATGAAGATCATTAAAGGAGTGTAATAGTAAATTATTCTGTCATTACAGCAAATTCCTTTATGTGCACTTCTACTGACATTTTTTATCAGCAGCACTTTCCTCTCTGAGTCATCTTTTGAATTGGAAACCATCAATGTAAGGGTAAACATTATCACTTCTATTTTATTCTAGGCAAAAATTCACAGCGTGGAACTCATTGTGAAAGCAAATCTAAGGAGTGAAAACTCATTAATGATCTTGAAGAAAGAGAATGAAAAAATAGAGGTGGGTTCCAGCAGTTTATTTTGCATATCATAAATTCAACTTGTGAGCCAGTTTAGCCAGAAAAATTATCTGCCTCTAATTAGGTGGAAAATCCTACAAAAAATACTTATAAGTAATCATACAGACTATTAGCTATATATTTCTTGCAACTCAATTAGTATTTTTACTTGAGCGTTAATACAGCTGTTGGCATTTTAGAAATTAATAAATATTTGTGAGCATCCTTGTAGAAATATTTAGATATGTATAACTGGTATAATGTATAAGATAAGATCAGCTGATATCTTACACTTTAGCTAATTGGACAACTAAAGCTCCATCTTTTTCATGTATGTTATGTATATTGCGCCATATTACACAGGACTGAGATATAATTGCCTTGCTCAACAGTGAGATGGTGGCATATAAATTTAATCCATCAATCAAACAATAAAATCTATTTTTATTTGGAAAATGTCTAAATCCTGTATGGTAGGATTTATAGTACGGTAGGTATCAACTTGCAAATCAGCAAGTTGATAGAACTGTAGCTTTAATGTAGATGTAGAATTGGAGCTTTAATGTGCCTGAAATGATGTACAGTTGATAATATGACTTATCACATTTTTCTTCCCAAGGCACAAGTATTTATTTATAGAACAACATTGCAGAAGAAACAAAATGTTTGCACTTATAGACTATATCCCATAAATGGGAGAGAATCTGAGTTCAAATATTCCTAACACTAACATTTGTACACTCACATTTGCACTTTTTAACTGTTCCCTAAACAATTTTATTCATAAAAAAAGGTAGGTTGGAGTCAGAGTTAAGGGAGATCTACACTTCCAGTGGTTGTTTCCCATCCAACATCTGCAGCAGATTTTGAAGACAAGTGGAAAGTTATTGGGATAAAAATAATGAGTCCTGTCTCACTCAAGGGAACCTTTGAATTCATCCCAAGTCATATTTGATAACAAAAGAATGCGTTTCTAATGAATAAAAAAGTAGCTTCTATTCAATTTGATTTCTCAGTTTCTATTTTAGAGAAATCATTAATTCTTGTTGTGATTTAATGTATTTCAGACAATAATTCAAATCTCAAAGGAGCTTCTTCCTGGCCATGTGCCATTATGGGTTATTTTGCTGAGTGTTTTTGCTGGGCTCCTGATTCTTACCTTGCTTATATTTGCATTATGGAAGGTATGATGCATTTTTTCTACATTTTCCTTTTCTGACATCTTGGTGATTTGGCAAAGGCAAGAAGGAGAAAATCTTTCTGATTATCTGCTTAAGCAATGCCACTTAAATGATGAGCCATCCATGAATTTAAAAAAATCAATGCTTTCTATCTTGCAGTGTTACAAATTTTTTAAAAATTCAGAAGACAGTTTTTGTATGCCATAATTTTGAAAGTTGTAGTATACATTATTATTAAATGGTTGTTAATTAATATTTATACAAGCAGATTCTGAATGTTATAAAAACATGCAAAATATTTTGGAGTAGGTTAGTGGCTGTTCACATTGGTGTTATCTTGGAATTATTTGTTTGGATGGAAAGATAATCCAAATGAGAAAAACAGTGCAATTGCCATATATAAGACTGAACTTTTAGTCTAAACTTGTACTTCCTTACAGGCTTGGCTTTTCCTAAATACTATTTCTCACATGTGTCTTTTTTCATATTCTTATAATATTTAGTTTTCAGTTTTCAATTTATATAAATATATATTTTCAAATTTCTACTGAATTATTTTCATTTCTTCCAATGTTCCACATAAAAATACTTTATTGCTCTCATATTAACAACTTCATCAGGTTTGAAATGTAGTGCACAGAGTGATATAATCTAATACAGTTAAAACAGTTGTTATTAGTCATCTGTCCATAAGCTGGCAGCCTTGTCAAAGCTAAGAAAATAAGGTCTTCACAACTTGGAACATCTTTTAATGTCTTAGGACATACACTGTAGTTTCATTAATGATTCAATTACTATTAATGTAACCACAAAGTGACCCATTTTTCATAGTTTAATAATAACAATAATAATATTAATAATATAGAGAATCAAGTTTGCATCAATAAAATAAAATAGACAGCGACAGAGAAAATTAAGATAGTGCCTCAATAACAGACCAGTGGAGGATACAGAATACTAAATGATATTAGAAATAAAAGATAGAGGATAACAGAAATCCCAAGGCCCAAAAATAAATGGCACTAGTACAATTATGAAAAGTACTGCTTTTAATTCCAAACAGTATGCATTTCATTCTATATATTTCTATATATTTCCATCAGAGTAAATCTAGTATATATTACCAAATGAACTGATGGATTTTTCACAATTTATATTTGTCCTAATATGGTTTTATTACTTTTGTTCCTCTTTGTGTTTCATCTGAAGAAATTTTTTTGCTCGCAGGGATGAATCGGGGAAAGCATTGGAATGATTGACACTCAGGGAAGGGTGGAATCTGTCATTGGCTCATAGTCTAAACTTAGACATATTGTACTATCAGATTTTGCATTAATCTTTTTGTGTCTAATGTAGTAATTTTTAATTTGAATTATGTTTCTCCCCCCCTCCCCCCCTCTCATTATTTTCCTTGCAGGCTGGATTTTTCAAGAGGCCCTTAAGAAAGAAAATGGAGAAATGAGAAGAAACTCCAGAAAAAGAAAAACTCTTTAACAGTTCTGCAATGATCTGTCCTCAGGTGGACTTCTGAGATATGACTATAAATCAAATCCTTGGTTTAATGTAGGAAAGGTCACATAAGTTTTATTTCAAACAATACTATATGCTGAGCAATAAAAGAAACAAAAAGAAAAACCAACAAATCAAAGATAGAAAAAAAAATCCTGGAAGGAAAGTTGATTTTTTCCTTTTCCTTTTTTATAGATGAGCAGGACTGAAAAATTGTGCAACCTTTTTTGAACTTGGAACTTTTTTTTTCTGATAACTTTTTCTTCATGGATATACAAACAACTCTGAAGCCAAGGTGTATTCAAAACTAGGGAGAGAGCAGAGAGACCATGAGCTTCAGTGGTGCAGTGGTTACAGTATAGTACTGCAGGCTACTTCTGCTGATTGTCGATGGCTTGCAATTTGGCAGTTCAAATCTCACCAGGCTCAAGGTTGACTCAGCCTTCCATCCTTCTGAGGTTGGTAAAATGAGGACCCAGATTATTGGGGGCAATAGGTTGACTCTGTAAACCACTTAGAGAGGGCTGTAAAGCACTATGAAGCGGTATATAAGTGCTATTGCTAATTACTCCTCAAATTCTACCCATTATTTTTAATATTGTCACTTATTTTTAGAGCACAACCCACTGATTTTTATCTCAAATGTACACACAGGGACATATATCCTACTGAATTGAATTTGAGGGTTTCAAACAGCGTCTGACAAGCATAAGAAACATCTGCAACTTTATCATCATTCTTAAATGGGGAAGAAGCCCATATTCAAAGCTGAGCTTGCTACTGTTTTGGGAAACATTTATCCTGGATGAAATTTCACAGAGGTGTTATCTATCAAGCATCGAATGGAATTCCCCGTCTTGTGTATAACTGTAGAAAAATTATTACTTAATGGCTAAGGTCATATTTGTAATTGGAGCACCTCAAGTACATTCCTTGGTATTTACAATTTGAGAAGGAAAACTACGCATCCAGAAAACTGAAAACTTGTTAATGCTAAGATATTATTTATAATACCAGAAAAGGTATATTTCTCATAAATTAAAAGTGTGCGGATAAAAGCCTATACAGGGTCCTATATTTAGTGCACATCTATAAATAAAAACTTTTAACCATTTTGTGCAGTTAAAAAAAATGAAGGGACTTCATTCACAGTGAGGGGTGGATTTGAAAGCAGCGCCATTCCTTCACATGGGGGGAAATTAGCCTCTCCTTATGAATAGGTCTTAAGACTACATTAGAATCATGCATGACTCTGAACCATCTGTTTTTTCTCCAGTGTTATGTTCTCAGTAATGTTATATATTGGCCACCAGGAGACAGTACAATACTGGTTTTCTAATAAAAATAAAATAGAGAGCATACTGCCTCCTGGTGTTCAATGTAATAGGATAAGAATAACTATCTGCACAGATGATTACTGCTTTCTCATTATTAATGATGAATCCTCGAAAATACATTTTCTTTATATTTAGTGAAAAATGTGAAAAAATCATTGTTGTTTTCCTGAAAAATTTAAGTCATAGTTCTTTAATTTATTACAGACAGAACATGGATCTTTGTGCAAGTCACTAATGTAAATTTGCTTGAAGATTTGTTAGCAGAAAAATAAGATATATATATATATTTGCTAACAAATCAGTGACTACATGGAGTTTTCCAGATGGAGGTTTATAGCCTTTTTCCCAAGGCTGAATGAGGGTGACTAGTCCAATTGGCTTCAGGATTCCAGGCAAAACTAGAATTCAAATTCCCCTGCTCCATTTTTTAACCAGCAGACCTTTGTAATATGACACACTATAATAAGGAGTATAGCAAATGTTTTTGACAAAAATTCAACATGGCATAACCAATCATAGATGTTATATGTGCATTTACATAATGATTTATTTTCATTATTTTCCTCAGATGCTTTTTGTTGCTGTTTTAGCCACTGTGTATTTCCTTACTGAAATGGTTAATTGGTATCAACCCTTTTCAAATATTACAATGAATGTTTGAACTTTATACTGGTGCTCATAAATTCTGTAATTCTATTGTGAATTGTACAATCTTCCCATATCAACCTGCCAGTATATGTAATTTAAATATGTGTTCAAATAGCCTTTTTAGAATAGCTACAGTTATTTATATTAAATATTAACATTTTATCAATCCACTGGAACTTTTGAAATGTTATGAGGACAATTCTTGTATATAAACAGACTATTATGATTTTTTTTAAAAAAATATCCAAATCTAAAATATATCTGAAGACTTATTATTGGAGGATTATACAGCAATGGCAATAAAAAAAATGACCCATATTGGGAATGATGCAAATCATGAAATTGATAGAATTGGATTTCCTCACAAGTACAGTTTTACTTCGGTACATATATATTTCCTACTAGAGCTTCTGCAGCTTCTATTTCAATATTTCAGGTGTATTTTTACATGTTTACCAAGCATGAATTAAAACAATTAAATATGTGTAAGTGATGAGGTTTTGAGTCATGCATGCAACAAAATTCCAATTTTAAATGCATTACAAGCAGGAAGAATTCAGATCAGGATTGAAATAAAACAAGGTATCCTCTAGAACAATTTTTAGATTGTATGGACTTCAATTCCCAGAACTCTCCAGCCAGTTTTAGTTTCATCTACAATATGTCCATGGCCTGTTAGGAACTAGGTCACAGAACTGGAGGTGAGTGATGAATGAGTGAGCAAAACCGAAACCAGCACCACCCCAGGTTCTGTGGAAAATTTGCCTTCCATTAAACCAATCCCTTGTGCCAAAAAGATTAGGGACCACTGATCTATACAGTGTTTGCACAGTGTTTTCCCTACTGAAAAGGTAAATCAATTTGTACTTCCCTTTTCAAGAATTACAGGAATGTTTGTATTTCATAGTGATGCCCTTAAATTTTGCGACTTCATTGTGAGTTGTACAGTCTTCCCATATCAAGGCTGGCTGGGGAATTCTGGGAATTGAAGATCACTCTTCTTAATGCAATAAACTATCAAATAAACTATCAAATGTACTTTAATTTGCTACTTATAAATTGAGGAATTATTTTAAGTGGCTAAATTTAAGGTCTCAAATACTAATTCGTACTGTACATAGTACAGCATATAGATAAAGTATTCTGGAGTAGAGAAAATATGTTAAGCAATTTAGAACACTAATAACCACTACTGAAAGCTATGGTGTAAATCTACTTGAACTTAACCAAGGGTGACAAAGTCTAATTTAATGCACTAGCATATTGGCACAGCTAATTTGTAGGTACGGTTGACTTTTCTAGATAGTGATTACAAGGTGTAGACACTGTACTTATTTTAATGGAATTTAGTTTCAAATATTCATAGGAACATGGCCTAGAAGCAATTGCATTCAGTAATTTTAAATATTCTAAAGTTTGTTGAAATGCCCTAGGGAAAGTAGGTGATAAATTGGAGTACAAAGCTATGTAATGTGAAAAATACCTTTCCCCCCACTTGTATCACTTTTGTGTACAATAAACTCTTTGTCATGCACTTGTCATTTCAAGAGCAGCATGTTGATAAATGCATATTTTAAAAATAGAAGTTTATTATTCATTTCACTATCTAATTTTCTTTTCATGTGGAATGTTTCACCTATAGTTATTCTCCCCACACATATCAAGGATCTCTAGGGTTAAAATATTTAGTTTTGAATTTGGATTCTAAATTTTCTTCTGAAGTATTAAGAACTATTTTGCAGGGACAAATGATGGGAATCCGTTTTGTCCCATTACCGTCAGTCAAACTGGGAAGTGCCCACAAGGAATAGTTTAAAAAAAGCAAGATAGTGGACATGATAATACAATCAAAAGCTGCACTATTATTATTTTTTTGCATATAAACAGCTGCCAGCTTGATTTTAAACCATACTCTGTCTACACCCGTAATCTGCTTTGATTGCAAGAAATTTCACCAAAATCATCATCTTGTGTATTTAAAACAAGGAGTCATCATCAAAAAAAATTGAAAATCAGGTGAAATGCCATTTTATACAGAGCTTTAAAAAAATCTGTCCATTATATCATGTTGAGGTAAAGGCCTGACTCATGCCTTGCAACATCAATTGAAGTAACATGCCATGTATTCATTTCTACTTTTTCTGTAAATATTTGTGTGTGGGAGATTATGTGATTGTATATGTCTGTTACTAATATAATTACACAATCTTGTCTGAAATTGTGAATAAAGCTCTTTGCTTAGTCATTATAATTTAGCAGACACTAATATTAAGATTTACAACTTGAGATCTATGAATAATTATGACACTAGGTGACCAATGTTTCAAAAAGACCCTTAGGATAGGCTGATGGAACACTTACTACTTTCTGTTAATTCTGTCCATGTATGGATAGGATCATAAAGAAGCCTTAATCTCCTTAATCTCCTTCTTTTACAGTTTGAAATCTTATATTAGATTCATATTTTATGAGAGTTATTCATCTTATTCTGTGCTAAATAAAGAACAAATGAGCTGTGATTTAACTTTACTGACAAATTAGCATGGGTCTCATGGAACGGCAAGCTATGGTGTGGTTTATTTTTGGCTGGTGAGCTCACTAACAGATATCACTCTATGCCATGGCATCTCAGTTTGTTAAAAGGGATTGTAACAAGTCAGACTAAGCCCTTTCCCGGGAGCTGGAATTCCGCCGCATTTAAGTGCCAGTAGATGCCGACCTTCCCTCCAGAGGACCTGGGTAGCTACTGGAGAGAGACAGGCCTGTTTCAGCACCTGGTGCCCAGATGCCCTCACTTCCCCCAAGCATTGCTTTGCCTACCTGATTTCCAGCTCTGTCGTGTTTCTCTGTTGCATTTCTCGTCATCGTGTTTGTGGGACTAAAAAAAAAAAGTCCAATCAATTCCAACTTCTCATGAAAAAAAAAAAGATATCGCAAAGTTGGAATTGTTTGAACTTTTTTTTAGGCCCACAAATTTGTTTCTCTGACATGATGGCTAGAAAAGTAATGGAGAAATGCAATGGAGCTGCAAATCAAATAGGCAAAGAAATGCCTGGGGGAAGAGAGGGCATCTGAGCAGAGGTGTGATTCAACTGGCGCAACAACTAGTTCAGTGAGTGTGCACTTTGCATGCGTGCAGCCTTTCAAACATGCTGCTTTTTCAGCTCTAAAACTTACCTTACCTTCTTTAAAAAAAATAGAGACTAACAAGGAGAAGAACATATTTCTGTATATGTGTTGTTTGGCTTGATTTGCCCGTACACAGTTCTTAGCATTTTACTATTAAATATACCGTATATCAGAGGTGGTATTCAGCAGGTTCTGACCAGTTCTAGAGACTGGTAGCAGAAATTTTGAGTAGTTTGGAGAACCGGTAGCAGAAATTTTGAGTAGTTCAGACAACCAGCCAATACCATCTCTGACTGGCCCTTCCCCCATTTATTCTCTATCTCCCGAATCCCAGCTGATTGGCTGGGTCTTCTTTTGTTGCCCTGCAAAGGAAAACAGAGCTGAAAAGTAGGTTACTGGGGTGGGGAGGGGAGGGGATTTTGCAGTAACCTTCCCCTGCCATGCCCACCAAGCAATGCCACATCCACCAAGCCACACCCACAGAACCGGTAGTAAAAAAATTTGAATCCCACCACTGCCATACATGTGCATTTCTTTAAAAAGGTTTGCAGCAGATTTCACACATTGTGTAAGTAATGGTGTTTTAAAATTATGGCTTTTTAAAAAGCCATGGTGGTCTAACTTGCACACAACATTAATCTGTAAGCCACAATTGTACCCACACAATGGCTGGGTTTATATTGCACTAAGCTAAAACCAGACAAATGATATGATGCTTTAGGATAATGTCAAACTTGGCAAGTGTTTACCTACCACAGCCGTACATGATGTTTTTCCCTTACTGTTTAAAAAAGCAGAAAAAAATTGCTGCTGAAGAAGGAGGAAATCTTCCAACAATAACTACATTGTTAAAATGTCACCACCTCTCCGGTGCATCCTAAGAACCGTAGAATGAATTTGGCTCGTTTATTTCTATTTTCCACCATTCCAACTTCTGTCTCCTCTGCATCTCTTCTAAATGACTCAGAGGTTTCTCCCACGCTGCTAACAACCATTCTGAGGAATGCAGGAAATACAACACCCTTTGTAAATGCAATATAGTGCACAAATAGATTAGCAATCTGACAATACATATAGGGGTTGGCTTTATCAGATGAGAAATTATGACCGACACATCCTGTCCCTTCAAGATGCACAGTTCTCTAATCATAAATTAGCAGGCAGGAGCATTCTTCAAAGTTTTTATAAACTATTGAGTGTTCATAATAACTAATACAAGGACTCAAACTTTTTCAGAAACCTCATGATGTCAGTGAGAAAATAAATTTATGCCCATAAAAAGAACCCACTTATTACAATGTGGTAACATAAACATTGCAGAATTCTCAAACAAGAACTGTCATATAAAGACATTGCTTTCATAGACTTCTTTTCCACCCAGCACTCCACCCCACAGTTCATGAATAGGTAGCAGGAAATATTTTCGGTTATCATATGAACAAGCACTTTCAATGTTTATTTAAGGAAATGTCACATATCACTTTAACTTGACATGCCTTATTTTTTGTACTGTCTACAAATTAGACTAAATTTAATACAATTTATATTTATTTATTTATTATTTTATTTGGTTTGCCAATTGCTTACAAGATAATAGAACATAGTTATGAATACATGGATACATATAAGAAATCTAAAAGAAACAATAGGACAGGGGTGGTAGGCACATTGGTGCACTTATGCACGCCCCTTACAGACTTCTTAGGAAAGGGGTGAAGTCAATAGTAAACAGTCTAAGGTTAAAGTTTTGGGGGTTTGGGAAAGAAATCATAGAGTCAGGTAGAGTATATTAGGAAGGCTTGGAGGAGCATCTAGCTCAGGGGTGTCAAACTCAATTTAATTGAGGGCCACATCAGGGCTATGGTTGACCTTGGGGGAGACAGACAACAGGGGGGCATGGCCAACTGGGTGGGAGTGGCCAACTGGATGGGCATGGCTAGTTTGACACCACTTCCCAAACTGCTGGCATGTTTCTTCTTCGCACTGGGTAGACTGGACTGAAGCCAGGCTGGCCTGATCTTTCCTCTTCTCATTGAGTAAACCAGGATGGTCCTGCGGGTTGGATCCAGCCTCTGGACCTTGACTTTGACACCCCTGATCTAGCCAATCTCAGCTGTTCCTTTAAAATTAACCAGTCTAAATCCTGTTTAAGATCAAATAATTAAAAATTTTGCTTTTTGTTCTAAGTCCATTGAGTTCTTTTTCCTGAGATTCTGCCTATTATTTTTTAAGAATGTCACTCCAGTATATTATTAAAAAATCATCTCTGTTTTCAGTCTTGAAAAACTGAATGGCTGTGATATAAATAGTAGGCACGCCTAGAGTTTTGTCTGTGTTTGATGCTAAAGAACTGACAATTGTTAAAATGCAGTAAAAATGACCTGGAGACATGCAATAATCAAGAAACTAAGGTGAATTTGGAAATATATAGGGAATTATAAAACTTGACATCAGTAAAGCATTTTACAAAGCCATAAATAAGATTTTTAAAAATCTCAGTAGAAATGAATAGAAAATGAGCCAAGAGCTTCAGTAGAAATAAGCAAAAAATACCAGAAAGAAATTTATATAACAGAGACTATATGTCAGGACTGTCACTCTATGGCAGGACTGTCAAACTCAAGGCCTGCAAGTGCCTCTGCCAGCAAAAACTCAGCTCGGGAGGGCCACGTGTGGCCCGCCCCGCAGGCTCCTTTTTTACTGGCAGAGAGCTAACATAGCAAACTAAAAACAAAAGAAAAGGAGAAATGTTTCCCCTTTTGCATTTGAATATGCAAGAAGGGACAGGAAAGCAGAAAGGGAAAGAAGAAAAGAAGAAGAAAAGATGGGAAGAGAACAAAGAAGGAAAAATAAGAAAAGAGGAGAAGGAAGGAAAAAGGAGAAAGAAAAGGGAAGGAAAAAGAAGAAAATGGGGGGAGGGAGAGAGGGAGGAAGGAAGGATATTATAATAAGAGGGAGGGAGGGCCTGAGGAAAACCCTGCCTTAGCCCTTGGCCACCACAGGTGCCCCTGACACCAGTGATGTTGAGCTCCCCCCCTGGCCACGTCCTCCCCCAAGGTCAAACACAACCCAGATGTGGCCCTCAATGAAATAGAGTTTGACACCCCTGCTCTATGAAGATGACCTTGCAGAAGCTATTCAGAAACATTACAAAATCAAAATGTACAGACACATGCACTTAGCCCAAGGAGATGCAAAATATTAGAAAGAAACTCAGACTATTTCCTGGCATATAAGAGAACTTGGTCTAAGACAGGTGTGCCAAACTCAATTTCACTGAGGGCTGCATCAGAGTTGTGTTTGACCTTGGAGGTCAGGGTGGCCGTGCCCAGGGTGGGCATGGTCAGCATGTCACTTGTATTTGGGGGTGGGGGCGCCTGTGGTGGCCCGAGTGCTTTGCCAACAAAAACAGGCTCCTGAGCTCCGTTTTTGGCTGCGACAGACTCCTGCAACCCTTTGCCAGCAAAAAATGGAGCTTGGGGGCCATTCCTTCACTGTTTCCAGGGTGGCCCCATGGGCCAGATCTAAGCATCCCACGGGCTGGATCCTGCCTCCAGGCCTTGCATTTGACATCCCTGGTCTAAGAGAACTGGGAATTTTACCTTGAAAAAGAAAGATTCAAAGAGGATATGAGAGCTTTTTTGAGCTTGAAATTGGAGCTATTGAATCCAGGTTGCAAAATTCCATATGACCATTAAAAGACAGCAAAGAGACCGTTTACAAGGTAGTTTTTTATACCAGATACCGTAAAATAGTTCTATTGAATATATGTCACACAGAATAATATCAATGTATGTTCTCTATAGTTTTAAATTGAAGGGACAGAATAAGACTCTCAACTATAAGAAGGGAGGCCCCTAATAGAATAGAATAGAATTCTTTATTGGCGAAGTGTGATTGGACACACAAGGAATTTGTCTTGGTGCAAATGCTCTCAGTGTACATAAAAGAAAAGATACATTTGTCAAGAGTCAAGAATCATAAGGTACAACACTTAATAATAGCATGAAATGACTAAAGGGGAATAACTTACCTCCCTTGAGCTTCTTAATTAATAAACTTCTGTTATTAAGAATGTCTTGAAGCAGAGATGGAATCCATCTGGGGGGCCTTTGATTTGGATTACTCCTCTGAACAATTCATTGGCCAAAATTCTAGAGTTGTACGTGTTCTTTGTATAAATTACTGATGTAAGGATGATGATACCACTAGTTCTAGGAAAGAAGGAAGTAGTGATGCAACATTCAGGGTTTTTGTTTTTCTTTTCTTTTTTGCAGTGTTTTTCTTTCCCTTCTAGCTCTAGACAGGATATAA
Source organism: Pseudonaja textilis (assembly GCF_049901715.1). Classification (NCBI taxonomy): domain Eukaryota; kingdom Metazoa; phylum Chordata; class Lepidosauria; order Squamata; family Elapidae; genus Pseudonaja; species Pseudonaja textilis. Next base: position 233,205,866 of record NC_141991.1, on the reverse strand, counting down.
TCACAGTGTAATGAGAAGTCTACATATGAGTTCATGCCTTAGAGATTTTAAAACTCAAAGAAAGGGACATTTCCTATTTATTAATTAATTTATTGTATTTATTTCCTGCCTTACTCTGATATCTAAAGTACACAAGAGATCCTTTATATAGATATAAAACAATGCATAAGTTAATGAGTTACTTCTGGGGAACTGCTTGAGTAAAGTTAGTCATGTTGGTGACTGGTACACTGGAACACACACATACATGCCATTAGTAGTCACAAATCAATGAGTTAAGGCAAGTCTCCACTTATTGTTTATGACATTTAACAATGTTTTATTTGTAACTAGGGAAGAAATGGGGAAAAATACACTATTGGAAAGCTTACTTTATTGTGTCTCCAAGTTCAACAAATAAAATATAAAGTTGCTTTGGTGTCTGCTGTAGTTAAGAAGGACCTTCTTAACAAAGTTCTACAAGGTCCCTCCCAACTCTGATTATCTTTTATCTGTTATCTGACCTACCCTTGAATCGCAAATACTGTAAGAACAGGGCACCATACTGTACTGAAATATAAAGTCTCGCCCCCCCCCCAACTTCTCAGTCTAGGCAGTTGTCCTTAGATTTTTCTGGGGGCTCCCATTCAAATATGAAAAAAAAAATTCTAGCCTGGCTTAGTTTTTTTTTGAGTTGGATAACATTGGCTAGTTCAGGGGTTTCAAATTCTAGGCCCGTGGGCTCGATCCAGCCCATTGGGTGCTTAGATCTGGCTAGTAGGACTGCTCTGGAAACAGCGAATGACCAGCCCTCAGTGCTTCTGCCAGTGAAAGTAGAGTTTGGGAAGGCCACATGTGGCCCTCGCAAGGTCTTTTTAGCTGGCAGAGGGTTGCAGGATGCCATCCCAGCTGAAAACAGAACTCGGGAACCCATTTTAGTTGGCAGAGCAGTTGGGCCACCACAGGCACCCCTCCCCAACACAAGTGATGTCATGCTGGCCACACCCAACTTGGCCCTCCAAGGTCCAACACAGCCCTGAAGTGGCCCTCAATGAAATCAAGTTTGACACTGTCAACAGCCGAGGGGAAAAAACCCATTTGTTATACAGTATATACCAAACATCCAGAAATTTTTTGGAGAGGGGCAGGGGAGGGAAGGGAAATGACATTTGGAAAAAGTAAATCCCATTTTTTGAGCTCTGCTACAAAATCATCTACACAATCATTCTGAGGGGTGCTTTTGACTTCCAAATCTAGGATTTCATGTTGGTCTTCTATCCCAATCCTACGGGGAATCAACAGTGGCTTCTGACCCAGGAAAGATCAATATACGCTTTCATACATGTCCCTACGTGTTTGAGTCACTTTGTCTGAATGAATGGTTACTCCTGCTAATTAAAACATTAAAATATCTCTCTTCCAAGTACTCTAAATCACAACATATAACTTGCCTTAGGTGCCAACGCCAGAGAATAAGACCATATAGTGCACCCACACTAACAAACACCACCAAACCTTTCTTCGGAGCGGGTCATTATACCTCAACACCCTTCCCTTCTTAAAAGAGCCCTGATGGAGCCACGGAGGATGAGTAAAGACAAGAGCATCTCTGAAGGGGGAAGTCCTTTCACACAATCGCTTCTATTTCTCTCTTCTGCCGAAACTAAGCAGGAAGCCAGCAAGAAAGTTCATTTTTTTGCTCGTAACGTCTTAAACACCGGAGCGGAAGAGTTGTATCTGGCAAGGGAGTAAGAGGAGGGGCTTAAACTGGGCGAGAGGGGAGGGCCGGAGCAGCTCGCCGGTTCCGAGGGACCCTCGGGGCGCTGCAAGAGCGCGCCAGGTGGGCGGAGCTGCTCCGGGACTTTAAGCGCTTTTTGCCCTGTGCCCGGCGACTGCATCCATTCTCTGCCCGGCTTTGCAGTCACAGCTCCTTCTTGGAACAATGGGTGATCCGAGACGACTTGTGGGCTGCCTGGCTCTGCTGAGCCTCCTCGGCTTGAGTAAGTTTGCGGCGTTGTTTCATTCGGGAGGCGGAGGGGATTGGGGGGCGCGGGGGCGGGCAGAGACCCCCGTCGTGTTTCGGCAGTTAGCGATTCCAGAATGGGAATCTCCTTCTCCATCCAGTTGCACGCAGACTCTTCTTCTGAAAAGTCTCCCACCGCCTCGGGGGAAGCGGCGTTTCCGAGTACGCTTTTAATTGTTACGCGCTCCTTTTCCCCCTTGGAGCAGCGGGCTGGGACAGGTGCCGTCTTAGCCCGGTGGAAGTTTGGCGGTCCTGGTTTCCTCCCAGGGAGTTAAGCGTGGTTGAACGCCGGTGCATTTTCTGAGGACAGTGCGCAAGGCTGCGTTGTAGGTTGAAAACAATGGGACGGGTTGTTGTTGTTGTTGTTGTTGTTTTTCTCCAAAAGCTGGGTGATTCTCTTTGATATGTTTGCATATCATTTGCCGCGTTTGCAAAGACTTCGGTTGGAGAAAAGGGCTCTTAACGTGGTTGAACATAATAGTCCCATGAAGGCAGCAGGATGAGTACTTCGACTGAATGAGAACCTCTTGGCTACTGTACTTAGTTCTGTGTTGGATTCCAGAATGGCACTCAAGCTGCGGAAAACGAGTGAAACTTGGGATGAGTTGATGCTGATCACACAGAACTTAAGTTTACTCCACAGGGTTGTTGTGAAAATAAGTTATAAATGCTGCTTTTATGCTTTTACTATATATTATTGTGCATGGTCCAAAGTTCCTCTAAGAGGGAGATAGGAGATAATTATCAAATTATTTATAATAATTTACTTAATAGCAATAGCGCTTACACTTATAACTGCTTTGCAGCACTTTTACAGTCCTCTCTAAGTGGTTTATAGAGTCAGTATATTGCCCCCAACAATCTGGGTCCGCATTTTACCCACCTCGGAAGGATGGAAGGCTGAGTCAACCTTGAGCCTGGTGGGATTCGAACTGCCAAATTGCAGGCAGCTGACAGTCAGCAGAAGTAGCCTGCAGTACTGCACTCTAACCACTGTGCAACTGTGGCTCTTAAGCAGTAATAATAAGTAAATAAATAAACATAAGGTGAAGGCCTGCAGGTCCCCTTAAGCATTTAGGAAGCATATATGTAAATAAATATCACATAGGACTAACATGGGTAGTTCTCAAGTTATGACCACAATTAAGTCCACAATTTATGTCACTGAGACATAAGTGTCTTAAGTGAATTTTGCCCCATTTTACAACCTTTCTTGCCACAGTTGTTAAGTGAATCGTTGCAGTTGTTAGCAACATGGTTGTTAAGTGAATCTGGCTTCCCCTTGACTTTGCTTGTCCGAAGGCCTCAAAAGCATGACCCTTGGATACTGCAACCATCATAAGTATGAACCAGTTGCCAAGCATATGAACTTTGATCATGTGACCATGGGGATGCTGCAACAGTTGTGTAAAAAAAGGTCATAAGTCATTTTTTTCAGTGCAGTTATAACCGAACGATCACTGAATGAACTGTTGTAAGTCAAGGACTACTTATATTTCTCTTTTCAGATCACTTTAGTATAAATCTGGTGTATGGTTTCAAGTCAACGTTGACTTCTGGAGACTCTCTGGACTAGACCCTGCAGTTTTTATGGCAAGAATTCAGTAGTGATTTGTCATTGCCATTTTCCTAGGGCTGAGACTGAACGACTGGCTCGAGATCATCCAGCTGGCTTTGTGCCTAAGGCAGGACTCATTGTCTCCCAATTTCTCACTTGGCGCCACTATCTCAGATTGTATCTGTATAAACCAGACTTAGAATATTTTATTTCAGTAATTCTCATACCCGTTGTAAAATAGATTAATCTCCTCCTGATATCACCGATGAGTTTCTTCACATATTATGCTTGGTTTTAATTTCCTTAATAATGATTTATTATATGAACTAATAAATACTTGCATACTGTGACATCAACCATTCTTTACAAATGCAGTGCGGAGTTCATATAACATAATAAATCACATTATGGCTTATTATGGCTGAACCCAGATACTATGATTTTGAGAAGTAAGATTGCTTGCGTTCAGTGTACTAGCTTCCAAATAAATAGATAAGGATTGTAATTTAGCTGAATTTAGTCAGAGTGGTACCTAAATAGAGTACTGCAGTTCAAAACTGAGATGAGGTGTTATTTGAAGACTTCAAGATGAGGCTGCAGGAATCATTTTCTTTAGTCTAATTTACATCCATAATTTATACATTAAATCCATGCCAGAATCTATAGAATGGAGCAACTTTTCTTCACCAGAACTGATTTTTACATGATTTTGGAAACTTTGATGGTGCCCTTTTATTAGCAAAAGCCACTAGAGATGAAATACATTCACATTAAGTGAATGTGAACTGTGGCTATGTGAACTCTGTTGAATACTTGGATGAGTTAAGACACTTTACAGCCATTTTTTGTCATAATATTTTCACCCTAACATTCCAGAGTGTAGAAATCAGTCTGTTGTTTCATCTGTTATTAACCTGGATGGCATACAAAACCATTTTCCTGTGAGGAGTTCCAACTTGTTCCTAACTAAGGGAGACGGTTGCAGAATGTAACAGCGCTCGAGGGACGAAACCAGAGACAGACACATTAACCTTTTACAAGAATTGTGCATGCAAAGTGGCCTGCATTCTGTGCTCTCTTACTGAAAGAATGAATTTTCAGAGCGTGGAACATTCTCTCTGCATTTTTATTTAATCTGTCTTTTATTCTGCTGGTGAAAGTGACTAGGGCTTAAACAAAGGCCCTGGGTTCTAAAAAACACTTGGCTAGAGTGACGAGGTTATGACAACGTTAAAACACATAATGGATGGAATTTAGAACGTGAAACTGAGTGCTTCATTGGTGAAAGCTGTAACAAAAGAAATGCTTGTACTCATGATTTAATTAAATTACTGATTATGTTGAATTTAAACTTTCTGAAAGTTGAATAGGGAAAAATATTTAAAAATGGCTTAGGTCTTAGTGTTAAACTATGTTTGCTTATACTATGGTTTGTGGGATATCTACAAGTGGATCATTAACATAATACTCCGAATCAAAGACTTACTCATGTTATGGTTTGCTACAGTTACTGTAGTTTGGGGTACTACTGTTTTGATCCAGGACCATTAATATATTATCAGTCTGTTGCTGAAATTTAGAACTTGGGTGGGGGTCTTGCAAAGTATTTAAAGCGTCCAGTTTTGTTCCTTAAACTCTATTCATTCAGAAAAAATCAGAAAAAAAGATTGCCTGGTACTGAAATGGTTGGATTTCATAAAGAATAACAATCCTACTTCATATCTCTGTAAGATTTAAGGAATGAATTTTGTTATTTAGACGCTCTCCTTCAAAAGTTAAGCACAGTGGACTGAAGATTTATTTCCAATTATTCTGAATGGTCTCGGGGCTGCAAAAAATGCTGCTGTAATTTACCTTGAGGGATATGGTTTAAAGTTTTATTCATTCATTGCAGTCCCTGCTATGGCTTTTCTCTTGTTCCAACATCAAAACGAAGGTACACAATTACTTTTCTTCTAGTAGCCCCACCTGCACCTGGTGTGAGTCAGCAATTATATCCAAAACATGTGTAGGCTATGTTAAAAGAGTGGGTGGGACTGCATACATTCTCTTCTCTCTGAAATAATGCCAAAGCATTAAACATATAAAAATGATGTGGGGGGGAACAAGATCTTTAAATCATTTTAAGAGCAAATCTTGCTATTTAATTTTTCAATAGGGTCAAGAAAGATGCAGTAGTTTCTGGGAAGGAGAATGCCTTATTCATTACTTAAATTACCAATTATGTGAAATGTTAACTTTCTAAAAGTTGAATAGGAAAAGTTAGTCAAATTAGTGGCTCTAATAGCTAAATGCAGAGGTATTAACTATTTTTAAATACATGTTATTTCAAGGGGTTTCCCACTTCCTAATTCTCACTTCTTGAAATTTAAACGCATCTTGCATTAGAAAGGGGTGATAAACTCACGTCACAGTGGCGTAGTGGCACTGTATCAGGACTTCTTTCCCTTTCACTAAACTGGGTGTTGGTATGGCCATGGCGTGACGCATCCAGCCTGCAGGCCAGGAGTTTGACAGCCCCTGCATTAGAACATTTGTGTGACAGATAAAACTTGGTTAAGTTTTTTGTGACTCAGTTTAGTTCTTAATGAGATAATAGGTAAGAATGAGTTAGGGTACCATCTTTTGGGGAAACAAATCCCAAAATTAGACCAGTTGCTTAAGCAGTTTAAAATCAGTTTGAAGGTGATAGCTTGAATGCAGACCTTGTATTAACTATTGTTGATGTTAGATATACACTGTCTTCAAAGATCAAATAAATGGTTGCTTCTATCAACTTTGAAAATACTAAGACTGTTTGTCTCTTGACTATCTCCTGCTTACTTGTAGAGACCTTGCATTGACCAAGAGTGGACAAAAAGGAACATTTAAATCTCTTCATCAGAAACAAATAGCATGTAATCACTATATCAATAGTATTTCAGTCCTCAGAGCCCGAAGACACCCAACATGCAGCTAGCAAGTAATCAAACAAGCCACTATAGGAACATTTGGAAGTTGTGGGAGTTGTTCATCACTGGAGAAGAGCTTGGACTGCCATTTGTCAGAAATGGTGTAGGGTCTCCTGCTTGGGTGGAGGGTTGGACTAGATGATCTACAAGGTCTCTTCGAACTCTGTTAATCTGCTAACAATATGAAGACCAATAGGACTGCTCATTCAGGGTGCTCTTGGGGAAACTTTCTTGTATTCTGTTCTACCCCTTTGTTTGAAAGTTTTCCCTCACCTATTAACTGGGAGGAAAATAAAGGTGTTATCAGTTGTAGAGCATGTGTTTGTCATAAGTTTGACATCAAGCTCAAAACAAGAACAAAGTAATGTCAGATTTTTTTTTTTACCTCCAAGCCATTCAATTATAGATTTTGTTGTTAATCAGCTTTATTAGAATAACAAAACTTTGCCAGCCTTATCCATAGAAAGATTGCTGAATTCACATAGATCAAAAGTTTCAGGCTATCTCAGGAATCATTAACAAACACAATAGGGTTTTAAGACATTATAATTGCTAATTAATGAGATACTTGTGATCGGTTTCATATTTAAATCATACCTGAATAACCACCCTTTTTCTCCCTCCTCCCTATTCATTTTCCAATCCATTAGTTTAACTATTTTGTGCGTTGGAAGAAGTGAGCTACAGCTCACAAAAACTTATCCTTTTTAATAAAATATGTTAGAAAAGGTGCTACTGAATTCTTCTTAAGTTTCCCCTGTCACACTGTGGATCAGATTGCTGCAAGGACTATGGTTCCTGGTGATCTAAAGTTGGGTGTTGCTTTTTGTTTTGTCTTCTCATGATGGTCCATCTGCCCCTTTTTTGTTTGATAGGTTTTTTGGTGATTGGACAAGGGGATCTGAAGTTGAATTACTTCCTTTGAGATCCAAAGGGCCATTGGATTATGAGTGAATATGGCACAATTAGTATTAGAAGTTGTATTTATAAAGGAGACTTATTTTACAGAGGTAATTGAATACTGTAGAAAGAAAAAGAAGAATATAATGTGTATTCACCATACAGCCCTCTACTTTCAAATTCCTAAAATAATTTACATAGAAGTCCAACTTTTGCTAGATTAACAAAATGTTTAAGAACACTGTGAATATAATTCAGGTTGGAGACACTTAAGTCAGTGGATATGTTTGTGGGTCTACATTGTTTTTCAGAAAAACTTGGCTAAGCCATGAATTCTGCCAAAAGACCAGGGCATTCCTCATTCAGGGAGTTATTTTCATTTACTCACTCCAGGTGTTTTTTGGGCGGCATTGTGCAGACTTGCCACTATTTCCATGGTTACAATATTGAAAGGCATATGAGACACAAACTGCATGCCAATCAGAATAGTCTGTGAAGCTTTATACCAGAAGCAAAAGTTTGAAAGTTCCAGCCCTTCTTAAACAGAGGCTCTTAGTAGATCTTTTAATAAGCTTATTTAATTCTTTATATCTATGCCAATTAAGTTTTAGTAATGTGTTTAAATCAAAGCTTTAATAGGCTTATTTAATTCTTTATATCTATGCCAATTAAGTTTTAGTAATATGTTTAAATTGGGTTTTTTCCTTGTGGGGAAGAATGAATAATAATAATGCTATTTTAAAAAATCAGAGATTGTGTATTAGAGGTTGATCAAAGCAACATCCACTGTTGCAAAAATGAATTGAATGCAAAGGCAAATAATGACCTTCTTTAATGTCTTTAGTCTTCTTTAGTTTTTCCATAGGCAATCTGAAGAGTCACCTATGATTCATCTGAGAAAGAGGTGGGTGAGGGAAAGAGAGAGTGGTGGGAGAGGGTGGGAGAGAGAGACACAGAGAGAGAAATAAGATGTGAAGCAATGTTGCATAGCAGTTAGGTTGTTGAATTAGGAATGGGGAAACCAGTGATTTGATCAGTGTTTGCCTTTGGGCCAAACACTCATGACACTCAGCCTATTTCTTTGTTTATTTGTACCCCACATTTAATATTTTTACAAATAGCTCAAGGTGGCGAACATATCCAACACACTTCCTATTTTCCCTACAGCAACAAGCCTGTGAGGTGAGTTGGGTTGAGCGACTGGTCCAAAAAGCCAGTTAGCTTCCATGGGACTTGAACCAGTGGTGGTATTCTACTGGTTCTGCCCAGTTCGGCCAAACCATAGCTCTGATGATCATCTGTGAGCGAATCGGTTCACTCCGATGATCAGTTGCTGGGCCGTGCTACCCACCATGGCTCTATACTGACCTTTATTTCCTGATTTTGAAGCTCAGTTGCTTCACGCGGCACAGCGGATTGCCACGCATCAGTTGTTGAAGACACAGGGAGAGTGCAGCATTGCAGGAAAAGGTCAGTATCAAACCCTCTGTGTGCCACGCCCACAGAACTGGTGGTACAAAAAAGTTGAATCCCACCACTGACTTGAACTCATGGTCTCCTGCTTTCTAGCCTGGTTCCTATGTGGAGAAATTAAAACATCTGTCTACCAACCAAGTTTGGACTTGGTAGATTACAGTGAATAGGTCTTTATCCTGCAATAGATGGGTTCAGTCTGATGATATGAATAAATAGTACGTGCTATGCTCATGGACTCAGGGTAAAAAGAGGTTGTAAGTAGTTTTAGATTTAGTTTAATTTAACTCCCACTCTAATTGTCCTGCAGAAGGGGCACAGAGAGGCAGGCATAGAATGGAAAATAGAGAGGAAATAGTAGGACCAAAATAGAGAGGAAATTGTACAGTTCTGCACGATTGGCTATGGTCCCATCCTCTGCCATTATGCAGCCCCAACAGCTGTACCCTGCGGAAATTTGACCCTTAATTGTAAGGAGGTCACCCTTCCTAGAAAGCATAATTAGGATTATAGCTTTGACTTAATTTTTGCTTACTTAAGAACAGTGTTCTGCCCATATTTCTGTTCTTGGCATTCACAAAGTTTTGTTTCTAAAAAAGTAGCAAGAGCCATTCCAGATTTGGCCCTTGTTTCAACACTCTTCCTGACATACCTGTACAGAAGCCTTCTTTGTGAACAGAATAAATACAGATAATATGTTCAAAATACTCTTGGGTTTGGCAAGTACCATCAGAATGTGCACATTTAGAAAACATGCATTTTTAGTATCCATGGTTGATTAATTATTCCAGTCATAATATTTAGTGCCATTTTACTTTTGTGGCCCCAGAGTGTCATGTGAACATCTGTGACATTTTGAGAAATAAATTTGTCCTTAATTATTGTGGCAGTCAGATCAATTTAGAGGAAGAAATCCAATTTGAAAGAAAAACAATATTGTGCTATATTTGTGGAAGGAATGGAATAAGGTTTGTTCTTCATTGATCCTCTTCACTGTTGCAGATATAAATAGGGATGCAGAGAGCAGTCGAAACAGACTTAGAAATAGATGTTTCCTGTACTGGGTGATACCAGATAAGTGTTAAAAACACTCTTCCCTTCCCCAGCCTTGCAAATTAATAATAAAACAATCTTTAGCAAACTAGTCCATTAAACATTTTTATGATCCTTTGGCTCTTTTATTTGATAGATTTATATCCTGCTTTCCTTCAGAACTCACAGTTGCACACACAGTACTTTCCCCCCACAACATCCCTGTGATTATTCAGCTGAAAGTGACTGACCCAAAGTGAGTTTCCATGACTGAGGGTGGACTTCCTTGGCCTTCTTACATGAAAAGCTCTCATTTCCCCCAGTTCTTAATCCTTTTATCCTTTCTTCCAAGCATAGTATCTATTGAATACTGTAGAGTTTACTTCTGGGGTAAACATATATGGAATGTTGTTGTTAATAAGTAATGTTTGCTAAAATATTTATGCAAAAATCCCCCCATGTTATATCAACATTATACAGAAATGAAGTAGGTTTACTTGCGTTTCCTATTCCACTTCTTCAAAAACAAAGGGAAGAGATCAGAACAAAAACCAAGCTCCATGGGAACTTCTGTTTTCCTTTTATCTACAAAAACCACTTGGGGAGGAAGGCTGCTTTATTTTGTTTATTTATTTGTTTTTGGAACCAGCAATAAATGTAGTGTTACCAGAATACCATTTGGGCCTGTTCTATGTTAGTCTATTTTGAAGATGGAAACTTGTGGCTCTTGAGGCATTATTGAATTGCGATTCTTACCAGTGGTGCAGAATGTTGGAACAAGTAGTTCAACATCTAGTGGTCCCCAGCCCTGCTCTGTATTTCTATAGAGGACTCAATACTGATCATTGGATTAAAAGCACAAGGACTTTCAAAAATCACCATTAAGTGTCAATTATTCAAAATAGTCCAGATCAGGAGTTCTAATGCATGTCTCCCCCTCCCTATCTTTATAGCAATATCACTTAGACTTATATACCGCTTTATAGTGCTTTACAGCCCTCTCAAAGTGGTTTACAGAGTCAGCCTATTGCCCCCAACAATTTGGGTCCTCATTTTACCCACCTCAGAAGGATGGAAGGCTGAGCCAACCTTGAGCCTGGTGAGAATTGATCTGCCAAATTGCAGTGGGAGTACCTTGCAGTATTGCACTCTAACAACTGCACCACTGAGACTCTCTTTATGTTCAAGAGAGCTGTCCAGAGTTGGTTATAAAAGGGATGGCTGTATAAATTTTAAATAAATAAATAAAAGCATGATTGCTCAAACACTTGCTGGTTTGTAATAAGTTGGTTTTAGAGCCAATTAAAAGGTAATAGGTAATCATGTTTGATGGTAAAAATGTTTACTTTTTTGATTGACATGTTCCATCAAGCTGATATTGGCTCCTAGTGACAAGACAGAGTTTATCTAAGATCACCTGCCTTGAACTTGTCCCTTCCGGTCTTCCAGTGATACACCCAACACTAATGTTATTAAGTCCATCCACTTTGCTACTGTTCACCTGTTTCTCTTTTTTTCCACCTTTCCCAGCATTATAGATTGCTCAAGAAAGGTAGGTATTCATCTTGCTCATATAGAAGATGGAAAATGAAGCATTTTCTATCTTTCCTTACCAAGTATTTCTACAGATGCTTTTTCTCCTCAGCCTGCTCCCATCTAGTTAGAAGAAAGAAGCCTACCCTTTTCTACTTCTACAACAATTCTGTATGTGATACTCTATTAGTAGCTCCCAGAGACATCTACAGAATTGGAGATAATTTATGTTGTCCAAATCAAAGCAGCATTGTGACATCACAATACAGACTGTCCTTTTTGATCATATATACACAACCTATCAACACACATGCAAAAAAGGCAAAAGTTGTTTTCCGCTTTCACCATTTGCCAGCTTTGAGCATACGATGGATGCCTCTGAATACTATTTGTTCTTATTTGTCAGTTTCCTTTATAAAACATCTTTAGGGCTTCTATATTTCATGGATAGTACATGTTTAAAAAGCATGCAGTTGCAACTGAAAATATGGACATGTCTTTGAGTATTTAGACCTGATCCCTTTCTGAAGACAAGCATTTGTTTGGTCTTCAAAGGGACCTTAATCACAGGAGATCAAAAATATAACCTTCAATTTAGAGGTCATGAATTGAAGGCTCTATGACTTCCACCTGAATAAAGAGTTGTTTGTGTGAGATTTCAGTGTTGTAATAATGTAGCAGCTATGGAAACAATATAAATCACACTTGGGCTTTTAAATCCTAAAAAGAGTTATATTTTTGTAGCATTAAGTCTCAGCATTTATGCCACTCCAAAAACTTAAAATAAGAAAACATTTTCTCTCAATAAATTATGTTTTATAGAAATTTGTCACAAATTTGGTTGTTCCACTTCTGCTATTACTTCCTATTTGTACCTATTGTTTATTTTATTAATATTTACTTATTTTACGCTACTATTTTATCCAAACGATATATAGAGAATAGGAGAATAGAAAAGCAACATAGAGCACAAAAACAAGAAACAAATTGAAAGGTCATTATAAGTTGTATACTTTAGGCAGTCTTCTTTTATTTGAATAGGTTTATATCCTCAGTGGGAAAACTATTGCCACATCATTTTCTCCCTGGAGACTTGATCTCTCCAGAGAATAAAGCATCCTGCCAAAAATGTTCATTTTCTCTGTTCAAGCTCAAGTTCTTAATTACAGGTTCTGAAGAAGCTGACAGACTTTGGGCTTTTTGTAGTTATTTATATTAGAATACTTGACACTTCCACTACAGTATTACAACTGTCAAGTTTAAGTGTTTGCAAACTAAGCTATTGAGTTTTCTAAGAAATTCATTTTTATACCAGGGTGCAGTAGACATTGTACCATCTGAAAAAAGAGGGCAGAGGTTTGTTCTCCTATGTTCCATGTATTTGTGAAGTGATTGTTTTGTTTCCCCAGCATACAGATCTACACATGTCTCACTGCATCGCACTACATATACCAAATTGCTCTGTTTATGCCTGGATATTTTATCCTTGGGGTGGACAAGCTTCTGCCTTAATGTATCCTTGGGTTTAAAGTGTATACATTTGTTGTGTTGCTTGAAAATCCTCCTGAGCTTTTCAGATAGTTCTGCAACGTATGGAATGACAATGTTGCTTCATTTGTTGTTCTCTTCTTGGTTTGTTGTGGAGGAGCTACTGATGGATCTTTCCCTGGATTTGATGAAGGTTCAGTTACGATAGCTACAAGTTCTTGATATATTTTAATTATTTTTCCTTTTTGCTGATAGGCTCAGTAATGCAGGGTTCTGATCGCCCCCATTTTGTGCTTCAGTGGATGGTTAGAATCAAAATGTAAATACTGATCTGTGTGTGTGTGTAGGGGCTGTTCTGAATAGAATAGAATAGAATAGAACACTTTTATTGGCCAAGTGTGATTGGACACACAAGGAATTTGTCTTGGTGTAAATACTCTCAGTATATAAGTATATAAGAATCAAGAATCATAACATACAACACATAATGATAGTTCATAGGGTACAATCAACAATCAAATCACACTAGGAAACAGTCAATCTTAAGGATACAAGCTACAAAGTTACAATCCTACAATCACAAGTGGGAGGGGATGGGTGATAAGTAGTGATGAGAAGGTTAACAGTAATAGTAGTGTACACTTTGTAAATAGTTTTGAGGGAATTATTTGTTTAGCAGAGTGATGGCTTTCGGGAAAAAAACTGTTCTGGTGTCTACTTGTTCTGGTGTGCAGTACTCTATAGCATCGTTTTGAGGGTTACTTCAAGGTTGAAGCTTCTGTCATCCTTAATCTGTACTGCACAGTCCAGGAACACCAGACTGTTTTCTTTAACATCTTCCCATGTGAACTTGATGTATCTGTCTACAGAGTTGATGTCTTTGGTGAAGGCATCCACTTCCTGTGTTTTAATCTTGACCCAAGTATCATCCACATATCTATACTACTGAATGAGTGGGCTTCCTGTGAAGAAGTTTAGGGCTTTGGTTTCTATTTCTTCCATATAGAGATTGGTCACAGTGGGGTAAACTGTGGCAGAGCCATGTTTTGTCTGTAGAACCTATCATTGTATTTAAAATAGAAAGTGGTCAGGCAGAGATCCAACATGGTCCATAAGTGGTCTGGACTGATGTTGCTTCTTACAGCTTCAGTTGTTGAAATAGAGGTGAAGAATGAAGTGACATTGTCAGCAAAGAAATGACTGCTACTGGACAGTACAATTACAGCTGAAACAGAGACTGTAGTCCTTTATTAAAGTAATAATAATACCCTCTAGTGCAGGGGTGTCAAACTCACGTCATCACAGTGGCGTCACATGACATATCATGACTTTTTTCCTCTTTGCTAAACCGGGCGTGGGCATGGCCAGCACGTGACACAACCAGCCCATAGGCCATGAGTTTGACAGCCCTGCTCTAGTGTCAACAAGTCTTTTATATGCTATTACTTTATGATGAAAACTAAAACATACACTATAAGAAATATCAGTATTATTTTGACTGTGTACTATCAAGACTTGATCTGTAATTTACAAATGAATGGTAAATTCTGTCTCTTAAATGTTGTGTGTACAATAGTAGCAAAACAAAATTTTCACAGTGTAGTAAAATAATACCATTCTGGGATTACTCTCATTTGTAGTGGAAAGCAAACATTTGGATCTCAGACAATATCCATCCTTACCAGTCACAAAGAACTTGCATTTTCTGTTTAGACTACCATACAGATGCCATAACCTTGACATGCCTGGGAATGTGACACACAATTGTGTAATTCCAGTAACTATTATCTATAAACAGTCTGGGAGCTATGAAAAGGTTTCTGTTTTGTACAAGAGATAGTGGCCTTTCATACTCAGAAATGCTTGTTCATGCATTAGGCTTCCTGATTTTAATGAGGTCATTCTTGGTTGTTGGACATTTGTTTGTTTTTAAAATATAAACTACTTTTGTATTGTGCATGGTAATTATAGAGACACAACTTTAAAAAACTTAAATGGCTGTTTTTGAACAGCTGTCCTTATGATGCTGCAAGTAAAAAAGAGGTTTCTGCCAGTGTAGAGAACTGAAAGGTTAACAAAATATTGGTAAGTAATTATGATTGTCACAAGGAGGACTGCTGAGAAAAGGGAGAAATTGTTGTGTCTACTTGAATTTACTCCCACATATTTTCAGCCCAACAGTGAAGGATGTAAAGTTTTCCTTCTCTGTTTATCTTTCTACAGAATTCTAAACCTCTGCATTCATTAAATATCTACAAGAGAAGATTTTAGATATATTTAATTTTATTCCTATGACCTCTAGAATGATAGCAAATTATATAAACAATTATATATGTTGGATTTATCTCTACTGCATAATTTTTCTTGAACTTAAAAACAAAAACAGTAGGAAGTATTTAAAAGATATGCCATCTGGGAAAATCCAGGACTGTAGCTAGATGGGGAAATTAGGAGAAAAAAACATACTAGAAGAAGGCAGTATCAAAAACTTGGCTATCATTTCCAAGAAAATTGCATGGCTATGACCAAGTAGGATGCCATAGTTCAGTTCACTTCAAAGGTGACTTTATTTCATTATTATTTTTTTTACTGCTGCGTCCATTCTTATTCTGAGATCCCTTCTTCAAATTTACATTTGAATGGTCTGAACTTATAAATGTTTCTGTTCCCTTGGGCAGGGCAGGGTTTAATTCTGTTGTGCTTGAACAATAGAACAGGGGTGTCAAACTTGATTTCATTGAGGGCCACATCAGGGTTGTGTTTGATCTAGGGGGTCTAGGATGGTATAGCCAGGGTGCATGTGGCCAACTCGATATCACTCAGGTTGGGGGGGAGCGTGGTGTCCCAAATGCTCTGCCAATGAAAACAGACTCCTGAACTCTGTTTCAGCTGAGATGGCTTCCTCCAACCCTCTGCCAGTGAAAATGGAGCTCAGGAGGGTCATGAGCAGCCCCCCCAGCTCCGTTTTTGCTGGCAGAGGCACCGTGGGCCAGTCCTTTGCTCTTTCCAGGGCAGACCCTCGGCCAGATCTAAGTACCCTGCAGGCCGGATCCAGCTCCTGGGCCTTGAGTTTGACACCCCTGCAATAGAAGCTGAGATCTTGGCTAGGTTCACAAAGTATATTAAGGTACAGAGTGGCTTGTTTGGGTTTTAGTTTTGCTTGCAGATAATCAGCTGCTACATAAACTAACCATGTATAAGCAAACCTTAGCTTATATATAAATAGGTAATTCTTTCTACAAATCCTGGTCTACCAAGTGTTGTGCCCAATGAAATATACACTATATTAATGGGAACATAGAATATACCTAGAATAGATAGTGTGATAAAAGTATCATGAATGAGTGTAACTAATATTAAGACAAGAAGTGCCCCCCTGCCTTGGATTTTTTAATGATAATATTTCTGTTCTTCTTAATAGACAAACTTGAAAATTACTGTGAAGCATATAATATTGGCCTTGAAGGAGCTAAAGTGTTTTCTGGTTCCCGAAATGAACAATTTGGATATTTAGTTCAACAGATTGCAAACCAAGAAGGCAAATGGTAAGCATTACTATACTTTCTGCCCAATAAAGGAGAAGATGGAAAGGATCAAGTTTTTTTAGTTTTTATTTCTTAAGGAAATGATAATTGGGTTTCTTTTTTTTATTTTTCTCCTCGTTTTTCAAAAAGCTGTAGAGAAAATTAACATATATACATTTAAATCTTTCTAGTCCCTTTTAGAGTAACCAACCTTATGCAAAATATTGAAAAGAAGTAAATAATTCAAAGAAATTAAGGCAGAAGGTTAAAAATAAGGAAATAAGCCATGCCTCTAGTTTACAAGGCTACTCCTCAATATATATCTTCCTATTTTTATACCTTTACAAGACATTCTTGCTTTTACCACATCCACTTAAAGATAGATATATTCTTTTTTTCTTTAAAATTCTCACTTTTCTATATCTGAGGATCCAACGATGGCTTTTTCAGTCTTTCTCTTCTTTTTGATCATTTATTTTTCCTTCTGTCTTTGATTTGTGATTCAGTTCTCATTCATTCTTTCTGTACAAACCCTCTCCAAATGAATCTTTCATCCTGGTCACTCTCTTTTGTATTGAACCGACACAGGTAATCTTCGATTTATGACCACAGTTGAGACCAAAGTTTCCATTGCTAAGCAAGACAGTTATGAGTTTAGCCCCGTGTTACAACCTTTGTAGCCACAGTTGTTAAGTGAAACACTACAGTTGTTAAGTTAGTATCACAACTGTTAAGTGAATCTTGTTTCCCCATTGACTTTGCTTGTCAGAAGGTCGCGAAAGGAGATCACGTGACTTTGGGACATTGCAACCCTCATAAATACATGCCAATTACTAAGTGTCCAATTTTTGATCACATGACCATGGGGATGCTACATGGTGGCAAGTGTGGAAAACTGTAATAAGTCACTTTTTTCAGTTCCATTGTAACTTTGAATGGTCACTAAATGAATGGTTGTAAATCGACTACTACCTTGTGAGTATTTGCTATGAGACAATAGAAAAAATGTAATGCTGCAGCTTTAGATAGTATAAGTCTATAAATGTTAAAGTGTGGGATGTGGTTTCTTGATGGAGTTGCTTAGTTTGATAAGTATGCCTAAGATACTTAATCAAAGATGACATTAAGTCAAGTTTGGGAAGAGAGATGTGGCTTTATGCCAGGCAAATGTGCCAATCAGATTTGCCATTTTCAACAGGTCATATCTAAGAGAATAAAGATTAGTGTGTCTGTTTTGATTTACAGGAAACAAAATGGCTGATAGGCATAAATACCTTTGTGTGCAAAGGTAGAGTTGAAAAAGGATTGCTGAGCAGCATATGGGGAAAATAAAAATATGCATGAAAATAAGTAGAATATTTAGTGAATAATTTAACATTGAGCATGGAATAAAATAAGGATATATGATGTACCCTTGATGGTTTAATATATTCATTCACAAAAGTATTAGGAACATCAAAAAACTACAACAAGCAGATAAATTTGTTTACCTTGGTAGGTTGTTCACTAAAGATAGGAAAATGGATGGAAAAACTGCTAAGAAGGTCATGGACAGTCTTCAATCTTTAGCAAGAAGTAAAAAAGTATTAGATAAAATTAAATGTGACAATGCAAAAGACCTTATGTTTCTGTCCAATATTGTATGTAGAAATAAGAGTTGAGTATGGCAGAAAAAACAAAATAATATAAACTGAACGAAGTGGAAAGGGGCGTTGGTTCTTACCTGATACGCTTCTTTTCGTAGAGCTGTTGAGAGTGTCCAGGTTGGGAGGAGCTCCAGTCTCGGCTCTCACAGGCTGAGCTTGAGATTGAGGCACGCCTCTCACCATCACGTGGTCCTCCGGGCGCGCCCCAGTTTTGCGAAGACGAGAAGGAAGGTCCTGTTCTCATCTTACTCAGGAAAAAATATTAGTTTGCTCGGTCGAACAGCAGACGGCCTACGGGTGGGGCTGGACACTCTCAACAGCTCTACGAAAAGAAGCGTATCAGGTAAGAACCAACGCCCTTTTCCATAGAGCTGTCTCGAGTGTCCAGGTTGGGACATACCAAAGCTTGGCTAGTCCTGCGGGCGGGCTCCCGTCTGGAATGGGACCTCCCTGGAACCCTGATGACCCGCTGGAGGGCACGCCCAACAGGAGAACCCCTCGGAGGTTGGAATGCCTCAACGAGAGGGCCTGATGAAGGAGACGGGCTGTCTAAAGGTAGCCCTGCCGGGATGCCACGGATGCTTACTGAGACCGTGGGGCAAGGAGACTAGGTAGAGCGGCCAAAACCTTGTTAGGGACCCGGCACGAGGAGCCCGGGCAGAGGCGAGGATGGAAGTTCCCTGAGAAGACCTAGCCAGAGTGAGGGGAGGCGCCCTCAATAACCGGAGGGTCACCGCTTGCGGGTGGTGATGGGACGCCCTAGGGTGTTATGGGATAGACCCTGTTGGGGACCCCCTGAGAGAACTCCAGGTCAGAGTGATGGAGGGGAGACGTAAGGAGTTCCCAAACTGTGACCTGTGCTAGTGGGGACCAAGTTTGGTTCCGCCCAGAGCGAGGCGGTCGGCCCTGCTCAAGAGCCAACTGACCGAGGACCACCCCAGAGGGAACTAAGGGTAGTAGTGAGGACCAGGGCAAGGGGTCCGTGTATCTGGATTATGAGGCTGTGGGCCGGGGCCCAGAGAAGGAACCCCAGCTAACATGGGGTGGGGATAAATGTGTTGCCAGCCAGATGCCCTGGGGCAAGGTGAGGAGGACAAGGGTGCTCCAGACTATGAGCCTGCGTCCGGGAGCCGTATGGTCTCACCGGGAGTCTTGGTATGGAGAGGTAAGGCAGATATGAGGATTAGGCTTCCCAACGGTTTGGGCAAGGCTGAAGAGAAAGAGATTTTGCAGGAGTTAAGTGTCAGAGTGGAGCCAGACTAGGCGAGAAGCCTGGAGAGGATTAGCTTTCTCGCTCTCCTTCTCCTCGTTTTATACTTGTTTCTTTCTTTCTTTCTTTCTTTTTTTTGGGAGGGGCAGCCACCTGGGGCGACTGCATTATCGGGAACGACGGAACGAACCTCTCCCGATCCCCGGGAGGGCTTCCTGGACGAGGTGCCTCCGGACCTGTCTGGTTCCGATCGGTCAGGAGGCCTGTAGGGAGATGATTGGTAGTACCTGGGGAAGGAGGAAGAGCGGGAAGAACCTTGGCGAGAAGAGGGAGAGGAACCTCTGAAATCAGACCTCCTAGCAAGAGAAGGGAGATATTTGCGCTTGTTGCGGGTCTCGGCCAGGAATGGGTCGAGAACCGGTCCAAATAGCTTCCCCCAGAGATGGGGGCTGATGCTAGCTTAGCCTTGTTTTTTACGTCCGCCTGCCAGTGGCGGAGCCAGAGAAGGCGACGGGCAGTAACCTGGGACGAGATGGCCCTGGTGGAGAATTTTGCAGCCTGGAAGGTGGCGTCTGCAGAGAACTCCGGCTGCGGCCAGGATCTTGGCAATATCCTGGTGCGCTCTGAGATTAGCTGCGGGGACGTGCTGCTTGAGCTGCTGGAGCCACTTGATGGAGGTTCTGGTGAAAAAGACGCGGCCGTGGAGGCCCTGACCGCCCAGGCATCAGAGAGATGAGCGCGGCGCAGGGCCAGTTCAGCTCTGCTTGTCCTCGGGCTGGAGAGCTTCGAGGGACTCGCTGGGAGTTGAGCGGGAGGCCAGACCTACTACGGGCTCGCCCACGGGGGATCGAGCAAGGTAGAGAGAACTGCGGTTTAAGATTGAAAACCGCTTGTCCTGGGCGTTGGGAGGAGGAGGAGGCCCCGAGGAGGCTAGCTGCCTTGAGACCATGTCAGAGGATATGGGTGGGACAGGAATCACTTCGGTTTCCACCACAGGCTGGGAGAAAATGGAGTCGGAGGAACCCCGATGCCGCTGGGTTGGGTGGGGGGAGGGTTCAGGCCCGAGGTATTCCTGGCCTTGAACAGGAGGGACCTAAATAGATGTGGTTTAAACAGCCCCAGAAACGCGGGCTGGCCTGGAGAGAGGCCCTCGTCCTCCGACATGTCCCCTTCTGGGGGCCTGCTCCGACAGGAGTTCACTGTCTACGACAGACCCCACCGAGATCCTCCTCGTCCCCAAAGAGGGTAGGGTCCCCGAGTTCCTGGGCCTCCATCTCCTCCATCTCCAAGGGCAGGGTCAAGTCCCCGTGGAGAGCTACCTGACCATGCGGTTGCTGATCCTCGAGCCTCGGGGCCTCAGGCCTAGGGGCCAGACCGGTCAGCTGCTGAAACTGTTGTGCTATCCCGTGCCGGATGGCCAGCTCCATCGCTCGTTTGAGATTTTCGGGATTTCCACCGTGGGGTGGATGAGGCTCCTCCGGGCGCAGACCTGCAGCAGCGGGGGAAGGTGGCCTCAGGGGCCTGTCCAGGCTGCGATGAAGAGGCAGAAGCAGGGGAGGAGGGAGGATGGGTGGAGGTAGAGGGAGTGGGATTGGAAGGGTCCAGAGGCACAGAGCTTGACTCCTTAGAGCGTCTGTCAATCTCCTTTTCAAGGGCCCTGTGTCGCCTAAGGGCATCCCTTTGAGAGGCTTTGGATGTTTCCTGTGCTTGTTTGCGCAGGTGGTGAGACTTAGCCTTGGCCTTCAGTGAAGTGCCACGAGATGCATTGTCGTCTGCCATCTGGAGAGGAGAAAGGAGGAAAAGTTCTTGATTAACGTGAGGTGATTAACAAGGCTGGACACAGCCTAAGCAGGGGCCGGAAACCCAGTACTGCTTTCGCACCCCCTAGGTCAAGGGCAACAGAGGTGCTTTGCACGTTGTTGAGAAGTAGGGCCTAGCCCAGAAGCCAATTGCCAAAGATGGACGCTAAAACCGCCCCTGCCGGGCGGACCGGGAAGGGGATGGCGGAGCTGCTACCTCCTTGTTGGGGAGAGACTGTGTAGCCAGTAGACTCCTATATCTAGAGGAGTACCAAGGCAGGATTGCAAGGTACCAGCAGGGATTTGGACATTCCAAGGATCTGCCCAGGAATCAAACACAATGCGGCCTGCAGGTAGGCCTCGAGCAGTGGCAGGCGTCCCTGGGGCTACCAACCAAAAATTTTAAAGTAAAGTGCCATCATGGGTCCTCGGACAGTTGCACGTTTGGATGCGGCCTACGTAGAGGCCGGGTATCCAAGCGCACGTTTCGCACCCCCTTTTGATCAAAATTTTTTTTTTTTGTATTTAAAATAGGAGGCTGTTGCACAGCAGGGCCTAGCCCAGAAGCCAATTAGCCAAAAGTTGAACGCCAGGCAGCTACCCTGCCGGACGGACCGGGAAGGGGGATGGCAGAGCTGCTAACTCGCCTGCTGGGGGAAGGGCTACAGAGCCAACTAACCCTGGTTAGCCTGATAGAAACTAAGTGCAAACAGGCAAGGATATAGGCAGTCCGAGTCTGCCTATAAAACCTTAAGAAAAACCCTGTTATAGGCCTCTGAAAAATGGCGCCCGGCCATGCGGCCACACACAAGATGGCGGCGACTCCTGCCACTCCCAAGATGGCTGACGCCACAGGGAGCCCAAAATGGAGGGCGCAATGACGAGGCAATCCCCAGCGGCGGCTATCACCCAGGAGAAGTTAAAAGGCCCGGAGGCCACAAAGAAGTACCTGGGAGAGGCAGGGAAGCATCTCCCTGGGTTAGAGGGCGTTCGTGGGGGGAACGCCAAAGAACAAAAACAGGCAGGAAAGAAACGATGCAGCTTCGCACGGAGCGAAAAGGCAGCAATGGGGGGCAGCGCTGGGCGCTGGATTCTCCCTTAAAAGGATAGTGAAACAATTCCCCTTAGAAGAAAAAGGCTCCCTAGGGAGCTCAAACCTCAGTTTCCTGCGCTGTCTGAGAGTCCAAGTTGATCAAAAAAAAAGAAAACACGAGGTGCTAGAACGACCAGGAGCAAAAGGAAAACCAGCCTGACTGCCACGAGGCTGAGCAAAAAACTGGGGCGCGCCCGGAGGACCACGTGATGGTGAGAGGCGTGCCTCAATCTCAAGCTCAGCCTGTGAGAGCCGAGACTGGAGCTCCTCCCAACCTGGACACTCGAGACAGCTCTATGGAAAAGAAGAGAAATGTGGATTGAATTAAAATGTGACCAAGTGAATATAAAAGATGTATGTTCACATGGTTTGGACATATTGACATATTGAGAGAACACTGAAGGATTGACTGGCTTCAAAACAATATGTTCCACAGTGAGGAGGGTGGGCAGGAAGGGAAGAGAAAAGATAGCTGTGCCAAAATAAGTTGGGAACTCAACCCAGGTGGGGACAAATCTGGGAAAAGAACTTCGTAGTACTTAAGGAGGAATTAACTCATTAGCAATGAGCCTAAGACATTTTAATGCAGTTTCCAAGGTTCTGTATTTATGCCAACAGAGCAGGAAATATACTTTTCTAAAATCCATGTATCTTTGGTTATGTGGGACTTGATATGCACTGCTAGGCATTTACTTGGTGCTGCACCCATGTGTATTCTTGAAGAGTGGGTCATAGGCCGATTTACACAACTTATTTTGTATTTAGATCTGTTTCCTGGCACAGTCTTTTTTATGTTTAAACAGCTCTTGATATCACAGAATTTCAATCTATGGCAAGAATATTCTTGAGGACATTATTCAGAAGGCTGACTAATTGTTTTCCACAATAGTTTAGTCACAGTATTGCGTAAAGGAGAGAAACGGTTCATAAGAGTGCAAAAAAATAATGTATAAAACAAAAATGTCTGAAGGCTAAATCATATGATGAATGGGTAAGGAAAAAGTAGACACTAGAACACTAAACTATGTTTAGCCTAAGGAACAGAAAGCTCAGGAAAGATGTGATAGCCATCTTCCAATGCTTGAAAGGCTGACATAGAGAAGAGGGGGTCAATTTATTCTTCATAGCATCTGATGACAGGACAAGAAGCAATGGGTGGAAGTTCATCAGAGGGAGATCGCACCTGGGAATAAGGAGAAATTTTTTGACAGTGAAAATGATTAATCAATGGAATGGTTTGCTCAGCCAAGTTGTGGGTGCTCCATTGCTGGACATTTTCAAGAAAAGCTTGGACAACCATTTGTCTGGGGTGATATAAGAACTCCTGTCTTGGACAGAGGGTTGGGTTAGAAGACACCCCCCCATGACCCTTCTGGCCTCATGATTCTCTGTATGTCAGTCAATCAAATGTTTATTGTCAATGCACAATGTGTACAATGAAATTGAAATGTGCATATATATGTCTATATCTCAAATGTTAATAAAAGACGGGGGGAAGTTCAGCAATACATCTTTAACAAGAATTAAAATGTTCCCCCATTTTTTAAAAGAGTAGGAAAAAGCATAGGGGGAAGAGCTAGTGGGTTTCTAACTTCCCTCAGAAAGTCTGGCCAGTGAGCAGATATAAAAACATTAACCAAACTATGGAAATCCATTAAAAAGAAATGGGGCTGAAGTCCTTGAAAAATCACAGTATCAACACAATATCAACCTCCCCTCAATGCCAGAGTTCCATAATCATCCCCATCCCAATACTTTGGGAAAGAGACATATCTTCATGACTTTCTGGAAAATCAGTAGTGAAGGGTGTCCTTATGTTGGGTAGAGGCTGTTCCACAAGAGAGACACCATGATGGAGAAGGTATGCTTTCTAGGAACAAGGTACAAATGCAGAGTAGCTCATCCTACCATTAAATATCCTTCTTTGGCAAATGCATGTGAAAACCTCCCCAAATACCCACTCTGTAACATTGGAAATGTCTCAGAATTTGCTCTTAAAAATGCATCAATGATAATTTTTTTAAAAAAGAAGTTAGATATAATTTGATATCTACCGTACTTCTGGCACATTACATACTAATTGTAATTTACTCCAAAGCAGACTTTATAGATATGTTCTTCTAGCACAGGTGTCCGCAGGGAAAATATCTACTGTATATGTGTGTGAGACAAATAAAAAAATAGATGCTGCTTTGATTGCATCATTGAACCTCTCAAGTTATTTGAATGTCAGGTACAGGTATCTTGCCCCACATACTGCTTTTCTGACTCTTCCAATATAATTGTCATCAGTATCAAAGCAGTTATTGGTGACAAATGATAGAGATGCAGTCTATCTTTTTCGAGAGCACCATGTAGGAAAAAGGCTTCTGGTAGAGCTAAAAATGCGATTTTAAAGGCTAGCATCACATTAACATAAGGGAGGAAGTGGCTAAGATGCTGAGTTTGTTGATCAGAAAGGTCAGCAGTTCGGTGGTTCGAATCCCTAGCACTACTAGGGAGTGAGCTCCTGTTACTTGTCTTAGCTTCTGCCAATCTAGCAGTTTGAAAGCATATAAAAATGCAAGTAGAAAAATAGGGACCACTTTGGTAGGAAGGTAGCAGCGTTCCGTGTGCATTTCGGCATTTAGTCATGTTGGCCACATGACTATCAGAGATGTCTTCGGACAGTGCTGGCTCTTCGGCTTTGTAATGAAGATGTGAGCACCACCCCCTAGAGCTGGAAACGACTAGCACATATGTACGAGGGGAACCTTTACCTTATCACATTAACAAAGTAGCTCTTTTCAGTTTTTCATTTAAATTGAATCTTCTATCAATTCTGTCAGCACATTTAATAAAGTTTGTCAATTTTTCAGGTTGCTTGTCTCTTCACCCTGGAGTGAAAATAGAATGGGAGATATCTATAAATGTGCTGTTCATCAACAGGGATCCAAATGTTCCAAGATGGACCTACAGAGTAAGTTGGGTTATTAGTTTGTTGTGATTGGCATTCTTTGGTGGCCACTTTGTAAAATAGCAGCCATTTACTTTCAGCATCCGCATCAGTGGTGGGATTCAAAATGTTTTACTACCGATTCTGCGGGCGTGGTTTGGTAGGCGTGGCATGGCATGGCTTGGTGGGCGGGGTTTGGTGGCTGTGGCGGGGGAGGATACTGCAAAATCTCCATTCCCTCCCCACCCCACTAACCTGCTTTCCAGCTCCGTTCTCCTGTGCAGGGCAACAAGAAGACCCAGCCGATCAGCTGGAACTTGGGAATCAGAGAAGAGATGGTGGGGGGGGCCAGTCAGAAGTGGTATTTGCTGGTTCTCTGAACTACTCTGAACTGGTCAGAACCTGCTGAATACTACCTCTGGTCCACATCTAGCTTTCCAGTGAGTGACCCAGAATCTGAAAAGCCCAGCTGTTTGTCATAATCCCATTGGTGCTGCACCAAACAACAGTCAGCAGTAGATAACTTCTGATAAATTTGGGAATGACACCATTGTGCATCGAGCTGGGCTTCCTTCCTCCCCATAATCCATGCACAACCTTGGAGAGATCAAAAGGTGGAGGACTCTTGTTTGGCTTCTCCTTTAGCAAAGGAAACTGTGTTCAGAGACTGGAAAATCATAGATGAATTCCCTCTTCCCTTTGACGAGATAACAGTAAGCTATGGTGTACAAAACATATTTAAAATGCCATTGCTGGCAAGGGAATTCTGGGAGCTGAAGTCCACACACCTTTAAGTTGCCAAGATTAATTACACAACACTACTTTTGCTCCATAGTTTAATTCATAGACCAAGTTTTGTGTTACACTTTTTAATCAATGTATTGCTCAGATTTACTTTCATTTATTCTTTTTAGCTGTTACGAGCATACCAAATGTTAATGAGATAAAGAAGGACATGAACCTAGGATTAACTCTAGTTAGAAATCCAAGAACTGGAGGCTTTTTGGTAAGTATAAAGATATGAGCACTACAAATATAGGTTCTCTCCATCAGTGACAAATTACAGTAGTTTTTATTTCTCTCCGTGCAGATATTGAGCAGGTAACATTCCTGAGCAGTAAATGGGATAAATGACTACAAATATCAATCTGTTTGATATGATATAGGTGTTCCTCAACTTACGACTACAATTGAACCCCAGATTTATGTTAAGTAAAAATTTTGTTAAGTGACTTTCGCTCCATTTTGCAACTTTTCTTGCCATGCTTGTTAAGCGAATCACTGCAGTTGTTAAATTAGCAACACAGTTGTTAAATGAATCTGGTTTCCACATTGACTTTCCTTGTCAGAGGTCATAAAAGGGGATCACATCACCCTGGGACACAGCAGCGGTCATAAATATGAACCAGTTGCCAAGCATTTGAATTTTGATCACATGAGCATGGAGATACTGCAAAGGTAGTAACTGTGAAAAACGGTCATAAGTCCTATTTTTCAGTGCTATTGTAACTTTGAACAGTCACTAAATGAACTGTTGTAAGTCGCGGATTACCTGTATTTAAAGTTGCTTTATGTGTATCATATATAGTATGGAATCTTTCTTTGACTCTTTGGAATTTCACCTATAATCCCAGATTTCACCCACAAAGCCTAGAAACTGCCTGCAATTATCCTCCAGCCAAACATACCTTGATAGTTCAGTTTAATAATCAATTTTTATTTAGGTCATAAACCAACATATTTCTAAGGTATGTTACAGTTGTGATGTTTTTCTGGGCTGCAACCAAAGTATATCAGTACAATTTAAAAAAAATGGGTTGAATGTTAAGTATGGCAGTAGCCATCCACCGTTAGATAGGAAAACAATGAAGAAAACTAAATGTGAGTTTTGCATTTCATTTGTTTTGCACATCACATTCAAGAATATTTCAGGATGAGATTTGTGAAGCTTATTTAGTACACTTTTGCCTTTTAACTAGGATGTGTGTGTGTGTGTGTGTGTGTATTATTTTTATATTGTAAACTTGGTTGTAGGTACCATTTATATCAATGGTGCCTACAACCAGGTTCTAAGACCCAACTCGCCCCCCCCCGTGTTCCATGTTCATATGTTGGGTGCTCAACAACGAGCCATTTGCAGCAACTCACAGTCACATGACTGCATTTTACAATGTTTTTGCTGAAAACTGGCATTTACTTCCAGTATTTTTGGCAAAAATAGCCCCTAGCAAAAAAATGAGTTCACTCTATATTGCATAATGACCAGCACAAAAACGATGCAAAAGCAAATACCACATGGAGACCCATTTTACAATTGTCATGACTTATGGCTATAATGGGCAGGCTCCATTATAATCATAAGTCATGCTGTACTTGGAGTTATTTCTTTAAAATATTTTTAAATCTAATCCTGAGAATTAAATTCTAAATTTAATCTAATTTTACTAAATTTGCATATGTATTTAATGCCAAAGTCTGAGGAAGCAAACTTAAAAGTAGAGTTCACTTTTGCAGTCCCAGCAACATTTTTTGTGCTTACTGATAATGAGATTTCAACTTACGTTTGGAGAAACCTTTTAGAGTACATTATTTACATAGTCTTGAAAAGTGCAGTTCAGTAGGTTTAGTTTATATATTGCAGACACACAGAATTAAGTCCCTTATGACTTTCCTTGCATTGTGGATAATGTTTCCTATACTGCAGAGACTATTCCAACATAGTGCAGCATTTATGGGAACTACTAAAATCAGATGAATTGAAAAGTTATGCATACTGCAATATAGATATTTTCAAAAGTTCAACAACTTTATTGGAGTTCAGCTAAATGTTAGCCATCCTTGGTCTATGGTGTAATTCAGTTTGTAGTCCTGTTAGAAGTACTTAGTGTTTCCCAATCCTCCCCTAAACCAATCACCAAGATCTTCCTGATCCAACTCATATGTATACATATGTGATTAATGTTGTGTGTTGTTTTTAATAAATAAATAATTTTAATAATAATTTAAAAACTAAAAACTTGAGTTTTGCTTTTTTCTCTGAATTTGCCATTGTCTTTCTTTTTGTTCGTTTGCTTGCTTGTGAAGAGAAGGAAAATGGAACATTGTAGGTTTAAATTAAGAAGACTGCACAAATAGTCCAAAGCCACAAGTAGGCCAAGCAAAGACGTGGTATATTCCCCATTATATGCCTGATCACTTTCTTGTAATCCTTTCCACTTCAGTTTCTCTGTTCTGCGAGGTGGGGGAAGGGGAGAAAAGGAACGAGTCAGGCACAGGAGAAGGCAAAGGGAGAAAGGGGGGGTGGGGGAAATACTTAGACAATCCTTCCAGTGCACGATCCATTTCCCATTCCATTTTCCATTCGTCTTGCAGAGTGGAGAAATTGGAGAGGACTGGATTGCAAGAGAATAAACAAACATGCAATGGGGAATCCCCATCAAAGGGAATGGGCTGGTGCCAGCAGCAATGAGGGTGCTAGGCAAACATGCCACTCATATGGGCAATACAAGCTCATAACGAGAGATAGTCCAGTGCACTATCAGGCAAAAGACATGGCTCGTCTAGTTTGCTTAGTTTTAGCTTAGTATGAACCTCACCTCTTAAGGCTGAACATAATGCTGGTCCCTTTGGATTGTTCAATGAAGCACATTTTTAAAAAACTCTGTCATAGCAGCTTGTAAAATCTATGCCATAAATCTGTGCTGGAAGAAAGATCAAAGTTATGTCTGGTCATCAATGCAATGAGTCAGGTGCGTTATTTTTGGTTTTACTTTAGAATATTATTTCTCTCTTTCTTTTTTAAGGCATGTGGTCCTTTGTGGGCTCAACAGTGTGGAAGCCAGTATTATGCAACAGGAATCTGTTCTGAATTCAGTCCCAGTTTTCAGATCCTGAGAAGTTTTTCACCTGCAGTGCAAAGTAAGGCAATAAGTATCAATACACTTATTATTATAAGAGACATTTGAAAAATGAGACACTATAAATGCATGAAACATAGGGTTGCTAAATTTGGATTACAAAAATCCAGGTGGCTATTAGATGGCAGAAGAATTTAGAGCTTTTTGAATCTCGTGGTTGCCATCTAACGATCACCTAGGTTTCTGCAATCCATATTTGACAGCTTAATATAAGGTAAGTGGTACAGCCTTGAAGTATAATGAATGTTTCATGTGCCCTTTGGACTAGCAAAGTTTACTCTTCTAGATCTGCATGAGAGCTATATTAGCAGCACTTATCTTTGGTAGAATTTTTTTATATGTTTAGACCATTGTGGTTGGTAGTTAATTGCTGTGATTATAGAAATGTTTAATAGTATATTTGGCCTCTTGTGATATTATTTGAAGAAATTTAAGAAAGAAATTTGAAGAAATTTTAAATGTAGGTGAGCAATTATACTGAACCACTTTAAGTGGTAACTAACAAAATAGTATAGAAGAAAGCCAGGGTCCATATTATGTTTTAGTATTTAGTATTTATGTATTGAATGATCATAACAAACATCCCTATAAATGTAATTATCTCACCTTCTGCTTTGTCTAGATGTGTATGCCTTCTCCTGCCCTTTCTCTTCTTAATCTTTTCTGATATCTTGTCTCTTCAGCTTGTTAAGAGGTCAAATAGCTTCCGGGGGTGGGGTGGGGGAGTGATGGTAGAAATAGGATTGAGGTAGAAGCGGTGCTTGCCTTATTGAACTTAGCACGGAAAGAGTTAAATCTGCTGCATTTTTGGTTTTGCTTTAGAATATTAGGAGAGAATTCTTCGAGAAACATGACGTCTATCCTCTTCTTTTCAGACTGTTCTTCAGCCATTGATGTGGTGGTCATATGCGATGAGTCATACAGTATTTATCCATGGGATGCTGTGAAAGACTTTTTAAAAAAATTTATTCAAGGTTTGGATATAGGGCCAACAAAAACACAGGTAAGCAAATTAAAACAATATAAATGCTGATGTAGAAATTGACTCCTTGACAAATGTTTATTTTTCTTAGCCGTGAAGACTTTTTTCCCCTGGAGTTTTAGCATAAGAAGCAAAAAAAAAATTAAAATAACAAAATATAAGAATTAAAGATGAAGAGCCTTGGTGGAACAGTGGTTAGAACGCAGTATTGCAGACAAACTCTGTCCACTGCCAGGAGTTTGATCCTGAGAGGGGTCAAGGTTGACTCAGCTTTCCATCCTTCTGAAGTCAGTAAAATGAGGACCCAGATTATTGGGGGTAATATGCTGACATGTGTAAACTGCTCAGGGAGTGCTATAAAGCAGGGGTCTCCAACCTTAGCAACTTTAAGCCTGGCGGACTTCAACTCCCAGAATTCCCCAGTCATGGGAGTTGAAGTCCTCCAGGCTTAAAGTTGCTAAGGTTGGAGACCCCTGCTATAAAGCATTATGAAGTGGTATATAAGTCTAAGTGCTGTTGTTATCATCAAATTACTACTAGTAATCTTTCTCCAAAGATTATCAGACGGGGCCTCATAATATTAGTACTAGTTGTTCTTTTCCATATTTTTATGTACTTTTGTTCTAGCTGAGACAAACGCATGTTTGTTGTTTTTTTATGGCATCTCAGAAAACAAGGGACAAGTGAATTAACACATTTTTACTACTGCTGTGATCTATCATATCATTTGATAATGGTATCAAATTAGCCTGCAAATGATTGACCTTTCCTGATGAAATAACTGTAGAGAAGAATTGGGCCAACATTATCATTGATATAAAGACATCCAATTTTTATGGAGGCTTTGAATTCATCCTCCCCCCCTGAAGTTTATTAGTAGAGTACCCTCCGCTTCATAGCACTCATTAGGCACTCACTGTGGTTGATCTGGTTTTGATTTAAGATATTGTGTTAATCCAACCAATTACTGCTAACTCAGAGTAGCTTAATTAAAAGGTAGTTCAGTGTGATGTAACATTTGCAAGAAATATCTAAGGCTTCAAGTTTGTGTCCATGGTATTACGAGGTGTTCCTTGGAATCAATATTCAAAAAGCATTTTAATCCAGTTTTGTATAGAACTTACCTTCTTGGTTATAAAAGCAAATATTCCCTTCTCAGTCATTGGTTTGTGTATATTGGCAGCCTTTGTAATAATAGAAAACATTTTGCTGCATGAAATATAACACTGAACTTTGGATGGTGCAATCCACCTACAATGTCCTTTGATATCATATTCTCCATAGAGCTGCTGCGAGCATCCAGAGTGGGAGGTGCTCCAGTCTTCGCTCTCACAGGCTGAGCTATAATTGAGGAACGCCCCTCCTCCTCCATGTGACTCCATCGTAGCGTTCCCCAGTTTTAGCTCAGCCTCGTAAGAGACAGGCAGCAATTTACAGCTCTTCCTTGGCCGATCCAGGATTCTTCTAGAAATTACTCGGGTTTGATTTTTCTTCCTCTCCTTTGGTCCTCGCAGTTGGTGTACTTGATATCTACCCTAGTGGGATGTTTTTTCGCCCCTTTCGGGGGATAAAAGGGGAGCTTAGCAGCCTTTTGCCCCTGCCCTTTCTCTGCCTGCCTCATTAGCCGGGCTGCTCTTAGGCAGCAGCTTAAGTTGTTCCTTCCCCCCTAGAACACTTTTTTCAAGGAGAGCTTGCTCCCTTTCACCCCTCCTGCTTCTTGTTACGAGGTGGTGTTTGTTCTTCCGTCTCTGTAGTTTGCGCCGGTCCCGACCGCCATTTTGGGTGCACCTTGTGGCCGGATGCCATTTTGGGTGTGCCTTGTGAACGGCCGCCATTTTGAGTGTGGCTCTTAGCCAGACGCCATTTTGAGTGTGCCGGGTAGACGGCTGCCATTTTGAGTGTGGCTCATAGCCGGATGCCATTTTGGGTGTGCCTTGTGACGGCCGCCATTTTGAGTGTGTCTCCGGACGCCATTTTAGATGTGTCACATGGCCAGTGGCCATTTTGGGTGTGTCTTGTGATGGCCGCCATTTTGTTTTGCTTATTTCTTCAGCTGTGGTGACTTTTAAGGCAGAGAGCCGGACCGGAAGGCCTGCTAGTGCCTTTATAATTGGGTACTGTGACTCTCAGCCCTGCTACCCTATTTATACTGTGTTGTTGGCTTTTCCCACAGCTTTACAGAGGTGAGGTTTGAGGCCTTAGTAGTCCCTCCCATTTTGTTGGGAGGCTGCCTCCGGAGGCCCTGCTTGGTTTTTTTGTCTGATATTCCCTCAGTGTTTTTTTGTGGCCTCAGCGTTCATTCGACTCATTGGCTCTTTTTTTGTATATCTGTGTTTCTGGTCCTTATAATCATCAGATTTGGCAAGCCCATTTGATCCCACCTTCAAAATTTTAAAAAAAAAACTAAAATAAAATTAAAATAAAATATCATAAATATAATTAATATTCGCAATAGACCCAGAACACAGTTATTATATTTTTTCATCAAAATTTTTTCCAAAAGGGGGATGCGGTCCAACTATAGGAAATCTGGCCTTGTAGGTCGTACTCCTAGGTGTGCCAACCGCCTCCTTGAGTCTGTTCTCTGTATTGTTCAACTCCCTTGTTACGGCAGAGGATAATCCCAGAGGACCTTCCTTGAAGGCCAAGGCTAAGACACACCATCTGCGTAGGCAGGCCAAGAAGTCCTCCAGGGCTTCTCAGAGGGACGCCTTAAGGCACCACAAAGCCTTGGAGAAGGAATTTGATAGGCGTTCAAAGGACTCTCATTCTGTACCCTCAGTCTCTAATATTGCCACCCCCTCCACCTCCGCCCAACCTCATATTCTGTCAGAACATATTTCTCTTTCCAGACGCAGTTCTCCCACTTGCAGCCCCCAAGCCGCTTGGACACCTGAGGCTACTTTCACACCTACCGCTGCTGGTCTGCGCCCAGGGGAGCCCTCCACAAGTATCATTCCAGACAGCATCAAGGAGTGGATGCAACTGGCCATCCACCAGGGAATTGCGGAGGGTATCCAGCAGTTGTCCAGGCCAGGTTCCCAGTTGATGGCACGTGAGGCCGAATCTGTTTCTGGCAGATCCCTTCCCGAATCAGAGCATCACCCTGGGCAGGTACTTTCTCAAGGGGACATTCTCTTTCCAGAAGGAGCGGAAGAGGAGGAAGAGGATATGGGTCTTCAATACTTCGGGGAAGAGGAAGGATCGGATAGGGGGTCTTTACACTACTCTGAACCCTTGTCAGAGGCGGATCCGATGGAGGGAGAGATGTCTGAGGATGAGGGGATTTCTCCGGATCAACCCTCCTTCGTAGGCCTATTCAAACCCCACCTGTTCAAGTCCTTGTTATTCAAGGCAAAGAATATTTCAGGCTTAATATCCCAGTCACCCTCTGGCTCTTCCTCAGCAACAGCCGGAGACCCAGAGGACTCTACTTTCAAACAGCCGGTCATAGAGGCCGAGGTTATTCCCACTCCACCCATCTTCACCGACTTAGTTACAAAACAGTTTTCATCAGGGCCCCCCCTGCCCCCTCCAGTCAGGACAAGAGATTTTTTAATCTCAATTCGGATTTCTCTTCACTGTTGGACACGCCTGAAGTGGATGACCCCATAGTTAGATTAGCATCATCCTCTACTCCAACTGACGCCCTGGAAGCCTTAAAACCAGAGGACAAATGGGCCGAGATGGAGCTACGCCGAGTTCACTTCTCCGATGCCTGGGCCATTCGGTCTGCCACGGCCGCATCCTTTTTCATTCGATCTTCCATCAGATGGCTCTGCCAGCTGAAGCAGCATTTCCCCCCCTCTAACACCAGGGCCCACCAGGACATTGCCAAGTTTACAGCTGCGGCAGAATTTGCAGCCGATGCCACCTTTCACTCTGTGAAGTTTTCCTCCCGGGCCATTTCGTCACACGTTACAGCCCGCCGTCTAATCTGGCTTAGACACTGGCAAGCGGACATCAAGAATAAAACTAAATTGGCTTCTGCTCCCATTTCGGGAGGCAAATTATTTGGCCCGGCTCTGGAACCACTTCTCTTGGAAAGCAGGAATAAAAAGAAATTCCTCCCTTCTCTTTTTCGCAGGCAGGAGTCCAGGGTGTCCCAGCCCTTTCCCCTAGATTCCAGAGATCTCCGTCCTTTCGCCCAGCCTACCAGGACTGGGGCGACCCGGGTGACAGAAATAGAAGAGGGGCCAGTTACAGGAGACCCTTCCGGGGTGCTGGAAGTAAATTGTCCCGGCGCCCCAGATAATTCCACCACTATCCATCCCATTGGCAGCTGCCTCAAATTTTTTGCTGACCAATGGGAATCATCCACTTCCAATAATTGGGTTAGGAACACTGTCAAATTCGACCTCTCCCTTGAGTTTCAGTCCCCTCCTCCGGAGCGCTTTATGGTTTCCCCCCTTTCCAGAGATTGCACCAAGCGTGCTCTCGTGGAAGCCGCTATTAAACACCTTTCTGAGATCAGGGCCATTCAGCCTGTGCCATCTTTGCAGCAGGGAAAGGGGTTTTACTCCCACCTTTTCCTGGTTCCTAAGCATTTCGGAGGCTGGAGACCCATTCTAGATCTCAAGAGTCTCAACCGTTACATTGTTCGCCATAAGTTCAAAATGCACACTCTTCAGTCTATCCTTCAGGGCACCAGACAGGGAGATTGGCTTACCTCCATTGACCTTTCAGAAGTGTACCTCCACATTCCTATTCATCCCTCGTTTTTTCAGTTTCTGCGATTTTGCTACAATGGCCAGCATTTTCAGTATGTGGCACTTCCTTTTGGCCTAGCCTCTGCCCCGAGGACCTTTACCAAGGTTCTGGCAGCTCTTGCGGCTCACCTCATGAATTTTCCCATCTGCATCCACTGCTACCTGGATGACATCCTCATCCTCTCCCCCTCCAAAGCCCAATCCGAGAGGGACACTAGAACCACGCTCTCGGTTCTTCAGTCTCATGGTCTTCTCGTAAATTGGGAGAAGAGCCAACTCTCACCCTCCACATGGATAGCTCACTTAGATACAGTTATTGACTCATTTTAAGGGTAAGGTTTTCCTTTCCCCTGAGAGGCTCCTCAGCATCCAGAATTCCGTCAGGGAGGTTAGACGCGCAAAGAAAGCATCTTTACTGAGTCTGTCAAAATTGTTTGGAAAACTGGTCTCATGCATATCCATTATTCCCTGGGCTCGGCTTCATACCAGGTCTCTGCAATGGTTCCTGCTACCTTATCAACGCTCCGGAAGAAGAACCTCGAGAGCCATGGTGAAGGTTCCTACAAAAGTCCTCGCTTCGCTCCTCTGGTGGACCAGGCCTGCTACCAACAAGGGTCATCTCTTCAAGGAGCCCCAAAGAGTCGTTCTCATGACAGACGCCAGCCTTTCCAGTTGGGGGGCCACATCCATTCATTTTCAGCCCAGGGCACTTGGTCAGCACTCGAGCAACATTGCAGTATCAACTGGCTGGAGCTCCACGCAGTATATCTAGCTCTGAGCACCTTTCATTCCCAGGTACGCGGGCGCCACGTACTGGTCCTGATGGACAACATTACAACCAAAGCTCACATCAACCGTCAAGGGGGCACTCATTCCATCCGACTCATGAAGGAGGCCGAGCGGCTCTGTCGCTGGGCAAAGTCCCACCTCCTATCCATCAAGGCAGACCATATCTCGGGGTCTCAAATGTTCAGGCAGACTGGTTGAGCAGGGCCACCCTAGAGCGGGCAGAATGGCGCCTACACCCCTCTCTGTTCAGGGAAGCATCAGCGATTTTCGGTCATCCTCTGCTGGATCTGTTCACGTCACCACTCAACGCTCAGACTCCCAGATTCTTCTCACGCTACCCCACCCAGGAAGCAGAGAATCACAATGCCCTACGCTGCCCATGGCCCACGGGGCTCTTATACGCCTTCTTCCCCTTCCGCTAATCCCCAAAGTGATCCAGAAATTGATCCTCGAGAGGGCGGAAGTTCTCCTGGTCACCCCGTACTGGCCCAGGAAACCGTGGTTTGTGGACCTTCGCAGTCTGTCAGTGGCCCCTCCTTGGAGGATTCCGCCAGACAGGATTTCTCTATCCCAGGGCCCTCTTCAGCATCCGAACCCACAGTGGCTTCAGCTAACCGTCTGGAGGTTGAGCGGGACCATCTAAAAAAGGAAAGCTTGTCCAATCAGGTCATCAGTACCATTCTGGCAGCAAGACGGCCTTCGACCACCCGCATTTACAATGCCACCTGGAACAGTTTTTGTAAATGGTGCCAGAAGTTGCTCATTAATCCACTTTCCCCATCAATTGCACAAATTTTGGCTTTTCTGCAGGATGGGCTGGACAGGGGCCTCTCCCCCAATACCTTGAAAAGGCAGGTGGCAGCGCTATCAACTGTGATCTCTGGCAATTCTTCTGGCTCGCTCTCGCACCACCCGCGTATCCTAGCATTTCTTAGAGGTGCCACCAATCTGCACCCTCCTGTGATCCACAGATACCCGACTTGGGATCTTAATAAGGTGCTCACGGCTCTGACCAAGCCTCCCTTTGAGCCCCTGAGGGAGGCGTCTCTGCAATTCCTTACTTTTAAAGTGGTATTTCTAGTAGCTGTCACATCGGCAAGACGGATATCTGAAATAGCAGCTCTATCCGTTAGAAAAGATCTCTGCATTTTCCACGCGGATCGGGTGGTCTTGCGACCAGATCCTTCCTTTTTACCTAAGGTCAACTCCGTTTTCCACAGGTCACAGGAACTTATTTTGCCTAATTTTTGCCCCAGACCTTCTCGAGAAAGGGAAAGGCCATGGCACACTCTGGATGTCCGACGGGCACTTCGTATATATATCCATCGTACTCTTCCTTTCAGGAAGTCAGAGTCATTGTTCCTGTCATTTCAACCAAAGACGCTAGGTTTCAGAGTATCCCCATCTACTGTAGGCCGTTGGATCAGAGCTACAATCTCCAAGGCCTATTTAACACAGGCGCTTCCTATTCCTAGTGGAATTACCACACATTCTACAAGGATTGCGGCTACTTCAGCAGCCTGGGTTACTCAGGCTCCAATAATTGATATCTGCCGAGCAGCTACATGGGCGTCTCCGTCTCCCTTCATCCGCCATTATAAAATTGATGTCTTTGCTTCAGCAGAAGCGTCCTTTGGCAAGTCCTTCAACAAGTGGTTAGAGACCCAGAGGAGATTCCGGCCCAGACGGAGTCCCTCCCGTAGGACAGGCCATGCTTTGGTATGTCCCACTCTGGATGCTCGCAGCAGCTCTATGGAGAATGGGCGTTGGTCCTTACCTGATACGCCCTTTCTCGTCGAGCTGCGTAGAGCATCCAGCCCCACCCTAATTCGTCCGTCTGGTGGGGAATCCTGTTTCGGCCAATGATTCAGACAGTTTATAGTTCAGAGTTGTTCAAACATTAAGATGAGGGGATGCAATTCTGTCTTCTCATCTTCGTAAAACTGGGGAACATTACGATGGAGTCACATGGAGGAGGAGGGGCGTTCCTCAATTATAGCTCAGCCTGTGAGAGTGAAGACTGGAGCACCTCCCACTCTGGATACTCTACGCAGCTTGACGAGAAAGGGCGTATCAGGTAAGGACCAACGGCCATTCCAGATGTTGCCAGATCAGAGCAGAAAATTGATTGATATGGAAAATCTTCTAAAGCTGTTTCTACCAAAATAGTTTTTATTCCACAAGTCCCATTTACCTGGTTTATTACTGAATTCCACAGTCCTCAGAAACTGTTCTTGGAAGCAGGAGTTGGCCCGCAGTGTATGGAAAAGATTAAATGTTAACGTTTTGCATCCATAGGATACAGCCATAGTAAGAAAGTTTCAGTTTATGGACAAATTGAAAAATAAATCCACATTTTGTACAATGCAGAGAAACAGATGAATGAAGCTAGTTTGAGATGCTCTTCTTTTTATTTCTTTTAACAATTATTTTAGGTAGGCTTAATTCAGTATGCCAATCACCCAAGAGTTGTTTTCCAACTGAATACCTACACTGACAAAAAGGCTGTTGAACAAGCAATGTCGGATGAGACTTTACTTGTTCAAAACGGAGGGGACCAAACTAATACGTTCGGAGCCATTGAATATGCCAGGTAAACCTTAACATAATTGCCAATGGGTAAATGGGTATTCTTTTTAATACTAAATAAATCTGAGGGCTATTAATGCCAATAGATCTATATATGTTTAAAATATGGGGCCTAATCGTTTGCCGTGAAAAAGCCTTTTTTAAAATCAACAATGATTGGTGATTTTGGATAGGATTTTTAGGGTTTTTATTTGCTTGGATGGACTGGGATCTAACCATTTCTTTAGGTGTATTAAGCTAGTCCAACAGCTTACATATCCTCTGACTGGTTTTCTTCTGATAATTATGAGGAACAAGCATCTTTGAAATTGGATGGTTTGACCCAAAATCTAGAAAATATTGGACGAAAATACAAAGATAGCTACAGGAGATAACAAAACATCAAACAGAATTCAAACCCGAATTATTCTTATTGGGAATAATTAAAGGGAATTTTAGCAAACAAATCTAATACATCATATTGCATATAATAACAGCAGCGAGGACAGTTTTTGCACAGGTTTGGAAATCAGAAAACATGTCACCCAAAGAGATGTTGATACAAAAAATATTGGATTGTGCTGAGATGGACAAACTTACAATAGAACTAAAAGGCAAGGAGGAATCAGAATACTATGTGTTTTGGGATAGATGGTATAAATGGATAGAACATAGGAATAAGGATTAATGTATAGAAATAAATGTGTGTGTATATGTGTGTGTGTGTGTGTGTGTGTGTAATATCGATGACACAATACTGTTAACAATGTAAATAGAGATGAGTAACTTTGAAAATAAATTTTTTAAAAAATGAATGTTTTGCTATTGAAATTCAACAGTCTGATCCTAGGGACTTGAGAAGATCAGAAATGAATTTCTGTGGTCCCATGTGGTCCATTGGTTGCTGATCCCAGCTTAAATGATGCTGGAATAATTATTTTTGTACCAAAAGGCTATTGCCCATCTGTCCCCCAACTTTATTTTGTTGCTAGGGAAACTGGTAATGAAATTATTTATAAAAAGCAAGATTTGTGTCATGTGAATTGCATCTGTGGTTTATGGCAGGCAACATGCTTTCTCAAAAGAAGCAGGTGGGCGACCGACAGCCTCAAAAGTCATGGTGGTTGTCACAGACGGAGAATCACATGATGGCTCAATGTTGCCAGAAGTAATAGCGAAATGCAATTCGGATAATATCACGCGGTTTGGCATAGCTGTAAGTACAATTTTCATTCTTGCTATTCTGGTTTCAGTTAGCCTTGTATGAATATTTTTTTTAAAAAAAGAATTGTTTTAAAATGTTTATAGCACACTCAAATCAAAAGATTCTGGTTGTGTTTTGATATGTATGAAGCAACAATTGTAATAAATCAAATTATAAATCAATCTTCCCCCAAGACATATATATGCCAATAAACCTTTCTAAGAATCAAAGCCCAGAAAAAGAAAATTGTCTTTAATTATCTTCTGTCTTCTAAGACCTTGACTAAAAATCCACTCACCTCTTGATAAAGTCAGAGCCATGTCCTCAAACAAGTCAGTTCTTCTTTTGGTAAATGTGGCCAATCCACCCAGGACCAATCCTGCATCTTAGTCATGCATTTGAGAGTTTCGTTGCATCACGTCTCTTCTGCATAATGCTCTTTAAATAGGTTTATTGACATATGCCTCAGGGAAAATTGAATAAAAACTAAGTTGCTCTGATATTGTAGATCACGGGTGTCAAACTTGCCACACCACACTGCCATCACATGACATATTATGATGTTTTTCCCCTTCGCGGAGCTGGGGTGGGCATGGCCTGCATGTGATGCATCCAGCCCATGGACCACCAGTTTGACAAACCCTGCTCTAGATCAGTGTTTATCAACCTCAAGAAAGTGTAGATGTGTGCAATTCTGGGAGTTGAGGTTCACACACTTAAAGTTCCTGAGATTGGGAAACTTTGCTCTAGATGAAGAAGTAAAGAATAATCTAGATGAACTAAAGAATAATCATGTAGCATTTTGAAATCAAAGGTCAAAAATGGCTTCAGAAAGCAAAAAGCTACTTAAGAGAATACCATCTGCAACTCTTTAAATAGCTACATCCTTTCTCAGGATTGCCTAGGTGCCCTCCAAAAGTATAGCATGATCCTGAGAAAAAAAGGCATTTAGTTGAAGGAGTTGTACCTCTCATTTAAAAAGTTTTCTTCACACATCTTTAATGCTCATTACTGTGTGCTTAGTGAAGGGAAAAAAATAACTTTATTTAAAAGAAAACAAAGAACTTTTTCATTTATTTCTTATTGCCAACAATTTTAAAATACTGAATTGGTTAACAGAATAAAAGAAGAAAGCGCATAGCAAATGCACAATATTTCAGATTCTTTATATAGTGCCTTTTTGCATTTCTTATTACATGTTATTATATGTTTTTCCCATTCTTATATTTTCCTAGGTATTAGGATATTTAATTAGAGAGAAAAAGGATACTAAAAAACTTATCAAAGAAATCAAAGCAATTGCTAGCCAGCCTACATCCAATTTTTTTTTTAATGTGTCCTCTGAGGAAGCACTTTTAGAAAAAGCAGGAACACTGGGGGAACGAATTTTCAGCTTAGAAGGTAACAAACATACTGTTTTTAAACTGCATTTAAAAATATGTGATGACCAGATTCTGTATATTTGTATGATGAGTTGTTAAGTTATTAAAGGCAAATGCTATGTATAGGGAAAAGGATAGACAATTTATAGTAAACAAACAGCAAAAATAGGATTTAGTATTTTTTTTAAAAATCAGCAAACATGTAAATGTTCCTAAAAATATTTATCAATATCAGAAAAATCTTCCAACTCTTTTATTTTTTCAAAACAATATCACAGATTTTCTGTTGCAGGGCATATTATCATATTTATCTGTAATGTACTGCACAAGTCAAAAAGAGGGCTGTGAAAATATTTGCAGACCTCTCACATCCTGGACATAAACTGTTTCAACTCCTTCCCTCAGAACAACACTATACACTGCACACCAGAACAACTAGACACAAGGGCAGTTTTTTCCTGAATGCCATCACTCTGCTAGACAAATAATTCCCTCAACACTGTTCAACTATTACAAAGTCTGCACTACTATTACTGTTAATCTTCTCATCACTCCTTATCACCCATCCCCTCCCACTTGTGACTGTATGACTGTAACTTTGTCACTTGTATCCTCACGATTTATATTGACTGTTTCCTAGTATGATTTGATTGCTTATTGTACCCTATGACTATTATTAAGTGTGTTACCTGATGATTCTTGATAAATGTATCTTTTCTTTTATGTATACTGAGAGTATTTGCACCAAGACAAATTCCTTGTGTGTCTAATCACACTTGGACAATAAAAGAAGTCTATTTCTATTCTATTCTATAACAAGATTTGGTAATTCCTTCCCATCCCAGAAAAAATCAAACTGCTTATAAGCCCCTGAAACTCTTACACATTGCCCAGCCTCTCTATCTTGTCAGTTAGGATTTGCAGGTCTCTCTTAAAACAATTTTGGGGATGGTTCTTTTCATACAGATGTAATATCTGTATATCTGGGTGCATATGAGCAGGCCCAAAGTTGTATTTTAACAAAGAATATCAATAGCAAAAATAATGAATTAAACCTACCGGTTAAAATTAATTACCTTTCAAATAAAATACCTCAGTTCTAAATGCAGTTGATCCCCAACTCATTTTCATATACAGTATATACCCTTTGTCTTTTGCACATGCACACACACACACGTACACACATGCAAACCCTGTGAGATTAAAACTGTGAAGGACTGGAGCAAAGAACTGATGGAATGCATACCCAAGCCAGAAACAAATAGCAAACGATGCATTACTTGTGAATGTGAGAGAAAAGACATAAGATCAGAAATGCTGGGAGATAAAGCAGGTTAGATTGCTAGATTTGGCAGTAAATGGACAAGCATATATCTGGGGTACTTTAATCTGGATTCCTGCTTTGAGCAGAATGTGGGGGTCATTAGCATAAACGCCCCCCTTCCAACTCTGTTACTATGACTGGGTACTTAGATATTTAAAATATTCACAGTATGGATGAAAGCCTGTATCTAAGTCTGCAGTCCTTATTGTATCTCAATTAAAACTCTATTTTTACGACCCTGTGGTCCTAATTCGAAGAAGAGTCAAGGTGACTGGATGGAACTGAGTGTTTACTGGCTAAATGCCCTTCCTGACACTTATGAGGAATTTGCAGCACAGACTTTTTTTCTTTGCACCCTAGGAGAAAAATATCTGAGCTGCTACCTAGGATTGAACTCTCAACCTTCCAAATGGAAGGCAAGCATCTTCACCGCTAAACTACTATGCCATTTTTTAAATTGGATCTCAATTCTTTCTTGTAAACTTGGCTTAATTCCATGCAATATTTTTGTGGTTTAGAGCAGTGGTATTAAATATATGAACTGTATGTTTTTTTCTTCTCACTAGGTACTGATCAAGGTGATTTGTTCCAGATGGAAATGTCACAAGTGGGTTTCAGTGCCTCTTATTCACATCAAAAGGTAATGTAGATACTATAACAAAATGCATTGGAATGAGAGCAACACTGAACACCAACACTGTCTTGGGAATGCCAATTTAAATTGGAATATTTTTACCCCTCCAAAAGGGCTGAACTTGGATTAAGACGGGATCAATTTGTTTGTTTGACTCAGTTTTATATTCCATTCCAATAATAACATTAAAACCAATGCAAAGAATAAAAAAGAGAGCAAACCTCCAAAACCTTTTTCTGTGTTCAGGAAATCTGAAGTTGTGGCACTGCCACCATTCCAGAATCTTACTCAAAACAGATATGAGACTGGCTAGTAATTATCTAGAAGATTAGAAGCCAATAACTGACTTGGTACTATCACTGCTTCCCTTAGGCCAGGGCTGTCAAACTCCTGTCCCACAAGCCAAATGCTTCACATGCTGGCCATGCCCATACCCAGTTTAGCGAAGGGAAAAAAAGTCTTGATACATCATGTGATGCCGTCATGATGACGTGAGTTTGACACCCTTGCCTTAGAAAGATCAAAGATACATAAAGGTCTCCTCTTATGACATCATTAACAGATTAATGTGGAATCAGTTCCCATAGATGGTAATATGTACATGGGATTTACAGGTATGTACAAATAATATTATTAAATAATATACCTGTAAAATAGATAAGCCATATAATTCAGTCTGCCCATGTGAGTTATGCTTTTCAATGTTGCATGGGATTAAATTTCCAAGGTGGTGTAAGAAAACTGTGCTTAGTCTCTGACACTTGCATCTCAAGGACATCAGTTATGACAGTGGAAAGTATTGCTGCTTAGAATAAAGAATGGAGTAAACTGCACAGAATGTATTAGAAGTCTCTGACTTAGACAAAAGTGAGCACTACTCAATATTTTAACTGCATTACTAGAAGCTCTTAATTGAAACACATTTAATTATTTGCCTTGATTTGATTTTTTTCTGAAGGAAGTGCTGATGTTGGGTGCTGTTGGGGCCTATGAATGGACTGGAACAGTAGTCCAAAAGAGAGGAGAAGAAAACACTATATATCCCAATACAACATTTCAAAATGTTTTGCAAAAAAGTCAGAACTCCTACTTAGGTGAGAACACTAGTTCAAAAAGCCTCAGTAGAATATTTGTCCAATGTAGCTGAACATTTACAAGTCCTGCTTAGTTCTTTTTAAAGGCAATGAATTAATGACTAAATTCAGTTAAAAAATCACTGTCTTAGACAAGATTTCTCCATCCCTATTTCCCAGGTAGTCCAGAAATATCTGGACGTTGGCACCAGTTTTAGAAGGTGGGTCTAGAAGGATTAGGCTGCGGAAAATTTCCTAAGTGTTCTGTACTGAAACTTCCAAGTTTATAAGCATTTAAACATTAGATAATTAAATAAAGTTTTAAAATAAATTTAAAAATTTAAACGAATCAGTATAGATTTAAAATCTTGATTTATCCCATCTGCAAATATTTCTAAGCCCTTAAAACTATAATTTGGACTTTCAGGTTATTCTCTCGCTGTTCTTTCCCTGGAAAACTCAGTCTTTTATGTTGCTGGTGCTCCCCGTTCCAATTATACTGGCAGAGTTGTGGTTTATCAGGTTGATGACTATGGCAAGATAATCATCATTGACTCTCAAAGAGGAGAGCAGGCAAGTGCTGCATTTTAATGCTAAGTTTACACAATGGTGTGTTTATTCTCTTTGTACTGGAAAAAAAATCTGCTTTTAAATTAGACTTTATAACAAATCTTTATTTTTATTTTTGTAATGATAGTTTCACAG
This sequence comes from Pseudonaja textilis, assembly GCF_049901715.1. Taxonomy (NCBI): domain Eukaryota; kingdom Metazoa; phylum Chordata; class Lepidosauria; order Squamata; family Elapidae; genus Pseudonaja; species Pseudonaja textilis. Next base: position 233,161,435 of record NC_141991.1, on the reverse strand, counting down.
ATTTTCAATGTTGTGCGTTGTTCACATAAATTTCTTACAAAGTATGGCTTCCATGCCCCGTTTGATGGCAACGATTGTGTCATTTCAGATTGGCTCTTATTTTGGCAGCGTGGTGTGCTCTGTGGATATCAGTGGAGACTCCATAACAGATGTGCTTTTGGTTGGGGCACCCATGTTTATGAATAATTTTAAAAAAGAAGAAGGAAGAGTCTATATGTTCACAGTCACAAAGGTACCTATAAAATATATATAAGATATCATTATAACCATCACAATATATTTATCTAATGAACATTTATGTTTTGTTCTGGGTTTTTTCTTTTTTTCTGATGCAGTCTTTTCATTTACAAAAAAATTATGCATTTTTATTTGACATTGTATATACTTGTAATTATCTTTGTGTTTTGTTTCTTTTTCTGTTACTATTTTAAAAGGAAAAAACATTTAAAAACACACAAAGGACTCTGTAAAATGGCTAACTTCCATACCACTAGATTTCCCAATGCTCCCTATATTTATTTTTAAAAAATTCTATTTCAGTACCAGAATCTTAAGTTAATAAATTAATACAACACTAACATAAATGTTCTTGTGTTTCACTCCCATTCCTTTTGATCTTTTATCAAAGGGAGTTTTGGACAAACGAGAAGTCCTTGAAGGTCCTGAGGGACTGGAAAATGCTCAGTTTGGATCTGCTATCACTGCTGTTTCTGATATTGATTTGGATGGCTTTAATGATGTGATTGTTGGAGCACCATTAGAAAATGAGAATGCAGGTGCTATATATGTTTACAATGGTAAACAAAAAACATTGCACACTAAGTATTCCCAGGTAAGGAATATGATGCTCTATTGTGCACAATAGTTGTAATTTAGGATATGTTATTTTTTCTCCTTTGCCAAAACAGTTTTTTCCCAGATTTGCAGAAATTTTATTTTGTTATATATTTACATTGGCAAGTAAGCAGTTAATATTTCAGCTGGCTTCATTTTTATCATTGAATTGTGTTTGTTATAAATTGCCAATTGTGAAATTTCTTATATGTAAGATCAGTTGAAAGGCAATGATTTAATTTGTATTGTGTTTAAAAGCCAGATCAGTTCCATTGTTTTTTTAAAAAACTATATACTTTTGTATACCTTTTTAATACCATTTGATATGATTGCTTTGATTATGACATTGCTAATTATCTGTTCAATTTGTTAACATTCCTGTTTTGCTTTTAACCTTTCAGAAAATATCTGGATCAAATCCTGCATTTGCTCAGCAACTCCAGTATTTTGGAAGAGCAATAGATGGCCATATTGATTTAAATGATGATGGAATTACTGATGTGTCTGTGGGTGCCAGTGGAAATGTAATTCAACTCTGGTGAGTAGAAGATGTTTAAGGAAATAAAGAAAATGCCTTAAAGAAAAAAAACCTCCCCACTTGAGTTAGTTTTCCTCCTGACTGTACTCTGATTGATACGCTGCATATAAAATGAATTTATCCATACATGCAGCTAGACTCAAACTTAGCTTGGGTCATCATGATTGTCACATATGAAGACTTACGTTGTGCCAGTGTAATCTACAACCATGCTTTATGTACATAGTGGTGGAACAGTGGTCACAATGCAGTACTGCAGGCTAATTCTGCTGACTGCCAGCTGCCAGCAGTTGGGCAGTTCAATTCTCAAGATTGACTCAGCCTTCCACCCTTCTGAGGTCAGTAAAATGAGGAACCAGATTGTTGGGGGCAATATGCTGACTTGATAATCTGCTTAGAGAGGGCTGTAAAGCACTGTGAAGCATCATATGTAAGTCTAAGTGCTATTGTTATTGCTAGTAGTTTAGAGTTCTCTCTGGGAAGGTATTGATTTATATCTATGTATACAAAAAATTACACCAGAAGATTTGGTCCACCATGATGGTCAGATATTATCCTTCAAATATGTATTTCATTCCAATCCAATTGGCATTTAGAAAAAGATCGAAAAAAGATTTCTTAGCATAGTTAAAATGTAATCAGTAGCAATGTTAACATTCAACCGTAAATCTCTTATTTCCTGCTTTTGCTTCTCGTAACAAGATTCAGTCATCTGTCTTAATATTACAGGTCTGAATCTTTTATCCAACACTGGCCACTTTGAGTGGGACTGGCCACTTTGAGTGGGATAATACAGTGTCTGGGCTTGAGCAAATGTAAAGTGCAAAGAAATATGTCTGCAAATTAATGATAACCATACACTCATAAGTTGTTTTTAAAACCAGGCTTAAACCATTAAAAGAAAAACATTGCAGTTTTGAACAATATAGTACAAGGAGAAAAAAAGGATAAGTTAAAGCAATGTCTAATTTACTCAAGACTAATTTGATAGATTTAACTTAGAGAGCCTGTTTGACATAGTGGTTAAAGTACAGGTGTCAAACTTGTGGCATCACATTGCCATCACGTGATGTATCACAACATTTTCCCCTTCATGGAGCTGGGGTGGGCGTGGCCTGCACATGACACATCCAGCCCATTGGCCGCCAGTTTGACATCCCTGGATTAAAGCATCAAGCTAGAAACTGGGAAACTATAAATTCAAGTCCATCCTTGGACATGAAACAATCTGAGCATCCTTGGGCCACTCGTTTTTTCTCAGCCCTAGGAAGGAGGCAATGGCAAATTACTTCTGCAGGGACTTGTCTCTGAGAATTGGACATGATTGAATGGAAGAAAAAAACTTAACATACTTTCCAAGAAAGATTAGATATAATTGTGGTTATGTTTCAGTTTTAGAGGCAAAATAATTTTCAGAGGAGATAGGAATGCACTTGGAATGGAATGGAATGGAATGGAATGGAATGGAATGGAATGGAATAGAATAGAATAGAATAGAATAGAATAGAATAGAATAGAATAGAATAGAATAGAATAGCCAAGAGTGATTGGACACACAAGGAATTTGTCTTGGTGCATATGCTTTCAGTATACATAAAAGAATATATGTTTAGTTTATAAAGATTTAACGTATAGAAAGGTTTAGGAATTACTAAGTCTGCATTACTATTACTATTAGTATTAATCTTCCTATCCTTCCTTTCACCTATCTCCTCCTACTTATGATTGTATGACTATAACTTTGTTGCTTGTATGCTAACAATTTTTATTGGCTGTTTCCTAGTATGATTTGATTGCTTATTTGTACCCTATGACTATTATTAAGTGTTGAACCTTATTATTCTTGATGAATATATCTTTTCTCCTGGGATCATGTGGGAACTGTAGAGGACCAACAGGCTACACCAGGAGAAAATATGGTTGTCAGGGCCTCAAGGCACCTTTTGGCTTTTCAGTTTGAAGTGCTGCATGTCCCTGATACATATGGACAGGAAGTAGATATTTACAGTTGATGAAATATTTGGTTTTTGCTTTTTCTCCAACATGAATTAGCACATGCCTGAAAGCCTTTTAATTCTTTTGCAATGTCTCCATCTATTCAAGATATTTTTTAAAAAGAATTGGCTTGTTTATAATATACATAATTAATCAGGAATTTTGCAATCAAATACTCAGGGAAGTTTATTCTCTAATAATAGGATTGCAGCTATTTAATTCTGTAAATTCTAGATATAAAGCCAGAACACTTTTTTCCCTTTTTATGATGGAGATCACAGAGAACTCTGTCTGTCTCTCTTTTAGGTCACAGAGTATAGCCAATGTGACTGTACACGTTTTATCTACTCCTACGAAGATCAGTCTGCAGAACAAGAGCACAGAAATAGATTTAAATATATGTTTTGGTGTAACTTATAGACCTATCCATACCAGTGATAAAGTGGGTGAGTATTTCCTTAGTTAATTTCCTTTCATTAGAGACATCTGCAATTGTCAGCTAAATAACATTCTATTTCTGTCATACACACAAACTAATCTGGATACAATGCAAAATTCTTAATAAAAGTATAACTTTTATTTTATACCATTTACATTAGTAAATGGTTTTATTGCTAAAGTGTCTAACAAAAATATAATAATCATATTATTTAACTGCTACTTTAATAATTATATTTATTTAATTGCTGTTATTTCTGAATATACAATACTTAGTACTGCATATTCATAAAAAATAGCAATTAAAATCATGTTTTTTTGTATATTTTAGTTGTCAAATCCCAATAACGATGATGATGTCATTATGGAATGATGAATATTTCCCCATTATTTTATCTTATTGTTTTCAAACTAGACTGCACTTGAAAATAAATTTGAAACATTTCAAGTGTTTCACAGTATCTCTCCCCATAACAGTTTCATTATTTTGTCACTCTGTTAGTTTATGGCAATATTCCCAAAGCAGTGCCATCCTACTATGCACTGGTGTTGTGACATTATAGGATTTGTAATCTAATTCATTTAGTGCAACCCTAACCTGGATAGTCCAGGTTAGAGGGCTTTTTTAAATAAAATATCATGTTCATTCTTGTTGCTATCATGACTGAGAATCCCCCTTTTTTTAAAAAAAAATTATGGAGTGTTTTCTTGATTCTTGGTTTGCATAGAAATATATCTGAAAGTGCATAGAGGGCCTTACCCTCAGTTAAAAAATGTTGGTTTGCACCTTGAGGCTTGTATCTTGACATTTATATCATTGTTTTCATCTTTAGATATTAGGTACAATCTAACATTGGATGCAGATCTCTTATCTTCACACGTTACTTCTAGAGGATTATTTAAAGAAAATAATGAGCGGTCTCTGCAGAGTAGTATCGTAGTCCATTCTCCGAAGACATGTGTAAATCACATTTTTAACGTGCAGGTAACAATTAACCCAGAATTAACTATCAGAACTAGGCAGCTGCTTTGGTACTCTTGCCCTTAGCTCAGCTTCTTGAGTTGAACAGGCAGGCTGCCACATGATGTCATTAGAAGATGAAAGTCAATTTTAGCTCATTTTCCACTCAGGATTGGATTTGAGCAACAGTGTAAAGATGGCAGTGAGAGCATTTGCCTCGTGGGGGTCTCGTACTCTACTCCCATCTTTAAATTCTTCCCAGTGATGTAAACAATGAGCTGTTTTGCTGCTAAATTACAGTACAATGATCTTGGGGTGTTCTGCGTATCACAGATCCTCTGCTGAGAAGCGTATATAGCCATTGGCAATAATTTCATTCACCAATACTTTACATGTATAAAAACAAATTTAGGTTATTTCAGATGAAAAGCACAGTATTAAGTGCTTGATTGGTTATTTCTGAAGAAGTGGAGTAAAATCTGCAGATATGCAGAATGGCCATTTTTGTCTAGAAATTTGGAAATTAGTTGTCATACAATGTATTAGCATTACATGATATATGGTTAGTCATTTGTAAAATCTTGTGATTAGTATTAATAAAAGCAGAGGTAAATGGAACAAGAATACATTAATATCAAGAATAAACTCAACTATCCATGAAATGCTTATCAGAGTAAATGTGCTTTCACCTGGTGCTTAAAATTAAAGATGGCCAGAAGCATTTGGGAAAACTATGTTATCACTGGGATGTGACCACCAACAAAGGTGGCCAACAGCCAGTTGCCAACAGCTTCAAATCTGAAGGTGTTCTTACCTCTATCAGGACACAATGCCAATTTCAACTAGATGAGGTTTATATAAGAGCAAATATTACTTTGAGCCTCCCTCTTGCACTCTGGCAGTTTTCCTTCCCAAAGTATTGGATATCAATTGAATAAATGCAAGCCAAGAAAGAGTTGCATCTTTAAAAAGAACTTTATTTGTAAACCTGTGGTATTGAAATGTTCAGAAGTGCCTTGTCAAGCAATATTATAATGTTATCAGCCATTAGTTACATACATTTAAAATAGGAAAGTTCAAGCAAGCAAATCAAAGGTTTGTGTGGAAAAATATGCTTTGTGTGCTATTTATGTTTATAGATCCCTTCTGATGCTATTGACTCCCTTAATGTGCGCGTTGATATTAGGCTCAAGAACCCCAACTCAAGTCCTGTTCTTGATAAAACATCTCCTACGTCTCTTGTTTACAGCGTAAGTAAATTAATGTGCTTTCTTTTTATATGTTTTTAATAAGTTTTAATAAGTCCCCATGGACAGAATGAATATTTTGGAAAATTAGGTGTGCTTGCAATATTACAATGTTATTGGTTTAAGGATGTTTTCTGCCGGAGTCCATAATTAGCTCCATAATTAGAACAAACAAAAATCTAATGTGGTGATAGCAGTGGTACTAACAATGTTGATTATTTGGTTGATTTATATTGCACCTTTTATACAGAAGCCACCCATTTATCTTCCTCTAAACCTTATAGCAAATATTTGCATCCAAAGAGGGGTGGAAACTACAAGATTCTTCCAGACCCACATAAAAATGCTGAGCCAAATAATGTACATTGCTACCAATATCCCTTCAGCTAGCCTCTAACTCCTGCTAGGGGGCACATAGTAACCAATTACTGAAGACTCTGCTTGCATTTATCAGTAATGGAACCTTCCTTAATTTCTAGATCAAACTAAAGGCCCATGTAATACATCATCTTTTCCCACAATATCCGATAAGATATTTGTGGAAATCTCGTGGAAGTAAGTGGGATATAATACTACTACAGGTAGTCCTCAGTTTATGATCCCAATTGGGACCAGAACCTGTGCCTTTAAGTGATGCAGTTGTTAAATGGGTCTCGCCTGATTTATGACCTTGTTTCTTATGGGCAATAAAATGATCTTGGTGTTATACAAAACTGGGGGGGAAAACCCTCTTTTCCTTTAATTAATTGATGTCAGAACATCTTGAAGTAGCATAATATGGTATTTAATAAAGGGAATAGTGTGAGATTTTAAAATTGTCATTTCCTTTTAATGATCCCATAATCCCTTGTGGGGTGGAGTCTGGATAACTGAATGGAGCTAGCAGATGCCCTTCCTGTCACCAATGTGGAGTTTTGTTCAGCAGATATATTCTCAGTGTGCCCAGAGAGAGAAATACCTGCCTCTACCTAGGATCAAACTCATAGCTTCCTGATTGTGAGACAAGAGCGCCACCTCTAGGCCCCTGCACCACTCCTAGTGCAAGACTTTAAATTGCAACATGTAAAATAGGAAGATGTGGGAAGAATATTTGTAACATAATATTAAACCAGAGAATACTTGGATGAAGAGAGAAGGTTTTAAGAGGCTCCTGAAACATGGGTGGTACAAAACCCCTGACACCGCACCAACACTGTACTATGCAGTAGAATTCAACAGAGATAGAAGCTGTTTTTCAGCCTATTTGTCCTTGTTTTTATTATCCTGTACCATCTGCCAGATAGTAATAGTTCAAAAAAAGGGTGCCCAGGATGAGATGGATCTTTGAGAATGTTTTGAACTTTCTTAAGGCAGTAGGAGCTATAAAGCTCTTCCAAAGAGGGGAGAGGGCAACCAATGATCCTCTGGATAATGATGTTAACCATCTGAAGATCTGCCCTATCTGCCACTGTGCAATTGGCAAACCATACAGAGGTGCAGTAAGTTAAGATGGTGCAGCGGTAGGTCACCAGCAGTTTTTCATTCAGTTGTTGTTTTCTGAGAAGTCTCAGGTAGTATAACCTCTGCTGGGCCCTTTTGACTGGTGCTTCAATGCGAGCACCCCAGGTCAGGTCCTCTTTTATGGTAACACCCAGAAACTTAAACCTGGCCACTTGTTCCATTTGGTCTCCATTGATAAGTAAGGGCTGGATTATAGCTTAATCCTTGTTTTTTTTCAGTACCTAGATATTCTGTAAATAAAAGTAAGAAGATTCCTTTCCCATATTTATATATCTCAGAGAATTTTCCTATTCTTTGTGCTGAAGTTGGATTTGCAGATGCATTAGTTATTTGCCTAAATCTACATTAGGCAAATAACTAATGCATCTGCAGAAATATACTTGTTCCAATCATAAAAACACAATTCAGCAATTTAAATGCTGTAATAAGAAGAGATGTAGACATAGATCCTTTACTTTAAACAAAGAAGATGAAAAGCTTTGGGTTGCTTTTATATTTTTCTAGATACCATTTGTCAAAGATTGCGGCGAAGATGAAGTTTGCAAGACAGATCTTGTTCTGGAAGTTGAACAGAAAAATATTGGGTAAGAAATGCTTGTATTGCTATCTCTTAATTCTGTTCTATAATGGAATAATGACCTGTCTGGTTTTAAAATAAATGAAGTGGATGTTTAGAAAGGAGAAGAATTAAGCTTTAAAAGAAGTATGAGATAACTATAATTCGTAGTGTTTTCTAGATGAGAATAAGTCTCCATTTCTGGAGGGATCAATGAACATCTTTGTCATTTGTGGATGCTAAAGCAAATGAATACATAGAGCACACCCACTTTACAACATGGTAGCTTTTTACAATTAAGTTGAAATATAAAATAAATTTTAAGAAGTAAAATAGGATGAAGGAAATAATGAGGAGCAGGGAAGGTGTCTGTAGAAATGGAACCTCTAGGGGACCCAGGACTCATTTTCATTTTTCCCCCTTCTCTAGGAGCAACAAAGAGTATTTTCTTGTCACCAATAAAAACAAAAGACTGACATTTGGTGTGAAGTTGAAAAACATGAATGAAAATTCATACAACACCAGAATTCAAGTGGATTTTTCTGAAAACTTGCTTTTTGCTTCTTTTTCAGCGGTATGTATAATTTCTATTTTTACTGCTGTGCAGTGTTTATAACACCAATTATTTCATTAAAGAATAGTATCTTCTTTTAGATGTGTGCTGGCATACTGTGTATAAATAGGGAACAAATTCCACACTGAGTAGCAGTGATGATGTTACCTAGTTGAGAAATGAAATGTCTGCAAGCAAATAACCAATCTCAGGGAGTGCCAAGGATTTCATAACTTTCTTCTTGTAAGTTAGTGAATTAGGAAAGTGCTCATTTGAGCTATTCCTGGATGTTAGTCTGAACTTAAAATATGTTTTTCCCTTTTTGCCTTGGCAACAAAGTTTGCATGCCCCAATCAAGATCGTCATTCTTATTCTACACTTTCTAAAAGAGAAAGACTGCTTAATACAGCAGTTTCCAAACTTAGCAACACTAAGACTTGTGGACTTCACCTCCCAGAAATCTCCAGCCAGCTATGCTCTACAGAGGAAAAAATGCAAACCTATGAAATTTAAGCCTTGACATATTTATTCTGAAACAAACACTATTGAATTAGCTATATTTGTCCATAGCATTGAGAGTTGTAATTCAGTACCAAGATAAAGTCAAAACTAAATCTGCTAACCCTACATGGAAATAGGAAAATAAACTGACTTGTGTAGTTTTTTGACATGGGTAAGGTCGATATATGAATATCTTAACTTCCTGGTTCATATTTGGAATGTTGTTATTGAATGCTAATAGATTGTTGGGGGCAATATGCTGACTCTGTAAACTGCTTAGAGAGGGCTGTAAAGCACTGTGAAGCAGTATATAAATCCAAATGCTATTGCTGTTGTTATTTTTTGACACAATTGTACATTTGAGAATTAACTCTGCTCACTTACCCTGTTCCTCTGTTGAAGAATCTCCATGAGTTCTCAGTTCTTCCACAAACAAAAGAAACCTCCTATTAGCAGAAGACCAATTTCTTAATCTCATCTATTATCTTCATCCTTATCCTTCCAAATATCATATGAAAGTTTCATTGCACAACAATCATGAATTTAATTTGAATAAAATATCTGCTTTTTATTGTTAGGTGGATAAAAGCGAAGTTTTATGTCAGGCGGCAGTTGTCCATCATCTTCTTGTCTGCCAAATCAGCTATCCTGTTTTTAAAGCAAGGCAAGAGGTATTTAAATAAGAAATGCTACAAGTTCGACATCAGATCGAAATATTTTAAATATGCAAAATGAAAACAAAAAGGTAAAAGCATTATGTTCAGCATTGCAAAATATGTAGGCTGAAAAAAATGAATTCTGAAGAATTCTTCATCAAACAAAGAAGGGAAAGAGGAATGGGGAATTGTGGATTAAATTGCTTGTAATCCATATTCTTACCATGCTGTAGTTTTAGTTGGTCCATTAAACTAGCATTTGGGGATGCAAATAGGGTGCATTGGTCTCCTGGATGACAAGCATTCATTCATGGCCTTTCAGAAGATCAATATTCCCATGTGAAAAGCATCAACAATAGAAAGGCGTAGGCAGGTCTCCTGCAGCTCAAGTAAAATAACTCATAGTGTCCCGCAATAGGACTGTGAGGGGAAGGAAGGTTACTCTTGACCACATCATCACCAGCTTTATCATTCATTGGTCATGTTGCTAGATTTGTGTGAAGGCAAGAAAGGCATCACTTTAGGATCAAAATGATTTTAGACTGCCTTTTCAGTGGTAAAGGATGACACAGAGACAATATAATATGGCTATATCTCTTAAAAATGGTTATCAAGAGTACTTTTATGCTGCCGTAAACAGAAAATGAGGATGAATCCTTAGCAATCGGAGGCTGATCTAGGCATAATGTTAATCTAGAGTAGAGTTGCGTTGTATTTGCAGTTCAATTCTGAATGGGTGCTTTGGAGTATCCAAGGCAGCTGGGTAATCCTGGGAAAACATGCAGTTGCTTTAATTAGTTTCAAACATCCTATATTCAGGCCCCAATGGTTAAGAGTCTGGGCTTGTCAACCGGTAAGTTGGCAGTTCAAGACCCAAGTACCACATGATGGGTTGAGCTACCATTCTTGCCCCAGCTCATTCCAAACTAGCTGTTCAAAAGTGAACTGGAAATGCAAGTAGATAAACAGGTACTGCTTCAGTGGGAAGGTAACAGCATTTCTTGTGTCTTGGGGTACAGTAATACTAGCCATATGACTATGGAAATGTCTTTGGACAATACTGGTTCCCTTGGCTAGGAAACATTAGATTAGGTTGTCCAGTCCAGTGGTCAGCAACCTGTGGGCCACGGAACACTGGTGGGCTGCAAGAAAATTTTGGTGGTCCACAGTGAAATATCCCCCCCAATCATCCCCCCAAAGCAATTAATCCAGGCTGCATGGGAACACAAGGCTGCACTGCCCACATGGCCCATAGGAACACCATTATCTCATCCTGGCCAGTAAGGGCTGCGTTACTTTTTGCACGTTGCACCGCCAGCAAATGTACACATTACATGTGCCAGCCCCTAGGGCAGAGATTTCCAACCCCACCAGAGGCCAGCCCATATTCCAGAGCTGCAGTAGTCACAAGACTGGCCCTTTGGTCATCCCGGAGCAGCTGATCCATGGCAGGACGTTGCACAGGCCAGTCCTGTGACTACTGCAGCTCTGGAATATGGGACCGACTTTCCCACCAACATCAGCAAGCCACCGTCAGTCAAAATTCACATCAGTGGTCCATGGGATTTGAAATTACAAGTTTAGTGGTCCCTGAGGTCCAAAAGGTTGGTGACCCTTGGTCCAGTCTAAAGTTGGACACAGCTGGACAGAGAAACTTTGCCTTTTTATGCTTGTTAAATGTTTGTTTAAAATAAAATTGGAAGTGCTATACAATAACACTCTTTTATGGATAATCTGGTCTTATTCTTTAAAGCAAATTGGGTTACTAATGATAATGACTTTCCCAATTTTAATGTTATTTGCCATATTTGTTTTCTTCATAGGTATCCTTTGATATTAATTTTGATTTCCGTTTGGAAAATCTTCAGAATGTGGCAGTATTACATTTTCAAGCCTTGAGGTACACTGTAAATTTCCTGTTGCACTTCAAAACAGTATTTGCAGCCAAACCCATACTTCCTTAGTCTGAAATTCTGTGTTCTTCAAGATATCCGTTTTCATAAACAAATAAGTCATTAATCAAATAATAGAAACTTCATAGTAATGTTAATATAATCCTGAAGTTTTCAAAAAGATAATTAGTTGCTAGGCTATCTTTAAAAGTTCATGTAAGTGTTCAGGCCAGAAATTTTGCTTATTCCAAAAAAAAAGAACTTGTTTTATTATAAGTTGCTGTCTGAAGATACACAGTAGAACACTTCCACCAGAGCTGGCTGAAAACAAAGCTGCTAATTGGCAATTCCTTAGACTGGAAGAGTTTAGGGTGAATAGTATAAAAACCATCCAGATACATTGCAACCACTGTATCTCACATGTACAGATAAATTTTTAATTTGTGACTTACTTCCTTGTGACAGAAACACTCTCAGTCAAATTTCCTTTGAGTCTTCTGATAGAATTTATACATTTAGAGATTATAACTTTGTAAATATTTTCAAATATATTTGATTTTTTTTATTGAACAGTGCAAGTAATGAAGAAGATTATACAAACAATCAGGTGAACCTGACACTTCCACTTCGTTATGATGCAGAACTTCACTTAATGAGGTAATTCTAAATTGGCCTTGTGCTAATTCTATTGGTGTTAATAGATCCTTGCTAGCCTCTGATATGTTCTTTGCTGACTGGGGAATGCTGGGAGTTGAAATCCACACAGCTTAAAGTTGCCATGGTTAAGATATATTGTCCTAGAGATTTTGGTGTAGTGATGAAGGCATCAGGACAGAAATCAGACCATGAGTTCTAGTCCCACCTTAGGTTAAAAGCCAGCTAGGTTATCTTGAGCCAGACACTTTCTTTCATCCCTAAGAAGGAGGCAATAGACAACCACTTGAAAAATATTGCCAAAAAAACTGGAAGGACTTGTCCAGGCAGTCCCCAAGAATCTGGCACAATTGAAGGAAAAAAAAATAGATTCTAACCCTAGATCAGGGGTGTCAAACTGAAGGCCCACAGTTTGGATGTGACCCACGATGTGGTCAGATCCAGCCCGCAGAGCCGTCCTGGTCTACCCAAATGCAAAGAGGAAAGATTGGGCCAGACTGGCTTCAGCATTTCCAATGTGAAAAGGAAACATGCCAGCAGTCTGGGGAGCGGTGTCAAGTTGGCCACGCTAACCTAATTGTCCACACCCACCCAGTTGGCCATGCACACCTGCCGGCCAACCTCCCTCAGGTCAACCACAGCCCTGATGCGGCCTTCAATGAAATTGAGTTTGACACCCCTGCCCTAGATGAATTTAAGGGGGCATAAAATTGTGGCTTATCCTCCAAAGCAAAAAATACCCTGTATGTATAAAGACACAGATGTTTTTCTAGTATTCAAAGGATCCAGGAAAAAATGGAGAGAAGTGATAGAAAATAGAAGATAGAAAGACATTACAGAGGGTGGTGAGCACAGCACAAAACATTGTGGGCTGTTCCCTGATACCACTAGATAACATCACTAGGGCTCACTTCCTTAGAAGAGTGATGAAAATTATCAGAGATGACTCACACCCCGGTTAGCACTTCTTCACTCTCCTACCATCGGGTAGGAGATATAGAAGCATAGCTAGCCGCACCAACAGGCTGAAGAACAGTTTCTACCCATGGGCTGTCAGACTTCTGAACGGAAAATAAGTTCATGCCAACATAGTATGATAGACTTGTGGGGCCCGCATTGTGCAACAAGGTCACATAGTGTAATAAGATTGGGACTGGGTTAGGGACTTCTGTCTTCACTGTGAGTTGTGTTGGTGGGGGGGTGCACGAAGGGAAGCTCAGCCAATTTCATTGTACACATGTTGTACTCTGACAATAAAGGTAATAATAAAGTGGGAGAACAATTTCAGATAAGCTGCTGGAACAGACAGTGTTTGTCAGTTGTTGACATTCTCACAGAGACACAGATCATTCTAAACCTCCTTTGTAAATGTCGAGACATTGACAATAACAGACATATAGCTATTTCTATAACACTACTTTTTTAAAGTTAAAAAAAATACCTGGATTAAAACAATACTCTTCCATATGTATTTCCAAACAGAGTTCCTTAATATTTTAAGGAAAACTATATCCTAAATATCTGCTCTGATTTATTTCTCCCCAGGTTTACCAGTATAAACTTCTACGAGGTGTATTCTAATGATAGTGTTTACACCGTGGTGAATAATTTTGATGAGATTGGACCTGTATTTAATTTTTCAGTCAAGGTCAGTAAACATTTTCAAGCCTTTTTAAATAAATAAAGACAATCATCTGTTCACAAATCATGGTAAAATAAAAAATGCCTTGCTTAGTATGGTGATGAAACTTACCTCTGGTGGTTTAGAGATAAAAATCACAAGAAATGAGCTATCACAGGAAGCTTCAGTTCTCCAAACTGCTTTGTTTCTAGATAGAGTGCCCCACAATCTAAACAACTCAAAGTATACATCTATTCATGGTTGGAAAAGTGCCAGCCTGTCTTCCTTTCTAGCATTAATTAAGATAAAATGATACTTATAATGTAGGCCATTTACTATTGGAATTAAGCCCAGTATTAATCCCTCTCTTGCTTTCCAGGTCACAAGAGGAAATAATCTAATCAATGCGGCAACTTTAAAAATTCATATCCCTACTCAAACTAAGGAAAATAACCCTTTGATGTATGTGACTGCAGTGCAAACCAGTCAGGTGAAACAATGGTCTATTTTAAGTATAAGACAATAACAAAAGATGATACAAAGCTAAATGTCTGTGGGGGTCATAATTGTCCCAAAGGTGCTTTTTCAAGAGGCAACTGGACAACTTGTTTTTCTTTGAAGACATTTTGCTTCTCATCCAAGAAGCTTCTTCAGCTCTGACTGGATGGTCGGAAATGGAAAGATTTATATTCCTTACAGACAGCTGGTCATTTGTATTCTTTTACACAATCATTGAGATCAGCTGTCTGCAAGGATTATAAATCCTTCCATCCCCCATCATTCAGTCAGAGCTGAAGAAGCTTCTTGGATGAGAAGCAAAATGACTTCAAAGAAAAACAAGGAATTCCAGTTGCCTCCTGAAAGGGCACTTTTGAATACAAAGCTAATTAATACAGAAACTTTACTGATAATGATGACCCTGATTTAAGCCCGTCAAGAGTGGATGTATAGCCCTGATTAATATTGCAATTTTATATATACTCAGTAGGGCATAAAATGCATAAGATTGCCTTGTGTGAGAGTTCTTATAATGGATTGTTCCTTCTTTCCTGCTTTTGTGAGCATCTACAGATGTTCTTGAATCAATATTAGTATAAATGACAAAAGTAGTTGTAGGATCCAATCTGGGTTGGTCAATGGGAACAGAGGTTTAGTCTTGCGAGCTTTTGGGTGGAATTCTTCTGGTCTGAAATCTCGGAAGACTAAACCTCTGGTTCTGGTGATCAACCCAGATTGGATTCTGCAGCATTATCCTGGGACACATATATTCACCATCATTCATGACAAAAGTAGATTTTGAACACTATGGTGGGTAATTCATTTCTTCTTCAAATAAATTTCAGAATGAATTTACTAATCTTTTATCTTCAGATCCCGGATTCTAATTTGGTGCTTAACTAGACCATGTTGACTTTATATATAAATTGCATTGATTTTGCAGTTGTGCACTTGCTATAATTGAAATTGAAAAGGTTCTATCCCAGGGCAGTAGATCTTTTGAATTCTGCTGTATAGTGCAGTGTTGGTGTGGTGTTGGGGGTTTCCAGTTCAATGTGTGAAGGGTGAAGGATGTGTGTTTGTGTTTATTTTCATGGTCATGGTCATGATGTGCACTGAATATGGTGTTTGATTTCATTGTACGAGGTGCAATGACAATAAACTAAACTAAACTAAACTAAATCAAATGCAAAAATATACTTGTAGAGCCAAAAACATTTAAAAAGGGGAACAAGGGAATAATTATGCAGAATAGTCCCTTGTTTTAAAGAACAAATCAGAATCTATAGAAAATTGTGGCTGTAATAAATCCTGGTCCTGTTTCTTAAAATTGTAGAAATCTTCTCTGTTCTGGATTGCTTCTCCTTCTCATCTTTTTTTCAGAATACCAAAATGTAATATATTCCACAGTGTTTGTCTAACTCCTTCTATATTTATTACATATAGTAAGGCTATTCCACTGAGCAATAGCAGTGGACATTAAAGTACCAACTGCATATTTCATGTGCGTTTTATATTATTATATTCTTTTTATAGGGCAGTGACATCAATTGTCATGGACTCATTAATCCACATAAAATTGGATCACAAAGCTATGCTACATCATTTCAGAAAGAAAACTTCAAAGATTTGGAAGAATTGGTGAGTTAAATGCATAGCTCCAATATCAAGACCTAAGTTCTTATGAATTGCTCTGGAATAGCGATGGGCAATCACAATTGACAAAATAGAAGTTCTTCTCTTGTTATGTTTCCCAGCTAAGTCTTCCGTCCCCTGTATGAACAGGCTCTAATGGGGCTTGCTACAATTGTCTAATGTCCACCTCAACAGGAAGGTGGATTACCTGAATTTCAGGGTCTTCAGATTTAAGCCATAAAATGGGAAAAATCTGATGGTGGCAATCTAAATACAGCTACACACATAAGAAAAAGAAAGCTATAAATGGAAGCTGAGATTGGGTAAAGAGACATGTGAAGTATATTATTTTATATTATATTTTAAAATAATAAATGACATTTTTTCATGTTTTTTATCTGAAAGAACTGCAAGAACGTTAGATGTGATACAATCACGTGCATGTTAAAAGATATATCCCTGAAACCTGAAAATTATGTTAATATTTCTACTAGAATCTGGAATGGGACATTTGTAACTGTAAGTAATATATGAGTTTGATTCTGTTACCAGCCTCTGAATAGAAATTGGGGGAAAAACACCACTCTTTCTTACAAAATACTGGAAAGATGATTATAAGCTATTGAAAATGCAGAGTGCAACTTTGCTGTATATATTTTTTTGTTTTCCTAAGTAATTATGAAACATACAAAACTGAAAGTACAAAAAAAGGCAATTAACTTTTCTTCCTTCTTTTTTACTATAATTCCTATAGTAAATTTTTTATAAAGGGAAAAGCACAATCTTATTGGTACCAAATTATTTTTTTTAAATGAAAATGTCTATGTCAGGGTGAGTTCAGAGGTGAGTAGATAAAAGGATTTGAAGTTCATGGCTTATCTGTGGCATTTGAAATCATATTTGATTACTTGTAGAAAAAAAAAGCATCCATGAGTTACATTTACAGTTAGATTTGTTTGGCTTGTGCAATCCTTCCAAAAAATACTTCAGAACGCATGGGGGTGGCTATGGAGCATTTCTTTAGGAAAGATTAAAGGAGCCATGTTCTTCACTGGCACATTGAACTGTCTCAGAATGATCTCTGAGCCACCTTTGCATGGGGATGCATGATGCCACATCCCTTAAAAGAACTGGGTCTGCAAATGCTCATATTCAAAAATAGCTAAGGCAGTTTTGGGGCAGCTGCATTAGTCTGGAAAAAGATGCAGCTGCTTTAATTGTTCAAAAGTAATTTGAACAAACTCCCAAACTTTCCAAAGGACACCTTTCAAAAGATTTGCACAATCCTAATACTGAAGAAATAGAGCACTTAATCACACATGAAGCAGGGAGTAGCCTTGGCTTTCTGATTTATATTACAGACTAAAGGTTGCTTTCTCACTTTGGAAGGGAACCTGCCTAATAGGCACTCCAGGAATAGAAAGTTAACAATTTAGAGTTAAGGATACTAGCCCAGCTCCTAAGTAGATATTTATTTAAATGTAATGAAATAATTGCAATACATTTCAAGCTGGCCAGATAGAGTAGAATTCTTTATTGGCCACGTGTGATTGGACGACATACAAGGAATTTGTCTTGGTGCAAAAGCTTTCAGTGTACATAAAAGAAAAGATACATTCGTCAAAAGCCAAGAATCATCAGGTACAACACTTAATAGTCATGGGGTACAATAAGCAATCAAATCATACAAGGAAACAGTCAATATAGATCGTAAGGATACAAGCGACAAAGTTACATTCATACAGTCACAAGTGGGAGGGGATAGGTGATAAGGAGTGATGAGAAGATTAATAGTATAGTAGTGCAGACTTTGTAAATAGTTGGACAGTGTTGAAGGAATTATTTGTTTAGCAGAGTAATAGCGTTCGGGGAAAAAACTGTTCTTGTGTCTAGTTGTTCTGGTGTACAGTGCTCTATAGCATAGTTTTGAGGGTAGAAGTTGAAATAGTTTATGTCCAGGATGTGAGGGGTCTGAATATTTTCACAGCCCTCTTTTTGACTTGTGCAGTATACAATGAAAGATCACAATGAAACAGTTACCCTACAAGCTTGATCTTTGTCCAGTTGCTGAAATTCATTCTTCCGTAGCTTTTAAAAGTTTTGAAACCTTCATATTATATAAAGCCACCTGAAGATAGTTGTGAGCAAGAAGATGCTCTAAATGGCAAATTGTTTTAAATGCACTTGAAACCTTAAATCAGGGATGTCCAACCTTGACAACTTTTAAGACTTGTGGACTTCTTCTGGAATTCCCTGGGAGTTGAAGTCCACAAGTCTTAAAGTTGCCAAGGTTGGACACCCCTACCTTAAATATTTTATATAGTTGATGAAATGCAATTTTTTAAAATGCAATTGTAAAGTACTGTATATAAAAATGTATTTTTCCGTTGCAGTCAGTCTTCCAGAAAATAGAATTATCTGCAAGCGCCGAAATTGATACCCAAGATTCCGAATTGTTTATAACAGGAGAAAACACTTTATCTGTGAGTGTGGCTTTATGTTTCTAGGGTTACTCTGCTAAATTTCTTTTTGAAGTTTTAATGCTAAAAGGCTGTAGCAAAGAATCATCCAGTTAGACAACGTAATCCCAAGGTATCCTTAGGTGAAACTAATTCATGCTGGAACAGGGAGGGTTTCAATGAATTGTTTTTCTGTGTTGTATGAATCTGTCCTTTTAACCCTATGTTTTGCAATCCATGGTTTGGAAATTGCTCAGATTTTTTATTTTTATAGCAATTTCATTAAAGTTACAATTAAAAAGATAAAACCTAATACAAGCTAAAACAATAAAACAGGAAGTACTTAAAATGTACTTAAAACAGAAAGAAAATTAGAAAATACAAAAATAAGAATATACTAAAGAAAAAGAAAATACATATTTAAGAAATGCTTTTTCCGCCACCATCACAAATAGGAATAATTTCAGTGTCTTATCACCTTCTCTGATAATTTCTTCTCCAGTAGTTCAAAATTATTTTGAGAGCTTTAAAGTTACTCAAGTTTTAACCAATTTTAATGAGGCCAGATTTGGCTGACAAAAGGTTTAAAAGGTTTATATGCTGAAACTGTTGCACAGTTCTGATAAACGTTTGTTATGCTCCTGTAATTACTTCCAAGCTAATCAAATTTAAGAAAGGAAGAAAGTAATCCCTTTTCAATAATCTAGCTAGCAATTAAAGACTGGGGTATAGAAAAAAACTGAATTCAGTTCTAATGTCTATTTCTGGAAGCATATTTAGGATTATTTCTTTCTATAGTTGTCTCCTTTCCCTGTTCATTGCAAGAGAACCGCTATTTTGTGAAGTGTCTGGACATGTGGTATTTTGTGACTAACAAGATCAAGCTAAACAGAGTTAGACCCTGGTTAATACTTGGATAAAAGTAATAGGAAGCTAAAGCTATTACTATACAGGGCACCTAAAAACATCCTGAAAGCAAGCCATGACATACTATTTAACAAGTTAGTTACAGGTGTTCTTAGTTAATAACTATAATAGAGACTGGGAACTCTGTCGCTAAATGAAAAATTATATGACAATGCCAACTTACAAGATCAATTCCAGGTGCAGTCATTAAGCAAATCAGATTGCAGTTTGATGTCATGTGACCACAATTTACTGCGTCCTGTGCCCACTTCCCCTTCGACTTTGCTGGTTGGAAGCTAGCAGTGAAGATTGCAAATGACTTGATAGCAAGACACTGCGATTATGGTAATTGTGTGCTGGTTACCAAGTGCCTGAATTATGTTCAAGCGAGCACAGAAATGCTGCAACAGCCCCAATTTCAAGGACTGCCCCAAAAGTCTTTGTGCAGCACAGTTGTAACTTCAAATATTTGTTGAAAAATGGTCACTAAGCAAGGACTGTGTATGGTTGTGTCCATGCAATCATATAAACTCAAAAGAGACATTACCTAATCTTTTCCTGTTATCTTGCTTTTTGATATAAAATAGAAAAGGACACCTGGTGGGTTCATTTATTAAAGTGAAAACATTATTTAATTTGCAGTCTGATTTGTCCATCATTTCCTCATAGGATTCAACAAAGAAGCTAGAAATTTTTCATTTTGGCTAATTTCTATAAACTATTTACTGTCTTTTAAGTCAAATTTTCCCTAAACGGCTTATGATAATTTGTAATGAAGTCACAATGTGTCATTTAAATTAAACTAAAAACAATAGGCAATGATATAGAAGCATAAACAACAATAAGCAGAAAACTAATTAAAAACACCCAGTTGAGCATTAGTGTTGAATGCATATTACGTTAAAACACCAGGAAGAATAAAATAATATTTGCATAATCACAGAAAAATTCTAAAATAGGAGATTGCTACACTTCACACCCTTTAGAAAAATACCATCCCTGATTTTGGAGCAGATCTAGCAAGGGAAAAATAGGGAATTATGGTGGGGGGGAGGGAGCGAGTCATTTTCAGCTTCCTGTTTATCTCTTCCTTGTATGGAAAAGCAGAAGAAAATAACTGGCGGGGGGAATAATCTCATTTTAAAAACAAAGCTGTTTCACTGTTCCGAATACCTGTGCTGATAAACAAAATTCACTTTATTTAATTAAATTTACTCTTGTATCTTGTTTGGAATCTGAGCCTGTATTTTTCCATAAAATATGTTAACTGATGCCCTCCTGTGGAAATTAGTAATGTTACATGTGGCAGATTTTATAAAGTATCCAATATGGTAGGTTTTTGCTACAGTATATTTCCTTAATATTGCTCAGTTGAGATTATTAATTTCTGCCGATAATGGGCAGGAGGTCCTCTTTCACACAACACTGGGATGGATCCAGTGAGAAATAGCTGATTTAATTAGTACATTAATTCAGATTTCCTAATGATAGATATTCACAGAACACTCGTGGGAAACATCTGGTTTGTTTTACTTTGGACTTGGTATTGCAGTTATTTTGATGGTCTGCTCCACAGTGAGACCTTCTTTTGGACTTTTCAAGATGTCTCCTAATAAAAGAGGATTAAAAATTTAACCAATACATGAAACTCTTGTTTCAAGGATTCCTTTCACCTCTGGGATTTGTACTCAGACCCAGTTTCTCTGGGGACAGGAATTAAAGCAGGGATATCTAGGAGCTGGCTGGCTGGGGAGTTGAAATCCATAAGTCTTAAAGTTGCCAAATTGGATGTCCCTGATTTAAAACAGTTTTTAAATTAAGAGCATAAATTATTCTTATTTGTTTAATGGAATTGCATCTGGTGCCTCCTTTCAAAGCTCTTTTTGAAGTTTCCCCAAGTAGGAAAAATATTCCTTGAATGTCGTGGCCTCACCCACTTTAATGTTAAGTTGCTTTAAATTTGGTGGAAGCATATTGACATTGATAGCTGTATTACTGATGAAACTGGACTCCATCTCACTAGGAAAAAAGTACACTAGGACAGGGGGCATTGATTTCATCCTGGTAAGGAACTGGGCCATGGAGATTAGCAGAGATCCCAGTATTTCTCTGAACAAAAGAAGCTGCCTCATACTTGTTAGAACCAACAAAAGACTCAAGGAAGGTTTCAGGTTTGGCACGCTTGATGTATCCCATTCCTGATATCAGGTGTGAACTCTGAAGCAAACCTGGCCGAAGCCATCTTATGCTGCCTCATAGTTGCCATGAACGCTGAGAAGGGAAAGGGAGATGGAATAGATAGGCTGTCTAAATAGTCAAAACAAAAAGTTTTCTTGAGGGAACCAAGGTCATCCCAACAGGTGGCAGTTGAAGAAGGAGAGGAGTGACCAAGCAGCCTGCCAGCTACTTTCATTGGACAATGTGACCAGTGACATCTGGAAAGGGAAATATTTGCTCTTTTAATTAGAGAACCACAGAAACTTTTAGAGATGGTTTTCAATAGCTGTGTCGATTTGATGTATCCAATAACTGAATTCTTTGAGGAATCTACCTGCCTTGAAGTTCTGCTTTTAGCAGATGCATTACTCAAAACGTTGACATCAGGACT
This sequence comes from Pseudonaja textilis, assembly GCF_049901715.1. Lineage (NCBI taxonomy): Eukaryota > Metazoa > Chordata > Lepidosauria > Squamata > Elapidae > Pseudonaja > Pseudonaja textilis. The sequence goes on along the minus strand of NC_141991.1, from coordinate 233,139,383 downwards.
TTCAGCCATACTTCCTCAGTTGACAAACTCTGCTCATCTGGGAGTCCAATTTTACCCATCACCAAATTTCTTCTCTCAGGTGCTGCTGCTTCATTCAGTGATCAGTTTTCAGCTTTGTGTTCTTTTGCATCAGCAGTAGCAGCAGTGCTGAAGGGAAAAAATATATAATTGCTGGCTTAAATACCTTGGTTTATGATCCACTTTCTGACAAGGATGGTATTGGCTATGTTTATACTGGAGCTGCTTGCTTTGTCATTGATTCCTATTTTCAACTGAAATTAATTTCTGTGAATTTCTTCCAAGCTTTTTATCCCTTGTGGTGAATTTCTTGTTCTCTACCATTTGCTCTCCTGTTGAAGGTTGTGACCTTTTATTTATTTATTTTAGTTTTCCTTATGCCTGTTTTCTCTGTTATTCTGGAAGTCTTTTGATGAGTTGGGGTGTTATAAATGCTTTTTGTCTTTGCCTTTTGCAGTTGGTTGCTTACTGCCAGAACTGAGAGTTATTTCTTTGACTTTACACTTGTCTGTTAGGTTGTGTTTCTCTTTCTGTCATGGTCTTTTCAAAATAGAAAACCTGTCTCTAGTTGCAGTTGGTTGTTCAGAAGACTGTAGCACCTAGTGTGATTCCCATGACCCTGTTCTGAAAAGGCAAGTCATAGGAATGCATACTGCCCTAGAGAGCATTTCTGAAGCCCGTGTTGTTTTTAAACATGTATTTATAATCAGCTAAATTTATGGAAAATTTTAGGTTTTGGGGAAGGAAGGAAATGAAAGAGGAGGACAAATTCTATGTTCACCATGCTTACTTGCTTAGTTCAGATATTTTGTCTTTTGGGAAGAATGTCTGAAAAATTGAACTGAAATGGAGAGAATTCAGCTGAATTCTGTTTAATCTGTTTTCTCCGTGTTTTTACAAATAAGGACAGACATGTATTGATTCACAAATTTAACTCTAAGCAGTTAACAGTAGGAATGTTTACGTAATCTAATAAGATTTGCCTAAATCCTGCTCACATTTGGAAGATTTGATTGAGTATGATTGTTAAGAGTGGAATCTAAATTATCAAAAACTATTAGGATATTTTTGCAACATTTTCCAAGAAATTTCTAAGAAATCTTTAAAAATTAGACTAATTCTTTGAGAGATGCTTCAGAATAGAGAGACACACACAAAAGCACCTCTTCAAACAGCTACAACAGCTGTGTCTTTTTCCAGGTTCACACTGGTGCTGTAGAAGTTTCTCCTGGCTATGCAAATGAAAGCACAGGCCCTTCATTTCATTAAAAACATGTATTTAGAAATAAATGTGGTAATCATCTCAATAGCTCTGGGCTTCTTACAAGAATGTTGTAATATTAATTTCTCCAAATAGGATGTTTTGCTTTCATTTTAATTAGGTAATGAGCTTGCAAATGTGCTATTTCATTTTTTAAAAAGAGAAGAATAAGCTTTTAACATATTTTTAAATGGAATATTAAATGTGCAAAATTTATCACCCTTCTGAAATTCTTAACTCTAGAATGAAAATGTATCTGAACACTGAAACAAGAAATGAGTGGATTTGTTTATTCCTATGCAGTGTCGTATGACCACAATAATTAACAAAATGCAAAACAAATGTTACCCTTTTTTATGAAAAGGACTACTTTTGTCTTTGAAATAACTAAGTTTATTTCTTTTTAGATTCCAATTACAATAAGCAAACCTGATGAGAAAGCAGAAATACCCATTGGAATTATAATAGCAAGTGTCCTTATCGGTCTTCTCTTGCTAATGAGTCTTATTGCTGTTTTATGGAAAGTAAGTAAAGGTTTAGAAGTGTAAAAGTTAAGACAATGAAAGATTTCTTCCTATATAGTTGAAAGTATTACTTAAAGATTGGGAAATCTGAGTCCAACGGGACTATCTGTGGTTATTCAGTCCCAAGCATTTTCACATCTTACAATTATTAATGTTGCTACACCATTTGATAGCACGTTTGTATGTATAAGTGTATGGATAAGTTTAAGAAAATAAGAAAATGAAAGAATTCCCTTTCCAAATGCTGCCTTTAAGGAAAAAAATCTGATAAAGAGAGGTTCTGCAACTAGACTAGAACTCCCCCCCCCCAAAAAAAAAGTGCTTTGAAGGTCTGCTGATTTTCATCTATTAAATGCACACACTGTACTGTAATGTCTAATGCTTATTTCAGTTATATTTAGGTTTTATGTTTATCTGAATTTAGGATTATGTGCATATATAACTGCTTATTTGATGTAGTCCATCCAATAGCGAGTAAATACAGTAAATTACATTCAGTCTTAGAACTGTCTTCTTACTTATTTAGGAAAAGATCAGCAAATATGGGGTGGGTTTATCTGCTTGTACATTGTGAGATCCTAGACTGTTGCTTCTTGACTTTCACAACTTGAAGATGTATGGACTTCAAGTCCCAGAATTCTGCACCCAACACTGGCAGGTTTCTGGGAATTGAAATCCACAGATCTTAAAATTACCAAAGTTAAGAAGCATTGCCCTAGGCTTTTAACACATCTTAATTAAGCAGCCCTCAGAGGCTGATCGTTTAGAGTTAAGATTTGTCTAATTGAGATTAAAGGACAACCTATTGTTAAAAATCAAAGTTGAAGAACAATAGAAACAGTGTGGATCTTATCCTTGATGCCACATTCCAGTATTAAATAATACCAAATGTAATCTTTTCAAAAATTTCTTGCAGCTTGGTTTCTTCAAGAGAAAATACAAGAAAATGGGGACAGATTTGGAAGACATGGATGAGATTACAGGACTTACTAAGGACAGAGAATGAACATAGTAGAAATATTCCCAAGTGTACGAACCTTGAGCCACAAACAGTGCTTGCAATTACACTGTTTAATTTCTACGAGTGCCTTATGAAAAGGTTTTACATTTTTTATAAGTGAAAATATACATATAACTGCTGGTCAGTTTCGGCTTTGTTTACAGTTGTATAAAGATTTTGTTTTTATATTTTCTACTGTTAATAAAGGATCCTTTGAATTGGCGGGGCCAGAAAGAATGCTGAAAACTCCCAGGAATACTGCTTTGTATCCTTGATAAGAGTACACATGGAATAGTTTGTCTTGATTTACCAGTAACAGGGCCTGTTATTTTCATACTGCAGTCAAAATCTGTCCTTGAGTTACTCAAAAGTTTACACACACTGAGCAGCGCTAGCTCCTCACAGTTGGTATCTGGATTCAGATATTACATTAAACCATAAATTGGTTTGTTTACTCTGTGACTAAATGTCACATGTGAGCAGAACCATTGGAGTTAGCACAGAATTGCTCAACACAATATAGCTATTTGTAGCTTATTGTTGCACCAAAGAAAGGATAGCACTTATTCATTTACGCATTGTCTGAAAAAGCTGGAGATATGATCGCAAAGATTACTAAATGTGTTATTGTATGATATGGCTTAGTACTAGTTGCGTACTCAAGCTGTAAAATAAACTGTACATTAAGAACAGACCTTCTAAAACAGGTGTCAAACTCAAATTTCATTGAGGGCTGCATCAGGCCTTCAATGAGTTTGACCTCAAGGGGCTGGAGTGGGCATGGCCAGCATGACATCACTCATGTCAGGGGCACATGTGGTGGGGGCACCAAGTGCTCTTCCAATGAAAACAGGCTCCCGGGCCATGTTTTTGGCTCCAATGGTTGTAAATGGGAGTCTGGGACGGCTGTGCATAGCCCTCCCGAGCTCTATTTTCACTGGCAGAGGCACCACAGGTCGGCCCTTCACTGTTTCCAGGGCAGCCCCTCAGGGATATCTAAGTACCCAGGCCACGGACCTTGAGTTTGACATCCCTGTTCTAAAATCATGTAGAAACATTCATGAATCGTTCATTCTGATTTTTATTATACTGCTTACATTTGTTAATTACTGAATACTGATTTGATTTTAAGTGCTATATTGATATAAGGACATCCACATGCAATACTACTCAAATGTCACTTTGAAATTTCTAATTCAGTTTTTTTTATACAACCTGTAAACCTCTGATGTCTTTTTAGCTCTTTTTCCTAGCTGGTGCTTTCAAATAGCTCTTGAAATAAATAAACAAACAATAAAAGGAAACTCAACTTACTTTTCAGGGTTTTAAGGAACAGTCAGGTTTTCTCAAGCAGTAAAAATTATAATCTAGATACTAGCTTCCAGAATCCTCAATGTATACCAGCCCCCCCAAAAAACAGTTTATTTCTCCATGACAAAACTGTTAGATTTAATTACATTTAATTACATTTATGAACAAAATGAAATTGAGAGAAGAATGGCTGGTCTTATTTACAATTCTTGGTGTAAAACAGTATTTGTAAAGGACTAAGGTACTAATTTCTGGACATTCTGTCTTCCAGTAATTTGGGTTTTAATCCAGGAGACATGGATTAATTTCCATAAATAACACTAGTAGACTTCCTCCTTAAATTTTCAAATCCACCCTTCAGAACCCATTACTTTATTCTTTAAGGGGAACATTTCAATTTTGGAATTGGGATGTTCTGATGGAGAATTAGGTTATTTTGCCTAGCTGCAGCCATTTTTGCCACTGTTTTTGCATTCTTGACTAATATCAGAAGCATATATGCTCCTATCACTTATACACAGCAGTAAACTCTTACTGTCTAGATTAAGGCATAACTTCTGAATGACTCAGGTCCATAACACTGGAAGATACATACTCTTACCTGTAATATATTACCTCTGTTAAAATAACTAATAAATTATCTTTACTTTTGTTTTATCACTGGCTGAAATACCAGGAAGCTCTTTTTAAATTTCAGTTTATGTTTGCATTGGGGAAAACTTTAAGGCTGATTCAGCATGTCTCTACACATCCCAACAGCATTAATACAGATGTTCCTGATGAATTTTAATTACCATTCTGCTTGAGTCAAGCTGTTTCACTGCTGTTGGATATGATGTTGAAAATATTGCTTTCTGCAAGATGAATGGATATTCACATCAGGCACAAAAACTATATGCATTTTTACTCCTAAAATCACGTTTCATAGAACAAGGCTGGTAAAAATGTAGCCAGCTTATGTGAACCTAACTGCTGTTGTTAATTTAAAGTTCAAGAATATTGGTTCAATAAATGTTTGTGCTCTTTTATAATATTGTAGTGTGTATGTAACGATTTTGTACTTTTCTGTATTTTTTATTTTCGTTAAAAAATAGCAATTCATTTAAATAGGGGTATTGTACAGACAAAGCCTTTATGTGTGTTTTGCACTTCGTACCAAAACAAATGAATATACTGAAGCTCGTGTTCTAAAGACAGATGAATCCTGTTAAATAAATCTTGAAACCATCCCACTCATTGCTGAATATTATTGTTTGGAAAGCTACCTAATACAGACAGAAGTATATTGTTAGATCATCTACCTATGTGTTTTGTTTCTTTTCATTTTGTTAATCATGCACTTTAGGAGATGCAAAAAGACCAGGGAACTTCAGAGCATCTATTACATTTTTTCCCTTCAAATTATTTGGTCCAAAAATTTGAATTATATTTATTTATATGGAAATGAGCAGCATTTATAAAAATACGCCTTCAAAAGTTTGTTGTTGCTGGTCATTTATATTTTCCTAATGCAAAGTTTTCTGCTAAGAAAGCCAGACAGGTGTAATGGTTAAGGCATTAAGTTAGGAACTGGGCTACTATGACTTCTAATTCTGCCTTAGCACAAAGCCAACAGGGTGACCTTGAGCCAGTCGTTTTCTCTCACCGCTTGGAAGGAGGCAACAGCAAAATCACTTCTGAAATCTTCTAAAACTGCAGGGACCTATCCAAGCAGTCACCAGAAGTCATCATGGACTCAAAGGTGCCAAAACAGCAACTAAGTTTACATTAGTGTAGAACAAGGGTCTTCAAACTTGACAGCTTTAAGACTTGTGGACTTCAACTTCCAGAATTCCCAAGCTAACATGACTGGAGGAGGAATTCTGGGAGGAATTCTTCCAGTCATGTTAGCTCAGGAATTCTGGGAGTTGAAGTCCACAAGTCTTAAAGCTGTCAAGTTTGAAGACCCCTGGTGTAGAATATACAATGCACATTCTCTTGCCTAGTTTTGGTTCATGAGAGCACATGAATGTACAAGCCCTTGACTTATAATCACAATGGGGAATCTAAATTTCCACTGCTAAGCAATGTACCTGTTAAGTAAGTTGTGCCCGATTTTATGACCTTTTTTGCCATGGTCGTTAAGCAAATCACTGCAGTTAAATGAATCATGCAGTCATTAGGTGAGTCCAAATTTCCCCCCTCTTGTCGGTAGCTGGCCGGAAAGGTCACAAATGGTGATCACATGACCCCAAGATATAGCAACTGTCATAAATACATGTTGGTTGCCAAGTGCCAGGATTTTGGTCACATGACAATCATGGGACAATTGACTCTTTGCAAATCACTTTTTTCAGTGCCACTGTGACCTTGAACGGTTGATAAATGAATGGGTCTAAGTCAAATGGTTGTAAATTTTGAACCACTTCCTATAAAACATTGCATACCTAAATACTTTAATCTTGTTCCCATATTTTTAATAGTATTAGTGAGAACATTCTGGCCATCACCTCAATTTTATGATGATTGGGCAAGTCACCTAAATTTATAACAGGGAGCAAAAGTAAGTGAGGGTTACATTTTTTGTGCTACTGTGGTTCTCACAATGCTTCAGCTACTCCACAGAAGTTAAGAGAGATTCAAAATACCAATTTGATCTGAAAAATAAACAATGATTACAAAGAAGCCCGTGAAAGCAACAATATTACTAAATCAATGGGATGAGTGACTTCATTATCTCATTCCATTTCAAAATTGGAGAATTATAATTTGTACAAGTTCAATTTTGGAATACAATTCAATTTTTGAAATGTCCTGGCTTTAAGGATTAAGGCTTATTAACACAGAGAAAGAAATATAAATACAGTATATATTTTAAAAAGTTGCAAATACTTATATTTTAATCAGTTGCAAATACTTCCTGTATCTCTAAAAATGATCAACCAAAAACTGAACTTCATTTCCCAGTTCAGTTGAACACGCTGAAGCAGCTTCTCTTCTGCCTTCTCTTTTGGCACATTAATATTTTATTTTTCTCCCTTGATCCAAAAGCACTCCTTGTTTTCTTTCCAAGAAGAGTCCTCTTCATACACCTCCTGTAAGCAAAGAACATCATGGGCAAGAGAATTGTTTTACAAAGCTAACTCTTTTATCTGAGGTGGCACAGTTGTTAAGAGTGCAGTACTGCACTACTTCTGTTGACTGTCAGCTGCCTGCAATTTGGCAGATCGAATCCCACCAGACTCAAGGTTGATTCAGCCTTCCATCCTTGGGTAAAAGGAGGACTCAAACTGTTGTGGGCAATAGGCTGACTCTGTAAACCACTTAGAGAAAACTGTAAAGCACTGTGAAGTGGTATATAAGTCTTAAGTGCTATTGCTATCTGCTGCACTGAATGCAGCAGGTTCATTTTTTTCCTAGCTTACCATCAGGGCTGAATTAAAATATGAAAAAAATGTAGATACAATTCAGGAATAAGCAGATATTTTCCAAAGGAGCCTTGACATTTGCAGAAACAGCTTGAGGACCAGCCTGATCAGATAGGAAAAAGTTGGCATTTGTGTCCCATGCAGACCTTCTTTCCTGGGGCCCAAGCAATATGTCTTTGTGTATCAATTATCTGGATCAAATCTATTAAATATAAAACTCTATACACTGCTAAACATATATAAAGACTGCTAAACATCAATCCAGGGGGATATCTCCAGAGGATCAGTAGAAAGTATGCACATTATAGAGGAACACAAATTCAAAATGTCAAATTGCTGTCAAGGACGTTTGCACCTGCTGTCCTCTTAAATGGATAAAGGTTGTTTAAACCAATATTTCCAATCTTAGCAAGTATAAAGTATGTGGACTTCAACTCCCAGAATTTCTCAGCGAACAAACTGGCTGCAGAATTCTGAAAATAAAATCCACATGTAGTTGATATAGTTGACAAACTGGTTTAGACTAGCTACTGGTTAGACTTAAGTTGCCCAAAGAACTGAAGAGAGATGGTTGCTTTTAAATATTGCTTTTCCTAAAATGAATGGATATTCATATCGGGCACAAAAATGGTACACGTTTTTATTCCTAGAATCAAGTTTCATAATGGAGTAGAGTATAAACAGAATAGAAATAGAATAGAATAATGGAGTAGAGTAGAGTAGAGTAGAGTAGAGTAGAGTAGAGTAGAGTAGAATAATGGAGTGGAGTGGAGTGGGGTGGGGTGGGGTGGGGTGGGGTGGAGTGGAGTAGAGTAGAGTAGAGTAGAATAAAGTAGAATAGAATAGAATTCTTTATTAGCCAAGTGTTATTGGACACACAAGGAATGATCCTTCGGTGCATAAGCTCTGGTTAATTTAAAATTCAAGCACATTGGTTCAATAAATAATAGTTCTTTTATAATATTGTAGAATATTACAAGAGTTCTTATCATATTATATTATAAGAACACTATTTTAAATATCTGGTCCCTTTTGAACCTCCACTTAGTAAACTGGAATTTTACAGTGTCAGAAAACAGCAGAGGAAGAAGAATCATTCACCATAGTGAAAGCCTGCCCTCAACTCTGCAGGGGGAAGCCATACCATACCATGCCATAGGCCTATATAGGCCTCAAGGTGATATGGGTGGCAAACAAACTTGACAGTTAAAACAAATAGGTTCTGGGAAGCTGCCCTGTGGACCACGTGATGTTCAGCATTGCACTCCCTTTTTCAAAAAAAAAGTCCGGAAACGCACATACCTTTTTCCATATGGGGACAGTCGCTTTTAAAGTATTGATGCAATATTGCAAGGCAGCGAGAGACTCTGCTCGGTGAGGGGAAGAGATGGCTACAATCACGCTGGCTTCACTAATGGGAACCAAACTGAAGAGAACGTGAAAAGTAACAATTAGCTGTGGCTTTTAGCCACATTAGCGTAATCTCTCAAGGACAAAATAAAGGCCTTGTTGTCAACTACTACACGGGCATAGATAATAAACAAGAGGGGCCATGTTCTGAGAAGATCAAATTAGAGGAGCTGAACGTCTCATGATTATGTGTTCCAAGGAAAGATTCAACAGGAAAACAAATTAAGGAGAACTAGAGAAGAGACCATCTGCAATAACAGCCTGATGCAATCATTTAGATCAGGGCAGAGATAAAGCAGAGCCTCTTTTCCAAAGAGTTTCAAGGTAGAAATAATCCACTACCCCAAATAACGTTTTAGGAATAATCTGGAGCTTCTGTCAGTCATTATTCCATCCCCTATAAAAGTAGTCCTCGACTTATGACAACAATTGAGCCCAAAATTTATGTTGCTAAGTGAGACATTTGTTAAGTGAGTTTTGCCCCATTTTATGAACTTTCTTGCCACTGTTATTAAATGAATCACTGTAGTTGATAAATTAGTAACCCGGTTGTTAAGCAAATCTGGCTTCCCCATTGTCTAAGCTTGTCAAAAGGTTGCAAAAGGTGACCACATGACTCTGGGACACAGCAATGGTCATAAGTATGAACCAGTTGCCAAGCATCTGAACTTTGATTAAATGACTACGGAGATGCTACAAAGATTGTAACTGTGAAAAATGGCCCTAAGTCACTTTTTTCAGTGCCATTGTAACTTTGAAAGGTCACTAAATGAACTGTTGTAAGTCGAGGACTACCTGTAACATATAAACCAGGGGAAATAAAAAATAAAAATAGTAACACATTGACAAGGAATTAAAATGGCAAAAAAGTATACACGGATGTTACAGGGATCAAATAGCACAAATTATATTAGACATATAATCAACAGATGTATAATTGAAATTTAAAAAGAGACATGTAGCAATCGGCTCTTCCAAAGCTCCATTATTTTTACTCCATCTCTGCATTTAATCAAAAATAAACATAATACGTAAATGTCTTGGTTCTGAAAAACAGATGTGGGCAACCCTTAGATTTTGGACTATGACTCTTATATGTTCTATGGTAAATTGTGCAAGCAATTGCCAATTGCAGTTCAAAACATCTGGAAATCAAAAAAGCTGCTTTTCTTTTGTACAAAAGAAAAATAAGCTAAGTAAGTGTTAACATAAGCATGAAATACACGTCATGGCCGTGTTTCAACTAGTTAGTGGCTGCCAATTAGGCTGAAATCTAACACTGTACTTTCCAAAATAAAGATCAGAATGATTATTCCCGGTTGTCCTAGCTTAGCAACCGCAATTGGTACCAACTCCGTTGCAAAGTGCTACAGTTGCTAAGCAAAATATCACAATCGCACTGAACTTACAACTTCAACTCGGCCTCAGTTAAGAAATCACTGTGGTCATAAAGCAAAACCTCAAATGACTGTGACTTGGGATTTTTACTGCTACCTTTTCCATTCTACTCATCACACACTAGTTGCGAAGCACACAAATAGGAATCAAGTAACTGCAAGATGCTGCAACAGTTGAAAATGTGGTGACTGGTTGGAAAGTTACGTTTTCAATACTGTCGTAATTTTAAACAATCACTAAATGAGGCAGTCAGTAAGCTCACTGAACAAAGGTGTATGAGGCATGGCACAAAAGCAACAAAGTCACAAAAGGAGGTAAAGTCCCTTTAATACCTTCAACTTGGCCACCAATGTTCGGTTATCCTTGTATGGAGAAAAAACTCTCCCAGGAATAGTTTTTAAAGGGAAGGAAATCCATCTGAACCGAAAGTACATATAAGTAATAAATAAAAACCAACACAAACCACCGCGGCAGCAATTAAGGAGACAGGGCAGGATAAGGAATTGAAGACTTCAAAAGATAATGAAACACACACAGGATGCCAGAACTCAGATAAAACTTGACAAACCAAAATAATTCACACTTTGCTTCCAGTAAGGAGCTGTGCATAAACACCCTCTTTATCCTGTTTTCCCAGCTGCAGCTAATGAAGGGAATCAGGGCCTTTTTCTCCTCCATAACCCACGTTGCTCCCTTATCCGTTCCTCCCTGCATGCCCTAGGATGAAGAGGAGGTGGGACCTAGGTCTTCCTCTAAATGCCCAGCCAGACTGTGCCCTTCCCCAGTTTCCTCCCCAGCCACCAGAGCCACACTCCCACTCCGTCAGCTGTTCCACTTCTCCCTCGGAATCAGATTCCAACAGGGGCATGACAGCCCTGATCTATGCAGCACGTGAGAACTGATATCCTAAAGATACATCCGGCCATGCATGAAAAAATGTGGTTCCTTGAAAGGGATATATAGGATTTTACCTGAGCAGTACTCCCCCCATAAAGGGATTTCTCTATTTTTATAGTGTATTATAATATGCTGTCATTTAATGTATCTAGAGATACTGGATATGTGCAGTGTCGTTCCGCAGCAGACTTGATAACCTCAAGTAAAATCTGTTCAGTGGTTCACCAAGGCTTCCCAAAACCCTTTTTCCCAAATGTAAGGAGATAAGGAGGAATGGGATTGTTGAAGTGTTGTAATGGTGTCCAATCTACTCTTCATCCATCAGAAACATACCCTTTGAAAGCAGAAGATTCGAACATCATCAACATCAAAACAAAATCCAGTTTTCCTGGATTGAGGGCAACGGTTAGTTCTGTGAGGCTGAGCATTTAGAAAACAGGCTGCTCAGGAAAACAGAACTCTCAGGGAAGTAAGCAGCACAAGATCCAAAGGTGACGTATAGGTAAATATTTAACACTCCATGTTAATAGGGAGAAAAAAAATGCCACAGCTCTTAGCCATCGCTGCAAAAAAAATGTTTGCATCATCTGCGGAACAAACAAACCAATTTTTTTATCAAATGATGTATTTGAAAAGAGATGCCATTTAGAAAGTGAGCAGCTCTGCTCTAAAACAGTCCTCAAATTTAGCTTGCAATTTATCTATACACTGTACATTCATTTCAGTTGGGGTATTTTGCATCTCATTTTTTTTTCTCCCATGAACCACAACACAATAAAGTCTAAATCCAATTACAAGCTGCACCATTGCCAATGTTCAGAATAAACAAGGATCAGAGTTCAGAGACAGTACCAAACCCTCAAATGTAACCCTTAATTGGAATGAGGAATCAAGCATGAAATGTGGATGTAATGTCCGTCTGAGAGCTGCCGTAAGAGTAAGACGGAATTAAGTTTGCTATGAGGCGACTTTCTCCATATGGCCTCATCCAGAATGGAGGCTCAGATGCTTGTCCACAAATCTGTCTCTATCAAATTCACAAGCACAAAAATCTTAATTAAATAAATTAAATTAAATATGCTTTGAGTGTATTTACCCAAGTCGATGATGTATTGCTATATGCTTCACGGAAGGCCATTTTAATCTAATATCTTTGCATATTTTCTTCGCTTCAGCTTCTGCCATTGTTGTGTAGGCTTCATATTCTAACTGTACAACTTTTTTCCCTTCAAAGTTATTTCTTGTAGTGCCTGAAACAAAAGGACAACCCTTGAAAGACATTCTGGACTGGTGAGACGTTTAGCTATGACAGAAGGTTAAATTTAAGAGCTTTATCAATAGGAAATTAAGTTTCTCTTTATGCTAAGCGTGGTTTTACCTAAGAGCCGTGGTAGCATAATGGTTAGAATGCAGTACTGCAGGCTAATTCTGCTGATTGCCAGCTACCTGCAATTTGGCAATTTGAATCTCACCAGGCTCAAGGTTAACTCAGCCTTCCATCCTTCCAAGGTCGGTCAAATGAGGACCCAGATTGTTGGGGGTAATATGCCCATTTTTTTCAAGATAAGATAGATAAGATGCACTATGTGTTATCTGAGATCTCTCAAATCAACTATATGTGTGTATAATTAAAGTGAAGCCCTCAAAAGCAAACAACCCATGTGCAACATCAAGACTTGTTTTGTGTATATGGATACCCAAAAGGCTCCAAGCTTTCCTAGCAGTGACAATTCTCGGAGCTGGCAGAACCATAAGCTCCATTTTATTACTCTGTAAATGATTCCAATCTGCAAGGTTTAAGAACCTTTTTTTCTTAAGTTTGGATGCCTTTTCTTGTTCTAAGCTTGGTCTATGACAGCCTTGTTCCATTGGCTCCTACAACCGCTTATCTAATCTTCAATCAAGTTTTTTTTTAAAAAAATCTGTGAGTTCAGCTCTGATTAAGAGTTTTATGTGTCAGGCTTACCTACAAAGAAAGATACAGCTCCACAGCAGGGAGAAATGACCAGTGCTGCTACTTCATCTAATGAGAGCTTCTCAGATTTCAACAGAATCACATCCTTGGGTTCATCCTCAGTTTCATTCATGATTTCTCTAGAAGTAAAGGGTGATACAATGATTAAGTTTGCAAGTTTCTCCTTCGTTGGCAATGGAGATTAAATTACATCACAAATTATAAGCCAGATTGCTGCCTTATTTATTTATTCACTCATTTTTAACCCACCTTTATTATTTTTATGAACAACTCAAGTGAACATAATTAATGCTAATTTTATCCTAAGGCAGGACTAGAAGTCTCCTGTTTCTAGCCTGGTGCCTTACCCATTATTTTGATTAATTAACTTAATTAACTTAAATTAAATTAAATTACTTAATTCATATTCTTCAAAGAAATATTATAGTCTCTTAACAAACGGATTTTATGGATCTTTTCCGGTCTGAGTTCAGACTAGAATCCTAATAAAGGAGAATATTTGTAGCTCAGGGTTGAAATGAGACGTCCTTGGTGGTCTCTGAGCTCACTTGTTTTCTTGCAGACATATTATTACCCAAAGTAGATAACACCATCAGTCAATGGGGTGGCATAAGATCTAAAACAGTGTTTCCAAATTATTTTTTAAATGTGCAATTCTATTGTCCAATCCGGAGCCCTTCAGTTGTGCTTTCCCTCCCATCCTCTCTAGATCAGCGGTTGCCAACTGGTGGGCCGCGGCCCACTGGTGGGCCATGAGAAAATTTTGGCAGTCCACAGAAGAATCTCACCCCCAGAGCATCCCCACAAAGCAATTAATGCAGGCTACTCAGAAACACAACGCTGCGCTGCCCACATGGCCCGCGGGAACCCTCCCCGCCCACTCACTCCTTTCCGGGTAAACTTGCCTGCTAAATTGCTATTTTTCCTTTTTCTGACCATCATCAGTTCTGTTGTGCCGGGAGATTTAAATTAGCTAGGAAGCAGGAAATGGTTGGATTTCAAGCTAGTCTTTAGATCTTCAGCTCAGCACAGCCAAACCTCCCTTAGGACTGAAGGTTTGCTTGCAAGCAAATTCAGTGCAGACTCACGGCAAGCAAATTTCAGAGACTGAGCTAGCCGATGGCAGATAGATAGATCCCTGAATGATTCTGTGAGCAACTCAATCTGCCTGCTTTGCTTGATTTTTGATAAAAGTTGCTCTTTTTTAAATAAAAAATTCAATATTTACATGCATGGTGTGTTGTGAGTTAATTTTGTGAGTTTCCTTGCAAGCAAATTTTATGTGACAGACTGAGCTAGCCAATGGCAGATAGAGATCTCTGAATGAATCTATGATTCTGTGAGCAACTCAATCCGCCTGCCTGCTTTGCCTAATTTTGGGTAAAAGTTGCTCTTCTTTAATAAAAAATTCAATATTTATATAAATATTTATAATATTTACATACAAGCCATGCCCAGCCAGTCACATGACCACCAAGCCACATCAACAAATTAGGCCACGCCCACAGAACCGGTTAGTGGTTCCTGGGATCTAAAATTATGAGTTTGGTGGTCCCTGAGGTCCAAAAGGTTGGCGACCCCTGCTCTAGATAATGTCGACTATGATCATGTCAGGGAATTCTGGGAGTTATACCCATGATAAGTTGGGGGTTGAGGTTTAAATTATTCTCCATGAATATATTTTCAATAAATGTCATTACAATGTTATTGGTTCATTTAGGTATCACGTTAGAACTGATGTCCAAAAGCTATATCAGACTGTGCAGAAAAAGACAGAGCTGCTTGAACCACATTTTGGAGACCAAACTCGAAGCTTTCTAGAATAACATTAGCTTGATACTTCTCCTCCATCATCATCATCGTCCTCCTCATCAAGTTTCCAGATTCAATATTTTAGCGCAACACCAACACATACCTGTGAGTATCTTTCTAGAGCTAACCTCCACTAAGAGGTGGGATGATGGCAACTTCGTCCCCTGTGTGGAGGGTGAACTGCTGATCCCCAAGGGGAACGTACTCCTGACAAATGGCAAAGATAACTTGATCTTCGATATCAGCAAGACTGAAGGAAACATAAAGATTAATCATTGATCTGCTTCTACAACAGATCCCTGACATTTTTGGAATGGATTCTGTTTAACGTACATTGAGGATCTCACAAAATGTATATGGGCGGGGTCTCCATCCCCAAGATGGCTACTGGGTCAATTAAAACCAGTCAGAAAGCTCTGATTTTTTAAGAAAAAGACTTATTACTTGCTATCTCTTCTAGCTTCCTCTTTTGCGGAACGTTCCAGACAATCCCAGCAAATCTTTCCTCTTTCCTTGGCCAGGTTTCTATTTCAGAGACAAGATTTCTTTCCCTAACTTTTATTTTGTGAGGTTTCTGGAATCCATTTACGAGTCTAGACAAAAGTACTGCTGGAGGATTGGCAACATTCCAAATTCCATTATTTATTTATATATTTGTCTTAGTTAAACCAATTCTATATAGAAAGTCAGTTGAATGAAAAACATGGCAGTTCGGGGGTTAGGTGGCTTTGCACAGCTTTATCCAAGGTATCACTTGTGCTATTTCCTGGATCAGGAAGCCCTATAGACTCACCTCAGACCTCTTTAAACTTCAATTAGTCCAGAATGCAGTTCCCCCATAATGCATCTTTGCTCAACAAGGCTGCATTGTCTGTCAGATTGCTTCTTATGCCTTCCCAGGTTCTGTCATCATCTACGGAATCCTACATGACACAGGACCTGCTATCTCCCATTGGGTTTGCCTGGTCAGTCTGAGCCAGGGATCTCCAATGCCCCATGCTAGCTAGGGAATTCTGGGAGTTGAAGTCCACAAGTCTTAAAGTTGCCAAGTTTGGAGATCCCTGGTCTAAGATGACAAGGCCAGCACACTTTGGGTCCCTTCAACTAGACAATGTCATTTCCCCTCAATTGTGAGCCAGAAGTATGGCTTTTATGTTGCAACACCTACCCTCAGGAATGAGATTCCAACCCTGATTGCTGACTGTTCTTTTGAGGCCCTGGAGCTGCTTGTGGGCCATGTCTGCGTTTTTTTTTTAAAAAAAATTGTCATTTTGTATTTTTCTTTTTACTTGATGGCAGAATTGGGGAGGGTATAGGCAAGGATGACTTGGTTTGCTCTGCTTCTTGGTCACCATAGAAGATGACAATGGCGTGTCGTGACACTAAAGTTGCAATTCTGTGTGCGAGAATTGCAAGAGTGAGCAATTACCAAAACCGCACAGCCCTATATTGTAAGAGCATGAGGAAAGCCTCAATTACCGATACAAGTCACCATACCTTGAATGTCTCTTGACAATTTCTCTCCACAACTGCAGCGAGGTTATTTGTTGGGGTACAGAAATGGTCTCTGTACGCAGCCCTGCTAATTCAGCACTTCTGGCAAAATACAGCACTGTGACCTGTTTTCAAGCAGTAGGTAAAAATGTTTTAACATTAAGCCCAACTCCGATTTAAGCTCATAAGGATTTCATTTATATTCCATTGTAACTAAAATCAACACATTAAGGCTTCAGATTTGGAACAGCATGTAAATCAAAGTAACGGACACATTCAAACCTACAAGGAACAGGTTTCTGAAATACAAGGAGAATAACATACACCTGTATGTACATTGTAAAAGGTCCTGCCCCAATGAATTAAAAAAAAAGAATGTCCTCAAAAAAAAAGAGTACAATCACCCAAAAGTGGAAGCAAAAATTTTGAAAGACTTTTTGACCGTTAGAGGTGACTACAATGGGCTGTGAGAATGACTTTGGGAGAAGGATCTACTGTCTAAACCAGGGGTCTCCAACCTTGGCAACTTTAAGACTTGTGGTCTTCAACTCCCAGGGGTTAGTGGTTAGGCAAGAATGGGAATGGTGACATCTCAGAAAATTCCTCCCTAGTTCTCTAGAAAGTAAAGACAAGGGAGATAAGTGCTTTCAGACCTGTGAGATTCTGTTAATCTTATAATAAAGGTTGTGTTAATATTCATGGTGGGTTGGACTATTCTAACGAACTGAAGGTGACAGGAAGGAAGCTTTGTTCCATATGTGGCCTTATTTCAGCCTCATAGAAGGCAAAGCATTTCAAAATTCAATTTGCAATTATTCTGTTTCCATACAATTTAAGGTAGGGAGCTTTAAAAAAACAAATTGGCATAATTATTTACTTTCTCATGATGGATACCTCTGATTTAATGTATCATTGATATCCCACAGCAGGAGGGGGGGTGTCTTCCAAATACTCCATCTCCCAACTCCCATGAGCCCCAACTAATCAAAGGCAAAGGAATTGAAGCCCCGTTTGCTATTACAAGCCCAGCAAGAACTAAAATTACTCCACAAATGCAGTTCATCCTGGATGGGTACATAAGAGAGTTGTCAAACAAGTTTTAAAGGCTCTCTAGAATTTAGAAATTTAAGTGTTCCAGCTGGTTTAGTCATCAAAACCTCCAGGTTATCAAATGACAGGTAGGTAACTTCAGAAAAATGTACAACCTTAAAAGCAAATATAAAAAAGTTCTAGCTGGACTTCTAGCACCACCAAATTCATTGAATCCCACTAGAGATAAAATTACTTTTAAAAACTCCAAACCATTCTATTAGAATCAGAGTGAGTCACCAAGGAGTACAATTAAGCTGCATTAAAAAGTAGAATAATGAGTCAAAAAGAAAAGTGCTCAGAATTACAAGTGCTTATGAAATAAATCCATGGGTGGTTCAGCATTTCAAAATGCAGGCAGGCATACAGTCAGTGGCTTCCAAAGTGGATAAGAAATATTAGAAGGTCTATTATCCAATTCCCTCCCCTTCAGAAGTTGAACTAATCCACGAAGCTACTCAATCCACAGAATATCTCTCTATATGCGCACGTGTTAAAATGTACACATTAGTGCAGTGCTACAAGCACGTTATGTATAAAAAATCATACATAAAAGTGCACGCTCAGTATTTTTACTAATAGGATACACGATCGATAACGTTTGGAGAGCACTGCATATTGGACGGGCAAGCGCCCATCATTCTGAACTGGCCGGAGCTAATGGGAGTCGAGGTTGTTGCGAAATAAGAGGTTGCTAAGCTTGGTCCAAAGTCATTTCAGAGAAAAGCCGGGACACGCATTGCACACACGGCCGTGTTTGACCAAAATGAAAATAAAAATAAAAAATCCCGCGCAGGGGGCCCGGCCCTCAGTGGGGACCCAGTTGTGTCTCTCTTTCCCCACAGAGGATGCGGCTTTGGGACAAACTGGGACTCCGGGAGCTTCTGCAGGTCTGCGCCTTTCGGGGGGGCCTATCTAAGCAGAAAAAGAGTCGTGCGCAGGTTTCACTCCGGCTAAAGAGAGCCGAGCCGGGCCGATTGCAAAGTTGGCGTACCTCGCAGCTCATCGATGCGCCGACCCGGGGAGGCCCCGAAACAGATCGCCCTTTCTCTGCTAGCGACTATTTGTGTGTGTGCGCTCGATTGCAACGGGCCCAGGAGCAGTTGCAGCTCCAAAAGGCCCGGCGCTCTCCGCCGCTTTCTTAACCCAACCGCTTTGCACCACACCCCCCAAACAGCTCCACCTTTCGGGGGTTGGCTCTCCAGAGTGAGGGTGTGCGTGCGCGGCTTCGACACGAGAGTCGGTTCTAGTTTGAAAATAAGTGGGGGACCTTTGTGGTGGTGGTGGTGTCGGTTGTTTTGCAAGTTTGCAAAACCTTTAAAATGCATCTTCACAAGCCCCTGGGGTTGTATTGAACTCAAGACTTTTGGAGAGAAAAAAAACCTCGTAACTGCACTGTAAAATAATCTAAGAGAATCGGTTCCCGTAAAATGGATCAATTGATTCACAAGAAATTCATAAAGCAGCTTTGACCCGGGCCTGCGAATTACAGCACTGCATGCGACTACAATTCCTAGAATCCTTCCTTCGCAAGGAAGCCTGGGAATTGTAGTTCCAAAGCGCACCGAAAGGGCGCTAGCATCAGAAGGAGGTTTTACTTTCGCTGGGTGCCTTGAGCTACGGTACGCATCGCCTCCAACAGTCACAACCAAATGGACGGGAAGGCTGTGCCAGGCATGCCTAAGGATTAACCTGGATAGGGATTAATTAAATGAGGCGTTCACTAAAATGCAAACAACAAGCGGTAGCTCCATTCATTATTTCTCTCTGCAGAGAAATTACAAGATCTTAAACAGCTAATACAACTTAGCAAGTTTAAGACTTGTGGACTTCAACTCCCAGAATTCCTGAGCTAACATGACTGGAGGAGGAATTCTGGGAGTTGAAGTCCACAAGTCTTAAAGCTGTCAAGTTTGAAGACCCCTGAGCTAATGTCAGCCTATTACATGGAAATTAAGATAAACTCAGACCCAATTCAGAGTGGGCAAGGAAGGCAGATTTTCATCCCAGATAACAGATAATCAGAGTTGGAAGGGACCTTATAGGTCATCTAGTCCAACCCCCAAATGGCAGTCCAATGTCTTCTTGAAGATCTCAAGTGATGGTGCTCCCACAACTTTGAGGGCAAGCTGCTCCATTGGTTGATTGTTCTCACTGTCAGAAAGTTTCTCCTTATTTCCAAGTTAAATCTCTCCTTGATCAGTTTCCATCCATTATTCCTTGTTTGGCCTTTGGGTGCTTTAGAAAATAGCTTGACCCCTGTCTGTCAGCCCCTCAAATATTGGAAGACTGGTATCATGTCTCCCCTGGTCCTTCTCTTCACTAGACTAGCCAAGCCCAGTTCCTGTAACTGTTCTTCATATGCCTTAGCCTCCAGTCCCCTAATCATCCTGGTTGCTCGTCCCAAAATTCCTCAAGTACAGCAGCCTTCGGGGAAACTACATTGCTCCCAATTCTTAGTTCCTCTGAATTTTTCTACACACTTTAAATCAGTGCATAGAAAAATCCCCCATGTCTGGGGAATTCTGCAAGTTGAAGTCCACACTGGTTAAAGTGGCTAAGATTGAGAAACACTGGTTTAAGTTAAAGAAAGAGTGAAGGGAAAGGGAACACAAGTGACAGTCAGCCACCTAGCCAACCGATTTGGTTTTCTTCCTTCCCAGTAAGAGCAGCTTGAAAAGTCACAGCTGGTGGCAGCATCTGCCTGACTTTTTCTAGTTCTAAAACTAGGCAAGGATCTAAGCTAGTCAACGGGTCCCAGAGAATCCAAGGCTATAGCTAGATGGTGAAATAAAAAAACAAACAAACTGTTTTTGATGAAGACAATGGCACACCTCTTCTGTACTGATGCCAAAAAGAAGACTTGTCTGGATATTGCCATATATTCTCCAGGAGTGCAGTTCAACTCAAGGTGATTTTTATTTTCACTATCAAGAAAAGTTTCTTTATCTTGCACAACATCATTTTTTTTACGTTTGCAACTTTTCTGCGACAAACAGCTCTTCTGAACCTAAAATACAAATCTTAAACTTGGTAAAGAGAATACACTTACTCAGTGCAAAGCTTCTATCAAAATATATACAACATGTGTTAAATGAGCCACAGTGTTGTAGCGGTTAGAGTGCAGTAATGCAGGCTACTTCTGCTGCCTGCAATTTGGTGGTTCAAATCTCACCAGGCTCAAGGTTGACTCAGCCTTCCATCCTTCCAAGGTGAGTAAAATGAGGACCCAAAATTGTGGAGGGCAATAGGCTGCCTCTGTAAACCGCTTAGAGAGGGCTGGAAAGCAGTATATAGGTCTAAATGCTATTGCTATTTATAAACATGTACACCAAGGCACTTTATGAAAAATTGAATATTTTGCCATTTATTTCACAAAGGCATCAGAAAGGAGAACTGCATGTATAACCATTTATTAGCATACTAGTGAATAGCAATGTTTCAATTAAATATCTGGAGCATATGCAGAATGTTCCATTTATGCAGAATTACTCTTTTTGAAAAATGGAAATAGACATTTTGCTCTCTGACATCATAGCAAGAAATGTATACTATACTCAGTTTAAAGTGAGGAAGATGAATGCATATTTTCTTACGAATATGCTTTTCCAGACAGTTTTCTCATTTGCCTTGCTTTTACTTTCAGGAAAGTGAAGACTGTTACAGTGAGAATAAGTTTACATGTTTCAAAATAAATTCAATTAAATATGCTGGAAACTTTTTTTTCCCGAATATGCCAAGGGTCAAGTTCCTGCTCTTTGGCTGAAAAGTCAAATGGGAACATTGCTTGGTTTGGTTTTGTTTTTTAGAAAACCTCCTCATCCTAAGTCTTAGCCCTCAAATATATTCAATTGTTTGCACAATTATTCTAGAAGACTTATTTATTTATTTATAAAATTCATATTGTTCAAAAAGTGACTCGGTGCTGTGACTTAAAATATATATATATATAAAAACTTCATGATCAAAAATATTAAAAAGGACAAGGCATAAAGGAAGATAAATATTAGCCGCAGTAAGGGAGCCACCTCAAAATCTCACTGGTTCCCTGTGATTCACCAGGCCGAATGACCTAGATTGAGAAATTTAGAAATTGAGAAATTTCGGGAACATTATCATGCCTGGAAGGAAAAAAATCTATAAGGCAGGTGCCACAGTGAAGAAGGCCTCCTGGAACCCACCTAATTGCTTAACAGATGGAACCCAGAGCACACCTTCTCTGACAAATCTGATGGGCCAGGCAATTGAGAAGAGCCAGTCTCCCATACCATGAAATGCTTTAAAGATTAAAACCAGCACCTTGAATTGGACCCAGGAGCAAAAATGGCAAGCAACGCAGCTTGTAGAGCAAAGGTGTAATGTCATTCTAGAGGCACACATAACTGCCAGTACTGCTTCATTTGGCACCAAGTGAGGCGTCTGGATACTATTCAAGGGCAGCTTCCTACAGAGAACATTACAATAATCCACTTGTGAGTAGGGTATGAGTGACAGTGAACAGAGCCCCTGATCCAGGAACAGGCACAACTGGCACACAACTCTGCAATATTGCTTAAAGTAAAATTTAGACTAGTAAGCCCTTCTTTCAAACCACACCTGCATGTTCTTTCATAAGCATCCTTTGGGCTGCTGAAATGTAGACTACTTTGAGTAATGAATACTGCTTGGAATAATCTTACAGAAAAATCCAGGAGAAGACTATAATGTGAAAGGATTTTGACTCAGTTCTAGTACTGGGGGTGGGTACGGGGAATCCTAAATTCAGAAGAGGATCAAGTGCACATTCTTCAATTCTAAGTGTATTTCCCAGTTGAGAATCTTTTGTTGATTCTCTGCTGAATCTAAAAATTCAAGGCAAAGCAAACAAATTAGTTCCACTAACCAAGTCTGTTACCTTTATTGTAACACACAAATTCCTGCAACATAGAGAGAGTAAAAATCCCACTAACTAAGGCCTTATTTCCTGATGGTTCCGTCCTCGCTCTTCACAGATATTTCAGATATGTTGGTGCAAAAGAATGGATTGAAAAGGATAGCACTGGTGAGAGGAAAGAAGGTGGGAGTCAAAGAAAAAGGCAAAAATAAATAGAAAAGGGGGGGGAAAGATGACATGTGTAAATGGATAGAGTTTCATGGTTGCTATCTTGCCTTCTTTTATCTGAAGGGATGCATTCAGGACAGCATTTGGGTGATGGAAGTACAGTATACGGCTTGACTGATCTATTACTGGCATGCGATCTCTGAAAGTTACTGAGATTAAAAAAAAGATCTCCATAATTTTAATTTATCAGTAACACTAAAAGCACATTTCGCACTTCCATCTCAGTTTTGCTCACTTTTCTTATTTATCCATTAGCCATGTAATTTGTGATCTATTTCATTACTCTGAATCTTGAAAGTGGGACTACAGGAGACTGAAGTTGAAAGCACGACAAATATGTGTAATGTGTGTGTGGATGGGATGAGGACAATAAGTGCATTTTATTGACTAATGTCCAGTCTGGATCATTAAAATGGCTTTTGTTGTAGCTAGACTATAGTCCTGTCTGCTCCTTGTTTATATGTGTACCCCTTGTCCTGCTTTTGCCAATTCCCATCACTTTCACAATGCAGGGATTGTTGGGCTATTCATCCACTATGACATTTACTGAAATATTGATTTCTTACTAAAGCTCCAGTGTGATACACATTTTATGCACTGTCCAGATTTTGATTTGTTTATCTACAGGGCCACAGTAAAGTGATGAAACAGATCAAGTACCTGAAATTGTTTAGTGGGAATGGGGGAAATGCTGCCTCTTTAAAAGCCTGGGTTAACGGGAGCTGACACTCTTTGCTGGAAGACAAAGATTTTTATCCTTTTCTTCAAAATGCTATCAGGCTCTCTTAATATCCATTTGGGGTCTGGGGCAGGTCCCTGAAAAATGTTGTATGCACCAAACATAAGTTGTGAAAGAGTCCCCTTCTGAAATCACACCCTTTTACCGTACAAAGCTTATTTGTATTGTTTTAACCTGTAGGTCAGAGGTTTTTAACCTGCAGACTAGGGTTCACTGGTGATTCACAACCATTCTACAAATAATCCCCTGGCATAGATAAAAAGAAAATAAATAAAATGTCCCAAATACCCAAAATGTCCCAGATCACCAAATTTTGAAAGACTTTGGCATTTTCAGCCAAAATTTCACAAGACTTCAGACAGAAACATTGTCTGGTGGCAATGTCACAGCATTGCAGTAATTTTTATTTTAAAACAAATGGTTTAATGTTGGATACTACTGAAGGAATTGTGTGGGCTGTGATGCCCTCAAATATAATATTATCAGTCTTTAGCTTATGTAGTAATCCTCTATACATTTCAGGTAAAATCTCTAACAGAAATATTTTTGGTTTTAACTCAATACTTGGTTTTATAATCTCTTCCAACCATGTCTTTATTTTCATCCAATATTTCTTTACTTCTCTGCATGTCCACCAAATATGATAATAGGATCCAGGTATCTGGTGACCTTTCCAACATTTGGCTGATTTGTCTTTAAACATCTTTGCCAACTTCGCCAGTGCAAAATGCCATCTGTAAAACATCTTCTACAAATTCTCTTTATATGCCGTTGACATCGTTAATCTATAATTCCTGTCCCACAGTTTCTGCCATTTATCTAATTATTTCGTGTAGCCAAAATTTTTCGCCCATGCTCTCATTGTCTCCTTTACTTGTTCTTCTTCAAACTTTATACTCAGTAGATAACTATACAGTTTCTTTATTAGTCTTTCTTCTGTTCCTGTAAGGATTTTATTTAACTGTTAATTTTTTGTAAAACTCCTGTGATTTAGCATCTTTCTCATATCTAGACTGTATTTGCATTCAGGAGCACCATGTTATATTAATCCCTAGTTCACTCATTTCTTCTTTTGTTTTGAGTTCCCCTTTTCATTTGAAATATCTTTATATCTAACAATATTACCCATATTAATTATATTTGGGTGAGTCAGTGCTTCCATTGTTGATAGCCAGACTGGTATCCTCAAATAGTGTTGTTCTTTGGTTTTCTCCCACACATTAGTATGTTCCTTATATAGTGTCTCTGAAAATATCCATCGTTGACATCGTTAATCTATGACTTAAAGAACATTTTTTGAACAGAATAATATTTTTCTTTTGGATAACTGTTGCTCAGTTAAACAACACTCCCATGTATATTTACATGTAAGTAAGCCCTTTTGAGGCCCAAGTAAACATCCAAAAGTCTTCACTGCAAGGTTATAAATGAGAAAACATTTTGGCAAAAGCAAGTTTGGGTTTTAGTGACACAAAACAGATCTAGAAAACATATACACAGCTTCACTCACTTCAGGAAGATTTCTCAAAATGGTCATGGTCGCTTAAACCTGTGTGATCACTGTCCAACTCCCTTAGGCTAGATTAAGTTTGAGAGGCCCAGAATTTTACTGTTTTATGTATTTGATCTCTTGTACTGAGACTTTCAGAGGTTAATTTTATTGCGGTCAGGCATAAGCCTCCATTTATAAAAGACATGGATGATTAACTGCTGTTGCAAATTGAACAATGCTGAAGACATCATGTGCCGATTAGGTAAATAACTGCATCCCCTTACAACTATGCACAACTCTTTCATTGGATTCTTACGGAGGCTGCAAATTTTAAATGCCTGACATAAAATCCATTACTTTCATAGGAATTACAGAAGGTGGACATGGATTAGCTTCCCGCAAGAGTTGCCAACTGACCAAGTCTTAAAAATGAAAACCAACTCATTCCTTTAAAAGTAGGTTCATTTTCCCAAATCAGCAATTCAAGTTTTTTTCAAGGCTGCAGAACATAAGGAAAACATCCCTCTTTGGCAATGATTGAGTGTCTATGTGTTGCTAAAAGAACCAACCATACGCATAGAGAATCAAAAAAAGTAAGACGTAGCATTTATACTGAAAATTGAATGTGTAGTTTTCAATGTCAACATAAGATGTTTGAATTTGACCATTATAATTTGAAAACACAGGTTCATACTTTAGTATTGGGTGAGAGCAAATACTGTGACTTGTTTAACAAATTACATTAAGAAAGGACATAATGTAATGGTTTTAGCCGTGCCATCAGTTTACTATACTGAAAGCGTCCACATTTAGATTTCTCTTTTTCAAGGAAAGACAGTTAAGCTTAAAAGTTAGACGAAATTTTCACGTCAATCAACCTAGCTGATGTTTAGGATATTAAGTTCTCCAGCATTCTTCCTCTGACTCACTGTTTAAAAAAGGGAGCGGGTGAGGGAGTATGGAATGGGGAAAAAATGTAAAATTTCCAAGTTAGGCAAGCAGTTATCTCTAGGAAGAATTGGAATGAAGCTTAGTAGATGAAGTTTTTGGGTGGGCCAACAGTTCAAAAAAGGAAAGAATATTTTTGAAACAATATTTGAAAATGGTGGGGTTTGTGATGGGTTGGGATAGAGTAAAGTCCTACACTTGAAAAGTTTGGGGGCGGGGGGTGGCCCATAAAGGGACAGGCAAATCTGGTGTTAATTTAAACAATTTTGTATGATAAATTCAACATCACTTTTATTTAACAGGATGATAACTCCATGCTACCTGAAAAACTTGCGCAGATATATTCAGTAAAAACTCACAGATCATGTATTGATTGGAACTGGGGAAGTATAACCCCAAACTGTTTTCTTTTAAATGTTAAGACAATGTTACATTCATATTGCATCCAGATGCCTTCTAAGCTACAACATCATTTAGATAAAAGCAATATTGTACTGAAAGCTGCCTTTAAATGTTTTCCATTGAAAAGGTCACTTCTTTTTTTCTCTTTCTTTCTTTCTTTCTTTCTTTCTTTCTTTCTTTCTTTCTTTCTTTCTTTCTTTCTTCTTTCTCTCTGTCTCTCTTCTTTCCTCCCCCCTCCTTTTCTTCTTTCACCCATTCTCCACTTTCTTTCATTCATTCTCACTCTCTTTCTCTCTCTCCTTCCCTCCCATTTATTCATTCATTCATTCTTACTCTCCTTTTCTTTCTTTTTCTCTCTACTTCCCTCTTTTCTTTCCTTCCTTCTTTCTTTTTTTCTGTCTTCCAATTTATGGTCATGTTTTGTGGTGTGTTTTTTTTTACAAGCAGTAATGTTGGGGGCTGTAAGTAAATATATTTTGCAAAGAACACTAGATAATGCATTATGAATTGCTTGCTAAAAAGTTTGGAAAACAATTGTTTCAAAATATGTACTTGCAAACTTCAAAAGGTCACATTCATATCATCAAGTTTGGCAGGTTTATAGTATATTTTACTCCTTAAATTAATTTTTTGGAATTTTTAAAGTATGCAAATATGCATTCTTTAGTTTCTTACATAGAGGATTTTTAATGGGTGATATTCTATAACACTTATTTATAATTGCAGAAATCAAAGAGATAGGCTTGTCCCATCATTGGATTTAAATGTTGTACCTGCAGAAATTTTGTCTGGCATATTGAGGTTAAAAAAAATCGGAGTTCTTCAAGTGTGGTACCCAGGATAAACAAACCTTACTACTTTTATCACTTTACAGGTGTATTTGCTTCACTTTTTATGGTTAACATTATTCTTCTTTCCAAAACTCAACTAAGCCGACTCTCAATTTCCTCAGGTAAAATGCAAGACAGATTTGAATCAAGAGTGATAATTCATCCATTCAGTACTTTTCATCAACTCCAGAGTCTGATTTCATTCCATACTCTGCTGGGTGATAAAATAGAGCAGATTTTCATCTGTTTTAAAAAGTAAAAAAAAAAAGTTATTTTCCCAGAATTATCAACAGCTGAAGCAATAGCAAGTAAAAAAAAATAGTAAAAGAAATACAAAGATAAATAAAAATACAGACCAAGGTGCTGTGACCTCAGTGTTTTCATGTGCAAAAGAGACATCTCTAGTTATTTGACCTGTATTTTTAACATTGTTTTGGCATGCTTTGATATTACCATTGCTTAACAGATGGTTTAATAATTACTTTCTGAAGAACTAATCTAGTATAATAACCACATCTGGAACTAATCATTCAGATTTAAATAGGCATTTGGTCTAGAAGATGCCCCAAAATACAAATAATCTAAATCCTTATGGCTACTTTGAATTTTATCTTGCATGCTAGTAGCATTAAAATGGTAGCAATGTTACAATGTCACAACACCTTGATGTTTTCTCTCCCTTGTCACAATGCATACAACCGAAGAGCAACAAAAGAGGAGGTAACTGGGTTTGGCTTGTTCTCATTTTTTGGACTGCAAGTAAATAGCCAGTGCAAATACTGATAACCAACTGGATCAAAACAGTGGGTTAGTGTGGGAATTACCAAGGACATTTCCCCTAAGGATAGAGTCTTATTCACTCTTTATGTTTGGTAGCAGTGTGCCACTGTGTAGCAGATTCTTGAGACTGAGAATAAGGGATCTGATTGATCATTAAAAGAACAGGATGAATCCAGAAGACTTTTAATTTTAATGTTCATATGTAAATATAATAGCCTAACAGCACTAGGGATTCATTGGAAACTCGTGTCAAACCCACCATAGTTATTTTATACAACAAATGCGGCAAATCCTTTGCACTACTTATTCCTTTCCTTTTTGGTAATAAACTGACTACGGGCCACTCAGTTTATGGATTGTGATTTTAGTATAGTTAGACCATGTATAATTGGCAGGCTGGATTTTATCATAGATTTTATCCATTATTTATTATTTTATTCTAGAATTTTTAATTGTATACTTATTTATTACTTATTTAATTGTATACTGTATATTTAATTGCACAGTGGCAGATAGGAAACACTCCAGAGGGTTAATATCATTGCCCAGAAGATCATTGGTTGCCCTCTCCCCTCTCTGGAAGAGCTTTAAGCCACTGCCTTAAGGAAGTTCAAAATATTCTCAAAGATCCATCTTATCCTGGGCACCCTTTTTTTGAAATATTACCATCTGGCAGACAGTACAGAATATTAAAAACAAGCACAACAAATAGGTTGAAAAACAGCTTTTATCCCAGGGTAGTAACTCTTTTGAATTCTACTATATAGTGCAGTTTTGGTGTGGTGTTGCAGGTTTTCGGTTCAATGTGTGGAGTGTGAAGGATATACATTGAAGATGGTGTTTGATTTCGTTGTATGAGGTGCAATGACAATAAAGTAAATGAACTAATTGAGTGTTTTTATTTGTTCTGGTCTCTGGTCTATGACTGTAAAATTCTAATAACCTAGAGTATATTTGGATGTTGGGATATTACTTGTGAACTGCCCAAGATTATGCTGCTTAAAATGAGCAGCTGTACAAATGGAGGAATATATGAACAAATTACTTCCTATCACATCTGATGATTCAATCTAACTGTTTCATGGTATTTAAAAAGTGGATTTTTTAAAAAATGTATTTGTTTAAGTTAGTGTAAAGCACCCAGAGTCATTCTGGAATCAGATGATCACTAAATCTAGAGGACAATGATGGTAAATGTGAAAGTAACAGACATTTGGGGAGAAAATCCATTGATATATTTTCAAAAGACTTCTTCATAATTTTAAAAATACAACAAGGCCATATTTGGAATTCTTATATGTGGGATAACTTTAATTTATTATATGTGGTCAATATATAATTTTGTAATTTTTACAAAAATGTTTTGTGGCCTATATACTTTTTGCAGTGAAAATTGTATTTTCCTTTCCTGGATGTAATAGCAGTCATTTCCACTTGAGGGCAGCAGTTGAAATCCTCCTACCAGATTTAATGGCATGAATGAGCTCCTGAAATAAACACATCTCTCAGCAACCATTTTCCTCTATGTACCGAAGCGCTACCTTGTCACTCATCAGATACCGACTTCCAAATGTTCTCTTGTAAACACAAAAAGTATACATGACAATTCAGCATAAGTCTGGTAAGAAAAAAGCTTCATTCTCAGTTGATACAAAGTTCATACAACTTTCCAATTTGGCAATACAGAAAACAGTCATAAACCAAGGGCAAATGTGGGGTTTTTATTTTTATTTTTTTCTCTAATAAGAAATAAATATACAGGTAGCCTCAACTTTTTGACAAAATTTCTGTTGCTAAGCGAAACAGTTGTTAAGTGAAATTTCCCCCATTTTATGACCTTTCTTGCCACCGTTGTCAAGTGAATCATTGCAGTTGTTACGTTAATAACAGGGATGCAAAGTGAATCAGGCTCCTGCATTGACTTTGCTTGTGAGAAGATCATAAAAGAGCATCATGTGATCCAGGGATATGGCAACAGTCATAAATATGAGTCAGTTGCCAAGCATCTGAATTTGGATTGCATGACTATGGGGATGCTGCAACAGTTATAAGCATGAAATCATAAGTCGCTTTTTTTCAGCGTTGTTGTAACTTCAAATGGTCACTAAATGAATT
Organism: Pseudonaja textilis; assembly: GCF_049901715.1. NCBI lineage: Eukaryota > Metazoa > Chordata > Lepidosauria > Squamata > Elapidae > Pseudonaja > Pseudonaja textilis. Next base: position 233,109,380 of record NC_141991.1, on the reverse strand, counting down.
GTTGTAAGTCAAGGACTATCTGTATTCCCTTTCTTTATTCAGAGGGCTATATTTTGCATCCAGCAATGTGACAATTAGTGTATATTCTCAGAATCCACCCTTCGTGCTTTTCTGCGAAAGAAAGAAATCAATGCATCTGGCTGTATATTGAGTTGCAGGTAAAGGGCTTATTTTGTGGATTATCAGAATTAATCCACAGTCCATTCCTAATTGTTCTTGCAGGGCAAAACTCCATGTCACAAAACTGAATATATTCCCTATGTTTTGGAGGAAATCTAAGAGAAGTTATTTTGTCTTTAGAAGTAGAATAAAAGAATGGAAAAGCATGTAAGAGAGAGAGAAAGAAGATTAGTAACAAAGTGGTTTACTTTTCTTAACAGCTAGCCATTTGGACTATATATTGGCAGCAAACCAGTTGTCTACATCAGAGCTGTCAAACTCTTGGCCTGTGGGCCAGATGTATCACACACTGGCCATACCAATGCTCGGTGTAGCGAAGGGGGGGAAAGTCATGATATGTCACATGACGCCGCTGTGATGATGCAAGTTTGATATCCCTGGTCATTGTCCTGAGAAATGTTGAAGAAAATCACAATGCTAATATATTTCCACAGCTGAGTAATAGTCTAAGGAAGCAAGAAAAGTGAATAAGAACACCAATTAATGTAGACATTAAGATACTAAGCTAGAAAGCGGGAAATTGTCAGTTCTAGTCCCTCCTTAGGCATGAAAACTAGCTGAGTGATTTTTGACCAATCCTTTTCTCAGCCAAACCCACATTATGGGGTTGTTGTTTTGGAGAAAATAGGAGAAAGGACGTGTGTTAGATATGTTTATCTCAGCTTCTACTGCCTTTTCATTCAACTTCAGCGTAGGTATTGGAAGCCATATTGTCTTTTAGTTCAGACAATAAAGGGACCAACATTATATCTTCTTTGGTAAGATTATATATGTCTACAAATTAATAAAAATTTATATTGCTTATAGAATTATACTTTGCCTAAGTTCTCAGTGTGAAGAAGAATTCACTGGAACATTTTGTGGTCAGTAATGGTTTAACAAGCCAGGTATGGAGATGTTTTTCCCACACAATATGCCTACTGGCTGTCCTCAGCATTGAAAAGCAATACAAATCTCCATTTCAAGCAAGAACTTTTTCTGGAAAAGAGTTCTTTTTATTGGCTCCAGCTTCTGACTTATTCTCTGGGTTCTAACGTCCAACCCAACCCCAATCCTGCTTGGCACACCTCCTCCTGGTTTCAATGAATGCCTACAATTCAACTCTAATGCTGGTTAATGAAGAATGGAAGGCCATAATTCCCATCTGGTTGCAAGAATGTTCAACATTTGCAAGGCACAGGAAGAGTGGAAATTAATCCTTTCTTTTCACATTGTTCACATTAACAGAAAGCTAGTTGTTGTCTGACTATCTTGTCTATTTTGACATTAGATGGAAAAATGAGAAAACATTGACTGTAGAAATATGTCATTTGGGATCAATTGCTTTCTTTTACATATTGCATTCTAAGTTCTTTTCCCAGTGCCTTTTCTCAGAAAGGTGATACAGAAATCTAATTTATGGATTTATGCCTTTATATCTAAGAAAATATTCTTGCTCTTTTGTTTAAAATCTCCAAAGAAAGAGACTGATCATCCTCAACAGATTATTTTATATGTGAGTCTGTTTCAATTTTGAACTGAGCATATTGAATTGAAGTGTCAATACTCATTGGAGAAAATATAGAAAATACATCCAACATGATTTAACATGTACTAAACTCAAATCATTTCCAAATCCAAAAACCAGAGCAGTGATTGACCCGACTTAGCCATTTGAAGCAGATTCAAATGGCTAAGTCAGATCAATCACTGCTCTGGTTTTGGGATTTGGAAATGATCTGAGTTTAGTACATGATAAATCATGTTGGATGTATTTTCTATATTTTCTCCAATGAGTATTGACTCTGAAATCCTCTTTCATAATCTTGTGGTGTTGTCAGATTACTTGTATGATTTCCCAGATAAATTAACATTCTGTTCACTGTGATAAAAATGTTAAGTAAAACCATAGGAAATACTTTAAACTATTGCCATGTCTTTAAAAAATGGCTGGATGACAGAAGTTATTAAAATGATGTTAATTCTAAAAGAATAATAAAATAAATATTGGGAGTTATAGAAAATTCCTCAAAAGTTATAAAATAAGTTTTTTTTCAATACCCAAGAAAAGATATGTTTTTTAAAAAATATCCAGTGTAGACAGTTTTACTCATGGAAGAAGAAGGAATCGTATTTTGCACTGTTCTCATCAAAAGATTAAGTTGCCACTAACTACAGTGAAAACCTTAGACGAAATAGGATGTTCAGTTCTTTCTTTGAAATTCAGAACTTCACCTTAGCAATTGCCTTGCAGAGTGGAATTAGGTAAGTAGCCCAGATGATCTGCTGTATTCATTACTGGCCTGTGGTAAAAGCAACACTTTGCAGAATGTCTAAAAGGAAGCCTAGTATTAAATATGTACTTTGGCCATATTCTATGATTTTGTCTTTTCTGTGCCCAGTGCCAGCTATTTGCTTGTGCCGTTCAATGTATGTGGTTTCTGCCTGCATCTTATGCCTTGAAGTATGTGTTGGATTGTTTCTGATGTCTCTTTTGCATAGTCTGCACCTTGGGTCCAGTCTAATGTGGTTGAATCCTACTTCTGTGGATCTGGTGTTTAGGGCCTGTTCTTGTGCTCAGTGCCTCATTAATGTGTTTTAGCCCAACCTTTTCTCGCCATTGTTATGATTTCTCCATTGTCTGCCACCTCAGTTGGCAAGGTCTTATCTTGCCACCACATTTCCTTTGCTTCAACTTCCTCCCATGTCTGCTGCTACTTCAGGCATTCTCTCAGCAATTCATCTTTAGCAGCTTCCATGTTCTCCTTTGGCCAGCTCACTCTACTGGTAGGAATTCTGATGAAAGGCAAGGCTTACATGTGGATGTTACGGATGTTATTCTTCCTATTGAGCTGGCTGATACGTGGATGTTGCTGTCTTCTTTACCTTCTCATTGTGGTTCCCATATGACTGAAGGATACCAAGGTACTTGTAACTGATCTGTGTATCTACTGTGTAACCCATTGGTAGATTCACCGCATCAGTCTTAATTACCTTCCCTATCTTGACTACCATCTGGCCACACTTCTCCAGTCTGAATGACTTCCCAATGTCCTCACTGCAGGTCAATATTTCATAGGCTCTTAGCATATAACTTAATGTCATCCACGAAGAGAAGTTGGCCCATGATAGTTCTACTCTTGAATCTGTATCCATATCCAGTCCTTGTGATTATCTGGCTGAGGAGATTAAAGCCTATGCAGAAACTTCTATGCAAGAAGTTGATGCCTAGTGCATCAACTTTGTGCATGATGGTCACTTGTGTGGAATGTCTTGAACTGACTTCTGGTGTCCTGCTGAGTTCTTGAGGAAAGTTTGGTATCCTTTTGACTTTGTATAATTACGTATGTATCCTTACGATTTATATTGACTGTTTCCTAGTATGATTTGATTGTTGATTGTGCCCTATGACTATCATTAGGTGTTGTACATTATGATTCTTGATTCTTAACGAATGTATCTTTTCTTTATGTATACTGAGAGTATTTACACCAAGACAAATTCCTTGTGTGGCCAATCACACTTGGCCAATAAAGTATTCTATTCTATTCTAATGCCAGGCATTTTTAGATCCATATTGAGCATAGCATTGAGTTGTAGGCTTTCCTTTACAATCCAGGGTATGCTCAGATTGGTCTGTCTAGCTCTTGCATCTTGGCTAACTGCTTTCTCTCTCTGAGCAAATGACATTTTGAGCTTCTATTGTTGTTCCCAATGTCTTGCTAAACTGTGCTCATGTACTGGCCATAAGATGTGTGAAGAAACTATGGATGGACGATAAGTAGCTAGTGAGGGAGAGAGAGAGAAAGAGGAAAGAGGAAAGAGGGAGACAGAGACAGAGACATACACACTTTGTATATATTCTTTTTCATTCTGAACAATTTCTTTGGAGGCACACCCTATTTTCATATGTCATCTATCTATCTATCTATCTATCTATCTATCTATCTATCTATCTATCATCTAATTATGTTTTGGAGAACCTATGGCACATATGCCAGAAGTGGCACGCGGAGCCATTTTTGCCGGCACGTGAGCCATTGCCCCAGATCAGGTCCACTGCACATGTGTGCACATCTCCCACCAGCCAGCTGATTGTCGGATATCTGCTGTGCATGCGTGGGGGATGGGGCATGCATGGGAGACACACGCATGCACAGAGACATGGGGCACCTGTGGGGGATAGTGCATGCATGTGCAGGGGGCAGGGTTGCGCACACATTGCATTATAGGTGCAGGCATGTGTGTGCACACTCATGCACTTTCACATGCGATGATGAAAAGGTAAGCCATCACTGATCTAATTAAAATGTCAATCTTTCATTTTCATATTGGGATGTTCATCATTTAATATAAGAACATACAAAATTTGATTTCCATTCTAATTCACTAAGCATCTTTCTTTACTCAAAGGAGTAAAGAAAGTTATTTCTGAAAATATTTAATAGTAATACAATAATAATTTTATCACAGTTTTGGCACTGCTGCCTTCCTGAACTATCATATTGTTCTATATTTGTGTTTGTACATAATGTGTTTTTTAATATTGGCCCATAATTGTCTGCTTCTTATCAAGGGTCATGGCATTTGGTATTATTAGATGCATAAGATTAACAACAACAATACTTATAAGCTGACGCTCAAGTAATTCCAAGCATTCTAGTATTGTGATCTTGCAAGCATTTGCAAGCTACAAACTCAAAAATTTGATGCTACTATTTGGTTGAATTCTTGGTTTCTCTAGTGGAAATTTCTCAAAGAGAAAATTGATTTGAGTGAATGGTGGGTCAATTCAGATTCTGCAATGACATATAACTAAGTTTTCAAATTCTAAGCCTGGATTCTCTTGACAAAAACTTCTTCAAGGAAATCAGCCTCAGATCTTGCAAATCTGAGGCTCTCAAAATCTCCCAGACACATAAATCTGACTTGCCTTTAATTTGGAAATAGAAAATCAGCCTATTACTTGTGAAAATGTGCTAGTGGATATAAATTATACTCCTGTGCAGTATTTACTGTGGCTGTTGTAATGTTGTACTGTGACATTAAGTGAAGGGGCACAGCTCAAATGCAGAACACAGTTTTTTGATGCCGAAAACCCCTGTTTAATTCCTGTAATCTCAAGGGAAGATGAAAGGTTTAGAGAAGTTACTAGTTACTAGAATAGCCAATACTTAGAGAGTTGGATGGATGGCCTTTCCTGGTATAAGTTTCCTATGTTCTCTTTAAAACAAAATTGTTGTGTGAGACAGCAGTAAATTTTGGCTCTCTGGAAAATTTATACCCTTATCAGGAATTGGTTTATTAGGCAGAAGGTTCAAGGAAGGTGCAAGATTTATCTCTTTATTGCAGGCAAGAATGAAGGCAGGTATACATTGTGGTAGACAGAGTCTGGGCTCAAGGGTTAAATTTTAGGAAAATTGATTTCTTTTCTCCTCTTTCTGAATCAAGGGATTTTTGACCATCCTTTTGATGGCTTTGGAAGGGTCCTGGTCTATGTTGACATATTGCTTCTCTCTAGCATGAAAACTGTCCATTCTTGCACTGCTAGACAAATTTTGATCCATGGGTCAAGAAAATTGGTTAGAAATGTACATTCCCTAATCAGATTACAAACATGAATATAAATATGGAAGACAGCCCATATTTATATAAATATGGAAAGCTGTTTCATCTATTAATTATCCAGTGAGAAATACAATTTTCTTGGTGTGCCATTCAGGAGAGTCAATTGACATCATTCAAGCTAGATGAATCAAAAGTACTTTCCTGTGTTTCTATGTGTGTGTGTAACAAGATTATAACAAAAATATCAGGTCTACTACTTCAGCACTGTACAGGATGCCAATATTAATACTATGCTGGACTTAAATTCTCATAATCTTCAGTATACTTTGGTTTCATGAGATGCATTACTGGAATGGATTGTATCTTATTTTAACAGACATGGATTGTTGGGCTTGAAACCCAACAATGGAAGACAGCAGTCCAAGAAGGTTCAGCTGACAAACAGAATAAGTAAGCAAGTGATATTTTCAATAAGAACTTTCTGCAGATATAAATGATGGCTATTGTTGAGACTATTTAGGATCAGTTTTGTAGTCCAACAGCAAACAACACCATCACCAGCTATCACTAGGAAGCTATCCTTGATCGCATTCATAAGGAATTGAGGTCTTGAACCTGAAATCATTTTTACAATCATGTCACTTTGCATGGGTAGAAATCTATTGACAAAAATCATGGTCAAGAGAATAGCTCTATTCAAAGAAACAAAACACAATATCTTATTTGTACAGTTCACATCTAGGCAATGTCTTCCTCTGAACCACTTATAGTTTCTGTTATTTATGGGAAGCCCAAGGAACATTGTTTATTTTTTATGTCAACCATTACCAGCAAGGAAATGGAAATCTTGCCTGCATATGGCCTACTTAAGCTGGGCAATATTAAAGCTTCATTCCCCATAAAAGAGACAGGAAGCTATACTCTCAATTCTTTACGTGATAATTAAAAGAAAATGATAATTAATAATTAATTAAAAGAAAATGATAATTACGTGATAATTAAAAGAAAATGGTTATATGTTTATAGATTTGTTCAGCCAGATTTACAGCTCATTTTGATTGCCTGCTCTTGTGCTAGATGTACAAAAGGCATTCATAACATTGTTTTTGTTTCTGATTAGTAGTAATAATAGTAGTCATAGTAAACAAACAACAGTTATAACAATCAGGCTTCCCAATAGTGTTACAAGGTTGGCATAAGGTACAAGCAAAGGAGCTCCCTACATTTAGAGATAATTCTCCCCAATGCCAGGATCAATTTAAGCTGTCCTTGATAAACGACTCTTTTTTTTTTTCAACCTGCCAGAGATTATTAACTTGGTTGCCTTTATTTTCCAAGACTTTGTTTGTTTTTCAGATGCAATGCTTTTAACCTTGTAATGGAATAACTTGTATCCCAAATGGGGTTGTTGTGAATAAATGTTCCCAGAATTTCAACACAGCTCATGAAAATGACGTCTTTACTGGTGTTTGTTTTCTTCTTCCCACCTCAAATACCTTGTTTAGAAGCACTTTGCAGAACAGTAATCAATTTGTTAGTTTTTCTATTAACAGAACAAGCTGGACAAACAAGCACTATATTTCAGTGTCTCGTTAGATATTTTCTGTTCCTTTCTTTAAAGATACAAATATAGGGAAATAGCTCCTGTTTGGTTTGTTCATTTTCCATTTAGTAATACCTAAAATGATGAAGCCACTACTTAGACATACCTTCTCTCCTTCTATTACCCTCTTCATTGCTTTGGACATCCCGTGGTTGCAATTTTTAACATAAAAACTATATGTTAGATATTGTAATATAATCTGGATCTTAGAATATGTTAGTGTAATGGAAATGGAATGATGTTGCGAGACAGGATGGAAAGCAGCAACTAGGCAAAAGAGATTGATGAGCCTGCAGAAGGAACATAGCAAACATCTGAGAAGGATCCTCCCTAGTTTCTTAAACTATGAAGGTGACAGGGGAGAAATTAGCACTTCGGCAAAATCTTATCTTCAGAATCTTAATGGTCAATATTTTGTCTGGAAAACAACTAGTAACTCATGGGGTTTTTTAAAGGTTGAAGATTATCTACTTTCACAATGGTTATGGAAGGGAAGTTTATTTAGCAGCCAACTTTTATTCAAAGAAATTGTCAGATCCATGTATCTGTTATTTCTTCAGTGGAAGAAGAAAAGGGGGGGGGGGTGCTGATAAAGAAATCCTTTCTTGATGTAAGCTGAATATATTTAATCTTATATTGAATTTGTATAACCCACACATGATACGATGGAAGGAAAAAAGCCAGATGGCCAGAACTATCACCTCTGAGAGGCACAACCAGGAGATGAGAAGGTCATAAAAATTCCACAGTGAGATTGTACTTCGGGAATCTCTTGAATAGTTCGTTCTAACAAGAGGGGCGGGGAGGAATTAACATATTGGCTTTTGTTTCACTAAATACTCATCGAGATAAGGGAAGTGGTTCTAAACTCCCTTATGTATCCCTGTATGCCTGAGAGACCTCAGACAATGCTTTGAACTCCTACAGGAATTGTCTCATCTCAATAAAGAATTCCTTTGTGATACGTTTGGATACATTTTCAGAAGTTCATTCTAGATGAGTGAATGGGAAAAGTTCTGTAGCCTGACAGAAACCTGAAAATGGAGCGCTAGCTTAAATATAGCATAAGAGGCAAATTAAATATATTTAATTCTATATTTTTCAAAAGAAGAAACAGAAGAGCTGGAGTTACAATATGAATCATGTTCATTATTTTTGTTACATGATTTGGATAGTTTTTCTGCAATAAAGTAATAAAACTATTGGATATATCTGACTATTTGATACTGTGGTTACTACCAAAGTCATTCTTTGTTCAAAAAATGAAATGCAAATTTGAGTTGACCAGAGTTTTCTTAAACAGACCTAATTTTATAACAAAACAGACTGTAATACTATCAGAGAACATTTCTCATTTTTGAGAACCGCAGATGGTTGGGAGAAGTCTGATTTCATGCTGTTTGGATTCCTCTAACAACAATTAATATCCATGATAAAATCAAATTGGCCAAAGAGAAAACAACAATGGAATTTTGGTACTGGATATTCACTTGCTTGCATTCCTCAAAGATCTCAAGAAAATATTATGTTTGCATTAATAAACCATATGGTTTCCTTCTGTTAAAAGGGAACATTAAAGAAACATTGAATATGTTTCTCTGATCAAAATTTCTTACCTTTATTCCATTTATATGGAAAGTCCAGATTAGTGTAGTTACTAACGTCTTTGGAAGCATGTCAAGTAAATCCAGCTTCCCCCATTGACTTTGTTTGTTGGAAGCTCTCTGGGAAGGTTGCAAATGGAAGACACATGATCCAGGGATGCGCCAACTACAATAAATTCACACCGGTTGCCAAGTATCTAAATTTTAATCTTGAGATTGTGAGGATGCTATAAGTGTTGTAAGTATGAGGATCAGTTGTAAGTCACTTTTCTCAACGCCATTGTAACTTCAAATGCTCACTAAATGAATGGTTGTAAGTTGAGGATGACTGTACAGATATATTTAAGTACATAGCTTTGTATACCAATATGTAACACTATAATCATTATATGTGCATGAATGCTTGCTTTTCCAGGAGAGAAATGGCTACCAAGGCATTGACTTTATCCATTTTTGCTGCTTTACTAAACTGGTCAAATTGCACAAGCAGAAGGAAAACCAAATTTGGTTCCTCAATTCCAGCCAGTCTGACTTTTTCTTTATATGGGTCTTAGTTTTCTTTCATTCCTAGCAGCAGCTATGCTTAGACTCACTCTCTAGATTACTTTTGTAGTGTGCTTCTACTATCAAAACTGACAGGGATAAAACTACGTCCTTACTCTCAGGTGCAAATTAGAGATGTTCTCTCTGGGTAAGCCCTAAACTGGGATAGATGATTACTCATCTGACCTTGGTGGACAGCTTTTAAGATGCCCTAACCCAATTAAAAATCTTTGTGACAATATATATTTTTATTCATTGTTCCAGCACTATGCTCAAGTGAAAATGTCATAGCAATTGCATCTAAAAGAGGAAAGATTTTAAAATTTTGGGTACATTGATCCTATCACAGAAGGAAGGGATTTTGACTACCATCTAGACCAGGAGTCCCCAAACTTGGCAATTTTAAGTCTTAAAGTTGCCAAATTTGGAGACCTAGACCAACAGAGGCAACTACTACTTCAACATCCCTGCCAAATGGCCATTTAATGTAGGGAAGATGTGTCCATCACTTCCCAGGCAGCCTATTTCATTGTTGAACATCTTTTATTATTCAGTTTTTTCCCCAATGTTCTCTTGAAATCTTAGTTTAAACCAATTTCCTGATATCTATGGTCATTCTCAGTCATCCAAGTCATTGTTGTCCCAAAGGCATTTTTTCAAGAGGCAACTGGATGTCTTCATAGAAAAATCAAAAGTCCAGTTGCCTCTTGAAAAAACACCTTTGGGGCACCTATTTCCTCATGTTCTCTTGAAATCTTAGTTTAAATTCAAACCAAAGATTGCTTGGGAGACAACAAGATCCCCATTGATAGAATATCTGGCTGATGGAGGAATATCAAGATCTCCTCCTATTTCTTTGTAATTTCTGTGCAACCATAAACTTATTCTACCTTTCTTTAAAGCAAAGTTTCTCAATTTTGGAAATTTTAAGATGAGTGACCTAGAATTCCCTAGGCAGTATGCCAGACTGCCAGGGGAGAGAGACATTTTTTGAGACATTTGGGTGAAGGACTACCTGGCTATGGGTAAAAGTAATTCCTGCTTTGTGAAGCATAATCATCTTGTTTATTTAATGTTTTATTTTTTTAAGTAGCTGATTTTATTCTGCTGTGATGCCAGTTTGAAACAAAGTCTTCAAATGGCCCCAAGTTCCCAATTTCCCATCACTGTGTATGTTAAAATAGACAAATATTTGTTTGCACCAACATGGACTTCAAACTTGCACTGAAATTTATTTGCTTTTTTTAAAAATCGATTGTTTTAGGAACATTGTCCTCTGGGATTTTTACCACACAATACAGACTTTTGGCATAGCATTTAGCATGAATCCAAACTGTAGTTTAATAATCACGGCTTGTGGTTTAGTATATTCTCCATTGTGGCTTGTCTGATAAACCATTGATAATACCAACCATATTTTAATATGTTATGGTCTTAAAATATATATATATAAGAGGTTTCGGTATCAGAATACAGAATAATAGAGTTGGAAGGGAACTTGGATGTCTTCTAGTCTGACTCAAGGAGGAAGCCCTATATCATTCTGAACAAATTGCTGTGCAATCTCTTCTTTAAAACGTCCAGTGATAGAGGCCTTACAACTTCTGGAGGCAAGCACTTTTATGGTTAATTGACAGGAAAATTCTCCCTAGTTCCAGGTTGGATTCTCATTGATAAGTTTCCATCTTCTTGTCCTCCACTAAGGTGTTGTGGGGAATGGGTTGATCCCTCTCTCCTCTGTGACAACCCCTCAAATATTGGGAGTCTGCTATCATGTCACCCCTAGTCCTTCCCTTAATTAGACTAGACATAACCAGGTCTTGAAAACATTCATCATTTATCCTCCAGCGCCCTAATTTTCTTTGTTGTTCTTCTCTGCATGCTGTTTCAACATCTTTTTTGTCTCATGGCAACCAAAACTGTCCAAGTGTGATCTTACTAAAGCAGGATAAAGTGATACTAACACTTCACATGACCTTGATACTATCTGTCTGTTGATGCAGCCTAGGACTGCTTTGACTTTTTTTTTTTGCAATTGCAGCACACTTGCTGGTTCATATTTAGGTGGTTATCCACTGGGAATCCTAGATCCCTCTCACAGCTGTTGAGTTCTATATTCTATACCTTTGATTTTACTTGCCTAAGTGTAAAGCTTTACTTTTATCACCACTGAATTACATTTTGTTGGATAGGTCCCAGGGTTCAAGTCCTTCTGGATCTTGAGCCTATCTTCTATCAGTAAAATGTTGGCTATTCCCCCTGTTTGGTGTCATCTGCAAATTTCACAAGTTGCTCTTCTATTCCTCATGACTATTATTAAGTGTTGTACCTTATGATTCTTGACCCTTGACAAATGTATCTTTTCTTTTATGTACACTGAGCATTTGCACCAAGACACATTTGTTGTGTGTCCAATCACACTTGGCCAATAAAAAATTCTAATTCTAATTTAAATCAGGGATGAGTAATTAATTTCCCCAAGGGCCACCTTGGAAGGACAGATGTAAAGGGCCACTGCTGCCCCCCAGGGCCACCAACCCTGCCACCACTGCTGTTGCCATGGGCTGGAGGAAGATAGTCAAAGGGCTGGATGTGGCCTACAGGCTCAAAAATGTCCAGGTCTGATACAAACTGTTTATGAAGATATTGAAGAGTAGTAGGCCTAAAACAGAAAGTTCAGGTACCTCACTGCATGCTTCCCTCCATGTAATTCCATTGAAGACTACACATTGAGTGTGATTAGTCAGCCAGTTACAAATACAGACATGATGCTGTCTGTCCCACCTTTTTCTACCTTAATAAGAAGTGTACTGTGGTCTACTATGTCAAATGCCTTATTGATGTCCAGGTATACTATGTCAACATCATTTCCCTGGTCCAGTAATTTAGTCACTTAATATTAATGTTAATAATTTAGTCAATAAAGTATTTCTGGCATGATCTGTTTTTGACAAAGCCCCATGGGCCTTTAGTAACAGCTTTGCTTGTGTTTAACTGTTACAAAACACCTTGATAATCTTTTCCAGGATCGATGTCAGGTTGATCAATTTGTAGTTTCCTCATGTTCCCCCCCCCCTTTTTTTTTTTTGAAGAAGGGAACCTCTTCACCTCTCTTCCAAGTACTCCAGAAACTGTGGAATATATGGTTCAATGGTTCCAAGATTATGCTGACAGCTCCTTCAGAACTCCAGGATGTAATCCACCTGGTCCTGGGGATTTGGATTCATTTAGTTTGGATAGGTGTTTTCTTTTCTTAGGTGTCTTCTTCTTTTTCTTGCCTATTTTCACTTCTAATCTGTCATTTATGGTACTACTTTTGATAGGTAGGGCTGTATTCTCCTTTTGTGTTTAAGGGATAGACATATTATATTACTGATAAAATACATTCTCACTGTTAAGTTTGGGAAAAGAGAGGCTGAACCAGAGCATGAGTGCAACAATATTTTATTATAACAATAAAGGGCTGACCGTGCTTGCCACGCCTGGAACTGGCTCGCAGCGATCAGCAACTGGTCGGACCCCGCAGCCTGCTTTTATAGCTGGCTGCTGGGGAGAACCAACCAATGGGTAAAGGGGAGAACGCCCCCGCAAAGTGAATGGACCTGAGTGAGAACTCCTAGAGTCCTCAGGACATAACACCCCTTCCCCCAGATGCGAACACGCATAGTCTTTGAGGTAGGCAGGAGGTTTATGTTGGCGCCCGGAACGGCGCAGCTCTGGAACGCTGACTGTCCGCTCAGAGTCTGTCTGGGAAGGCAGAGCCGGGTGAGTGTCACCAACATGCCCCTCGGTTCGGGCTGGCCCGGGACTCATAGGGTTGGTCACTGGGGACGTGCTCCTGTAGACTGGATCAGGCTGGTCCACCGTCTGGGCGCCGCTGTCCGTGCTCGGGTTTTCTGGACTGTGTACTGGTCGCCGGGAAGGATGTGGATGTGGGGTTGATGCTGAGACCTCCCGTCGCTTTGTGATTCTGGGTCCCTGTTAGTGTGGGTGCTGAGGCACCTACGCAGCTGGTCCAGGTGCCTTCTCCAGACCCGGCCGTCCTCCAGTCTGACCCGATACGACCTTGGTCCGGTGATGGCCACGATCTCGCCCGGGATCCACAGGGGGTCACCAGCGAAGTTCCTCGCGAATACTGGCTCCTGTAAGATAAAATGTCTAACCCCTGATGTGGAAGCGAGGGGAGAGTCAGGGCAGTATTGTGGATGAAGTCTGTCCAATACAGTCCTCAGACGCCTGCCCATCAGGAGCTCAGCTGGGGACTTGTTGGTGACTGAACAAGGAGTTGAATGCTGGCTCATCAGGAAACGCGAGAGTTTGTGGTGCCAGTCATCCTTACTGAACCTAGCCAGGGCTTCTTTAGTGGTTCTGACAGCCCTTTCAGCCAATCCGTTACTGGCAGGATGAAATGGGGCTGTGAAAATGTGGCGGATACCCAGGTTGGCAGCGAAACGGCTGAACTCGGTTGATGCGAACTGCGGGCCATTGTCGGAGACAATGGAGTCGGGTAGCCCGTGTGTAACAAACAGGCGTGTTAATACGTTGGTGATTGCTTGTGTGGTGGTCGTGGATAGCTGTGCAACATCAATCCATTTAGAATAGGCGTCCACGACCACTAGGAACATCTTCCCATGCAAGGGGCCGGCCAGGTCGATGTGAATTCTGGACCACGGAGCGCTGGCGCTCTCCCATTTAGTAGGGGTGGCAATAGGAGGAGCAGGACGGGATTCCTGGCAAATGTTGCAGGAACTTACCCATCTGACAACGTCCTCGTCGAGGCCTGGCCACCATACGTAGCTGCGTGCTAATGCCTTCATTCTGACGATGCCAGGGTGTCCCTCGTGCAGCGCCTCTAGGACTTGGGTACGCAGTAAGGTAAGGATGACCACTCGAGTGCCCCACAGTAGACAACCCTGCAAACTGGACAGTTCCTGCATGCGGGTCTTGAAAGGTGAGAATTTGTTTTCAACATTGCCACCCGGCCACCCCTCCTCACCCAGTCGAGCACCTGGGCGAGCGTTTTGTCTGCCTTGGTTTTAGCAGCAATGTCAAGGGCAGTGATGGGGAGGTCCAATTGTGTTACCTCGAAAATAGCGTGGACAGGAGCAGGGTCTTCTGCCGGGCCGGCAAGGGACAGCGGCTGAGAGCGTCAGCGTGGGACAATGTTTTACCTGGCGGTGTATGAGTCTGTAGGAGTAGGCTGCTAGGAAGAGGGTCCATCTCGTCATCCTAGGGGAAAGGACTTGAGGGGTCTGTTTGTCCCCAGCTAGTAGACCCAGGAGGGGCTTGTGGTCAGTGACCAGCTCGAAAAAATGGCCAAAAAGAAATTCGTGAAATTTTTTCACTGCTGCAACAGCTGCTAGAGCTTCCTTATCGATCTGGCTGTAATTACGCTCTGTTGCGGAGAGCGTTCTGGAGAAAAAGGCAATGGGAGCCTCGGCGCCATTGGGAAGCCTGTGGCTTAATACTGCCCCAATTCCAAAAGGGGATGCGTCTGCTGCCAACACTAAAGGAAGGTTGGGGTCGAATTGAATAAGTACCGCCTCTGACGTGAGTAGTGATTTCACAGCGTGAAAAGCATGGTCATCTTTGTGCCCCCAGTGCCAAGGTGACTTTTTATCCAGTAATCTGTGTAGGGGTTCAGCTACTGATGCTTTATGGGGCAAGAAAGATGCGTAAAAGTTTAATAGCCCCAAGAAAGCCTGTAGTTCAGTTTTGGAGGTTGGAGTGGGTGCCTCGTGAATTGCCTTAACCTTGGACTCCAGGGGGTGAATGCCTGAGGCGTCAATTTTATAACCCAGAAAGTCCACCTGTCTAGTGGCAATGGCGCATTTTTCTTTTTTCAATTTGAGGCCATGCTGTCTGAACCTCTCTAACACTGCTCGAACTCTCTGGAAGAGTTGGGGTCTGTCCCTGGCCGAGACCAAGATGTCGTCGAAGTAGGGTACTACTCCAGGGAGGCCCTGTAAAATCCGCTCCATGAGGGATTGAAAGATACCTGGGGCAACACTTACGCCAAATTGGAGACGCTTGCATCTGAAAGCACCCCTGTGAGTGACAATGGTCTGGAGTTCCGCTGTTTGGTTGTCAACAGGGAACTGTTGATACGCTTGAGACATGTCCAATTTGGCAAAAATGCTGCCAGGTTCAAAAGTGTGTAATAAATGCTGAATGACGGGCACTGGGTAAGCGCTAACTTGTAGAAACTTATTGATTGTGGTCTTGTAGTCCGAGCAAATTCTCAGGCTACCGTCTTTTTTGAGGAGTGTGACAATGGGCGTCTCCCATTTGGCGAAATCTGTTGGCTCAATGACCCCTTGTTTTAATAGTTTATCCAATTCAGCATCTAGTTTTGGCCGAATAGCGAATGGGACCCTACGCGGTTTTAGCCTGATTGGGACTGCCTGGGGGTCGACTGAGAACGATATTGGGGTACCGTTATAACACCCCAGCTCATCGCTGAATACATCTGAGTAATCAGCGAATAAGGAGTCAGTGTCTGAGGTTGAGACAGCATGGACTCCTGTTAGCCCTAGGCCGAGATGGGGAAACCAATCGAGCCCCAATAAGGTAGGGAGATTGCCGTTAACTACCACTAGAGGTAGGTGACCTTTAAAAGTTTTAAAACTGACAAGGAACTTGCCTCTGCCAATTACAGGAATGGTCCTCCCCTGGTAGTCCTTCAGGCTAAACTGGCACTTCTGGAGCCGGCTAGTTGATAGGCTGGGCTGGAGCCTCTTGAGGGTGTTCCACGAGATAATTGAGAGCACTGACCCTGTGTCAACCTCCATGCGGCACGGTTTACCTTTTAAGTAAACGGAGAGAGAGATTTTACTAACAGTGTGGCAAGTGTGTTTGGCACGGTGATGTGTGCGACAGTTCAATACTTGCCTCTGCGGCCCCGAGTGTGAGACGGGGGTGCCTTTGTGTTGAGCTTTGAGGGGCTTGGCAGACTCTCGCGATGTGCCCCTTTTATGGCAGTTATTGCAGGTGGCTCCTTTAAACTTGCAGGTGGCCCTCAGATGAGATCCACCACAGGCTAGGCACAGGGTGATGTGCTTGGGTGGACCGATGTTTTCTTGTTTGGCTCCTACCTGCGGCCGTCTGTCGCTGGAGAGGCGGTGGACGCGTTTTCATCACTCAGGGCTTCCTCTGCTACCACCTCCTCGGAGTGGACTGGGATTGATGTCAGCTTGGCAGTCGGGCCATGGATTTCGGTGGCTGAGTGCGCTGCCAATTCTGCTGCTAAGGCCTCCTCGACTGCTTGTGCGAGATTGAGGTCTTTTTCACGAGGAGACGCCTTTGAAGGTGTAGGTCCTTGACCCCACAGACTAGTTGATCGAGGAGCATGTCCTCCAGGTAGGTTCCAAACCCACAATGCAATGCTGCTGTTCTGAGAGCGGCCATATACTGATTAATGGTTTCCTTGTCCGCTTGCTTCCTCATACGGAAGGTGAATCTCCTGGCAATCTGTGAGGGCCTGGGAGAATAGTGGTTAGTGAGGATTTCAAGTAGCTCTGACCAAGGAACGTTTTTCAACTCACGTGGAGCCACGAGGGCTGTGGCAGTATAGAAGACGATGGCTCCACAGTAGATCAGGAAATACGATTTTTTCCGATGTTCTCCAGCATCAGCGAGCCCAATTGCATCGATATAATGGTTAAAACGGTTCTTGTATGATTCCCACTTCTCCTCATCCGGTTTGAACGCTGGGAAGACTGGATTGGAGTTCATGGTGATGGGGCCGGTAGAACAACCTGTGGAAAAAATCTCTCTGGGCAGCAGAAAAATGTTCTAGTGCCTGTGGCAGGCAAGTGATTTCAGCTCTGGAGAGGCTTTTCGCAATCCTCTCTCTCTCTGGGTTAGCCACGCTTGGCCGTCAGCCGTTGGTGGCGTTTAAATTGACGCCTGTGTGGGCGCCAGTGACTTGACTATAGCACCGTGCTGTGCCTTTTAGGTTTGAAATTCAAATGACAGCCGCTTGAATTTCGCGCCTAACAATGAGCTGCCGCGCTCGCAGCGCTTCACTTTCCCTGTAGCTGGGCTAACAAGCGGCTACAGACGCTTCTAACTTTTCGTTCTGACCGCTCTCTCTGGCTGCGGATCAGTGTTCGCTTCTATTGCTTGCTGGCTGCTTTCTCTGTCAGCGGACCAGCGATTGCTCTTTTTGTTTGCTCTTTTTGCTCGCTGACCGCTCTCTCTGGCTGCGGATCAGCGTTGCTCTTTTCGCCGCCAATCGCTCTCTCTGGCTGCGGATCGGCGGCTAGTGACTCAGCGGTTGCATGGTGCTTCTGGTAGCCATCCCACCCTCGTCGCCAGTGTTAAGTTTGGGAAAAGAGAGGCTGAACCAGAGCATGAGTGCAACAATACTTTATTATAACAATAAAGGGCTGACCGTGCTTGCCACGCCTGGAACTGGCTCGCAGCGATCAGCAACTGGTCGGACCCCGCAGCCTGCTTTTATAGCTGGCTGCTGGGGAGAACCAACCAATGGGTAAAGGGGAGAACGCCCCTGCAAAGTGAATGGACCTGAGTGAGAACTCCTAGAGTCCTCAGGACATAACACTCACAATCCAAAATTTTCATCAAAATTTTAAAAATTACCATTACACAATCTTACCATTAACTTCACCCCTTTTACTGTGTTTTGAATATTTGGTCAGTGGAATGATATGCCTGTCTTTATACAGTGTTGAAAAAGGCCAAGAAACTAGATGGATGTTAATAAGATTTGAATCTCTTAACTCAGCTGTTAAAAGAAGGAAAACCTTCCATAAATTAGAGAAATTAACATTTGGTATAATCTGCCTACAAGAAGTACATATTAAAAAAGAATATGTTGATACAGCCAAAATTAGGGGAAATCTTCACTTTGACACAATGCAAGAGGAGTGCTGTTATACATTAAAGCGAAATTGATCTATACTGACGACGATGGAAGATTACTAATGGTGGAAATAATGAACAATAATATGAAAACACTCCTGATTGCAATCTATGCCCTGAATGACAATCAAGAAGAATTTTATAGAAAACTATATATGAAAATAATCGAACTGGACTATGCTAATATAGTTATGATGGGAGATTTTAATGGAATTGTAGACAATAAATTGGACTATACAGCACAGAACACAACAAAGCAAAACAGAAAGAATCTCCCTAAATCTTTTTTCACAATGATAGATGAAATAAATTTAAAAGATACATGGAGAGAAAGAAATGCTAAGACTAAACAATGCACCTTCTATTCAAACAGACATTTATCATGGTCCAGAATAGATACAATTTGGATGTCAACAGAATTGTTAGCTAATATCCAAGAAATAAATATTGAAACAAGTACTTGGGCAGATCACAATCCAATGACAATTAAATGGAAAAGACAAAGAAGAAGATCTAGATGGATGTTAAATAATACTATATTAAAGGAAAAAGACTTCATACAGAGGATGGAGAAAGAACTGGCCTCTTTCTTTAGAGAAAATAAAAAAGAAGACACATCAATGCAGAATGTATGGGATACATGAAGGCATATGCCAGAGGCTTGATAACAGACTATACAAGGAAAAGAAAAACCACAAAAAGACTAGCCTCAAAAAAAATTAGAGGATGAGTATAAAGGATTTGAAAAAGAGCTACAGACAATGCCAGAGAAAAAGGATTTTAAGTTAAAAATGGATATAATTAAACATAAAATGGGACTAATGGAAAAAGAAGAACTAGCACAGAAAATCAGAGGTGCGAAACAGAACTATTTTGAAGATGCAAATAAACCAGGTAGATGGTTAGCATATAAATTGAGAAAGGAGAAAGAATCAAGGAAAATATTGCAATTAACAGATGATCAAGGCCAAGTTTGCTATGGAAGTAAAGAGAAGGAAATTATATGAGACTATTATGGGAAACTATACACACAAGAGAATATTGATGAGGAAAGAGTTAGACAGTACTTACAGAATGCTCATCTACCCCAGATACCCAAAGAGATTGAAACAAAGTTAGAAAGCAATATAATGCTGATGGAGTTAACTGAAGCACTTAAGAAGCAAAACAATGGAAAGGCACCAGGTCCAGATGGACTTCTGGCAGAATTTTACAAAACGCTACAAGAATCGTCGAACCTTCCATTGCTAGAAGTTATGAATGAAGTTATGTTAAGGAAGAAGATACCTAAATCATGGTTAGAAGCTTATATTACACTTATCCCAAAAGAAGAGGCCATTACAAATCAAGAACTATAGACCTATTTCCTTACTAAACGCAGATTATAAAATTTTTGCTTCAGTGTTGGCAGAAAGACTTAAAAAATACCTAAATAATTTTATCCACCCTGATCAAAATGGATTTCTGCCAAGAGACAAATAAAAGACAATATGAGAGTAATCTTGGACACTTTGGAATATTACAAGGCACACCCTGAAAAACAAATGGCTTTGATATTTTTAGATGCACAGAAGGCATTTGATAATGTGAATTGGTGATTCATGTTACTACAGTTGGAACAAATGGGCTTTGGTAAAAAAAAATTATTCAAGCAATAGAAGCTATATATCTTAACCAAATGGCAAAGGTAATGATAGAGGGAGAACTGACAGACTCTATTGATATAAGAAAAGGAACAAGACAAGGGTGCCCACTATCACCTCTGTTGTTTGTGTTAACCTTGGAAGTGTTAAACAGAAATATTAGAGAAGAAAAGGATATAAAAGGGATGAAAATTAAAAAGTAAGAATTTAAGTCGCAAGCATTCGCAGATGATCTGGTTTTCATTTTAGAAGACCCACTAGAAACAGCATCAAAATTGA
The DNA here is from genome assembly GCF_049901715.1 of Pseudonaja textilis. NCBI lineage: Eukaryota > Metazoa > Chordata > Lepidosauria > Squamata > Elapidae > Pseudonaja > Pseudonaja textilis. The sequence continues at coordinate 233,089,095 of NC_141991.1, read as the reverse complement.
TAGAAAAGATAGAGGTATATGGAAAGGTGGCTGATTTGAAAATAAATAAAGACAAAACAAAGATTTTGACAAAGAATATGCTATCAAGACAAAAGGAAGAACTGGGAGATGTACTGAAAATCCAGGTCATGAATAAGACCAAGTACTTGGGGATACATTTGACAGCAAGATGTAGTACAGTAAAAGAGAATAACTATATTAAACTTAAGCAGCAGATAGTGCTAGATTTGGTGAAATGGGAAAATTTACAACTGTCATTAATAGAGAGAATATCAACAATCAAGATGAATATATTTCCCAGAATTTTATATTTGTTCCAAACAATTCCAGTTAGGTTTGGAAAAGATTATTTTGAAGATTTAAATAAAATTGTGTTGAAATATATATGGCAAGGTAAGAAAGCGAGAATAAAGTTAAAACTTTTGCAAGATGCCAGAATAAGAGGAGGATTTGGCTTGCCTAATTGGGAGTTGTATTACCAAGCTACAAATTTGATGTGGGTTAAGGAATGGGTAACATTAAGAAATACTAGATTGTTGACATTGGAAGGCATGATCTGTTGTTGGGGTGGCATGCTTTTTTATGGTACAAAGGAACTAAAACACAGGGGTATTTTAGAAGACATTATATATGGGAGTCTCTGTGGTTAAACTGGGAGAAGACTAAAAGGCAATGTTACTTGAAAATTCCAGTCTGGTTATTGACTACTGAAGCATTTTCCTATCCCATAATATATAAAAAGGAACAAACAGTTAGATATGGTGAAATATTGAATGAAAAGGGTGAACTTAAATCTATGCAAAAATTAGACGAACAAGGTATAAAGATGAATTGGTTTTCATATGCGCAAATATATTCAAGGTATGATAAAGATTCTAAAACAGAAGGTTTCTATGATAAACTGATTGACTTAGATAAGATTTTGACAGGTACTGATGAAAAATTGTATGGATATTTATTAGAAATTAAACTAGAAGAAGAACAAATTAAAGAAACTATGATTGCTTGGGGGAAGAGTTTTGGATATGGGATTGATCCAGAGAAATGGCAAAAATTGTGGTCTCAAAATTATAAAATGACAATGTCAGCAGCATATAAAGAAAATTTGTATAAGATGTTTTACAGGTGGCATTTTCCCCCAACAAGAATAGCAAGAATGTTCAAGAACAAATCTGAAAAATGGTGGAAATGTCATCAGATACCTTGCTCATATTACCATATGTGGTAGACTTGTGCGGATGCCAAAAAATATTGGACTAAAATCCACACGTGGTTGGAAAAAATGACAAAAAAGCATATAGACTTGAAACCAGAGATAGTTTTATTGGGAATTTTACCTGAAATATATAGTAAAGAATTGAAATATCTGATTGTAAATGTATTTACAGTGGCTAGGATTGTATTTGCCAAAAACTGGAAAAATGAGAAAATACCATCACAGGAGGAAATTATTAAGAAAATATTAGAATGTGCTGAAATGAGTAGATTGACATTTGAAATCAGAGAACAAGATGATAAACAATTTTAGAGATATAAAATATCATTTTGTAGATATAATAAGAAAAAAAAATACAAAAAAGATGTATTTTTTTTCTTATTATATCTACAAAATGATTGTAGGATAGATTTGAGATGATAATATGAACTGCCACAAAACAAATTAAGTAAAATATGGATTATCTCATAAAACATGAATGAATAATAGTATAGTCAAATGATTGATTAACAATGATATTAATGTATTTAATGTTTGATTGACAATATGAGAAACATATATAATGTAATTGTAATTGAAGACTACAAAATGGAAGCACAGAAAAATTTGTAAACCAACTGACATACTGTATGTATATATATGGAAGATGGCTTGATGTTTTTATGTTTTGTTTGTCTACGTTTGTCTTAAAAAACAATAAAATTTAGATAAAAAAAAAAGATTTGAATCTCTGGTTTTGTAAAAAGTTGACTAAATAGTTCTAATTCATTTCTTAAGAATAGAAATATTGTTTCATTTGAAAAGAAACAGACTGGTAAAAAGCTTAACAAACTGTTTCATAATTTGCCAAATAGATTCCATCTGTGTAAGCTAATATAACCCAAATGATGGCTTGTTTTATTCTGTAGAGTTTGACATATTAACATGTGTCATAATGTAACTGTTCTTCAGATCTTCCCATGCAGGGTATTGGTAAGGATATAGGTTTACATACGGTATGGATATTTATTAACATATGCCTGTATTATGCATTAGTGCCTTCCTTGTAGTGCATGCCTTAACTCCAAGATCTGTATGTTAATATTAAATGGAATCTTGAACAAAGCAGCATCTGTTTTCTCGATTAAAGATATTACATTGCTATTAATTTTGGAGCATTCAGTTCCTTATATAAAAGAGAACATGATTATTTGCCATCACACAGTATCATTAATTCTAAGATCAAAACTTAAATTTAAGGGTAGGAAGGGCTTCCAAATCCACATTACCAAACTGTTCCAGTGTGGAAGTATGTCCAAACATCCTGGGGATATATCGTCCCTCCTATCCCCTATTAAATTTCTCCTCTTTCAAATTTCTGGGAGTCTACCTTAGCCAAGATCTCACCTGGAAAAATAATACATTCCAGGTGGTCAGGAAGGCTCAACAGAGACTCCATTTCCTTAGGGCCTTGCAGAAATATCAGATAGAACAATGACTGATGACTTCCCTTTACCTGTGTATTCAGGGGTGGGATTCTACCAGTTTGCGCCTATTTGCTAGAACTGGTTGTTAACATTCTAAGCAGTTCGGAGAACTGGTTGTTAGAAGAAATTACTGGGCTAATCCTGTAAGGAAGGCAGGAAGGAAACATTCTGGTGTTACAGAAACTGCCTCTCTATTAACGCTTATTACATTCTTGGCAGGACTAGACTTCCTGTCTCAGGAACATTTCTGGAGTTTATATCTCTTCCTTTGCTGGTACTTTGCTTGTGTGGCGTGACCATTGAAAAAAGTGACTTATGACCATTTTTCACACTTTCGACTATTGCAGCATCTCCACAGTCATGAGAGGCCAGGTGAGGATGTGCGTGCCTCAATGTGAGTGATGTTGAGTTGGCCACGCCCAGCCAGTAACATGACCACCAAGCAATGTCCACCCAGTCACATGACCACCAAGCCACACCCACTACCTAAGCCACTCCCACAGAACCAGTTGTTAAAAAGTTTGAATCCCACCTCTGTGTGTACTATAGAAAGCGTCCTTATATATTGTGTTACGATATGGTATGCTGGCTTGACAGCCACAGACAAAAAGGCATTGCAGTGGGTGATAAGCACAACACAAAAATATATGGGCTGTCCCCTGATATCACTTGCCAGGACCCGCTGCCTCAGCAGAGTGAGGAAAATCCTCAGAGATGATTCACACCCTGGTCAGCACTTCTTTACTCTCCTACCATTGGGCAGGAGATATAGAAGCATAGCCAGCCAAACGAATAGGCTGAAAAATAGCTTTTATCCATGGGTTGTCAGACTTCTGAATGCAACATAAATGGCACAATTAAGTTTAATATGATAGACTTGCAGGGCCAGCACCAAGGGAGGCCCATTTCAATGTCATTGTGCACATGTTGTGCATTGACAGTAAACGTTTGATTTGATTTGATTTGATTTGGTTATCATACACAGGGGAGAAGCCTGTACAGCCTTCCAAATCCCCAACACTGTTCTATTAAGCAGCACACAACAATCAAACCCTGCAGTTGGTACCAGCAGAATTTTCACTTGCTTGTTTTCTACATCTTTGTGTGTAAAAAGGAACAAAATGACTTAGAAGAGAAGCTTTTAGCCTTACTTTGGGTATCTGGTTTTAATCAGGGCTGACCTCGTGCACAAGACCCAATTTGGTATAGTGGCTGAGACACCAGGTTGAAAATAGGGAGACTCTTCTATTTCAGGCATAAAACTGGGTGACCTTTGGCCAGTCCCTCTCTCTCAGCCATAGGAAGCAGGCAATAGCAAACCATTTCTGAAATCCTCCCAAGAAAATTGCAGGGATTTTCCTGGTACAAAGGCACAAAAACACACACAGACCAGTCATGCACAGTTAATTTTTTTTTTTTTTAAAGGAGACTAGAAAAGCAGCTCGATGACATTGATTTCATCTTTCTGTAGAAGATATTCCATAGAAGATATTGGGTTTCACCTGTCTTGTCCATAGCTGGACAAAAAAAACCCCTGCATTACCTATTGTTTTGATATATTCTTTGGCAGAATAACGAGATGGCACAGTGCAGTACTGCAAGCTTCTTCTGCTGACTGCAGTTTGGCAGTTGAGTCTCACCAGGCTCAAGGTTGACTCAGCTTTCCATCCTTCCAAGGTCGGTAAAATGAGAACCCAGATTGTTGGGGACAATATGCTGACTCTGTAAAGTGCTTAAAGAGGGCTGTGAAGCACTGTGAAGCGGTGTATAAGCCTAAGTGCTATTGCTATTATGTTGACAGTATGGACGAGGCTGGGGAAATGGCCACATAGATAAATTTAAAGGAATAGCTGGTCCTCTGATCAGCTGTTTGGGGCAACAAAGCACAACCAGTGCTAGTGAGATTGGAGGCTTTCAGCAATACGTTTTTCAGGACAGTGGTAGTGGTCACAGAAAATTTAATACTTAAAAAAAAATGCTAGCAAATTACACAAGACTGCTTGGTGCACTTTATGTTGATAACATGTACCTGGTAACATCCATATGAAGAAGGATTAGAGTTTGGTGAAATCAATGCAACAATAAATATAAAGAATATGCTGCGATTGTCTGTAAATAAAAATCTTAAACCTGAAATGGGTCAATATCCTTATTCTGAAAATACAGAGAGTTGTGGACAAGTGTTCTGGTCCTACAGAACATTTAATTGAGCAAATGTTCACTATACAAAAAGAAACAAAAGTGCCACCACACTTATGCGATATTGTTATTAAGGAAATCTGTTGATAGCTGGGTCCTAACAGACAAATATTAAAAAATGAAACATGCATGTTCTGAGTTCAAGAAATATTTTGGCTATAACTTTTAATTTTTCATGTTTACTGTTGCCTGAGTATTGTATATCCTGAAGCTCAAAGTGGCATACAAAGATCAGTTTCATTCTATTTCCTCATCCACACACCCCTGAGAATAGATCTATTACCAATAGATGAGAGAAATAAACTTCTGTAGCTGAACATGGAACAGAATGTAGTCAAATACCTTAACTACTAACTCCATCCTGAATTTAAGCTGACTTGGAAGAATTTTAAATTGATTTGAAGGCCATCTTGGTTCTTTTCACATGACCACCTCTGCTTGGGCTGAAGGCAGAAACATTATATTCAGACGTTATTATGTAAATAATCTTCAACTCTAGATTATGTAGTAATAATAATATGCAGATTATTGTATTTCATTTCCTATCTACCAAACATAACATTCTTCATCATCCTGACAACTTAAAATGACCTTGAGTGCTTCCTGGATCGAAATTATTTGTTGAACAACTTGTAGTCAGTAAAACAATATTGCAACATTCTTGTTTGCTGTCTCATGTGAGTTCATTTACATAGTGTTTCAGAATATTTGTCTACAACCCTGGACCACGAGGTGAACGCATCATGGATATTTCAAGTTCAAGACGCTTGCTGCAGCATTAGCAATAATTACATGTTTTATTATATGAGAAGGGCTAAGTTTATGTATTGCAGCATTAAGATTATGGTAGTGAAGGATGGAATATTACAGCTAATGGATTCAGGGCTTGATTTATTTCTCACATGGTTAGAATGCTGGATTGATGATTTTCAAGCCCACATTAGAAGCCAGCTGACCTAGCAGTTTGAAAGCATGCAAGTATGAGTAGATAAATAGGTACCACTTTAGTGGGCTTATTAACAGGGACATGAAAGGAACCCCCAACTAGGCATCCCCTGGGCAACAGTAATGTCACCAAACATCTATAGAGATTCTCCGTCATCCAGGTGCTTTTTCAGGAGGCAACTGGACTTTCTTGTTTTTTCTTTTGAAGATGTTTTGCTTCTCATCCAAGAAACTTGTTCAGCTCTGACAGGATAGTGGGGAATGGAAGGATTTATATTCCTTTCAGACAGCTGGTCATTTGCATCCTTTTAGAGGGTCGTTGAAGCACTTGGAGGCTTCAACGGGCCCTCAGGGTCACCTGAGTGATGTCACCAGTTAATCCTTTCACCACAAAAGTGCTTTGGTGCATCTCACACGTAAGTATAGTAGAGTATGAGGATGAAAATGTGTTTTTTCACTGGCTTTTGTTGAGAGTTTCTGTTGTAACTTTTGTTGCTGTTGTAGCAGATACCAAGGACTGGCCTCTCCTTGATCTTCTCCACTGCCCCTGAGAATTTATTTATTTATTTGTATGCAGCCTTTATTATTTTTATAAATAACTCAAAGTGGCAAACATTTCCAATATACCTTCTTCATCTTCTTTTCCCCACAACAACAATCTTGTGAGTTGGGTTAGGGCTGACGAAGACTGACTGGCCCCAAATCATCCAGCTGATGGGGCTTGAACTCACAATCTCCTGCTTTGCATCCGGGTGCCTTAATTAATAGACCAATCTGGCTCACTTGGTGGTAACAACTAGTAACATTGAGATCCCTGAAACTAGAAACACAATTTTTTGATGGTCTGTGAAGGTTTGAAAAAAATACATTAATATCCATTGACACACGGGTGGGATCCTACCAGTTCAATCTGGTTCTAGAGAACTGGTAGCTCCAAAGAGCAGTTGACACCAAACCAGTTCACTGGGATGAGGTTTTGGTTTGTTGTTTGGCCCACCCACCTGCCTGGCTCTAGGGTGTCCTTTAGTGGATGCATTTTCCTCCTCAGGTGCTTTGCATAGCACAGCTGAGTCCCACTTGTCAGCTGGAGAAGGTAAATGCTTGCCGGAGCTGGTAGTACACACGCATGCAGCATGCGATTGATGCGCATGTGCACGGTCCCCAAAGCAGTTGTTATGCTGGTCGGATCCCACCCCTGCATTGACATACTGGACCAGATGTTCCAAGATCCAAGTCTGCTGAAGTTGTTGCACTTGTGGAGGCATATTTTTGTCCAGGGTAAACAGTTACCAAACACAAGTTGAATACTTTTAAGAAAGGCCCCAAAGAATCCAGAAGAGATTATTAGGATCAACCCTGGCACTATGCTATATTCTGTGACGTGAGAATGGGCCTGCTTTGTGGTTGTTTTATTTGTGAATTAAAGAAGAAGCAGTCCATCACAGCTTCTTTCTTGAATCAGATCTGATCCTCACTGTAGCATAGGGAAAAGTTTTGGCAACAGAAGCTGTACCACAACATGTGAAAGAAATCTGTCATGCAGATTTTTCCATTGTGCTCATGCTTCAAGATGAGCAGGAATCAGAGGGTTTTTTTCATCCAGCTCACAGAAGCCAAATTATTCGTGGGCCTGTTAGGGTTATGGTGAATAACATAACCACAACAAGTGACCATTCAGGAATGCAGAATGTTACGCTTGCAAAAAAAAAGGGGGGGGGCATATTTGTTGAAGACTTACTATTTCCAGTTTAGCTTGCATCCAGCACACTTCTGGCCAGTCCCAGCAGCCAGATGCAGCAAGCACACAAACCTTTCAGTTCAGCTAGCAAAACTACAGATTGCTAACTTCAACATCTGTTAGCTTTCAGATGTGCATGGTCAAGGAAGCTAGCAGTCTTTCTCATCTCAATGGAAACCCATCCTGTCTGCCATTAGATGCGGGAATGACCAGTATTTTGAATAGATTTCTGGATGAGAAGAAAGGCTACTACCTCCAACCTACCTTTTGCTTCTCAATCTTAACTGCTGGGGTATGCTCAGAAATAGTCTTTTGCCCACCCCTCCAACTCTGGATGAGACTAGAGTGAAACCTCTAGTCATAAACATTTCTGTTCGTGACCAAATTGGGTGACAACCCAAAATTTCAGAAAATTTTAGCATCTGGTTGCAAACAGATACTTGGGTCGCGATCTAACATGGCCGGGGCCATTTTCCCCTTTCTGCACCATTTTGACAGCTCATTTGACAGCCAAATTTCCTGTTTCCACGTTTGCAGTAATTTTGCAATTAAACATGGCCTCTAATCCATTGAAGAATGGTATGACTGTTGGTGAGAAGAAGGTGTTAAGGAAAATAGAAATAGAAGTGAAGAACAAATCATTGACAAGTATGAGCATGCTGTGCATGTTACTGATCTTTCTGCAGAGTACAAGAAGCCAAAGTCTACAATCTCAACTATTTTGAACCAGAAAGAGGCTATTAAAGCAGCTAGTGTTGCAAGGGGAATGACAAAGCTAACCAAGCAGAGGCCTCAAGTACTGGAAGAGGTGGAAAATCTGCTCTTAGTATGGTTGAACAAGAAGTAACTTTCAGGTGACATTGTAAGTGAGGCAATCATATGTGAGAAAGCTAGGAAGATACATGGCAATTTGTGGCAATTTCCAATGTGGAAATGAGTTTCGGGTCACGACCAAATTGGGTTGCGACCAAAGTTAGGGAACGAATTGTGGTTGTGACAATTCCACTGTATTTTCCACAGATTCTGTGTATTTTCAAGGCAGGTGGTGGTATAAAATAAAGCTATCTTAACTTCTATAATTACTACAGTAAACCTTTAATTAATGTTCTGAGGAAAGTGTCCCAGTACTATTTTACAGTACTCTCAATTGGGCAAGTCTATGTGGTGTAACAGGAGAGAAAGAGATATATTAATCTTTCAGTCTTCCAGGAAATCAATATGATACTCCTTGACTTATGACCATTTGTTTAATAACTGTTCAAAGTTACAATGGTTGCTGAAAAAAAGTGATTTATGACTGATCCATGTACTTATAACCATCACAGTCTCCTGGAAGTCACATGATTATTCCTCACTCATAAGCAGTTCCCTCAGCATAATTTCTGTGCAGGCTGAGCTGAATGCTGGTTCCAACAAAGAGGATGAGCTAGTTCAGGACCATCAGAAAGGGGTGACAAGGGGCATCAAGAGGTTTTGGAAACCTCAGTGCTGAAAGGGATGCACTCCAGGGAACTTCGGGAAGTGGGGAGAGTGTTCAACTAAATGAGGATCCACCTGTGCAAGCAGAAGATGGAGGTGACCAGTTGCCGCTGGTCAGTTTGGAACAGTAATCCCTGACAAGACTAGCTGATGAGGCACAGCAGCAATTGGTTGACTCTGTTGAAGAATAGTTCTCACCCCGCACCTCCGATCCATGGACAAGAAGAGCTGAACACCGAGAAGCACAGCAGAGGTCAATGAGGCTACTCGCAAGGAAGCAGCCTCGCTCTCTCCTAATGAGAAACACCAGTTGGGGTGGATTTAGGCAGGCAAGGAAGGCAAGTGGTTGTCACAGACCGTCAACCATCTTTTTTTTTTTTATGTGACACTTTCGGCTTCTTGCCTCGCTCTTGTGCTTCATCTCGGTGCCTTGTTCCTGTGTTGTGGGCTTAATTTGAGGAAGATGTTGTTGCTTTGACCGTATTTCTGGGACTCCTGTTTCAACTTGGACTTTCTTGGAGAGAACTGTTCTTTTCTTCATTGTCCTTCAGAAACATTGAAGCCAAACTACTGGCATCCTTTCAGGTTTGCTTGCTGCTATTTCATGCTTCACTTCTTTGTGGCCAGCCAACAGCCTCCTTGTTGCTGGTGCCTCAGGTGTTGCACTGTCTCTGTTAGCCACACTCCTTTGGTGAACCCCTGTTGCCTTGGTTAGTAGACATCTGGTCACCAGACGTCTGGACTACTTTCCAGCTCCTACCAATTGTGGGAATTGACTTCAGTTTGGGGGAATGCTATATAGGAGTTTGTTGTGAAATAAACACACTGAATCTCTCTTGAGTGCTACTTGTGAGGATTGGGACAGGATAATTATCTGGCATTCTCACCTAAAAAGTTCTCCATTGTATTTCTGAATCTACTGATATATTCTTTGTATGGATGAGCACATACAGTAGAGTCTTGTATTTAAATCTTGTTAACAACAGCCTGCTAAAATGTTGAATTTTATTTCAGTATCTGATGATGACAGGAAAGCTGAGTCATGAATCAATAAGAAACTCTTACAAGAAGAACCATTTCAGGCTAAAAATGACAAATTCGGGAATTTCTGTTTGTTGTCTTCTGTTTCTTTTTAAAATAGAACCAAAACTGTTCTTTTTATGAAAATAGTTTTGAAGTCCTTACTTTTCCAATGGTGCCATTGGGCACTGGAAAATATTTGTTCATTTATTTAATATCTGTTCAACAGTGTAGTTTAAAAAGTAGTCAATCCTTTTCATAGATATCATTGTCATGAAACCAGTCCTGTGTGGCTTATGCTACAATGCAACTCATGGTTATGATAAGGACAAGAAAGTCAATTTAGAGCAAGAATACTAGACAGACAAAATAAATAATCTTCATTATGGCCAAGGACTGTAATAAACAGAACAACATCACTGTAATTAGGTCTATACAGAAGCCAATCAGTGTGTGAACTAAATGATGTAAAAACTTTGACCCACAAAGAAGTATGAGGTCAAGGTGAAATTCAGAGAGGCTTAATGCATTTTTTGCCTTCTGTTAACCTTATTTAACTCATATGGGACCACATGCTTAGATACAATTTATGATTATCTCTTGTCTTTAAAATAGTAATTTTATTTTAATTAATTTAATGTACACTTCCCAGAGTCAAAAAGTTTTTGTGAGGTGTCCATATGCATAAATAAATCAATACATCTTTCTCAAGTCTTAGATTGGGCCTAATATTTTAAGTATCTATTCCACTGGAAATGCCTTGATTGATTTTGACCTGGGCCACTTACAATTTTAATAAAGCCTGTAAACCAGGGGTGTCCAACCTTTCACCTTCCCTGGGCCACATTAGAAGATGAAAATTTGGTTTGGGCCGCACATAAAATAAAATAACAGTAACGATACCTGATCATCCAAAAAAACCGTAGAAAACATAGTTAACATATTAAATTTATTTGGAAATGAAGTTAGTGAGATGTTTTTATTATTTATTATTTATTAAAAATTATTTATTTTTTATCACGGTTTTTTTTATCACGGTTTATTTTCTGGCCAAATTTTGCGGGGGGGGGGGAGAAAGCTTGCCCACCTTGCGCCTACCTCTCCTCTTGCAAATGGCCCGGCTGGATGAGGCAGGACTGGAAGGCAGAAGCAGCACCGGCGGCGGGGGCAGAAGCAGCAGCAGCGCCGGGGGCAGAAGTGGCGGCAGCAACAGCAGGAGGTGGCGCTCTGATGGCGCCCGCCTTTTCTGTTGCTGCTTGGCCTGGCGCTCGCCTCGCCCCACCTCGCGCCTGCCTCTCCTCCTCCTCCTCACTGGCTCTGGCACGAAGGTTGGGGTGGGCACTGGGCCGCATTACGAGGTGACCTGGGCCGCAGGTTGGACAAGCCTGCTGTAAACCAAGAAGTAATGTCTTTTTATATGTATGTCAAGATTGAAATGCTAATATCTTTTGTAATTTTTTTTAAAAAAATTAGTTTTCCTTTATTGAGAAATACGTTTCATCCAAAAATTTTGGGGAAGAAATAGTGAAGTGGAAAAATGGTTCCACTTTTACAAGTGCAGCGTGTACACTGAAATAATTCCTATCTGGACAAAGAGGGAATTTGAGATTGCCTATAAGTTTTCCATCCAGTTGCTTCTCACGAGGAAACTGCAGTGTACAAAGGAAAAAAATCCAGAAATAATTAATATAAAAGCACAAAAATGGCAAGCAGATCTAAAAACTTCTATAAGTCACTCATTAGGTGAGATGAGCAACTTTCTTTCCAGTGGCAGCAACTTAGTGAGTAGAACTAAGAGAAGAATACAAATGTTCAAGGAAAAACAAATGGCTTGAACGTCGTAGGGATCCACAAGGTAGGGTTTGCAAACCCTCTTCCCAAAACTAGGCTAGTTGGAAATAACCATCTTGTCTGGAGTAGACCATACATCTGAAAATTTCTTTTCAAATGAATTGGCTTTTTCTGAAAACTTTTGACCTTCAACTGTAGAAATCACCATTACAGCATTAATGCACCTGAGAACCAGTTTGGTATACTGGTTAAGGCAATGGTGATGACTGGGGAGATCTAAATACTGCCAACTTTGAGAAACATTGTATTAAGAGAACAATAGAAACCAAGAGACTATGAGTTCTAGTCCTTTTTTAAGGTATAGAAGCCAGCTGACTGACTATGGGCCATCATTGTCCTTCAGCCCAATCCACTTATTGCAGGGAAAATAATAGGAGGGTTCATTATGTTCACTGCCTTCAGTGATAAAAAATACAGGTAGCTTGTACATTTCAATAAACATTTTGTGGGCTGCCCAACAAGATTTTGGATCAGGTTAACATATGCATAATCAGGACCAGGGAGCATCTGCTTCATTTCTGAGGTTAAATCCTGCTTGGTACTTCATTTTGCTCTTCCTTTTTAAGACTATTCATACAACAAGCACATAATTGATAATTTAGCAATTATTTTTTAAGCTCAAATTGAATATAAATATCTACTTAAAGCCTCAACCTGTCTGGAAGAACTGAATTGCTTCCTTAATTTCCTTTCTCTTGGATGCGTGACCTTTTCAGTCTGCAACTCATAGAATTGGGCCTGCCTCCTGCTTTTAACTGGTATGAAATCTAAAAGGAAAAACAGGAGAAAAATACAGTGAACAAATAAAATAACTTGTTGATGATTAGGGAACACAAAATTGTGGATCCTTTTCCCCAGTTAGAAAGTACTTTTGTCCTGTTCTCCCGAAGACCATGTGGTGGCAGTCCATGTCAGCCCACAGTGTTCACTGGAGGGATGTTCCTTTTCCTAAAAAAAAAAAAAAACACCAAACTTGGCATTCTTCATGACAAACACATCTGTTTCAAGTGCCAAATCATTGCTAAGCTTCTCAAGATTGTTCTGAGAAGGTCACAGTAGACCTCTTCTAAATCTAATGTAGTATAATAAATGTAATCTAAGGGAACACAAGCTTCAAAATAATAAATTGTTTCTGAATATGCTCACATGTGCTGCTGGTATTTTTTTATTTCCAAAAGGCAGCAGATCATACAGTGTTGATTTCTTCTGATTCTAATCCATTGAGATTAAACATATTCTTCCAAATATCAGAGCTATCCTCCTGGAATATCACTTTTGTTTCTAAATTATCTTATTTGAGGGTCTATTTCACTGTCGATATATCCTAAATCTAAAAAGATTTTTTTCCACTAGGTTAAACAAATTTAAGAATTTTCTTTTAATAAGCAGCAAAATAGTGATTAAAATTATAATTTTAGAAAGTTACAAATGCAGATCAATTTGAAATAAAATTTGGAAAATAAGAATCCTTCCCATGGGAAAATTTAGTTCTGAATTGGACAGTAGAAATTCGTGTAGTCAAGATTAAAAACAAGTTGTAGCAATTGTTAATATAGAAATAATTATTGTCGGATTTCCCTCAGTATCTGATTTAGTAGTTTTCTCTTGTTAATTTTCTTTTTATATTGTCTTTTGTGTCATTTTTTCCTGTTTTATTTTATTTTTTCTTCTTGTCATATTAATGCATGATTATAATAATCCTCCAGGGAGGCACTACCTTGATATGGTTGTGGGTTTTGTATGCTCTGAGGAAGGTGATAACTATATTAGAGGTTCAATCCTACTTTGCAGGTCTCATCAGAGGAACAAGATGAAGAGCGTCTCTCTGATAAACAACATGGTGAGATGTGCTTTGCAGAAACCCATAGTGGATCCATTGTTGCCCAGGTCAACAAGGACCACATTAGGTGTTGGAGTTCCTGGACACCTGGTGACAAATGGAATACAGGAATCAGAATTGTTGATTGAACCCCTAGGATCAACAACTGTAGGACTGCTGGAAGAAAAGGTGTTTACCCATTGCAAATATAAAAAGATTAAAACCAAATAAATAACAGTCCATTATTACAAACCAAGTCCAACAAGAAGAAGATATTTGAAAATAATGCATCAGTTCTGGAAAGAACATCCAGAATAAGAAATAACAGAAAAAAAAGGCTAGCAGAGCAACTTCAATTTATAAGACAAAATGTATTCACAGAAGCAGAACTGGAAGAACTGCAAAGGTCTACTCAAGGCAAATATATATGATCTATCATTTCCTCTCGGCTGACTCCCTCTAGTTTGTCCCTACAGTCTGAGCTATTTTCTGGCAATTCTTTGATTTCTTTGTCTTGAGTAGACCTTTGCAGTTCTTCCAATTCTGCTTCTGTGAATTATTTTGTCTTATAAATTGATGTTGTTCCACTAGCCTCTATTCTCTCTTTCTCTCTGTATGTGTATGAGAGAGAGGGGGGGGGACGGACCAAAAGTTCCAAAAAGCTCTGTTTTCAATTGCTTTTCTCCCAACGTTTACAGTGTAAAGTAGATTAAACTATTAAAACCAAATTTAGAAGGGAGAAAAGGAGTCAGTTGTAAAGTTTTGAGGATCTTCTTTTTAAAATCTTGGTTAATCTTTGTGTTTTGATTCAGCTAATTTTTCATTTGATTGTTTGTTTGCACTGAGCTGCTTTTTGAAATGGTTTACTGACCTATGGTACATTCTGGCTATGGACAAATACCATCTGCATCAAGGTAAACATATATAGGTGTGTTTGTGTATAAGTTTGTGCGTGTGTGTGTGTGTGTATTTGGGTATGCACACGAATTTGTATGTGCATGCTACTACAAAGGAAAAATGGGGAGGGAAAGATAATAAAGTGAAGAAGTAATTCCACAAAGAAAAGAAAGAAAGTTAGGAGACTTTGCTTAAAGACAAAAAGGCTTTTAATAAATTAATGGATTATATTAAATCGAAAGTTTAAACTGAATACTAACAACAACAACCAAAAACCCTGTGGAATGTCCTTATAGAAAGAAGCCAATAAGAAAGGAACCATTCCTTTGGCCTAATCTTAAATTACCACTGGATAGTAAATTCGATTGGCTGTCATGTGAAAATCAGATGAACTCGTCACATTTTATGTTTCCATGTCTGATTGAAATATATGGATTGGAAAAATTCCACAAGAAGAATCATATTTAGAAGAAAGATGCTCTCCAGAGGAATTGCATTGAGTAAAAGATCTGAAACAAGGCAAAGCAACTAACAATCTGTCCTATTTGGGATATTCTCAATTGTGCTCATACAGCATATATGCCACCCAGAGACAATTTTTAGGAACCATATAGATATAGTTTATCCTCGATGATCTGACTCTAATCTGATCTTTCAGATCTTCCAAAAGTACATCCACTATAACAAACTCCATCCATCCTGCTGCTGATTGTCCTCTGTTTATATTGCCTTCCACCTTTCCCAGCATTAAAGAACTTTATCCTTGCATAATGTATCTGAGATAGGATAAATTGAGAGGTCATTTGCGCCTTAAGTGAGAAGTTTGGGTTGATGTGTTTGATGATCCATTGTTTTGTTTCCTTGGCTATCCACAGTATTTTCAGGAGTCTTTTTCAATACCAAACTTCAAAAACACCAATACTACTCCTATCCTACTTCTTCAAAGTCTAACTTTTATTCCCATAGATTATATCAGTGAATACCGTTACTTGCATCATTCTGTTCCTCAATTGCCAGCACTATTTCGATCATGAAAGGTATAGACCAGGGGTGTCAAACTCAATTTCATCGAGGGCTGCATCAGGGTTGTGTTTGACCTCGGGGGGATGGGGTGGGAATGGTCAGCTCGATGTCACTCGTGTCAGGGATGCCTATGGGTACCTGAGCTTGGGAGGTCTGCTTTCACTGGCAGAGGCACCATGGCCCAGTCCTTCACTGTTTCCAGGGCATCCCCATTGGCCAGAATGAAGTACCCCACAGGCCGGATCTGGGCCTTGAGTTTGACATCCCTGGTATAGAAACATCGCAGCATTTTAAATAATATTTTCCCTTGTGAATATAGAAGCTAAATAGTGTAGGAGAAGTGGGATTTCTACTTATGGAAATGTTTAATTATTTAAAACATTTATTTGAGAAACTTTTGAAACAGAATATGCTTAAGTAGTATAGCTACAAGTTCTCCTCCCCAACATTATCATTATTGGGTTAGATCTAAACTTGCTCATTATACAGTAGACTAAACCTACTCAAAATCAGCATCACTTCTATATATAACTGATTGCACAATGATAGAGATAGACATACAGACTAGATTTGGAAACTCATGCACAAATTCAAAGAGTGAAATTCAGCTGAAAAAAGTGACTGTGGAAACACATTCATTCCTGCACGTAATGGTTTATTCTGATACTTCTGTGTGAGTGATCTACTTAAGAAGATTGAATTCTAAACACTGTTTTAGCAAAATCCTCCAATTAATATTTTGAAATGTAAATGTTACATTTTAGTCAACATAGCAAAGAAGGAAATAAAGATATTCTGAGTATATAGAATGACACTATCATACCACAAGCTAATTGTTGGGGTAGATTTGGATTACTGTTTCTCTTAAATGTGTATCAAATACTACAATCCTAAGGCCAAATAAAACCCACAAAAATCCAACAATCGAACTCTCACAAGAAGGCAGTTGCAAACTTCAAATGTATTATTGCCAAGAAAACTATACATGTGGGTCAATAAAGGTCATCTGCATTTGACCTTGTCTTAAAAGAAGATTTATTTTTTATCATACTAGGAACTTTGAAACTGACTAGGGGGAAATTATTTTTCTGTCAGGTCCTTATGTACCTGAGAACTGGAAAGGAAACACTTTTTTACAATATTCATTCATACTGATAAAGAAACTATTTATTCATTCAATGGTCAAATTCCTTGTATGTCCAATCACACTTGGCCAATAAAGAATTCTATATTTTTAGTCCATCAGTCTGAGACAAGGTGTCCCACTTTGGCAACTTTAAGACTTGTGGACTTCAACTCCCAAAAGTCCCCAGCCAGCATGTGTGGCTGGGAAATTCTGGGAATTGAAGTCCATAACTCTTAAAGTTGCCAAGATTAGAAACCTAAGCCTATCTAAGACATCAAATACTGAACCACTTGAAAATTCTAATTATATTTATAAGCAGCTTGAAGCAAGAATAGCATTCCTTCTAAATCTATGGTCTGTATTACATTCAATATTCAGTGAATATTTCTTAAACTAAGCCAGGGGTAGGGAAACTTGGCTCTTTTATCATTTATGGACTTCAACTCCCAGAATTCCTGAGTGAGCCATAAAAGGTTGTCCATCCCTGGCCTACTGGTTTTTCAGTTGTGGGGGAAATCAATTTTGACTTGAATGGGACTGTTTAATATACAAATGTAGGACATATGTCCTACATTTGTATATTAAACAGTCCCATTCAAGTCCTAGGTTTGTATATTAAACAGCCCCATTCAAGTAAAAAACTGATTTCCCCCACAACTGAAAAACCAGTAGGCCAGGGATGGGGAACCTTTTATAGCTCACTCAGGAATTCTGAACAAAGCAATTGCCAGAATGTGATAATATCTGTGTTTGTGGCATCCTCTGAGGACCAATCTATAGCGTAGCTAGTAGCAGTAGGTTGGTTTCCAGCCTTGCTCAAGTTGACTTGAGCTTCATTGAACGGTTTATATATTGGTTTGAAGCTGTGTGCTCTCTTTTTCTTGTTCCCTTTTTATTTCATAGCCTTGAGGTGTTAGCCAGGGGATAATTTTAAACTGCAGGTTTCAAATCTATTTCAAGGTGTTCATGTGCTACAGAGACAAGGAAGACTATCTACAAAAACCATTTATCTTCACAGAAAAGCAGGGGGATCTAAATAGACTCAACTCCTTTCACTTACCTACTTCACATTGTAACACAGGGACAGATCATAATTTTGCAGATAGAAGTTTCATTCTGTATTTTTTCTCCCAACTTTAAAGATTGCAGGGATTGTGGCTGATGATTTAATGATTTCGTTGAAATGGGTGGTGTTGAAATGTTCAGCATGTTTTATGATAGTTAGGGAATTTATAGGACAATTAAATGTAGAATGTTCTCAGAGGCCTAACATATCCATTCTGTCCCTTATTTTTAAGAGAGAAAAAAAAGATAAAAATCAGGTTTTGTTTGTTTTTTGCTATTTCAGTGGTGCAAATCTTTAAGTCAAGTCATAAAAATTGACCAGAGGTTGAATATAGACTGTAGCCCATGGATAGCTGCCTCTTATTGAAGAACATGGATAGAAATGTCCATCACACAGCAAAGCTGTGATGTAACTTTATGATGCTAAAAATAAGGGAATAGTGGTTCTTTTTCTTGGTGTATGTTTATCAGTTGTTTGGAATACAGATTCTATCAGCTCCATTGTCATAGCTGAGAGCAGTTTTAGTCCAAAATTTTTGGTTCACATAACAAGAGAGAAGCCTATTCTGGTTTAATACTTGGTTTCTTATAGGTCACCTGAACTCAATAATTCAGCAGAATACTTATTTGAACTTGCAATACCAAAACAGAATTCCTGTCTATAAGAATCGGTCCCTCCCCACCAATTCAACTTTGGCCTTGAGAGTGGCGAGGCAGTGGGTCGGGGCAAGGAATAAGGCTAGAAAGGAAACAGAAGGGACAGGTCAGGTGCACTGTGGGAAGGAGAGAATGTTGAGAACAGGGGTGGGTTATACATATTTTTACTACTGGTTCTGTGGGTGTGGCTAGGTGGGAGTGGCTAGGTGGATATGGCCATGTGACTGGGTGGGGGTGGCTTCTTTCTTTTGCACACACACCCCCACTCTATTTTTTGCCTCCTGGGCTTCAGGGAAGCCTCCTGGGTGAAGCAGTAAGACAGCAAGGGGGATCACGGCACAGCTGATTGTTGAAATAGCTGATCGTTGGGAGGAGAGAAAAAAAGAAATACTGGTTCGGTTGAACCAGGTGCTGTTTTTTTTACTACCAATTCGGTTGAATGATAGCATTTTTTACCCCCAATTCGTCCGAACCAGGCCGAACTGGTAGAATACCACCACTGGTTGAGAGGAACAGAAAGTGAGAGGTCAGGAAAGACAATATAGAGAAAAGGTTAGGATTTCCATTCCTTGCTCAGTTTCTTTCTCTATGATAAAGTCTCCTTCAAGTTGTTTTACTCCAGGTGATTTCATGGCTATGTCAAAATGGTTTGCCATTTTTGTTCCTAGCTTATATTTTCATTATTATGGTTGGTTGCCCAGTCAACCAGATCTTTAGACTGAATTTGACATTTTTGACCATCCATCGAGACCATCCCAAGCTCTTGGGATAAAGCACATCATAGGATGTAAGCTGTTCCATGTAAAGCTGCTTTTTGCAACTGACAGTCAAGCTATTTTCTAAAGCACCCGAAGGCCAGACAAGGAATAATGGATGAAAATTGAACAAGGAGAGATTTAACCTGGAAATAAGGAGAAACTTTCTGACAGTGAGAACAATCAACCAATGGAAGAGCTTGCCTTTAGAAGTTGTGGGAGCATCATCACTTGAGACTTTCAAGAAGAGATTGGACTGCCATTTGTCAGAAATGGTGTAGGGTCTCCCGCTTGGAAAGGGTTGGATTAAATGACCTACATGGTCTCTTCCAATTCTGATTATCTGTTATCTGTTATTTTATCAATGCCAATGGTGTTCAAGTGCTACTCCAAATGTTTTGGAATTGCACCGAAGATGTACCCTGTTACTATTAATATTACCTTTGATGCTTTCTCTTTTTTGACATAGTTTTTCTACTTCTATTGTCAGGTTGTTTGTGATTTTCTCTAGTTCTTTCTATTAATAAATTAATTATTAGTTAATCTATTTCTCTGTTCACAACAGGGGTGTCAAACTGGTGGCCCACGGGCTGAATGAATCATGCACAGGCCACACCCACCCCAGCTCTGTGAATGGGAAAAATGTCATGAAACATCACGTGACGGTAACGTGATGCCGCGAGTTTGACACCCATGGTTCACAACAATACAAGGTTCCAGCTGCCAGTCCTTTAGCTGGTGTTGGCCTTCATATGTATCAAATTCTTTCCAAGAACCTGAAATGTCATAATATATTGGCATAGTATATGTGTGGTTCCAAGCAGTGCCGCCTTTTGTAATTGACAAATGGAAATTTTGTCAATGTGCAGATTTTCTAAGTATCATCCAAGGCTTTTTGTTTTAGGGTTATCTCGGTTTTGACTTCAATTTTAAGATCTTGAGATCTACAAATATTGATGAAGATGGTGATGATGATGATTTTTCAATTTTTTTCAATTCAGAATAGAGCTTGAAGGAATCCTGGAGGTCTTCCATTCCAACCCCTTGCTCAAGCAGGAGACCCTACCCCATTTCAGACAAGTGGCTGCCCAGTCTCTTCTTAAAAACCTCTAGTGATGAAGCATCCACAACTCCTGAAGGCAAACTGTTCCACTGGTTAATTGTTCTCAGTGTTCAGAAGTTTCTCTTTAATTCCAGGTTGCTTCTCTCCTTGATGAGTTTCCATCCATTGTTTCTTGTCCTGCCCTCTGGTACTTTGAAAAATAAGTCGACCCCCTCTTCTTTGTGGCAGACCCTCAAATACTAGAATACTGCTATCATGCCACCCCTATTCCTTCTTTTCTCTTGACTAGTCATGCCCAATTCCTGTAGCCATTTTTCATAAGTTTTAGTCTCCAGGTCTTTAATCATCTTAGTTGCTCTTCTCTGCACTTTTTGTCTCAACATTCTTTTTGTAATGTGGTAACCAAAACTGGATGCAGAATTCCAGATATGATCCAATGCTGATGGTTTTTTTGGTTAAGCTACAATCCTGACATTTCCTACATTTTTCAAATCCAAGAAGTGGCCATGATGCTTATTTGTTGAACTCAGCCAAGGATATTCCAAAATTGCCACTCAGCTGCGCACCTCCCTCAAAACTCTTCCCTAAGCTTGTTTGCAAGTGGTAGAGCTGGTCAATACTTGTTAAAATGAACACAAGGACATGAACAGGTGCCTTTTTTCCAGTTGCAAAAAGTGGCAGTTCTCATGAAGAAATACATTCACAAGAGGGAATGAGAACCCCCCACCCCAAAATTCTGATTTTGGCTCATACAGCTTGTGATCCAACAAGCCAAACATAACTCACCAGCCATGTATTTATGGTGGCTGCCCGCCAGGGGCTTCACACGTGCACACCCATACATTAGCACATTTGTACTTTCAGGCAGCCAGCAAAATGAAGAAGTTTATTAAGCCTCTGACAAGCCACTCTGCATGACAGATGGCCAGTATTCAATGTGACAGACCTCAACATTGCACATTGCATAGGCAATGCAGTATTTGATTTACCAGTTCTGTTTAGAAAGCAGAGGAAAGGAAAGAAAGAAAGATAGGAAAAGGGTAAATTGCTGGCAAGTTCAACAAGTAGTGTGGGTATTTATCTTTTGGTATCCTGGTTTCACTCTATCATCCTTATGTCACAACTGGAGCTGAGCACAATATTTACTTCAGAACTCCAAACTCTTCTGAACTGAGATTTCATTCCAAGGTTCACTCAGTTTATGAACATCTGCCAGAACTCTTGAAAGTTTGGCAAACAGGAACCGAGGTTATTCATTTAACTTGAAAGGAGGCAAGCCTACTGCCCTAGATAGCCTCACAAAACCTACTTCCATTTCCACCCATTTTAAATCTCAGCTCATCCACCACTCCCCAACACCAGCCAATCAGAACCTAAGGCAAGAGATTCCAGAGGAAGACAACAAAGTATGATAGAATGACACAACTTTAGTGTATAACTTAATTCTAATGGTGAGGAAAGACATCATTGCCTGTAGCTATGAACTATTGGTATATGGCTGCCAGCTTTGAAATTAAGGTTACTGAGGAAGGATGGAAGGAAGGAAAGAGGAAAAATAAGTAGCAGTTTAGATAATGCTGGCTGGGTGACATGGATTTTAGGTAATATTATGAGCAGTTCTGTAGTTGTCTTGGTCCAACATATTGAACAATAACCTGGTTCAACCCATTGAACTATAACTTGGGTAGCCACAAGGACTTTTCTACCATAATGTGAAAATTTATCCAGATGATTGGTTTATGGTTTAGGTAAACCATATGGGGGGAGATTGTCATGCAAACTATATTTTGATGCTTGGGAAAAGTACTTTTTATCTTCCAGAGACTTATATCAACAATAAGTGAATGCTGAGGGGCCAGTGCTTCAGTGGTATAAATTTGAGTTTGAGTTATGTCAACTTGAATCAGAGATAGAAGGCCTGCATGTAATGTGGGAATGACCTTGGGAGACAGGGAGAAGAGATTCAGCCAAGAGTACAGTCTGATAAGAGGCATCTTAGCCCACAGTAGGAAGGGCAAGTGGCTCAGGAGGGACTCTCTCTAACTGCATAAGGAGAAATGTATTTTCAGACTTGCAAGATACTGTTAATGAAATCTCACAATAGACTAGTATTAGCTCATCTACCCTTGTTTCCTATTTGATCTAACTCATAAGACTGACACTGTAGCATTTCAAATATTGCTGAATTAGAAGTCCCAGCAGGCCAGTCAACATGACCAATGTGAGGGATGCTGGAAGCCATACTCACCTCAGAAATTCCTTGCTTTGTGCCTGGTATCTCATGGTCAGCAAGTTCTTTCCAAGACTCTGACAAGATACTTGAATCCACAAAGATTTGGATTGGAGTTTATGTGTTTACATGTGTACCAAATTTACTGTATTTTATTTTACATATGGAACCAGGGGGAAGGAAAAGAACTGGGTAAACCAGTCTTGCAAGTAGTGCCCAGGATGAAGAAATGAAGCTATAGACTTAATCTGAAAACACTCTCAAATCAAGAGTGAGCACTCTTCAGAGCAAGACCCCAAAATGTATAGTCCTCCAGAGAATCTCACCATTTTCTCCAACTTTCAGAATGTTAAATTTCCCTGGGAACTAACTGCCTATGATTACACAACACACTGAATCATAAACCACCTAATTTTAGCCTAATTAGTTATGCAATACTAGACTATATGGTTGATGGAGATTCGATCATCTCTTTAAATCAACGAGCCTTGCAACAATTAGGGCAAATGGCCAGGATTAGATTAGGAGAAGGGTATTCACACACTGCCTCTTGTGTCTGTTTCTCACCTGGCCAAATGTTAGTCACTGTGTGTAGGAGACAAACCAAACAGTTTTTCTCTGCCCTTCACGTTAATTTCCTTTCTTCAAGATGCCGTTTAAAGAAAAATAGGGCTTTTGTATCCTCATGTCTTTTCTAATAAATCTAGCTTTTATTTCAAAAGATGAATGTATGTTAGCATTAATTGTTAGCCCCTACTCTGCATCCAGGACAACAGTATTATGACCATTGTCCTTTTACAAGAGGACAGTGTACTACTTTAGAAATATATTTTCCAGAAGTCCAATTATTCAGCAGTATATTCTCTAGCAAGGGCTGTTCCTTCACTTTTAGTCAGCATGATCTCTAGACATAATACTGTAAAGTGTCCTCAGAAAAAGAGTAGAGCCATAGTAGACAGCAATTCTAATATTTAGAATGACAACTTGTCCAAATGCCTTATTCTGAATTGCAAGGCAATTTGACTAAGGTAACCATAAAAAGGTTGTTTGGCATTAGCACAGGGAATTTTTGTGGCAGTGCCGATCACAAACACTGGAAGGATTTGTTTGCTCCAGGAAAGAGGGTAGAAGTTATAAAGGAAATAGTGAGCCCAAGTGATGAATTTTTCTGAAAGCTTGACTTCTTGAACTATTGCTGGACATCATCCTTGGTATGATACTTGGTGCAATTCTTAATTCCATGTCTGTTTCTTTTATTTTCCTGTGCCTTTTTTTTTCTTCTGTTTTTGGAGAATACAATCTTTTGCCTCATCTTTTATTACTTTTTCCTTGTTGGTTCAATAAGTTCACCTTAGGGGATGCTGGAACTACAACATACCTCTTTGTTTCTTACTGATGAAGAAATTAAACTAATTTGAAAAACATGGCAAGCCATGTTGCACTTCTCTGTTTGCATCTGGTATACTTTTGTATGTAATTGCTTCACAGTTTTCTTCCCCGCCCCTATATTAACAGAAAACAGAATGTTTTTAAAAGATCTCCACTGAAGGAATAAACATCTACCAAAAATTTGAAGTGTGTTTTGTTTTATCTTTGTTTTGTTTTGCATCTTTTGGAACAAGTAAGAGATTTTCTTCACATAAGTTTAGAAATGCATCCAGATTTCACAAAACTATATCAAATGATTGGGCCTCTGAATGGGAAAAACTCAGCTACTGCAACCTTCCCCAAGACTTTAAGTTTTCCAGATGTGTTGCACTGGAGTTCTTGGAAAAGTGAGGAAGGCTGGGAGACTTTGACTTTCAAGAAACACAGAAAAAAGAAAACAAAATTATAATTTAAAAGGAAACCCTGTGTTTTCTTACACAATGTATTGGAATACAACACCACTTCAATTCAGTATTCCAGACCATGCGCAGCAAACTGCTACCCAAGAGTATAACAAATGAAGCAATGTCAGTTGAAAGCTGAACCCAATTTTTTGGAGGGGGGGAAATAATAACAAGACAGAATAGCACTGTAACACTTCCAAGAAAAAGATGGATAACTGTTACTTTAAAACACAGTATATTCCAGCTGTTTAAAGTTTAAAGATAAGTTCCTCCAAGTAAGCAGTGACTACAAGATAAAAAACATTGTATGGTGGCTTTCCCCTGTGCTGTAGGATTTAGGCTTTTAAACCTGGGTTGTAAAAAATCTCTACAACCATTAGATGGCAGCAAAGAAATTGAAGAACCTTTCTTTGCTGATATCTAGTGGCTATCCTGTGATCTGCAACTCAAGTCTAGTAATTCTATTTTAACTGCTTGCTGCTTCCCCTTCAAATGTTCATTAACTTGTTTCGGGGGACATAGGGCTACATGGGCATCATATTCCTGTTACTCAGTTCAGTTATCCATCCAACATTACAGAGATAAATTTTAGGTGTATAGGATACTCATCCACAAAAAAAGTGATCCACAATCACATTTTAATGTTTAATGTGCAGCCTATCTGGGATTCAGTGTTTCATGCATATCCACTGGATTTAATTGAGAAAATGTTAGTAATGTAACCATGGAAAAGCTTCTTGGTTCTGGAATGTGGTCCTTTAACCTTTAATACTGCCAGCTTTAGTGATTCTAATCAGTGGGGAAATTTTTGAGTTACTGAATAAATCCATACAATTTCTTCATTGGAAAATTGAAAAAGCTCCTGGCCCTATGTTACATTCATGGCTAGGGAAGAGGGAACTTTTAACTGTTTCTTCTTTCTCTGACTGATATATTTTTAATATGGGTCATCTGGCTTTTTTCATTAGCTTGTGATTTACATTCCAGGGACTGCTACAATTTATGCCAAGGTACATACAAACTTTGTCCATGTCCCAATTGAAGTGCGTTGGACTGAAGCTGGAAAACAATTCACTTATTCTTTTCTAATTAAAAACATCTTCCTTTTCTATTTTTTTTAAAAAAAGGTGAAGTAGGGAAGGAGAATTAGCCATTTAGCAATCTGGGCAGAATCACTTTCTTAGAAAAAATAAAATGAAAGTATAAAATGCATCTTTCTGTATTAGGGAATTCAGGAATTAGGAACAGGTTGCTGATTATAATAGTATTCCATTACTATTCCATTTATGCACTAAGAAAGAGGCCATTGAATCGTTATCAAAAGGATAGGCTATCTGTTTCCTCCAGGGATATGGATGCCTTTAGTCCCTAGACACTAATCATGCTGCCTTAAGTTGATGGGCATTGAAGGAGAAGGAGAAGCTGGAAGGAGAAGGTCCTCAATTTATCTTAATAATATACTCAGGTAATGAAATACTTAGACATAACTTGCCCATCTCTCTCCGTATATGAACATTCCTCAGTTTTTATGCAGTACTGTCAGATCTGAAAGCATATTGCATAACTTACTCCACCTCTATTTTCTGGCTTATTTATATTGTAATGTCCACAACAAGTCCAGATTTTCATATTTGTCAAAGAAAAATGAAAATAAATAATTCTGTCCAAGAGGCCCTTTTCCCACTTGTACCTAACCATAACACAAACATAATCCAGCAATCTCTTTTCTCTGCCATGACATTGTCTAGCTCATTCTCAACTTGTATTTGAGGCTATTTAAACTTATCTTTACTACAGCTGGTATTAAAATAGCATTTTCCTCTTTAAGAAGTTAGTTTTGCTGTAAGTGGAGTCCAATCATAATCCTAAAACTTAAAGCTCACATACATAGACCCCATCCAATCCCTGGCATTGTCTTCCAAGGACATTCAACTTAGGGCAGTAGAAGCAACAAAGATGATTAGGGGACTGAAAGCTAAAATGTATGATTGCAGGAACTGGGCATCTAGTCTAATGAAAAGAAGGACTACAGGGGACATGACAGTAGTGTTCTAATAACTAAGGGTTACCATAAAGAAGTTGGACTCAAGCTATTTGCCAAATCACCCAAAGGCAAACAAGAAGCAATGGATGAAAACTAATCATGGAAAGAAGCAACCTAGAACTAAGGAGAAATTTTCTGACAATTACAATAATTAATCAGTGAAACGACTTGCCTCCAAAGGTTTTGGGTGGAATTTTTAAGAAGAGATTGGACAACCTTTGATTGAAATGGTATAGAGTTTTCTGATTGAGCAGGAGGTTGGAAGGTCCCTTCCAACTCTGTTATTCTGTTAAGAGTCTGGCTTCGCCATGTGCCACCACTGTCACCAGTCCTGGTTTCCAAGCTAATCCACAGTTCAGAGATCTGGATCAGTCTGAACAGCCACTAGCCAAACTTGGGAAGGACATGAGATAAACTGGGAGAAAGCCAGCTTTTTTTGGGGGGGGGGCACTTCAGGGCACATCTTCCAAGACACCCATCCGCTGTTTTTCAACATGGTTCTACTCTACTTTCAGTAGAGTACCAAACTTCTGTTTAAAAATAGTTACCATATTTTGGCAGAGGTGGGATTCTGCAGGAGCAGCAGGGTGAAATGGGAGGGAGATATCCCATTGAACCAAACAATCCCACCCCTGCCCCGATTGTCCTGCTGTTGTATGAGCTACATTTAAACATGATTTCACCACTCTTCTGAAGGAATGCTTAAATCTATCTTTAAAAACATGGGTAGGGAGTTGAAGATGTGAGGTAGCCTTTGCCCCTCTGCTACCACAGGGGCTTTACTGGAAGATCTCCATCACACTGTGAAGGCTGCCTAGAGAAGAACCAATGGAGTCTCATAAAAAGAATGGTTTAGTTTGGTTTGGTTTGTTGAGTTTTTTAATTAGTCCAGTGCAGGTTCTTCAGAGCCTTCTATGGTCAAGAACTGTTCCATAGGTCCTCCTATGTCTCTTCTGAAGAGAAATTTCTGGAACTGGGATCAGAGCACAGTTCAACCCCAAAGTGAAGCAATTATGTTATTTTGTTTTGCAAAAAGCAAAGGATCAACTTTTCATCATCTCTATTCATGCAACCCAATTTTTGAGATCCACAACACCATACACCAACCACATGAACTGAAGTTGGACAAGGCTACAGTCAATTGTGAACACAGCCAATGAGTATAAACAATGAAGCCTGAAAATTGTAACTATATTTTTAGGGTGCACAACAGAAAACTCCAATATGGATTTTTCCTCTGTTTTTTATTCAGGTTCTGAATTTTTTAAGGAACCCACTTAATTTATAATTAAACTAACCCATTAATAACTGGTTTTAACATTAATAGGGTCTATTATTAGGTTTATCTATCTTTTTTTAGTTATCTGCTTAGTTGTTCTCCCATTTTTTATTAATTTTCACATTTCTGCCTCAACTGAAACTTTATTAAGCAAAAGTTAAGTGTTATTGATTTCAGTGGAAATGTGT
Organism: Pseudonaja textilis; assembly: GCF_049901715.1. Taxonomy (NCBI): domain Eukaryota; kingdom Metazoa; phylum Chordata; class Lepidosauria; order Squamata; family Elapidae; genus Pseudonaja; species Pseudonaja textilis. Next base: position 233,061,203 of record NC_141991.1, on the reverse strand, counting down.
CAAATTAAGTACATTTAGTATAACTGTATTTTCTTCTTTCTGGGATAAACCCCTTTTTAAAACTCTGACCTCATGAGATTAAACTTCTTAAACACATCTTCAGTCTTCATAGATTTTTCCAAATTGAGAAACGTTTGTCAACATTGTTCTTGAATTTCTGAATTTAAGACTATAGTACAGCTAAATAAGTCTCATTACATCATGAAGTTAACAAGGAAAGAATCTCAGGGGAAGAACGGAAGAGTTAAACAAAATGACTCTTTTCACTCTAAATTAGAAATGAATTTGAAGGATTAGTCAATTTTTGGAAACTTCTCTTGCCCTCAATGAACAGCCAAAAATAGGATTTATACTTTATCATATGTATAAAACACTTTTCAAATCACTGCTAAACATGCAGCTTAAAGGGTCATGTCCTGTGAATGCTTTGGCAGGCTGATGGTGGCTACAATGAGTACTTATTAAACTCTTGATGAGGTTCATTTAATTTTTAGACACTAGCCATAAATCACAGTAGTTTAGATGATCATGTAGTGGAATTTCTAGTACAGCAGTTTTCCTTTATATGGATTGATACTGCATCCTCCTAATTTATCATAGGGATTTCATGGAAATACCCAGACCAACAATATGAAACCTGTCCCATAAATTGTACTTTTTCACATTCTTGTAATTAAATAAAAGCTGGCATGTTACAAATGAAACCAAATAAATAAAACAAATTACCATTCTTTCTAATCACAAGTTTGCCTCTAGGCCCAAACTGTTTTGTTTGGAAATATACACCTATCCAGAAATACTACCTTTAAATCAGCCTTGGCTGCTGAAAACTGCGTAGAAAAGTCTGTTTTCTTGGCAACATTTTTGGAAGTGGTTTTCCATTGCTTCCTTCATAGGGCTGACATGGAATGACTAGCCCAAGTTATCCAGATGGCTTCAAGCCTAAAACAGGATTAGAACTCAGAGTCTCCAGCTTTCTAGACCAGTATCTTCAACAATCCTGTACTGCAAGAGAGGTTGGCAGATAGCAATTTACTAAGTTTGTCTTCAGGAAAGTTGTGTTTTGCTACTGGCCACCCTCAAGTGACAGGCTTTGTGTGTGCAGACTTCTTTCCCATGGCTGACATTTTGTAAGAAATATAACATGCTCTCAAAATTTCAAATCTGCCCACTGGCCTTTAAACTTGCTTCACTGTGCCTGGTGAGGTGCCTCTTTTTTGCCTATAATTAGGGCTATTAAGACAAATCCCACAATTCCCAGAAGGGAAGATGGATGTTTAAATACATCTGATGGCCATTTATAGTGAGCATAAGAAATGCTTGTTCTAATTATTCACATGGATTTCCTCTTTGAAAGTTAAAAAAAGGTGTTATGGCACACCCTTATAAATTCAGTCTTTACGCTTGTATAAATTCAGTAGTAAAAAGAGCTTAAATCTAGACATATCCTGCAAGCTGTTACTTGTACTGGCAGATTGCATATTTCAGACATGGTTCTATTCTGAAGTATACACTAAGCAGACACTGGCTTATGTCTTTTGGGTGGGATAACATTACATTAGGTTAAAGCTGCAGCATATTTTTGCACTGTTATAGAATCATGATGGAAATACAGAATACATATTAGTATTCCCCGTAGCCATATTTTATAAAGTACTTATTCTTAAGCCTGTTGATGGATGCCATCTGTATTAGCCAGCTTTTTGCAATACCTACTTTCTCACTGTCCAACAAACCACAGACCTGTACCTATTGTTAATGTTGGAATGTGTGGAATCAGAATTCCAGAATAGGAGCAGTTGGCAATCCAACGAATTGGCATTAGGCCCAGTGAGTCTGGGAGGATGTAGCAAGATTTTGGCCTGCCTTGCATCTCTTAAATTAGAGTACTGCATTCAGGATCAATGGAGCGTCTTGTCTCATAGTCTGAGTTGAAGAAGAATTTAATTACAGTCAGTGTCCAGTCTGTTTGGGTACATTGATGGAGAAGGCATTATTTTGTTTACAGCCTAAAACAGCAACATGTCTTTGACCAGATCAGATCCTAAAAGACATTCAAACAATTTGCCTACACATTACGCCAGGCCACCATTTGTCCTGTGATTGACCTACATTTTTCAATTAACACCTGAAGGAGAGGCTGCTTAGACAAGCCAGCTCTTATTTATTTTTGCAAGGTGTGAGATAACAAACTTTTGCTCTAACCCTAATTACACACTTATTTTCCTCTTTTGTGTAGAAGGTATCCAATACCTACCAGACACTTAACCCTCATTAATATGTAACTTTTCCTTGCTGATGCTAAACTAAACAATTTGGAGGTAGAGGGCAAGAGAGAGTTGGGCTATAACATTTGCCTAACAAAATTTGCCTTAATGAAAAATTCCAGAGAACATCTATGCCACTTGGGCTCAGCCCAGCAGATTAGGGAGGATCCTTGGTAAGCAATTGTAAGTAATAATAGGACAATTTTAATAAAGATGATCTTGTTTATTTCACTCCTGGCAGCCCCTTTAACTCCTTCCTGGTTTGGTATCTGTCCTACAATTTCTAAATTAGCCAGCAGCACAAGAATTTCAGAAAATGCCATTATGTTCAGGTACTCACCTGCTAACTGCTGCCTATGTTTAAGATACACACTGTTGTTTCCTCTAAAAGAAAATGGAAAAAAGAGCAAAGAACCTCTTTCATATTGAAATGCTGAAACACAAATCTCATCTTTTGTCTTGTAATACAGGAAGTTTTTGTAAGCATCTACCCTCCAAATATGCTGTGCAAATGGCATGTGACTATTTTTAGTTCTTTCAACAACTTGAAGAATAGAAGTGTCCAGATGGGAAGGAAGGTGGAAAGGATTTTAGCTTCAGAGAGTATTAAGCAATGCCTTTCTCTTTCCCAGGTTAATTTCATATTTGCTCTAAAGAAGTAGGCAAGGTCAGCATAGCTACTAAAATGTAATCGCAAAGTCCTCGACTCACATAGTGCAACCTGGGAGTCATTTTACCAGTGAATAACAGCTATGAAAATCTACCTCTATGACGTAGAGCTTTAAACTTGTGTTACTTTGCAAATGTGATTTTTTTGCACACATGTTTACCAAAGGAATGTGGAATGCCATTCTTGGATAGCTTGATACTATTAAAACTATGTAATAATTCTGGGAAGGACAGGCTGAACAAGAAGAAAAGAATTGGGAGAACAGAGCAGAGAGCATGGACCTGTTTGAAGAGCCAGGTGATACAGCTGAAAATACATTCAAATCTTTTTTTGTGTCTGTGGAATGGATATCATTCCTTACAATATCTAACCCTGCCAAAGCTTATCTAACACAAAGATCTTGATCTTCCCTCAGACAGTCAGACTGATTACATTTTTAGCTCTTTTTTTGGTTAGCATTTAAGCAAATGGATAGTCAGTTAAACAGTGGGATTTCTGTTTCGCTTTTGGTAGAGACATGATCCTGTCAGAGGTTCAGTGAAGAGACTTAAAGAAATGTCTTCTTGAGAAACTCTCACAAAGAAGATTGGGATATGATGAAGTATATTGCATGAGACGCTGCCCTGTGAAAAGAGTGAACCACCAGAGATATCTGGGATTCATCAGCAGGAGGCTGTCATGCTAAGAGGTTTCTGGTACAGACATGTTTTAGTATTCTGGCTGGATTTAGAGCATTGAAATAATCAATCCAAGATGATACAAGAATTAGATAGGGCTGAGGAGATCCAGATATATATTGCCTCTCATCTATGTTTCTGGGTGATCTCAGGACAATCAATATTTCTTGCCTGAATCTGCTTAACAGGTTGAGTAGAGTGAAATGGGCAGGGTGACCTACTCGGAATATCTTGACCTCCTTAAAAAAAAGATTTTCTAAAGGCAATGGAAGATTACAAAATTCAAAGAGGACTCATTATTTTATTTTTAGAATAGAACTAAGATTCATTATTTTATTTTTAGAATAGAATAGAATTCTTTATTAAACTTTGTGCAGTCTCCTGACTGCAGACCTTTAATTCATGAAATGGTTATGTGTGTTACCATTCTTTTGTTGTTGTTTTTGGCAAGTTTTTGTTTTTAAAAAGCAATTGCTCTCTTGGATTCAGATAGCACTAAGATAGCATCTTGACTGTGGAAACTGCTAAGATCTAACTTGGCTATAAGAAAAACTCAGCCCAAAAGAAGAAACATAATTTGCATTAAAGTCTGCATGCTAATTGATAGGCATAATGCCAATTTAGAAATCATGACTATAATTTGCATAGACTACACTGAAGAAAAAAGGATGTGAACTATCAGACATGCTTGTGCCTCTACAACCCACTATTTTTTTTAAAGAGACCTGCCGTGCCAGCAGCTTCCAATTAGCGATGCAGATAACTGGGATTTTGAATGGTCAAGTTCAGGGGAATGACTAGAGATATAAAAAGGGGTAAAACTATAGCAAATTTAAAGCAAAATTTAATTTAAACTACATGAATGATATACATATATCAGACTTTAGAACTAGGAGATAGAAACCAGGAAATCTATCTAACATAAGTACATAAATAGGATAGAAAAGAGGAATGAGAAAAAGGGAACGAAATGAGAAAACAATATTATTCATTTATAACATTATAACATAATCTTTATTGCTATCATATTTTTATAAAATCCGATTTAAAATGAAGTATGTGTTTAATTGAACCTGTAATATTACATTGGTGATAGCAATCAAGAGATTTACCTGCCAATTAAATTTGCTGGTCAAGCATTTACAGTTATATGGACAATCACAAGGATTCTATTTCTAATCTTTTTGTAGTTCTGTAGTTCTGTTTCTTTAACATACTTTGTCTTAAGAAAGGTTTAAAGAAGAATATATGGGTCACTGTCTTGTAATTTTCAAAAAATAAATCTATTGATATTTCACCTCCAAGGAGCTTGGGCAATTTGCAACCCTAGGAATTATCTAAATTTAATTCTACATGCCAAAAATAGAGCTTTCAGAGAAGGAGTGCATTTTTGCATTTTTAAAAGGAAGATTGTTCATTTCTGGACATTTCCGAGGCTGTAATTATTTAATTATAATTATAATATGCTTCAATTTTTTTATTTCCATTTTCTTTCTTTTGATGAAATAAAGGCTGTTTAATTCATACCGGTCTTTTGCTGTGTTAATCAAATATACTAGAATAAAGACAGATATTGTAAAATAAGTTGGACCTGGTTTGAACACACATTCTCCACATTCCAAGGGATTGTCTTCAGGACTGGAGTGTGTGCACAACAAACCAATCTGAAGCAACCTTAGAAACTGGGCATGTCTTTATCCACAATAAATATTAACATTGCATTCTATACTGTACCATTATTCTAGCCAAATATAGGCACACAAATTGTACTGTTACTGATCAGCAAACAATCAGATTTGCTATTCTTATATTACAGTGGATTACTGGCATTGTTTTATGGCTGGAATTCTATCCAACTGCTGCAGGAATGTTGAGCTCTCCACACCCAAATCAGACCTAATAAATTACTTCCTGACACAAAAATACAGCTGTGACAACACCTAATTATAACATGTTGGAAACAAAACATTTGGATTTGATCTGTCTGAGCACCATTATCAATTCATTTCCCTAGAACAGGGGTGTCAAACTCAATTTCATTGAGGGCTGCATCAGAGTTGTGTTTGATCTCAGGGGGCTGGGGGGGCTATGGCCAGGGTGGGTGTGGCCAGCTCAATGTCACTCATGTTGGGGGTGCCTGTGGTGGCCTGAGCACTCTGCTAGTGAAAACAGATCTCCCGACCTCAATTTTTGGCTGCAATGGCATCCTGCAACCCTCTGCCAGCTCCATTTTCACTGGCAGAGCCACCACAGGCTCTGCTGTTTCCAGGGTGGCCCAATGGGCTAGATCTAAGTACCTCATGGGCCAGATCCCCCCACTCCGGCCTTGGTTTGACACCCCTGCCCTAGAAGATAGCATGGAGGCAATTTGCTGCCTGTGGTAAATTAATCTGCTTATGGACTTCATCAAGTGTTCAGTTTTATTCCCTTTTACCTGGAAATGTCTGACCCAAACATTTTCAGTGGGAATGAAAATGTCCTAAAGGTGTGGAGTCACCTGTGTGGAACCTTGAAGGATTTGTAAATGGGATGATCCATGCCTTTTAGAAGTCGTTCAAGGGCATTCCTTTCTAGTATGGGACAGATTGCCCCACAGGAATGCCAGAGGGAATTTGGTCCCAATTTTAAAAATGAACAGTATCCAGTGACTGAAGTCAGACAAGCTATGGCATGAACTGGAAGCAATATCTTTAAAAAAAATTATTTTAAATAAAGCTACTTCTTAAAAGTCAAAATAAAAAAGCAGATTTTTTTTTACCACCACATCTTTAAAGGTAAATTCTATCCCTCACCAAAAGATTCTTTCATTTATGCACAACCCACTTAAAGTTAATATCTCACCCACTCGAACGATTTTTAAGTAGATAGATAGACCCGTCAAAGTGAGTGTGTGTTTGAAAGAGTGATGTGTGCATAGAAATTTCTTTGTGGGAATGCTGAAAGCAAATATTTTAAACCAATAAATATATTTTAAAAAGTAAATGAGAGTATTTAGATTAGAACCAGAGCTTAAACAGGTATAGGTTATAGTACTGATCTTTTAAAAAACATCCCTGCTGTGTATTTGTTCATTCTGATGAAGGACTTATGTCAACAGCCAGTCATGTAAAATTCTCAATTTTCTTTGTGGATGTTAATGCACTTTTCTTAATAAAATTCCCTCTTGATTTTTTTTTTCAAGCTGCTTAACTTGACTTCTTGGTGTCAGATTATATGTAGGGCAGCCCAACTCTCACTTTTCATAAGAATTGTGCAGTAATTACTTTATCAATACTTATTGTATATGTTTATAGCATTCTCTTATTAAAATACTATAGGTTTGATTTTCCTATTAATGGTTTTCAAAGCAGCAAATATTTTTTACATTAAAATAAAGAAAACCTCTGTGCTGAAATTATATCAACAACTTAGCCAAAAGAATCTTAGAAATAATTGGATTTTAGACTTGCTCCTTTTTGCTGAGATAAATGCAAAGCTTTGTCAGGTGTCAAGAGTGACTTGAAGGCACAAATTTATTTTCTTCCATAAGATGAAGCTATGAGGGTCTGAAGTAATTGAAGGCAATCAAATATTTGCTATCTCTTTTCAGACTTCCTGAAAATGTAAAAAAAGTATAAAACATGGATTTGTTTTAATAACTGTGCTATTTATTTAATAAGTTAATAACTTAGTGCAACGATTCATTTAACACCTGTAGCAAGCAAGGTCATAAAATGGGGTAAAACTCACTTAACAACTACCTCAATTAACAATAGAAATTTTAGGCTCAACTGTGGTTATAAGTCAAGGACTATCTGTATAATAGACTTGATGGATGAAATGTGGTTTGTGTGGGTGTTTGTAGCAATCAAATTTGATGTTTCTATTATCTAGAAAACACTGACTTATTTGGATTATTATATTTTATTACATGTCCTGGCTCTTAAAACCAAAAACATACATTTATGACAGCTAAGGACAGTTTCCAAATATTCACTAAAACTAAAACATATAAAGGAGGGATGGTAATAGGAATGGTAGGAGTGAATAAATGAAATGAATTTGTTGATAGGTTCAAATTGGCAAGGCAAGTTTACCCAATGGATAGATACAAATATTTTCATGATCATGCTGACATTTTTCTTTCAGAGAACTTACTTTCCTCATTTTCCAGAATAGATTAGAGAAAATAGAACAGCCATGTTAGCAGAAGTGAGAAGTAAATGATGTGATATACTAACAACTCCACAGACTTCCTTTGGGGCCTGCTTGGCTCCCCGCCTTACCTATCCTTATTTTTATCTACTTTTAAAAAAAAAATAAAAGTATTAAATAGTATACTGACAGGCAAGATAGCAACCTCATTTAGCTATAGCCCAGGCTCTGCAGGGAAGAATCATGTCATATCCAAAGCCTACAACATCTCTTGAGGCTCAAACAAGCTTGACAATGAATAAAAGGACTCTTAGTCAGGCCGAGTCTCTAAACAATGCTTTTTTCCTTGACAAATGGGGGTCTGATGCCTTATCCTAACTCTCCCACCAAGTAATCTACATAGGTCAAGATTGCTGCACGAATGTCATCCATTATTGCTATCAAATTATTTATATGACTATCCAATAAATGATACAGGTTATCTTTGACTTGCAACCCTCCATTTAGTGTCTATTCCAAATTACAGCAACATTGAAAAAAGTGATTTACAACTGGTCCTCACGGTCATATGATCAAGGTTCAGGCACTTGGTAACTGGCATGTATTTTTACAACAGTTGCAGCATCCAGGAGTCATGTAATCTTCATTGCAACCTTCCCAGCCGGCTTCCCACAAGCAAAATCAGTGGGAGAAGTCAGATTCACTTAATAACCATAGGATTTACTTAACAATTGCAGTGATTCACTTAATAACCATGGCAAAAAAGTCATAAAGGTACAATTCATTTCACAACTGCCTTGCTTAGCAATGGAAATTCTGGCCCCAATTGTGGTTGTTAAGTTGAGTACTATTTATAAAACTCATTTTTCAATCCTGATATGTCTAATATCAAGATCATTAACTGCATTGATAGCTCCAAAGCCCAAGGACTATAATTTCAAACTACACCTATTTAAGCTTAAGTGACAGGTGTTTAGTTACCTTGTTGGGATTCAGTACTATTTTTGCTCTGGTTAACTTAACTGCTAACTCTTGTATAAGCAATGTTGTTCAGCATTCACTGAAAGGATTTCAACAATTGCAAGGTTACTTGAGTCAAAGGAGATGCCGTGGAGAACATTTTAAACAAAATGTGCGGAGTGGCAAGAATCTGCCTGTCTGAAAACCTTTACATTTCTGCTTGATGAATAAATTGAAGTTTATATAAACAAAAGCCTGTGATCTAATGTTTGAGTTTTCATGGGCAAATGCAGAACAACCTTTATAGAGGATTTTACGCAGCATTCACAGACACCCACATAGCAAAAATGTATAGAAAAGCTGAAATAATCTAAATGTCATATACATGTTTTTCACCCATATAATCCTGTCTGGCAAAGGATATTTCCATCTTTCCACTAAGTCAGACTATGAAGGCAATTATCTTTCATCATAAGATGAATCAAGCCTGAAAACCTCTGTGTTTCTCAAAAGCTTGACAAAGTTAATTGAAATCTGGGCAGCAAAGTTTGCCCTTCCTGAGATAAGGTGTGTTTACAGAGGAAGTTTATTTCTGAATTGGCCCAAGTTCACAATCCTAAAGTCTCTTGTTAAAGGATTTGTGTTATTCCTGTGGGTGGATCATAGTCTCATCCAATTATGATTGCAGTAAAAGCCAAAAATTGTGTCATATGCTGTACTAGTTCATACTGGTTTGTGCATTCCTATCACTTCACAACACGCATGTAAATGCATGCACAAACACACACACATTTTAAGAGACAAATAGGAGAATCTATTCTAGATTAAAGAACAACTTAGTAAAGATATTTGGAAGTTGGGATAACCATTTTCCCAAATATCAAATATGTACTATATCCAAACCCACTCAAGGTTAAAGCAGATCCTTTGAAGCCAATTCTTTAAGGCTCATTGATTTCATTGGATCTACTGTGAACACAGTTAAGAGGGATGCTAAGCCACCGCCACTTCCAAGTCAGTCTTCTTCCAGGTGATACAGGAATGGCATTTTGAGTGGCAGCATTCTGATGCATGGTTGCTATACAGAAGACAAATTTTACATCAGAGATCAGCCAGAAAGCAGCCAAGCAAACCCATTGCCTACTGTAGTACCATCATGCATATCATGAAAAGGATACCCTTGATTTGTGATTCAGTTCCAAGTAAAGCAGTGCTTAAAGCAGTGGCGTCAAACTCGATTTCATTGAGGGCCATATCAGGGTTGTTTGACCTCAGGCGATCAGGGTGGGCATGGCCAATTTGATATCACTCATGCCAGGGGCGCCTCTGGTGGCCCGAGTGCTCTGCAAGTGAAAATGGGATCCCAAGCTCAATTTTCAGCTGCCTCAGCCTCCTGCAACCCTCTGCCAGTGAAAATGGAGCTCAGGAGGGCCCTCCCAAGCTCTGTTTCTGCTGGCAGAGGGTTGCAGGAGCCTGTGGCAGCCGAAAATGGAGCTCAGGAGTCCATTTTTGCTGGAAGAAGCATCACAGGCTGGTCCTTTGCTGTTTCCAGGGTGGTCCCACAGGCCAGATCTAAGTACCTCATGGGCTGGATCTGGTCCCCGGGCCTTGAGTTTGACACCCCTGTATTAAAAGCAAACCTCCCATGCCAAACAGTCTCTAGCTTCTAAACAGTGATAAGCAGTATCACCATTTTTTCAAGGTGCAAAGACTGGTCCAAAATGTACTTTTTCATCATGATGATAACGGTTATCGGTTGCTGTATCAGACCTTATTTCTCAAATCATGCATGCTATATAGCTAGGAGAAATGCACTTGCAATATTTGTCTGGTCCCTAAGACAGTTTTTTTTAAAAAATGGCAATTTTAAGATGTGTGGACTTCATCTCCCAGAATTCCCCAGCCAGAATGCTGAAGGTCCACACATCTTAAAGTTGCCAAGTCTTAAAATGGCCAAATTTGGAAAACACTGCTCTAAAATACAATGCATTTTGCCTGTCTTTGATTTTGTATCTTAGATGAACCCAACCATGGCAGGCTATAAATCATTGTTTTTGTCCTAACATGCGGTTATTCTAGCCTATTTTACAACCATGTCTAAGCAAGGATAATGTGTGAACTCAGGCCTGCTGTACAATTCTGAGTCACACTACTCATATTGAGCTGTTCAGACATTTGGAGCATTTATCATATAAATATTCAGCTAAGCTCCTGCCTTCCAGCTGACAAAAATTATGCCAGTTCCTGCAGGCACTTGCTCAGCATTCAGAAAGTTTTTCAGGAGCAAAGTTTTTGCAAATATGCCAGTGCACATTTTAGCTCCTGAATAAGAGAGTTCTATTGTTATTAGTATGTTTGTTTACATGGAGGCTAATACAGCTTCTCTCTTGCAAGCACATATGTTGACTATCTGACTTATTACAAGAGCAAGAATTTGATTTGAGCCTGAGGATTGCACTGGGCTTATCTTCAAAGGGTACTGCACAACTGGAGAAATGGAGAGAACAGCAACCAAGTAACCATGACTTGGGTATCTTCCCTATGATGGGGCATTACTGTACAATGCTGGGGTTTTTCTACTTTAAAAGGTATATGAATGATTGAGATATATAGTATAATGGACAGCATGGAGAATGTGGGTAGGGAGAGGTTTTTAAATAAATAAATTCTTATAGTATCAGAACCTTTGATCATCCAGGGAAGATGAATGGGCAAACAAAAGAAAGCATTCGTTCGTACAGCTCATATTTAAACTATGGAATTTGCCAACAGAAAATGTAGTGGCAGCTGCCAACTTGGATGGCTTTAAAAGGGGGATTAGACAAATTCAGAGCGGATAAGGTTATAAATCACTCCTAGTTGAGATGGTTATATATTACCTCCTGTATGGGAAGCAGCTTGTCTCTCGATTCCAGCTTCTAAGGAAAACAAACCAAGGGTACTATTGTACTCCTGTCCTGAGCCCATAATCTTCATTGGCTATTTTAGGTAGTGAATATGAACTTCAGTCTGGAGCAGCAGGATACCTCTTCTTTTTCTTCTTGTAATTGATTCATCACATCACAGAAGGAGACATACACCTATTTTTATTCCTTCTTAACACCACACTTTTAGATTCCTCACAGAAAATCTTGCACCTCCTTCAAGAAGTAAATTATTTTCCAAAACAGTCTCAAACCTCTTCCTTTCCTTCCCATTATCCCTACCTTCAATTTCCCCCCCATTTCTTCTACTAAATATATGATGCTGTATATATTCATCTCTGTCATTTAGCTGATCTTCTCCAATTCATTTTTTAAGAACAAAAGATATAATTTGGCATCTCACTTGTCCTGTCTCAGATGGAGAAAATTGCTAGACTGAAACAACTTTGTTAGATTAACTTTTTTCAAGAAGTGATATTAATGGAAGATTAATGAACAAAATTTGGCAGAATCTTGCTAATTTCCTGCAGGGAACAAAAAATCCTCAACATTAAGCTTGGAAAGAGTCAGAGAAATTAAGTTTGGGAAGAGTGAGAGAAATTAAGTTTGGGAAGGGTGAGAAGAATTAAATGCTATGAAACAAAATACAGGCTTGGGAAAAGTTAAATTGTCAGAATCCAGTTGCTGTAGAATATATCATTGCTTAAATGTGTGTAAGACCATAAACAGCTGATCCTGAATCCTTGATTGATTGATTGATTTGATTTATATGCCACCCAACTCCCAACAACTCTGAGCAGCTAACTTGAGGTGTCATTCGCCTGAAGTATCAGAGCAGGGTGCTACTCCAAAGTAATATCTGGGAATGTAATTCTTCAGAGCATGTCTCTTTCTCCCGTAACACCCCCATACACAATGCTTTACTTCTTTTGGTTTTCAGAACAATATATGTAGATGGAAGAGAGGCTGGTCCCTGGGATGGGGGTAAAAAATATGGCGGGGCACCTTTGTGATTTCTGGTAAATCAGATATGTGTATTCATAGATCTCAAATTCTTATGTGGGCCTGAATATTATGAATGAAACTCTTAAGAGTTCCTCCAAAAACTTCTACTCAAATGCAATTTTTAATCTAGTTCTAAATATCCATCTATGCCCTCCTTGATTTTATACACTCTAATTCTTTCCCCAGGGCAGCCATTTTTCGTGGGAGCCCACATACCCACAAAATATCCAAATGCCACCACCAACCTGAACAAATTCTATACTTCTCCTGGAGTCACTTTAGCTGCCACTGGTCAGAAGATCATAAGGAGTGATTTCAAAGGATTAGGTTATATCTGAAGCAGTGGTGGGACTCATTTTTTTTTACTACCAGTTCTATGGGCATGGCTTGGTGGGCATGACAGGGGAAGGATGCTGTAAAATGTCCATTCCCTCCCCACTCCACCAACCTGATTTCCAGCTCCATTCTCCTGTGCAAAGCAACAAAAGAAGACCCAGCCCAATCAGCTGGGACCTGGGAGGCAGAGAATAGATGGGGGCAGGGCCAGTCAGAGGTGGTATTCAGAAGTAATCAAAATATCTGCTACCGGTTCTCCAAACTACTCAAAATTTCCACTACCGGTTCTCCAGAACTAGTCAGTACCTGCTTAATAGTACCTCTGGTCTGAAGTTGTCTATAAAGAGTGCTGTGTTTGCAAGGTAGCCATAGTATTTCATGTATTGTTGTGGCATTATCTCCTGTTGGGACTATTTCTTTCTGTGAAAATTCAATTTTGCTAAGTGTTTTCAATTTTAGTGGTTCAGTGTCAAAAAGGTTATAATTGATGAAGAATGATGAAACATGGAAGATTTTAACAGGAAGATTTATTATTATGTGGAGCTATTCCCATAGAGAAATTATGGAAACTGATTTAGCAGAATTTTTAAAACCAGACAGGCTCTGGAAAGCAAGTATCCATTGACAAAAGACATGGACTGCATGATCTAATATATTTTTCCATCTCTCATTTCTATTATTCTATAATTGGTGGTGGAATACAGTCAAAAATGCTGGTAGTTCAGTTCCTATTGCAGCTACTGAAGAAGAAGAAACCCTTATCTAAACTTTTCCAAACTTAATCTGGATTTGGGCCAAAATTCTTAAAGAAATCCTGGAATCATTAAATATAAAACATATTTTCTATTTGGGGTTATCTGTCACTTCAGTTTTTGCTCCGTTTCTTATTTTGCTAACTGCAAGCTCTTTTTAGTCTGTTTCTATATTAGTTTATGCATTATGTATAAAACAAAATTTCCATAATGAGATCTGAGCTCATCATGGCTTAAATGTGAAAAATTGTGTGTCTAGTTTTTGAACTGCAAATTGTGATGCACAATTCTTAAAAAGCTGGATTTCAGCATTTGTATGTATTCCATGCTCTTTTACAAGTTTAGAATATAGAAATAGTATAGCTATCTAAAATATGGATGTAATAATTTCTTCTTACTTTCCTAATTTTTAGTATATATTTGTTTGTACACTCAATGGAAAAATACACAGGCCATGGTCAAAAGAATTCCCCAAATTCCACAAAGAAGGCATACCTCTCAGACCCACAGTCAGCTCCGAGGAGCTAGGTTTTGTAGTGACAAAACCTAGCCAAATACCTAGCAAAGCAGCTAAAGCCCCATGCTGAAGCAGCAGCTTCACATGTACAAAACTCACACCAACTCTTGGAAATGATCAAAGATCTACACATGGAACAAAAAGATCTGCTTGTAAGTTTTGATGTGGTTTCACTATTCACTCAAGTCCCAATAAAAGAAACCCTAGAAATCATCACAAATAAATACCAACCAGCTAAACACCCTATGGAACTAGCAGAACACTGCTTAATCAACACATATTTCATATACAAAGAACAAAGATACAAGCAAATTGAAGGAGCCCCTATGGGATCACCACTGTCACCCATCATTGCAAATCTGTTCATGGAAGAATTTGAATCTAGAGCCCTAGCCAATGCCACCCACAAACCCAAACTATGGCTAAGATACATTGATGACACATTTGTTATTTGGCCCCATGGAAAAGAAAACCTAAACAATTTCCTAACACACCTAAACAGCACACACCCCAAAATCAAGTTCACCATGGAAACGGAAACAAACAAACAACTACCATTCCTAGATGTACTAATCTACAAAAAAACAGATGGCACACTAGGACACATCATATACCAGAAGAAAACACACAGCAACCGCTACCTCAACACCCAATCCCACCACCACCCAGCACAGATAAACTCTGTGGCCAAAACACTAATTGCCAGAACCAAACGCCTGGCAGACAAGCACACATAAAGATTGAACTATGCACCCTGACTAAAGTACTGACAGCCAATGGCTTCCACAAAAGTAAAATCACAGTCCTGATCCACAAAAACACACTGAGACATAATGGAGACCTAGAAGATGAACAGCCCTATGGAACAGCTGTCCTGCCCTACATAAGAGGTACTACAGACAAAATCAGTAAGATACTACACAGGCATCACATCAAGACTGCCTTCAAAACAGACAGAAAAATAGCAGCCATCCTTAGAAACCCCAAAAGATAAAATTGACCTGGAAAACCAAGGCATATATGAAGTCCCCTGCGCATCATGCCCTGCCACATACATCGGACAGACCAATAGAAGAATAAGTACCCACATGGATGAACACAAAAATGCAGTAAAAAATCTGGGACACACTTCCTCACTAGTCCAACACATGAAAGCCACAGGTCATAGCATCGACTTCAATGGCACCAAAACCCTAGCCACTATAGAAAACCCCAGCTACAGAATTATCAGAAAAGCCATAGAGATTGAAAATTGACCTGAAAGTATGAATAGAAGACTACACCAGACTTTCAATTATCTGGAAGCCTGCACTTACAAACAAAAGAAATCTCCACACCACAAGCCAAGCAAACACCTGGGCACAAACAGACTCCCCCCTGATACCTCCAGCTCAAACACACCCCAACCAGGCACCCAGATGAAACCTAGCTTCCTAATAAATGATAGCCGTCTGTTTACTCAAAGTCAAGCTGCACTAAAAGCCTCCAATACAAGAAACACAATGTTGCCAGCTAATCGAGACAAAAAAAAATGCTACAAAACAGACAGAAGATATTAGAAACACCAATCAAGCAGAATACAGCAAACTCCAAGACCAATAAACACAGACCAAGACCCCCAGCCAATAAGAATGAAGAAAAAACCATTCTAACACAGCAGTAGGCTAGCACCAAATTTAAAACAGAAATGGCTGTGAAAGTCTGACTCACAGACAAACACAATACAGGAGCCTGATGAAGGCAGATGAGATTCTGCCGAAATGTTGCTACAACTTTAAAAGCACAACTGTAATGATGTAGGAAAATACCTGAACAAAGCTGAATACCATACATGTAAGTACCCATGAAAACTTAAGAAAACAAATACATACATACATAAGAAAACAAATACATACATACATACATACATATATATATATATATATATATAATATAACTATAATATAATATAATATAATATATCGCCAAAACCGAACACTTCAACAGCAGAATAATCAGAGAAGCCATAGAGATAGAAAAACGCCCACACAGCATGAACAAACGAGATGACACCTCCCGCCTTCCAGCCATTTGGAAACCCGCCCTCATGAACAGACGAGTACCTAACATGAAGAAGGACACCAGACCCACACCCATGAGAGCCACACAAGATGCCACCACCACACTTCCATATAGAAAACAGACTCCCACCCATTCAGAAAATGAGACACGACCATGGACCAGAAGCTGCACTGCAGCTGCATCACTACCCACTTCAAACCCCTCTGAGCCATACATGAAGCAAACCGACACCCACTATGAAGATGCAGCAGGACCACGTACTAGAAGCCAAACAGCAAGATCACAACTCACCAGCTCAAATCCCCCAGCAACTAAGACTAACCTGAGCACAACCAAGCCCCACCTGAACAGAACACGCCTCCAACCAATCAGAACACGGCTAACCCCCAACCAATCAGAACACAGCCAAACCCCTACCAATGAGAACACACCCCCACCCAATCAGAACACAGCCAAGCCCCCACCCAATCAAGTCTCACCCCACTGGCAGTTAAAAGGAGGAAGCAGCTGCAATCTCACATTACTCTGAGAAGCACAGAGCCGGAGACAGAAGCCTGAAGATGATGAATGAGACTTCATCGAAACGTTGCTAGATACTTTGAATCTTACGCGGAGAAAACCCGAACAACCAAAGATCCACATACAAATACCCAGAGAACCTCAGAAAACAAATATATATATATATATATATATATATATATATATATATATATATATATATATATATATATATATATATATATATATCTTATATATATAAAGCCAACTTCATTTGCTGGTTTTTCTGATCCATGTTTTTTCCCTATTCATTTGTTGGCTTAAATAGTCTGTTTCATCCAAACTTTCTATTGTTTCTACCAGTTCATGGGCAGTTTGGTCTTTATTCGTTGTTCTTTGCAGAACCTTTTCAATTTTCTGGTCTATATCATCTATTGATATTTTAATACTTTGAAACAACAAAGTCATCTTATTAAAAAGTCCTCTCATTTCCACAGCTGTTCCTTCAAGTCCAGTCATGATAGTGATATAAGTATGTTAAACAGTAAAAGTCTCAATCTATTTCAAGAAGAATTCAAAATTATAAGTTTCCAATCATTATTAATGGCACCTTCCTCTCAGATTTCCATGTTGCCTTTTTTTTCCCAGCAGATGTTTAATTTCAGTCAAAAGCCATTTATTACAAAGCATAATCATTATTTAAACAGGCCAATTCCAAAATTTACGCCATATTCTAATAGTCCAAGCTATTTTCCAAATTCTTTGAGTCTGCTCTGTAATTTTGGTCTTTTATTCTGGTTTTCCAGTGGGTTTTTTTTTTATAAAATGCCTTTCTTATTTCCACCCCCGATAAGTGTAAGAGTTAATAAACAGTTAAAGGTTACAGCCTTCCACCAGATGGCAAATATTCCTTTCCTCTTCTGTAAATTTCCAGGAGTCTAGGAGTCATTTTTCCTTTCCTCAATAGATGGCACTCTCAACTTACTTTTCAACATAGATCTCACAAGTGCTTATTTTCACAGCTTAAACAATTTTTTTTACTCTCTTATCACTGATTTTTTTATTTTCCTTGGGGTTAATTTTTAAGTAGAAGAAGAATCATCTCACCCAGAAACAATCCTTGTTTATTCTCTTTGCTCCTGCACTTTCTTAGGTGCTTCTGTTGTCCCCAGCTTCATGGTAGCCATGTTGACTGCCACTGCTCTTCGTCTTCAGATGTGGGGGATTTTCCAAGTTAGGAAGGAGAGATGCAGCTCTCCTCAACCTTAAAGGCACCCCCATTTACTTCACCACCTCTAGAGCGTGGCTATGGCTTCTTTTAGAGCCCTACAAAGGGGAGAGTTCAGAGCAGGGCCACAGAGCTTGCAGTCCTCACCTCCAATGTCACCGGAAGCACAGTCAGAAGTCCCCTAATCTATTGTTTTAATAAACAAACTTAGACCAAAAAAACCAATATAGATAGAATAAACCAAAAACATTATAAGCTCCCAAAACAAACAAATCAAAAAGGGAAGCAAATAAAACTGGCAATCATACAACTAGCCCTTGAATATCCTGACATTTCATAACATTGTGGTTTTCCCTTTCAGAATATTATTATTCTATTCAGTGTTAAAACATTTAACACCAGCTATGAAGCAAGCACAAGGTTAATTTCCCTTCCATGAACTGAACATATAAAGGTGTGAACTACATTTAAACAACTGCTGTTAAGGGAAGTATGAAGACTAAATACTTGTGCAATTTTATTATCATGGAGTGAGAGAAATAAGTTTGACTTGCACAGGCACACTGATCTTTAATATATCATATGTATGGATAAGCCTTGAACAAAAATGGAGCTCTATAGATATTAGGCTAACTTTATGATATTTAAAGAGGTTTATTTTCCAATTAACATTTAACTGCACACCATAATTAAATATTGAGTCTTCCTATCTAGACTGAAGCCACAAGATCAGACAATGACCTCACTAGACATCTTAAATGATAAAGGGTGAGGCTAATTGACTCCCTGCATGAAAGCTCTCCAAGAAAAACTCCAGAATCAGAAAGAGTATTCGCTAATTCTGTAGGTGGTGCTCTTCTTTTCTAAGTGAATGTTGCTGAACCAATCTTTGATTTAATTGGGATGGGTGGGTGGAATAGAGGGGCAGGAAAAATCCATAGGTCTTCCAATATTTTTTTTTAATTTGTGAGCCAAATTTCAAAATTCAGTTTAATCTATGTTGGTGTAGTGAACATTCGTATACACAAATTTAATTTGAATTCCAAAGTGCAGAATTTGAGGATGCAGTTGTAAGTTTTCCAACTCTCTCAAGAATAGAAAAGCTTTTCTTTTCTTTTCTTTTCTTTTCTTTTCTTTTCTTTTCTTTTCTTTTCTTTTCCTTTCTTTTCCTTTCCTTTCCTCTCCACTCCATTCCATTTGTAGGACTTACAAAACCAAGATCATAAAGAAAAATCCAGGAGCATCTGAAGTTCATTAATTAACTCAATTGCAGGCTTTAGGCAAATTACTTAGGTCTGTATGTCTCTTCAATTATAGTCAACTCTAAGCAGCAAAATGTAAAAACACAGTTAAAGTTAAGGAAAAGTATAAATATTTGATATAGTTAATCTAATTGAGAAAACCTCACAATCATTCATAAAGCTCTGCTTTATGGGATTTTACGCCCATGTGTTGCAATTTTGGAAACAATTAACCTCCTGTTTCACAAGGAAAAGATCATGACAAGACAATGATACGCAGCAATAAATCTTGTTATAATTCAAATAAGGGGAAAATGTCTGAGTCAGGCCTTTATAATAGGAGGGTACAGAAACTACCCAATGCTTCACAACCTATCCAGAGCTTGGTAAAGCAGAGTCCAAAGTAGTCCAGATGTAATCCAGTCTGAGTTTATATTTACACAGACTTATTGTATATATGTGTATATGATGTATAAAGCATCAAAATGCATACACACAACATGCATACACAAACATACACATTAAAGTAATAATAACCCTTTAAATTTTCTTCACTCTACACTGCTGCACTAATTGTGTACAGAATAAAGAAGATTACTTTGATGGAGATGTTGAAGAAACTTGCCTAGGCAAAAGGACCTGAAGATTTTTTTAAACCAAAACAGCAAAACCACAGAGCAGGGACCAAGAAGAAATCTCCTGATTTGCTGGAGAATAAGAAGGAGGAAGAAATACCGCAAAATCAGATGTGAAGCTGATGTCATCTCTAAATCAATTCTGCAGAAAGGTTAAAACTACTTGATTGAGATTGACTATAATAAAGAATTTTGCAAGTATGCTGTATGTTCTCTTCTTTCTTAGTTCAGTAAATTGGGGAGATATTTTCTTGAGTCACTTGAAACAGGCTGAACAGTCATTTGTCAGAAGTGCTCTAAAGCATCTCACAATGAGTAAAGAAATCTTGAACTGGATAATCACTAAGGTTGGTTCCAACTTCATGATTCTGTGAGAAAAAAGGAAACAAGAGAAATAGCTGCACTAGGATGGCAAAAGAATGGAAATCCAAATTAGATTAAGATGAAAAGAGAAGTGTTAACTACAGAAAAGAGGAAAGAGAAGAGAAAGAAAAGCTTTATTTTGTATTGCAAAAACAGATTTAAACAGATTTATCAGGGAAGGAGTTTCTTGCAAGCAACAGCTATTCTTTCAATCTGTTTTTACTTCTCACTAATTATTTTGTTTGAGATTTTTCTTCTATTCATGCCAGTAAATGTTAGATACAACCCAGCCTCAACACAAATACCAATCCACAGGTAATTATTTGGGAGGAAAAAAACTTGCTTTCCAATCAGAACAAGGAATGTTAAAAAGCATTCTATCTTTTGCCTTTCCCCTTTTTCCTGAAGTGAACATACCCAAATTAATACCTGGTTTTTCCTCTTCCGTTCCTCTATCTCTAACTTCAATACTCTTCTCAATCCTTCCTTCTGTTCCCAAGCATGTCATTAATGTTTAAATAACTAACTGTTAAAAACTGAAGCTGAGCTTCTTAACTACATGGTAGAGCTACAGCTCCACAATTATTATTGAATTGAAGAGAAGGTGTGTTTGAGAATCTTCTCCTCCCTTGAATAAATGAGAAACCCCCTACAATGGTGCCCTTGTGTGTCAGTAATTTTGAAACTCATAAGGCAGGGCTTCTCTGGGGGGAATCAGAGGTGGTATTCAGTAGGTTCTGACCAGTTCTGGAGAACCAGTAGCAGAAATTTTGAGTAGTTCGGAGAACTGGCAAATACCACCTCTGACTGGAGATTTTACAGTATCCTTCCCCGGCCACACCCACTAAACCACGTCCACAGAACTGGTAGTAAAAAAAATTGAATGCCACCACTGGGGGGAATGGGACAACTTGCCACAGCCAACTTGCTACAGCCAACTCATTGCAGCCAACTTGCCATGGCCAACTCACCATGACCAACCTGCAGCAGGCCAACTCACCACGGCCAACTCATTGCAAGACAACTGATTTGCAGGACAATTTAATAATTCTATTTAATTATTTAAAATATTTTTTTAAAAAAATTTCCATTCACATTTCATTCTGTTACTCCTTTTGAATCCTTTCTTTAATGATTCTATTCCACCATTTCTTTGATATTAATGCAACACTTGTCCTGCTGCAAGTTGGGTATGGTGAGTTGGCTGTAGCGAATTGTCAAGAGATACTGGGAAGAAATTCAAGAAGGTGGTTAAAGAGAACTCAGCTGCTATCTTGACTTTTGTGACACTCCCTTCTCCACAGGTGAAATGATTTCAGGCATCCCAAACAAAACAAAAAAAACTTCCTAGGACAGTTATCTACTAGACTGACAGAGGAAAGACAATCAAAAGCCATCAGAGGAACACAGCCCCAGACCTCCTGCTGCTTCATTGACTTTCACTTTTTAACAGGCAGAAAGTTCATATATGAAGAAAACAAAATGAAAGACTGGTTCTTGGCCTTTGGAAGTGGTTGAAATATACAAAATAATAATTTGTTAAATGTGTCAAAAGCCAGCTGTCAGGTTTCTACTCTCTATATGCAAACTGATGTTAAATTTGCCCAACCCTTTTGAAACAAAGGAAGCTTTCTTTTTTTTCCATTAATGTTTGCGTTCAATGTGGTTTTTTAGAACAAAATGTACCCCAGAATTGAATTTCAGATTAAGTGAGACAAATTATTCTAAAGTTATGTTATTGTTGAGAGACGACTGCTATAAAATCTTAATTCTATTAGCTAGTACAACCCGGGCGGGGGGTGGGGGGGAATATTTATTCTGAGAAAGGACTATTGGTATGGGAAATGCTTGTCTCATTTGTGTCATCCTTGATTATTATTTACCTTTCCCCCCTTTCCCAGCTGAAGTAGCACCATTAGTTCCCTACAGGGCAAAGAAGAATGTCAGTACCAAAATAGATATGGTGTCTATTTTGCATCATCGCTTATTGCAGGAACCTGAAAATAAGATTATGGGTCAAGGTCCCATGGAAAAATTCACTGTAGCTCAAGGGTGTCAAACTCAAGGCCCACAGGCCGGGTTTATTTAGATCTGGCCCATGGGGCCACCCTCGAAACAACAAAGGACCATGACTCTGCCAGTGAAAAGGGAGCTTGGGAGGGCCCTGTGTAGCCCTCCTGGGCTCTATTTTCAGCCATGACAGTCTCTTGCAGCCTCTGCGAGCAAAAATGGAGCTCGGGAGGCCCCTGACATGAATAACATCAAGGTGCCCCCAACACGAGTGACATTGAGCTGACCACACCTATTCTGGCCACGCCTACCCTGGCCACACTTACCCTGACCATAAAGTGGGTGAGAATTGAACTGCCAAACTGCTGACAGCCAGCAATCAGTAGAAGTAGCCTGCAGCACTGTGGCACCAGGGCTGATATATTCCTTAAGATGATCCAAATTATTGTGCCATTACTGTTGCTTTAGATGCTGGTAGTGAAATACTTCATATGCCCCCATGCAGCAATTGACCATTCCTGGTGCAGATAGATACTACATTCATGTCACAGCACATTCTGAAACATCTTTTGGGAATAAGATCTCAAGTATTACATAGCTCTAGTTTTTAATTTCATTTCACTCTAGATTATGAAGCACATTTTCTGTCATTCAGAAGACCCACTGAGTTGCAAACACACAATATTTACAGAACCTTTCACATTAAGTAGGTTCAGTGTCTTAGATCTGATAGTGAATCTCCAGCCCATCTCTTACTTTATTGTCCCCTTGTCACACACCCCTCTTAACTCGTGCAATTTGATTTTTGTACTTGCTCACTCTTCACCTGATATCTCCAAGAATGTAACAAAGTTTTACTTGATCACAATTTTACCAGGTTTTGGCCTTGTAATATTGGTTGTACGTTGATGTTTTTTTTTGTCGAGAATATTAGTATTAATTTCTTGCCATAAATTGTTTCTTTGCTGTGTGCATAATTTGGGATCCCTTGCCATAAATTAATAAAATGTATTACATTTACAAACCCACTGAGTGAAAAAAGGAAGGTATCAATTGTTGCTGCTGCTACTGTTGATGGTGATATGAGATCAATAAGGATAACCATTGTCAACTCAAAAACACTACCTGGTATAAAAATTTTATTATGAAGGAATTTTTACTGAGAATTGTTTCTTGTAACCAGGAGTTTAATTTGTGAGAACAAAAGGCATTTTAAACCAGGCCTCTTGCCAGACAAGCTTAAGAAACGGCATTTTCTTCCAAATAAACAAAGCATACTTCATGTCAACTATCAAACACAGACTCTGTGCAGCCTTTGATAAACAGAACTTTTCCCCAAGTGAGGCAGATTGCTGTAAAAAGGTGACTTGTAATGCAGGAGCGTTGTGTTTGCTTGTATGCGTTGTCAGGATTAAGCCATACATGACACATTTTAAAATAGGGAAGACTTCAATGCAGAAATTTCAGGTCCTGGATTTTCATTTTTAAGAAAACCATTGAAATGGACCTCTGTTAGAGAACTATTCTATGCATTCCTTGAGCAAAGTCCACTGTAACCCCCTTCCAAAGGGTCACTGAGTCTAAAAAAAAATATTAAAGGCCAAATGTGATTTAGGAAAAGGTCAAAATGTTACAAGGTTGACAAATTTTGCAGCAGTTTGCCATTTTCACCTAAGGCTTTGTGGTGAGCTGCTAATTGTGTATATATGGTGAAGGGGTGTGCCTGGGCCCTCAGACAAAATCTCTTAATGGCTTGAAAAAACTGCCAACTGCAACTGTCTTCTGTGCTGGGCCAAAGCTCTGAATGAAACCATGAATGAAAGACTCTCAGAGTTATCGTGCCATCCATTGCTTTTCTATTGCTAGAAGAAGGGATCGCATAGGGGTCATTGTGTGAAACATTGGCAGGCTCCACATTTAAAAAAAAACTTGTATCTGAAGTAATTTAAGAGCAAGTTTCAAGAATGAATGCTTGGCATGAAATAAATAAACAAGTCACAAAAGAGTTAAATAATCTTACGAGTAACTGGAAAGATTTGAAATCTGCTATATTTACATAATATATACTATTATATTATAATATTATATCAGGGACGTGGTGGGTCAGTGACTAAGCTGCTGAGTTTGTCGATCAGTTCGATGGTTGGAATCCCTAGCACCACGTAACTGAGTGAGCTCCTGTTACTTGTCCCAGCTTCTGCCAACCTACAGTTCGAAAGCACGTAAACATGCAAATAGAAAAATAGGGACCACTTTGGTGGAAAGGCAACAGTGTTCCATGCACTGTTTAGTCATGCTGGCCACATGAGCACAGAAACGTCTTCAGACAGTGCTGGCTCTTCAGCTTTGTAACGGAGATGAGCACTGCCCCCTAGAGCCAGAAACAACTAGCATGTATGTACGAGGGGAATCTTTACCTGAATACCAGAAGTGGTATTCAGCAGGTTCTGACCAGTTCTGGAGAACTGGTAGTGGAAATTTTAAGTAGTTCGGAGAACTGGCAAATACCATCTCTGACTGGAGACTTTACAGTATCCTTCCCCTGCCACGCCCACAGAACCAATAGTAAAAAAAAAATTGAATCCCACCACTGACTTATACTTACATATATGAATGTTATTAGGTGTTCTACTGTACTTCTCAGAGTTAGCATTGAATGAGAAGGATAAGGCAACCCATAATGCTCCTGATATGGTTAGGTTGTCCATCCACATTTATCCAGCCCTATCAAGTGACTTTCAGTTGAGAAGTCATGTACTCAGATTAACATTGTATTAATATGGGTGATTTAAAATATTATGAACATAATACTGCGAATATTTGCACATGAAGGTAAGCATGCTTCATTCATTTCTTTTGTGCTTGCTTGCTTGCTTGTTAAAGTGCTTTTGAAAACCACCCATGAGCAAAGTATTCTCCAAGTAATATTCAGTACCCCTTTTATAGCATTTTTTTTAAAAAAAGGCGAAGCAAAGTATAAAAGCAAGTTATCTCAGTTTCGTCATAAAAAACAAAACAAAGAGTAATATGTGCAGTTGTAATCTTTCAAACCACTGCAATATCTTAAACATGGAAAAGCAGAAAATACAGAAAATCTTTCATGGGGAAGGAGGGGTCAAAAAGTCAAGATCCATTACAATTCCCTCAAAGTCTCATCTTTTTCATATGAGTATTGCAACTTGGCTGTTTTGATATGTCCAGGGTGGGATTCTACCAGTTCACACCTATTCTCTAGAATCAGTTTTTAACATTCTAAGCAGTTCGAAGAACTGGTTGTTAGAAGAAATTACTGGCCTAATCCTGTAAGGAAGGCAGGAAGGAAACATTCGGGTGTTGCTTACAGAAACTGCCTCTCCATTAACCCTTATTACATTCTTGGCAGGACTAGACTTCCTGTCTCAGGAATTTCTCTGGAGTTTTTTTTCTTTCCTTTGCTGGTACTTTGTTTGTGTGGAGTGATCATTCAAAGTTACAATGACACTGAAAAAAGTGTCTTATGACCATTTTTCACACTTACAACTGTTACAGCATCCCCACAGTCATGAGAGGCCAGGCGAGGAGATGTGTGCCTCGATGTAAGTGATATTGAATTGGCCATGCCCAGCCAATAACATGACCACCAAGCCACGCCCACCAACTAAGCCACGCCCACAGAACTGGTTGTTTAAAATTTTGAATCCCACTCCTGGATATGTCCTGCCACACCTTTGAAATTTTCTCAGGTGCCAGCTAGCTTTCTTGGTGAGCAGACTTCATGCCCTTGGCAGGTTCCCCCTTTCATTTATTAACCAAGAGTTTCCAAAAATTATTTTAGCATTCTCCCAAGTACACCTGAGAAAGGTAGCACTTAAGTTAACTTGACCCAAGCAACCAACTACAAGAAAAATGCTAAAACTACTCAGAATTTTGAGAATTGTGTGGATTCGTTTGAGTAATTTTCACACATTTTTGGGGGGGAAAGACCAAGGTTTGACTAAAAGCACAGACTTATAATGAGTAAAATGGAGAAATAATATTGATCTAATTCTGCATCCATGTCTAGGTTTGCTAGAACTGACGTAGATTTAAGCCACCAGCACTGTTGCTAGCCCTTTGAGATAGTCCAGACAAAAAGCATAAGCCAAAGCACTAACTCTATCTTTATTGTGAAGTTACTTTAACAAAATCTTGCAAGGCTGAAAGTTATTTTCCCTTACTTTCTTTTTACTCTCCAGAAAATTTGTCCAATCTGCAGCTCTTCCCTCTATCTCCCAAGATCAATTTAACATACTATTGCAGCATGAATGAACAGGGTAAAGGGGTACAAGATGCTGCTTCCTGTAATAAGTATTCCACTGGAATAGCACTGAATAACCCATTTGAACAAGAGTTGATCTGGATTACTAGAGCCACACCAGAATATAACAGATTAATAGAGTTGGAAATAATTTTGGAGATCTTCTAGTCCAACTCCTGCTCAAGCAGGACAACCTACAACATTCCAGGCAAATGGCTTTCCGGTCTCTTTTTAAAAGCTCAAATGACAGAGCACCCACACCTTCTTAAGGAAAGATGTTCTACTGGTTAATTGTTCTCACTGTTAGGAAATTTCTTCTTAGTTCTAGGTTGATTCTCCTCTCAATTAGTTTCCATCTCTTGCTTCTTGTTCTGCCTTCTGGTGCTTTGGAAAATAGGTTGACTCTGTCTTCTCTGTGGCACCTCCTCAAGTATTAGAACACTGCTATTATATCGTCCCCAGTCCTTCTTTTTAATAGACTAGATATACCCAATCCCTGCAACTGTTCTTCATATGTTATATATGTTCATATATATATTCAGCTATACACCAGGGGTGAATGCAGTATGATAAAAGCTCCATTTTTATGTATGAAGGACTTAAAATAAAGATAGAGCTGTGACAACACTATTATGACTGCCATTTTGACTTTTTCACCATAACTTGTAGATATTCTGATGTGCACCATTTTATTATTTATTTATTTATTTGCCAGAGAAACAAACTGCCACAATAAATATGGTTGCTGCCAGATCCTCCAGTAAGTCGTAACAGGTGTAAATAGGAGAAGCGTGCCACATTTTCAACTCCTACTCTAGGTGGCAGTAGTAAACCTCCTTCACGGTTCAACAAGGTCTGAGATCCTTTCATTTTCCACAACAGAGATCAGGGATCCAGAACAGCCAGTTACTAGAAGAGAAGTTAACCCATTGCAGAACACTTGACATATCCATTGAGCCAATTATAAAGCCTTTCTTCTCCATTTCCCCATCTGTTATTTATATTTCACAATTTTGAACTGCTCATGTCCTCCAAGGGGGAATCTGGGTGATGTATAATAAGACATTATAGCTGAAAGATATAATCCTTAATTATAGACAATATAATTTTCCAATTATCTTAATACAACCATAAATGGCAGTATCTTCCTATTCACATCATCAGACCTCAGCTCTATTATTTTCAGGTTCAGCACAAAGCCTGGAAAGTTGTAGGTTTGACTGTCTCCATTGGGATCCCCAGGCCCTCTAACAAAATCATGCCTTCAGGACCTGTTGAAAAACCAACAAGGCAGGACCTGCTCATACCTCAGGGAGTGGGGAGCAGAGGTAGTAGGTCCTGACCAGTTTTAGAGAACCGGTAGTGGAAATTTTGAGCAGTTTGGAGAACCAGCAAATACCACCTCTGACTGGAGATTTTGCAGTATCCTTCCTCAGCCATACCCACCAAGCCACACCCACAGAACTGATAGTAAAAAAAAATTTGAATCCCACCACTGGCGGGGAGGGGGGGATGACATTATAGAGAATGGTTCTGACCATTCTCCAAAATTGTTCCACAATTGCTGGATCAACTGTCTAAACTGAATTCTTCTAAAATGTAAAGGAAAGAGAGAAAGACAGAGAGCACACTAAGAGACAGAAACTGGTGGACGGGAGTCAGATCCACAAGAGAAAAGTGGGGCAGAATGCATATTGGTGGGATGACAGCTCCAATTAATAGCAATAGCAATAGCACTTAGACTTATTGTATTTTCCCCAAAATAAGTGCTTGTCTGATTTTTAGGCATGCACCTAATATAAGCCCTACACCAAAAATAAGCCCTAGTGAAGGGTATGAGTGTGGCCAGCACTGGAGGCAGTGAGCGTACGTGTGGGCCAAGGGTGTCCTGCAGCAGCTGCAGCCCACATAACACAGATAAGTTGATTATCTGTCCAAGAAGCAGGCAGAGCCAGAGGCAGGGTGATCTGGATGTGCCATGTGGGCTGCAGGAAAGCTGAGAGTCAGTAGGCCGGAGCAGGTAAGTGGTTGCAGGAGGCTTGTCTTGGTTAAGGTTAAACCAGGATTCCTTGAGGACCTTGAGATCAAGGGATACATGTGGTCCCCAAGGATGCTGAGATCATCAGGCCTGCCTGTGGCCTCAAGATCCTCAAAAATTTCAGGGCCACATGATGACCTTAAAGTAGGGGTCCCCAACCCCCAGTCTGTGGACTGGCACCGGGCCATAGCATGTCAGAAACCGGACCGTGCAAACAAGCAAAGCCCCATCCATGGGATGCAGGCAGTATATGAAATCACACCACCTTCAGTCTGTGATAAAAAAACTTCTCTTCATGGAACTGGTCCCTGATGTCGAAATGTTTCGGGGCAACTGCCCTAATGCTATTGCATTTAGCTTTTAAGAGGAACAGGAAATAATTAACTACATAAGAAATAACATGCAGTGCAACTCTCAGAGTTGAGAACAGCCAAATGGCAGAGAAACTCAATTGAATAAATAAAGTTAAATGCAATTAATATATGCTCCAAGCC
This sequence comes from Pseudonaja textilis, assembly GCF_049901715.1. NCBI lineage: Eukaryota > Metazoa > Chordata > Lepidosauria > Squamata > Elapidae > Pseudonaja > Pseudonaja textilis. The sequence goes on along the minus strand of NC_141991.1, from coordinate 233,032,117 downwards.
TGCCAACTCAGATGTAGGAACAGCTTTATGGCAAAAACAAAGATTCTTGAGGGTACACAAGAACAAAATAGAATAAAAAGATAGAGGAAAGAGATCATCGAACAAGGAATGACATTAAAGGAGGATATGGCTGAAGGATCTGGCCTCCTTTATACTACTTAGAGGATCCTGAATAGGTTGAGAGTTGGAGTCCCTAAATGTAAAACCAATATGCTTAAGTGGAGGCTCTTAGCTGATAACAACATGCTATGTGAATGTGCAGAGATACACAGAGCCCAGTCCATCTGCTGATATGCCAGCTACTACCAGACACATGTACCGATAATGACTTATTTTTGGCCAACAACAAAACCAAGAAGCTTTGTTGGCTTCACTCCGTCAGTTTACAATTTGATCTAGACACGGAAGAAGAAGAATGTGATTAATTAAAATGCTATTTTAATTTGATTTATATGTAAATAACATCCAATTCAACTGTTGTTCTGCCCTACCCACTTCTTTTTATTATTATAATTATAATAATAATTATTATTATTTTATTTGCGTACTTTTTAGAATGCCATTTCTGGCATGCCATCAAAAGCAAAGTGCAATCCCCAGCTTGGTAAAAAAAAAAAAACATTATACATGCCTGAAATAATAAATTTTTAATAGGAAGACTCATGGAGGTTCCATTTTTCTTGCCTCCTTTCAGCTTCCATGCCAGGTCTGGTGCCTCATACTGCATTTTGCAGCTATTTAATATACCTGTAGAATGCTTAGTCTGTGCATTTTTGTCCTATTCTTTAAGATTCTGATAGAGGCATGCTTTTATTTGATGATCAGATCTCTATTCTGTCCAGTTTGATGGACAAGGTTTACTTGAGATTGGTGGCAAGAACATAAAAAATGGTCTCCAAAAGCCAAGGAGAAGTGATAACCTTGATGGTGCTATGCATTGTGTATATTCCCTGGCAATGAAATTGATAAACCTAATGTAACATTCCATGGCAGTGAGACACATGCAGTTGTTCTTGGCAGAGAAGATTATGAAGAAGACCTTAACTCAGAGGTCTCCAAACTTGGTAACTTCAAAACTTGTGGACTTCAATTCCCAGAATTCTTCAGCCAGCTGGCTGAGGAAGTCTGGGAGTTGAAGTCCACAAATCTTAAAGTTGCCAAGTTTGGAGATCTCTGCCTTAACTTATAGCCTAGTGGTGCTTGTGATAATTGTAGCTGATCCAGAAGAGTAGCACCAGAATCCCCAAGAGGTCAGCCAATACTTTATTCAACACTTCATCTCTCAGACGTTACCCAAAAGAACAATGCATTTCTTTATGTGGAATAGCAAGGCAAAAAGTGCTAAACAATTCAGAAGCAGCCAGGCTGCCAAGATTGCAGAGGACACAGGAATTACAAAATATTTTGTGGTGTCAAAAGCCATAGGGCAGGATACGTGGGTGGCATTCATTGCACAAACTGAATTTTGGACACTGTTCCACAGTGCACTTTTGATGACTTTCCTCTTCATATGGTTATTGTGAATCATTCTTTCAATTGCTCTAATTCAAATGTATCTACCAAAATGAAGAAGAAATGAGGGGCACCTCATTGAAATCCTCTCAATTATTCCCACTGCTTTGCAGGAGGCATTACATCTGTTCAAGAACTTTGCTTGCAGTGTCTCTCCTTCCTAAAACAAAACCAGCAAAGTATGATTGTGCTCCTCTCATACATGCGACAATATCTGGTTCTCCATCCATGACCTGCTACTGGAATATTTTGCATTTTAAACTAAACTATCTTTGTCTTGCGGGCAACACTGTTGGAATGACAGGAGGATGATGATGCAGGAGTTATTCCAAACATGAGAGGCCTCCATATCAGTGAGCTGAATTAGGGACTGTGTATTACAGGACAAGAAGGTCCTCTCCTTTTTGGATTAGTTTTACCTACTGAATTTGTCTGGTGAAGATCGATGTAAATTGTGTTCTGCACATTATTGAATAAGAAATTTACAATCCTGGCAAATTCATTAATAAAAGTAAAAATCATATGAGATGTTTAGCATTCTAATCAGACGTGGTTTCAGCAGGTTCTGACCAGTTCTGTAGAACCGGTAGCAGAAATTTTGAGTAGTTTGGAGAACTAGTAGGGGAAATTTTGAGTAGTTTGGAGAACTAGTAGGGGAAATTTTGAGTGGTTCAGAATACCACCTCTGACTGGTCCCACCACCATCTATTCTCTGCTTTCCGAGTCCCAGCTGATCGGCTGGTCTTCTTTTGCTGCCCTGCACAAGAGAATGGAGCAGGAAAGCAGGTTAGTGGGATAGGGAGAAAATGGGGATTTTACAATATCCTTCCCCTGCCACACCCACCAAGCCAATCATGCCCACCAAGCCACACCTACAGAACCGGTAGTAAACAATTTTGAATCCCACCACTGATTCTAATGTGTTATATATTCAGAATACCCAGCAATCTATGCAAATTTCAAACTGCATTTCTCATCTTGTAAAATGATTATTTATTAAAACATCTGGAAGTACTTGATAGAAAATTAATGCTATAAAACCAAATGAAGGGTGCCCATTTATTCATGAAGCTGTCTTCTGTTTGACAACTCTCCCTGGTGCTTGTAAAGACAACTTTGCTATGTTTGCTGAATCTTATTTCTTTGCTCATTTCTTTTTTATACTAATGACTCCCAAGGAAGCTATTGAGGGATCTTGTAAGTTTTCTTTTCGGAGGATGAAGAAGCAGATGACAGCCAATGTGAGCAACTGAAATAATGAAAGAGCTCAGGTGGAAATGAAAATAGGATTAAAATATTGAAATAGATTAGAAAAACACATCATTGACCATCTGATCTAAACAGCATGCATGGTCATTTTTTAAAAGTCCATCTAGTATAGTAGAGCAAAAAGGGTTTTATGAAAAGTCAGTAGGATTGGAACTTTGGTATGTGGCCAATAAAATTCTATTTTTATTGCATCATAGATGTTCAAATATATCAGTCTCTGAAATGCAAATAGCAGTATGTGCATACTTCAGATATGAGGTCCAAGCTGTAAAGACAACTGCTATTGTCTGCAAATGAGTAACAAATATTAACAGATTAGTATTGACAAGTTTGCATTTGACCCAAATAACTCTGTATCCCATCATCTCCAGCCAGCATGATTAAAGATTGTGGATGATAGGTTCTATAGTCCAGCAATAACTAAGGAGACACTGATTTATTTCCTTGCTCATGGTCTTTTATTTGACCAATAAAAAAAGATATAAATAAAGGAGAATATTTGTAGCTCATGGTTGAAATGAAGGGACCTTGTGCCCCCTGAGCTTGGTTGTTCCCTTGCAGATGTTTCATTAGTACTACTAGCACTGATTATGTTACGTAGTTTGGGTAATGAAATGTCTACAAGAAAACAATCAAGCTCAGAGAGCATCAAGAACCCCTCAAAAAGGATGTTGGAAGGTAATCAAGCTATTCTCCAAAACTAATAGAGATAGAGCTCAGGAACAAAAGGATTTCCTATCTTGATAGCAAGAAAAGTATTATCAGTGGCAGTTATAGCACTCTCTAGATCAGGGATGTCAAACTCGATTTCATTGAGGGTTGCATCAGAGTAGAGTTTGACTTTGGGGGACCATGATGGACGTGGCCATGGTGAGTATGGCCAGCTCAACGTCAGTCGTGTTGGGGGTGCCTTTGGTGGCCTGAGAACTCTGCCAGTAAAAATAGGCTGCTGAGCTCCATTTTCAGCTGCAACGGCTTCCTGCAACCCTCTTCCAGGAAAAACGGTGCTCAAGAGGACCACCCGCAACCCTCCCAAGCTCCATTTTTGTTTGCAGAGGCACCACTGGCTGGTCCTTTGCTGTTTCCAGGGCAGCTCCATGGAGCAGATCTAAGCACCCTGTGGGCCAGTTTCAGCTCCTGGGTCTTGAGTTTGATACCTCTGCCTTAGATGCAGATGCATGGATTTCAAGTCCCAAAAGTTTTAGCAGTGGACACATCTGGGGAAGCAGCCAGATTAGGCAGAGATAGGTTTTTTTTTAATGAATGTATTCCTTATCCACTGTGAATGTATTTTTTACCATGGGAGTTTAATGTTAAATTATTCATTGGCCCATTTTGCTTGACATGATGAAAAAGGATGGTTGAAATGGCTCCAGACCAATTGTAATATCAATGCAATCCCCTTTGGAAAAAAATAAGTTTCCTTTTCAGTTCAGGACTTTCCAAATTTCTTATCATAGAGGATTAAGAAGCCCCAAAAACTTTAACCTTAGACTGTCTACTATTGACCTCACCCCTTTCCTAAGAGATCTGTAGGGGGCATGCACCAACGTGCCTACCGTCCCTGTCCTATTGTTTCTTTTATTTTTTAGTTTTTTATATGTATCCATGTATTCATAACTACCATATACACTTGAGTATAAGTCGACCCGAATATAAGCCGAAGCACCTAATTTTACCACAAAAAACTGGGAAAACTTACTGACTCGAGTATAAGCCTAGGGTGGGAAATGCAGCAGCTACTGGTAAATTTCAAAAATAAAAATAGATACCAATAAAATTACATTAATTGAGGCATCAGTAAGCTAAATGTTTTTGAATATTTATTTCAAAGAAAAACAGTAAACTAGCTCTGTAAGTAGAAAAGAGAGTCAACAAAACCAATATGGTATCAACAATAACTTTAAAAGTACAAAAACCTTAGCTCAATCCACAACCAAGCTAAAACACAAGAGTTACAATCCTTTAAAACTGGATTCCTCATCATCATCTGTATGACCACGCATCAGCATATTCCCAGCATGGCATGATCTGTTCACTCGAGTATAAGCCGAGAGGGGCTTTTTTAGCACAAAAAGTGTGCTGAAAAACTCGGCTTATACTCGAGTATATACGGTATGTTTTTACTTATAAATTGACAAAAATAAGCAATTGACAAAAATCAATCAATAAAAATAAAATAAAAATAAAAACATGTTAAACAATACAAATTATATAATCCAACAATCTGACATAACTTTTGACTAGTCTCTCTGTGGCCTGCAGAAACCCTGTGAATTCCACTGTCTTTTTCTAACTGCCTGCCAATCCACTATTAGAAGGCTAGAAGAATGGGATTGCGGCTATTACCTGCAAAGAAACAGTGATCTAGACATCATGGAATCTCCTCAATCTTTACCTCAGGCAAAGCAGGTAGGACTTTTGTCTGCTGTTGCTGCAAGGAGAAGCAACTACTAATTTTCAGTGTATAATTAGATGGAAAGGCTACTAAAAAATCTACCTCATCTGGATAGAGTCCTCCTAGAGCATCGTTCTGCTGTTGGGCATAGTATGTTGCATGGTGTTTGTATATATAAGTATATTTTAAAAATCAAGATGGTGGTCAAATTGTGTGGTTAAAGCCCCATCCCATTTTTCTGAGACTTGGTTAGCAGGCCCTTGCAATTTTATTTTATTTATTTTTTTATTTCATTTTTTATTTGTCAATTGCTTACAAGATAATAGGTATAAGTAAAAACATAGTTATGAATACATCGATACATATAAGAAAAATAAAAAATATATAAAAGAAATAATAGGACAGGGATGGTAGGCACTTTGGTGCGCTTATGCACACCGCCTACAAACCTCTTAGGAAAGGGGTGAGGTCAATAGTAAACAGTCTAAGGTTAAAGTTTTTGGGGTTTGGGGAAGAAACCACAGAGTCAGGTAGAGTATTCCAGACATTGACCTCTCTGTTGCTGACATTGTATTTCCTGAAAGCAAGTTTGGTGCGATTAACCTTGAGTTTGTATCTATTGTTTGCTCTTGTGTTGTTATGGTTGAAGCTGAAGTATTCACTGACTGGTAGGACATTGCAATATATGATTTTATATACTATACTTAGATCGGACCGAAGGTGGCGTAGTTCTAGGTTTTCTAGGTCTAGAATTTCAAGTCTGGTGGCATAAGGTATTCTACAATGAGTAGAAGAGTGGAGAACTCTTCTTGTGAAATATTTCTGGACTTCTCAACTGTGTTAATATCAGATATGTAATGTGGATTCCAGACTGATGAGTTGTATTTGAGTATTGGTCTAGCAAATGTGTTGTATGCTCTAGTTATTAGTGTAATAGTACCAGAGAAAAAGCTATGTAAGATTAGGTTAACAACTCTTAATGCCTTTTTGGCTATGTAGTTACAGTGGGCTCTAGCACTTTGGGATGAGTACTCCAAGATTCTTGACAGAGTTTGGATCATTAACAAGGTCTTGACTATTCAGCCTGTATTTTATTTTCTGATTTTTATGGCCAATATGTAGGACAGAGCATTTATTTGTTGAGATTTGAAGTTGCCATTTGATTGACCATTCTGATACATAGTCAAGGTCTTTTTGGAGGGTACTAGTATTGTCTGTGGTGTTGAATAGCTTTACATCATCAGCGAAGAGAATGCAGTTGCTCTTAATATGATCACAGAGATCATTTATGCAGAGTATGAAGAGAGTTGGTCCTAAAACACTGCCTTGGGGGACACCACTGTTGAAAGGTACAGAATTTAATAGGACACTCCTAATTTTGACCATTTGTTGTATGTTTGACAGGAATGCTTCTATCCAGTTATGCAGGTATCCAGAGATACTGTAAGATTTTAGTTTTAGGAGTAGTTTGTTGTGTACCACTGAATCAAAGGCGTTACAGAAGTCTATGTAGATTGCGTCTATTGCTTTGCCCTAATCGAGTTGTGTAGTCCATATGATTTTGCAGTGTAAGAGTTGCAGATTACATGATAGTTTTTTCCTAAAACCAAATTGTTTATTAGAGAGTAGGTTGTTTGTTTCTAAATGGAGGATGATGGATTGGTTAATAATTGATTAATAATGTTAACCATGTCTGCCTCTGTGATAACAATAGAATATGTAAAAATTTAAGCAGCATGCTAAATTCTTTCACCAGAATGTAGCCTTCTATAGCACACTGGAGATGAGTACTGTATTGTGTGCACTTCCCACAACTCTTTTGTGGCTGCTGGAGGTCTTAAGTTCATGCTGTCAATTTTTGGCAGGAAACTACTGAATCACAGCAGTGCAATTTAACACTGATTTTCAAAAGGTGAAGAAATATAAGCATATTAAACATCTGTATTGACACACATATAAAATTATAAAATCCCCTCTGAGTCCCTCAAAATGTACCCTCAAGGCCCACCATAGCCCCAATCTTTTCTACCACTATTATCTAAAATACAGTTTTTACCATCTGAGGAAAAATGCTAGAACACATTCTTCTATGTATGCTGTAGTAATCCCAACAATAGAAAATCAGTAAGATTTACAATGCAGTAAAATTCAAGACTTAGTTGGCAACTACATCTGTTAAATGCATATTGGAGAACAGAAATATTGAATTCTTAAAATTAAAACTTTGTCACGCACAGGGATTGTTAGTATAGAAAGAGGAGGATTGCATCCAGACAGCACAGAAGAGAAACAGAATATTTTTTGTATACCAAGACATACAAAATCCAATGGCTCCCTAGGACACACCGTCTACCAGAAGAAAACACATACAAACCGCTATCTACATGCACTCTCACACCACCACCCAGCACAGATCAATTCCGTAGCCGAGACACTCATCTCCAGGACAAAATGCTTAGCCGACGAACAACACCTAGAGACTGAACTACACACTCTCACCGGCATGCTGACAGCCAATGGATTCCAAAGAAAGAAGATTACCCACCTAATCCAAAAAGAAACCCCAACCAAAATCCAAGACAGAGAACAAGACAATGGCAAAGCCCTCCTCCCATATATAAAAGGCACTACAGACAAAATCAGCAAGATCCTCCAAAAACACAACATTAAGACAGCATTCTGCACAAACAGAAAGATATCCACCATCCTAAGAAACCCTAAGGACAAAATCGAATTAGAAAACCAAGGAGTATATGAAATCCCTTGCACTGCCTGCCCCACCACATACATTGGACAAACTAACAGAAGAATAAGTGCACGCATTGAAGAACATAAGAACTCAATCAAAAAAGAAGAACCGACCTCTTCCCTGGTCCAACACCTCAAAGCCACAGGACATGAGATTGACTTTAAAAATACCAGAACTATCGCCAAAACTGAACACTCCAGCAGCAGAATAATCAGAGAAGCCATAGAGATAGAAAAACGCCCACACAGCATGAATAGACGAGATGACACCTCCCGTCTACCAGCCATTTGGAAACCCACCCTCATGAACAGACGAGTACCTAACACGAAGAATGACACCAGACCCACACCCATGAGAGCCACACAAGATGCCACCACCACACCTCCATGTAGAAAACAGACTCACACCCACACAGAAGATAAGACAGGACCATGGACCAGAAGCCGCACTGCAGCTGCATCACTACCCACTTCAAACCCCACCGAGCCATACATGAAGCAAACCGACACCCACCATGAAGATGCAGCACGACCACGAACTCGAAGCCAAACAGCAGGATCACAGCTCACCAGCTCAAATCCCCCAGCAACTAAGACTAACCTGAGCACAACCAAGCCCCCACCTGAACAGAACACGCCTCCAGCCAATCAGAACACGGCTAGCCCCCCAACCAATCAGAACACAGCCAAACCCCCTACCAATGAGAACACACCCCCACCCAATCAGAACACAGCCAAGCCCCCACCCAATCAAGTCACACCCCCACTAGCAGTTAAAAGGAAGAAGCAGCTGCAAGCTCACATCACTCTGAGAAGCACAGAGCCGAAGACACAAGCCTGAAGATGATGAATGAGACTTCATCGAAACGTTGCCTAGATACTTCGAATTTTACGCGGGAGAAAACCCGAACAACCAAAGATCCATATATATATATATATATACATACATACATACATACATACATACATATTCTTAAGTTTTCGCGGGTACTTACATGTATCGTATTCAGCTTTGTTCGGATATTTTCCCACATCATTGTAGTTGTGGTTTTAAAGTTGTAGCAACGTTTCGGCAGAATCTCATCTGTCATCATCAGGCTTCTGTATTGTACTCCAATACAGTATACTGTACTCCAATACAGAAGCCTGATGATACTGTACTCCAATACAATACTCCAATACTGTACTCCAATACAGAAGCCTGATGATGGCAGATGAGATTCTGCCGAAATGTTGCTACAACTTTAAAAGCACAACTACAATGACGTGGGAAAATACCCGAACAAAGCTGAATAACATATATATATGGCATGAGGCCGAAAGCACCGGCCTGAGGATGGCGAGTAGGACCTCGGCGAAACATCACCAAGATACTCTTAATCTTACATGGGAAAAGACCCAAACACACCTAGACCTACATACCTGTACTCGTGAAAATCTATGAAAATAGATAGATAGATAGATAGATAGATAGATAGATAGATAGATAGATAGATAGATAGATAGATAGATAGATAGATAAATAGATGTAGGGGTTTTACTTTTATCTCAAATGTCTGGGCTTCACAATTTTCCATTCCACTGCTAGTTTTGTAAATATCCAGCCACTTTTTTTTTTGTTCTTTGTCTGTTAACTTTTTGAATACAGGCGAGATCTTTTTAAAAATTTCCAAGCTGAATGGTTTAGCTTGAAATAAAAAAAGGAGTTCTAAACATTACACATGAAACATAATAAATGAACTAGAAACTGGGCTGACAGTGGACTCAAAAACATCTCGGTTGAAGGTATAAATTCATATTTTTTGTTCAGTCCAGTGCAATATCTTTTGGAGAAATGTTGACGTGGACCAAAGTAAGTCTGTGGAGCTACTGATACCATAAAAGTTTACATTTTTTGGAACTAAGCTGTCCCTTGGTGACTACATGGAGGATTTTTATAGATTTCTTGGTAGCAATATAGAAGTGGGTTAACTGTTGCCTTCTGCCAAGATATTTTTTTAAACTTAGTCTAACCTACACACCTGGAATTCTCTAGAAGTGTCTAATCAAGGTATGAATCTGCTTGGACCCTGCTTAGCTTTTATTATCTAAATCATAAAATTATCTGGGGCAGCTACCTGAGCAATAATGAAGAGGGATCTTATTGATATTATTACTGCTCCAACCAGACTCACATCCCATTCACCTGTGCAATACTGGATGCTAAAGTCTTCCAGAGAAATAATTGAAAGAGTTGCCTTTTGGAAAAACCAAAAAAAGAAAAGAAAAAAACACACCAAAAGACAATAGAAAGAGAAAATGAAGGTCAAAGTGAACTGGACAATGAGATAGTCACTCTGAACATTTACAGTAAGATGTAATTTCATGTGCATTTAAAACCATGGCTTCTCATTTAAACTTGATTAGGATACATGCAAATTAGCCTTTTAAGTCCTTTTTCTTAAACACTCACTCACTCACTATCTATTGCCCAACTTGCAATGCTAACAATCCCGTTCTCTTTTATTATCTGGGATTTCTAATACTTTTAAGGGACTCTTTATTCTTTTCTCTTTTTTAAAAACAAATTTTATTCAGTTTTTCACATTAAAAACAAAAATTTCTTTTTAGTGGGCAACATATTTCTGGGTCATCACCTTTACATACAAATATGACAGCAATTATACAATCATATATGCATACTTGATTCTATTATTACCTTTTCCATTCCAAATTTTCAGTAAGGAGAGAAACAAACACATTAATTCTAGCCTCTTTCATTAATCTCAATCGAAACATCTTTTTGTTTCATTTCAATTATTTCAAATATAATCCTTTAATATTTATTTTAAAAATAAACAATATGTGTTTGCATAATAATAATAATAATAATAATAATAATAAGTTACCAATGTCTCTCCTTGCTTTTATTAGTCTATATTAACTTATTAATTTAGTTGGTTCTTTAGTCTGTCATATTCCCTTTCCATTACACATTCTTTTTATAAATTCTAGATTAATACAAATTTTAACACTAAAAAAAAACAAGTATAGGTTTCCCCCCTTTTACTGTTTTGAGTGTGACACCTCAATGATTAAAATATACCTTTATTCCCTCATCTTGATTCCCAATAAACCATTATTTTTAAGAAGTTACAATAATAACCATTACATCTTTTCATTTGGATTCTGCAGCATATTTCCCCCCCTTGATTTTTAGTAAGAGTTATCAGTATCTATATTACCCTATTTTCTAAATATTTTTAATTGCAGAAATATTCTTATTACCCCCTTTCACCCAGCAGAATCCCCTTTTTAATTCATCAACCATTATCTCTGAAAAAACAATTTCTTATCAACATTTTACTATTTCTGTATTGCTTTATTTCATGCACCTGTTTCTTACTGCTTCTCCTCCCCCTCTTTTACCCATATCTTTTCTTATTCCAGTTTATATCCCTCTCTTTCTTAATATCTTCCTTTCCCCTTTTCTGCTGGGTCTTTCTGTCTTTCCCAACTCCACAGGTATTCCCCCTTTTGATTGCCTTCTTAAATCTCAACTTTTTAACCTTCCTTCTATCCCCACTTCTTTGTAGTGTTCTTTGTGTTAATTGTCTATTTAAAATGTCTTCTCCTTGAATCGACTCCTCCTCCTCTGAAGCTCTTTCTTCTTGTTCTTCAATCGCCATTTCCATTGTTCTAACACAGAGCAAAGTGATTTGCCTCTTTCTTGTAGTAATTCTCTCATATTTTTAAGTTCCATTTTTAATTCCCGAAGAGATATCATCATTACAAACTCTTATATTTTATGATCATTAAAGTCCACCAAAAAAAAAAAAAACAACCCTTTTACTTTCCTTCTTTCTTCTTTCAATTTTCTAAAGTTCTCAGTTATTCCAGCCGAGGGTCTATACCAAAAACATCAATCAATCCCACAGTCAGTCTTTCCTTGCTTTTTTCTTTATTCTGGTTCTGCTTTCACTTTCTAAGGTTCTTACTTTGTTTCAATATTTCTTTAATGTCATAACCACACAAGTTCATTCAGAAACAGGATGCTTTCCCTTTTGTTTGAGCTCAAGTTTTTGACAAAAGGTGGTACTCTCCATTGTACAAAGTCTTCACCTTTTCCCCCTATTTTTTTATTTAGGGTTTTTCGAACTTCAATATTCCAGCACAGTCCAGTCTCCAATTTGTAAACTTTATTATTATTATTTTTTGACAATCTTAAGTCCAGCTTTATTTTATGCCTGTTTATTCCCAAAATATTTTAGTCCAATTTAGTTAAATCTTTAGTTCCAGCTTCTTCCTTTCCCGGTTCGAAGGCCTGCTTACCTGTCAATAATATTTTCTCTTTTTTTTCCCTGTCCCTTTGTAATTTCACCGCTCACTTTTCTTTTCTTAAAAATTCCATGTTACCTTAATCCCAGGGTACTTTTGTTTAGTTGTATTGCCCAGTTGTCCCGATTCAGATGTTATCCACCTCTTTCTTCCCTCCTACACAAATCTTAATCCAGCTGAGTCCTCCTCTTCGGGGTGGCTATTTTAAACCACCGCTGCAGTCGTCTTTGGGGGGAAAAGACCAAGCCCAGTGGGGGGAGATGCGGCTCCCCTCAACCTGGCTTGTGGCTTCCCCTTACTCTTCTGCCCCTCCAAGGCAGCTTCAGCCCCTTATTGTAATAATCGGGGCTCTCCAACAAAAGAGCATGGACCATAGCCGCAGAGAGTCACGATCTATGGTCCATCAGCAAGGAGGCTCAGCCTTCTTCCCCTAAGGGGCTCTTTATTCTGTACACATTGATCTTGAAGAGGTTCTTTCCCAGATAATCAGTTCTATAACAGAATTGGCATTACTGATTACTGGAGAGAGGGTTTCACAAGAGTTCTAAGGCTAGAAGATCATTGATTCAAACAATGCTTAGAAATGAGCATTCTTTTCAAATGTTTCCCATCAACCAGAAATGATACTTTGTGATTCCAGAAAGTGAATCTGAAAGAAGTGCAATAAAATGCAATTTAAGAGATTAAAACTCAAGGTTTGAGTTTTTCTTTTACAACACCTTGATAGATGATACAGATATGTCTGTATATCTACTATGTCTGTATATCTATATTATAGACAGTAACCTCTGCCAATATCTTTGATAACAAACTCATATTTTCTGTGACCCAAATTTATACAGTAGAGTTTATTTGCTTGTTTTAAACTGCCTTTCTTACCATATCTGAGCCAAATTGCAAAAAAAAAACAGTTGAGAACTAACTAGATGGCAGCAACGATACCAAAACCCCTCATTCTTTGCTATCCTCCAAGGGTCATCTGGATATCTGCAGCCCAAATATGGCAGGCGTAACTTTCTGGTCTCCACCTGTATCAGATTTTAAGTCACATTTTGCTTTGCCAATGATGGGAATGTAAATCAAATGCTGTCAAATGTTTGGGTAGACTGCTAAGCAACTGCTTCACACTGGATAAATTATCTTCTCTCTTCCTGGATTAATTCCCAAGCTAACAAAATCTGTGTCTACAGAGAACCTGAAGGCACTATGCAAAATCATTGGAAAGCAAACTCAATTTTAAAGACTAAATAAAATAAACAAGCTTTCAGTTTGGGTATTTAGAGGTGATGATTGGTCAGATTCAATGATCTCCTTCCTAGAGTCTTGTAAGACTACAAAATGTCTATGTATTAAATCTTGCATAATGCGCTCTGCATGCATGCCACTAAACAAGGTTCTTGCATCATTGCATGTCAATCCAAGATCATTTATCAGTGTTAAAATATATTCATATAATTATATGAAAAATCAAACACTTCATGTGAAAGAAACTATTTTTCTCTTTCTTTAGACTCCAGACCTCCAGTTCTCCCCTAGATGGCATCAGATGGAATTCAAAATTTATATAGCTCTTTGCTGACATCTAGTGGTTTTCTAAATTTTTGCATGGTGTCATTCAGGACAATTGCATTTCAATATAAAAGCTGCATTATCATATAGAAATATGTCTTCTGCTTAGAAAAAAATCCTCCGTTTTTCTTGTGGTTAGTTTATAGTAGTCCACTTTGTAGACCAAGAGTTGTGTGACTGTCTTACAGCTCAGGAAACTTTTGATTCAAATCACATTACTAAACCCTATTTTTTACATCAATTTAAGGTTGAATTAATAGGATACATATTTCATAACTCAGTTCAGCACCATTAAAATCATGGTAAATTATAACACTTGCTTTGAATTCTCAGAAAATATAGAAGTATAACATGAAGGCTCCCTTAATACATCAGCAATGTTGAACATCCAAATTAGCATGTTACATCTTGGAAAGAATAATCTCATTGCATAAAACTAGCCAAGAGTCTCTCCTTCTTCCAGATTAATTAAGCCATTTCCTCAGGGCACCCTGAATGCCAGGTGCTGAATTTATCAATTCATCAAGATAAAAGGAAAAGGATGCCAGGATCTCATGAATTTAGTATGAATTTAGTTATATAGCACAGCATGAAGCCAAAAGGTCATGTCCTTCAAAATGGTACCTCTCTTTTTAAATATGAGTGACACAAATGTCTAGAATTTATTACATGATGTGGATCATCAGTTCCTGTAGGAAAATATGGGGAAAATTCATAATAATACTATTTTATTGGATGCATTTCCCCCAGAATTTTGGACTGTAGTTCAACACCTATGGAAAGGAGCCAATTGGGAAAATATCCTGTAATTAACTATGGCCTTGTAGTCTTACTCTCCAATCATCTCAGCTTTTCATTAGCATGTTGAGTACATAAACAAATCAGGACTTGTACATGGAAGGCACTGTTGGTATGCTATAATTATGAAAGCTTATTTTACAGTATTACAAAAATACAAAATGTTACTCAACATTGCAATGATTTACAGGGAAAACATCACGTATGTATAGATCTATGAAATGTATATATTTTTTCTATTTAACAATCCTAAAAGATAAAATTCAATCCTAATTTTAAAATAGTTAAAATATACTATAAGAATCAGTAATAAAATAATACATGTACATTCTATTTAGTTATGAAACTCTCTGGAAGGATCTACGTTATCTTGCAATTTGTTTCATTAATTCAAATCCAAAGCTATTTCTGATTGCCCTTCTGGATTCAACTGAGTTTTGATCTGATTTTAGCAAAATCAGATGTTATGATGATGCAGCTGGTTATTGTGGTTGTAAAAATGACCTAAATAGTGGAAATGAGGGTATAATATTAAAATGCTAATCCAGAGATTAGCAACAAAATATTATTGGATTATAAAACACCATTAGCTCCAAATTATGCCCCTAATTTAATTTTTAATTACTAAGAGGCTGAAACATACAAAATTTTAAAATCTCATGCAATTTCAGTGATCTAAAAAAAGATTAGATGAGATGATCAAAATCTTCACAAATGTTGTGATAAATCTTGACAATTTATAAGATTTATAAGATCTCAGGCAAATGCACCCAGAGCCTAAGTTGATTGCCATGATTGTTATGCTATACTGATCAATATTCCTAAAAATATAGAACTGTCATCAGATATTCTTTTCAAATACACTGAAATTCAATTTCTGTAATCCTCAAATATGGCTAAAGATTAGAAGATTATGGCAGGTGAGGTCCAGTGTAACTAGAAGATATCAGCTTGATGAAAACTGTTGTGATCATATTATGATCACAGGAGCCTTATTAAATGGTATGAAACTTTCTCCTAAGTAAAAATGTACAGCAGTCGATAAGATTTAACATCTCTGGGCAATTAATTGATCATACTAATTGATTACTAAGTAACAGGGCTAGTAACATGGTCTAGAGCCAAACTGGTAGTTAAGGCACCAGGCTAGAAAGTGAAGACAGCAAGTTCTAATCCTGCCATAGCCATGAAGGCCAACAACAGGGTTGTTGTGGGGAAAATAGGAGGAGGAAGGTGTGCTGGATTAAGTTTTCTACCTTGAGCTATTTGTAAGAATAATAAAGGCAGGATACAAATAAAAAAACAAATAATTTCTTAAATGATGGTGACCAAGTTATTTCTTTAAGCTTTCAATTAATCTATAGTCTTTGAAAATCAAATCAAAGTTTTAGAGTACTGTATTTAAGTTAACTGGAGAAGGAGAGTGTGGTGAGATTATAAACTATGGACAGAGGTTATTTTGTATTTTAATTTGCACTCAACATACTAGCTACTTCTTCAGTTAACCAAACAATGCAATATTATTTTGCTCTTTTAAAGAGAAGCCAATTTAATAGCACAGTTATGCAATAACTTTGTTTATGGGCTTAGGAGCCTCAATTCCCAGCAGCGTTCCCATCATGACTTTCTTTCAGGTCCTCAAATTCTGCATCATATCTCTAGGCAGCAGGAAATGTGCACACTGACCATTCTGACTTGAATGTCACACAGTTCCCATTAAAAATTGTTTTCCTAAAATTCAGCTTGATTTTGTCTTTTATTCAAGTGAATTTTGCTCAATTTCATCTTGGCAAAAATACCTTCTGTTCTTCCTCCAGCTACAGTTGTCTGGCACAGCTCATCTCAACCTTTCTCCAATGTCAACATATAAAATGTCATGCTAGCGTTGAATTTGTTTCTTGTGTCCAGTCACGCACCCATTTCCCCCCCAAAAATCTTAATAATTCAGAGCTTTTCAGCTTGCGTACCATTTGATCCTATGGCTCGTGCTTTTTTTAAATTGACGGCAATTTAAATTAAATTTAAATCCTATTTTCTCATGTGATATATTCCCATAAAATAATTTTGGATGGACTCTGCAGAAAGTGTTACAGATGGAAATGTCATCTAAGATATTATCTATGTCATCTAATTTTGTCTCATTTGCAAAATTGATCAAAATTTCCCCCACCAGACCATCTAACTGATTAGTAAAAATGTTGAAAACTGTTGGGGTTTAGAAACTTGTGGCTTCTACTCAACACTTGCTTTTAGTTTGACAATAGCCTTTATTCAACAACTGCCTGTAACTCATTAAGGAACCATTGATGAACAGTTGATATATAATTTTCATGCTGGAGATCTATGAAATCATCAAAGTATCCAAACCAGGATTATACTTTCCTCCCCTCTTTTGAATCAGGCTTTGTCTCAGAATCATAACTATTATAAAATTCCCTCTTATGCTTCTAGCCCTCCATATTTATTGTTTTACCTACAAGCACATGGAGAACGTTCTAACTCTTTGCTGCTATCTGGAATTAGATTTTTGCAGCCCAGATACGATAGCTGTATCCTTTGTATTAATTTTCTTTATATATCAGAATTCCAAGTCCACCAGTACTCAGATACTTGCCAAATCGTCATAACATTTCTCACAGGGAAATTTCAATGGCAAATTCTTTGCAAAGCATTGTTAATTTCTGAGTTATCAGATCTTGTTTTGTTCTCCATGCAGTATTGTGAGGATTAAAAGTTTCCCTCTTTTTTCTATTAATGAATACAGTTGAGCAGTGCATGTCCTCTGGTGTAGTAGGCAGGCATTTTATATGTATTCCAGCAAGATCATATTAAAATGTTTACTATTGTGTTGAGGATTGAAGTTCAATGTTACAGTTCACCCCATTGTTGCTTAGATTTCAAAATCTGCTTTAAAGATTATTGACTTTGTTCTTTTCTATAAATTCTCTCTTAAAATATATCACATGCCCAATACTCAATTTTCTCTCCATGGACTTTTAAAAGTTTTTTTTCTCTGTGACAAGGGAAATGGTATATTAAGATAATAAGCTTATCGCGTTTCAGGTATCTCATCATCTATCTTCCTTTTTTTCAATCACAAATTTCCATACCTCTCCCCATATATTTTCTATTTTTCCTTGCTAAATCAGGAATGGACCTCTCTTTTGAGCTTTGGGACATCCTGAAGGCAGCATCAAAAATGGAGGTCTGGCAAGAATGTCCAGGGGAAAAAAGAGAGGAATAGAAATTACTATTGAATCCATTGAAATACCAATTTAAATATATGCTTTACTTTCTGTTACAGATTTCAGGAATTGAAGAATAAGGCTTTAGCAAACAGAACTGCTCATTTTGTTACTACAGCTTAACACAGATAAGTATTGTAACTAGATGTTTTTAATTGATTAAGGTATTGCATCCCATCAAGTTGGCATTCAGTCTTACCAACTATGCAGATAAATATTCTCCAGGATGATCTGCCTGTCTGGTGCTTCAGGACTCCCAATGGTGTATCCAGCATCACTGCAATTAAATCCACCCACCTTGCTATTGGTCATCCTTTCTTTCCTCCCACCTTATCCAGGTTTATAGAATTCTGAAAAGAAGATAGATGTTACAGCTATATGATGTAAAGGCAAAAATCACTAAAGAAGTTCCTGTTACTTAAAAAACTGGCTACAGTTGAAAAACAGGCTGAAGGGTTGAAAGATATTATTATTGACAACAGAAGCATGGATTTATAAAATTTAGAGCAGTGGTTCCCAAAGTGGGTAGTACTGCCCCCTGGGGGCAGTGGGATGTCTCAGGGGGGTGCTAAGAAGCAAGGGGGCTGGCAGGGGGGTGATAACAGGTGGCAGGGGGCGCTGGAGGTGGGCCCCTCGCAGGGCACTATTAAAGGGTGGGTTCTACCAGTTCTCTGTCTCTCTTTCCTTCTCTCAGGCTCACCCTATTGACTTGGTGCACCGCTCTGCTCGGACTTGCTTGGACAGGTCCCTCCGATGCATCAGGCTCAATGGGGTGGACCTGTGGGGCCGGAGCCTCGAACATGGCAGTGGCAGCGTGTTTGAAAAGTAGAGCAAAGCCAGACGTTCGAGGCGTTGGCCTCGCAGGTTCACCCCATTGACTGTTGCACTGGAACAGTGCAAGGGGCTCAATGGGGTGAGCCTGCAGGGCCAGTGCCTCGAACGCGGTGGCAGCACATTGGGAAAGTAAAAAGAAAAAGGGACAGACAAAGAAAGAGGGGGGAGGGAGGGAGAGGGGGAGGGAGGGGGGACCTAATGCATCAGATTGAAATGAGGCCTAGTTTAGAGGTCCTTTTCCACATTGAAACATCTTTGCCAGCACATTGAAACAGCTTTGGCTTCTATTAAAGATTTTGTGGATGAAACATGGCCAAGACTGTCAGGAAGCTCTCACATTTTGTTGAGGCTTTAAACAGGATCCATTGGACCAGATCTCCACCCTAAAAAATTACTTTTCCCCAATGTGTTACAGTGCCAATTCTGAAGAAGGCAAAACCAAAATGTTTTGGTAAATTACAAGGAGAACACACACAAACACATACACTCCCTTCTAACCCTGCTGGAGCAGGTGATTGGACTAGAATAGATATCTCATTATCTTTCTCCTCCCTCCCTCCTTCCTTCTTTATTTCTTTTTCTTTCTGTCCCTTCTTTCCATCCTCCCCCTCTTTCTTTATCTGTCCCTTTTTCTTTCTTTCCCTTTTCTCTTTCTTTTCTTCCTTCTCTCTTTGTCTCTCTCTTTTCTCTCTCTCTCTTTTCCCTCTCTTGGGCTCAGCCCATTGACTTGGTGCACAGCTCCGCTTGGACTTGCTTGGGCAGGTCCCTCCGGTGCAGGGGTTCAATGGGGTGGACCTGCGGGGCTGGGACCTAGAATGCGGCAGTGGCAGCATGTTTGAAAAGTAGAGCAAAGCCAGAGGTCTGTAATTTTTGCTGCAAAGAATCACAAAAGCTTCTGGGCTGTGCACAAGAAGGGGCACACATGTCAATGCAATTCAGCAACATAAAATAAAGAAATACAAATAAAACAAATCAACAAGAATCGGAAAAGCATCTCTGATTAGATTCTATTCACTACTAGAATCTAATCAGAGATGCTTTGCCGATTCTAGTCCAATGAACTGCTCCAGCAGGGTTAGAAGGTTGTGTGTGTATTTGTGTGTGCATGGCTGTCAAAACTCCAAAAACAGGTCACGTAGCTCTGGGGAGGCCAGTCATAAATTAGAACACTTGCTAAGCAACTGGCCATTAAGTGAAGACCACTTGTATTTGGTTTGCCAGTCACCTGGTCACATCCACCCCGTCACATGACCACCAAACCACACCTACCCGGTCATGTGACCACCAAGCCATGTCCAGCCAGCAAGCCACGCCCACCCAGTCACATGACCAGCAAGCCACGCCCAGCTAGTTATGTGACCAGCGAGCCACATCCACCCAGTCACATGACCAGCAAGCTACACCCTCAAATTAGGCCACACCCATAGAAATTTGAATCCCACCCCTGGGTGGGGGGCACCAAGGATGACTTTGTAGCACCAAGGGGGTAGTGTACTGAAAAAGTTTGGGAATCACTGATTTAGAGGAACAATAATGTCAGGTCAAGAAAGGTTGGAAGTGATTAAATGACTGAAGAGATTATCTAATGTTAAATAGTTACAGACATTAAGAAGTAACTTGCAGTGAGAATATTGCCTATTTACATGCAATCAAACAGATATACTTCAATCCCGTCTAAAATCTCATATATTAAGAAAACCAACCACTGATTTTCATCTACAAGTGAAGGCTTTTCCTCTTGTATGGCACATTAACAAGTTATTTCTCCAAGAGATCAATGAGAAAATTTCTGCATCATTAATGAATTTGAAAATCAAACATTTTTTTGTGTGTAAAAATTGTAATGCTTTAATCAGTAGAAATTGTAACAGGAAAGGAAAGCCTTGGCTTGACATAAGGCACATCTTATTGACTTCAAGAATCTTTAATGATTTTTTTAAAAAATCTCTTGCTTAAAACTTCCAGACCCCTTAAGTTTTTCCAAATGTCCTGTTTCAAAAAATAAAATCTGCTTCTTGTTTTACTTAATCTTTTTAATCCCAAAAATGAGTTTGGAGAATAGAATATCAGATTCTTTTTTTTTTTGCCTAATTCGCATTTGTTCTCAAATTTAGACTAAGTTAATAAATTATTTTTCATTAATTGCCACTAAGCATTCTGATTTTACAGTGAAACTGGGTGTTTGTAGATGCATTATATTTTATAATTTGGTTAGGAGTATATTTTGAGAAAAACACATAAGGTGCCATCCATTGCCAAGGAATAAAAAAGAATGCAATAAGTAGCATTAAAAAAAAGTTCTGCCCCTGGAATACTTTGAAATACCAATTTGTTTACTTTCTCATTTTATCAATCACAGATCCCATTTTCTTTTCAGAATAAATTTTGAATCTGAGTAATGTCAGTACATATGCCAAAACATGACTGACAGGATAGATAATGATCACATACAAATATTTCTTTGTTGAGTGTTTCATTTTTTAAACGCATGCATTAGGATATGATTAGGCATCTTTATGAGTCATTTAAAATTGACTTTCACCAGATCCTGAGAAAAAAGCTGGACAGATCTCTCTCTCTCTCTCTCTCTCTCTCTCTCTCTCCCCCTCTCCCTCTCCCTCTCCCTCTCCCTCTCCCTCTCTCTTTCTCTCTCTGACCTGTTAAGGTGATGTTCAAAACAAGGGCAAGTGAAGAGAACCAGCAGTAGTGATCTTATCAGGAGGAATTTTCTCTTGTGGAGAGCGAGTTCTCTATTCTTCATTTCAATTGATGTATAAAGTTAACCCTTTATTTGCAGAGATGGGCCAAGAGCTTATCTAGCTTATACATCAGATAAAAACTGTATAATCTCTGACTTTATCTGCTGAAGATGTTACCTAGCCTGGTAATGAAAAGTTTGGAAACCAACCCACAAGCTTGGAGAACGAACCTTCAATCTCACTCTCAATCTCTGAGTAGTTTACAATGACAGCATATTGCCCATAACAATCTGGGTCCTCATTTTACATTTTACAGTCCTTTCTAAGTGGTTTAAAGAGTCAGCATATTGCACCCAACAATCTGGGTCTTCATTTTACCAACCTCCAAAGAATGGAAAGCTGAATCAGTTTTAGGCCCTGTCAGGATCAAACCCCAGGCTGTGAGCATAGTTTGCCTGTATTCTAGATCACTGCACCACCAGGGTTAAAATGTGTTAGAAATATGTGTCTTTATTAGATCATTGTATTTAATAAACTTTATTATAAAATAATATAGGGTAACTCTGGGCAGCTTAGTTACTTATAGTTACAGTTCTATTCCTTTTGAATGTATATTTCTTGACATACAGACCTATATAGTTTGGTATTGTGTTTCCCTGAAAATAAGACCAGTTCTTATATTAATTTTTCTCCAAAAGATGCATTAGGGCTTATTTTATGGTTAGATTTTATTTTGGGTACTAAGTGCATCCATCTGACTGATGATTTTAACTGAGGATTATTTTGGGGTAGGGCTTATATTGTGGGGCAGGGCTTATATTGTGAGGATCCTGAAAAAATCATGCTAGGGCTTATTTTCTAGTTGGGTCTTATTTTGGGGAAACACAGTAATTCTAATAATGTCCCCAAGTCGGGAATAAAATGTCATATATCAATGACACACTAAAAAAGATAGGCCTGTGTAAAATTTTCTAGTATCAGGAAAAACATTTTAAACTTTCATTACTGTACATTTACAATTGTTCATTAATCCCTGCAACTCAACTTACTACTCAAAACCAACATTCTCATCATTTTTAATAAAGCTGTACCTCTTTTATCTTCTCCGGAAACTAAGATTTCTCCAATTTTTTTGTTCCACTTAAGCAGATGTATTTGCTCCTGACATGTTTTGGCAGTGAGTTTGCCCGACCATTATGTGTGAAAAGATGAATTTCCCCACAATTACACCACTTTTTGCAGTTCTGGTTCGATTCCAGAAATGAAAGGTGATCCCTTAGTTGATCTTGACTGCCAAAAAATTTTCAGTATAAAAGCTAAAAGATACACAATGTTGGAAATCCTTGTTTACCTTCATTAAGTGACCTCTCGGGAATTTACTGGCAATAAATTGAACAAATTATTTTTCTTTCCATTTCATCCTCCAAGAAATGTCAACTTTTCAAACTCGAGTCCAAAACTGTTGTTTCTGTGAAGCCTCACTGCATGGTTTTGAGTAAAATGTTTGTTTGTATACAATTTCAAATGACTGTAAAAAGTAAGACCAGATGAGCAACATGAGCACCACAATATCAGTTATTATTCTGAAGCAAAGATAAATTCTAAGCCTCTCATAAACTTTGGTTTCCATCCATTTGTACCACTGCTATGTTTTGCAGTGTCTTTGCACATACAACACATGTTCACTTTATTTAGAGATAATTTTGCTGAGTCTTATCTTCAGTTTTTCTGATTTCAAAACCCATGTTACAGCCATGAAACCATCTCTTCAGGTTAAACATTAAACCAACAAAAGATCATTTTTCTTAAACCATGACTAAAAGAAAATGCTTCCAGCAGACCAAAGAAGACATGATATTTTGTGAAGTATAATATAATGGTATAATGATATTTGTACCTTTATTAAAAAGACAAAATAAGAAAAAAATGTTGACGGTTCTATGTGAACTAATACCAATACCAAATGAAGTGTTGGAAGTAGTAGAAATTCTGGCATAAGATTAGCTGCAATTCAGAATTTTGACATAGGCTCTTCTAACTGAACGCCTATTATTTTAACTTTATTTGGAAAAATAAAATATTTGACAGACACAATATTGTGGAGACAACAAAACTTTTACTTTGCCTTTGAGGCTGGAGGGCCTAATATTATTCAACAAGTACCCTCTTGGTCAGCCTACTCTTTAACATGTAATTAAAGACATTTGAGCAAACTTGGTGGTAATAACGGTGGTAATAATACTAAATCTCTTAAGGGTATTAAAGGAGTCTACCTTGTTCAATTTGGAACAGGAGGGATGTTACACTATATAATGAAATTTCCTTGCAAAGTTTTAATTACATCTGAAGTAGATTCCAACTTGGATCAAAGTGAGGTTTCTATTCACCTTTATCTCTAGGTTATTTCTTTACCGCAATCCCAATAATTCCTGGTAGGAAATTGTTTTCTTGAGTTTTTGAAGATAAGGAGAAGCCTTGTGCTTCCTTTCTAAATATGTACACCTTTTCTGCCCGCTTACTGTACCAGATGAGACTTGTTTCTGTCTTTTTCTTCTTTGGGTAAAAAAAAAACCCACATGCATCCAGCATGAGTTTCAAGATTTTTTCAAAACATTTGGGGAAAGCAGTAAGGGAACATGATAATTTATCATTACAATAAATAATATAATTATAATATAAAGTATAATTTATCATGATTGATGGCTAAATATGTGAGGTAAAATTGAGGAAGAATAGGAATTCTTCCTTTTTTTATCCCATTCTCAGCATGTCTTTATTATGTATTAAATTTTGTTAAACTATTTCGCAAAAGACAAAAGAAGGGGTACATATAAGAAGACTAACAAAATTAACATAACTTCAAAAATGATAGTCATGATTATCATTGTCAATGGAAAAGTGCCTTGAAAATTATGTTAACCCACAAGACAAGTTCAAAAAATATGGCTGGAACTATATTATTAGAAAACCTTCCTTCCTTCCTTTCTTCCCTAATTCAATTGTTGACAAACACATATATCATTCATTACAGAAAATCAAGTGTGGATTTCTTCTTCCAATGTATGATCATGCTTTTAACTTGTGCCTGAAAAATGAAACAATCTCAGTGTTTTGATAGTTTCTAATACTGGTATAAGGTCAAGAAGAATACATGATTTTTTAGTACATGGTGATCAATTGATCTCAGTTTCTTCTCATTGATGAGTGTTTAAGTTATCTTCCTTGGAATTCTGCTTCAAAGATGAGCTGGGGACCATTTCTTGAACTGGTTGAAAGTGAAGTGATTTGAAACATAAGGTACAATCTCTTAAAGCAGAACTAATAATCCTAGAAGATGATGCTTTGTTTTCCTTAGTATTTTTTAGTTTGGTCAATCTCTATGGCTTAAGTATTCTCAAGTTGAGTCATTTTGTTTCGGAGGAATATCGGAGGATGCTGGAAAAATATTGATGATTGGATTTAGCATTTGTAATAATTTCCTACTAGTTAGGCCAAAGCTGGTATTGAAATACAATTAAGCCTCCTGTGATCTGTAGCTCCCTGGCTTCAGTTAATGATTATCCTACAGACAACAAATTAAATGAACATAAGCAAAAAAGGGGTGTTGTTGAAATGCGCTATACATACTAAAATTTTGCAAATGTCATCCTGGGCTAGTGAGTTTGAACAAGTACCAAAATAAATCAAGGGATGAAACTGCCAACATAAAAAGCATTGCCTTTTGTGGTGGTTGTTTAAAAGCAAGCTCAGCAAACCTTGAACCAAAAAGGTCAAGGCAAGCAGGGTCTATAAATTTTTTAAAAAAACACTGAAAGCTGAGAATGAGTGTCACCGAATAGAACAATTTGTTAGTATGTGTGCTTTTGTAAACTGAGTTCATTCTATCGTATTCTGGCAAGTGTCAGACTAGTAATTCTGGGTCATACTGAGGAACAGTTATTTGTTTACTTCCAGCAGAAACTTTAATGAGATGTATTGTGATCAGGCAAAAACATATTGCAACTGTGCAGCTCTCATTTTTAGGATTTAACCCTATAATACAAATTTCTGAGTACATTTTTATTTCATTTTGTTTTACTTCATTTAACCATGCAACATAACTTATATCATTTGGTTAAATAACTTATCTTCATAATGAAAAATTCTCCCAACTTTTAAAGTTTAAAAAAAATCCAACATTAATGCAGATTCCTGGTTTGATGAGTTGTTTCAGCTGGATATTGGCCTTTTTTTAGCCTAATGTACTCCAGGTTTGGCATCTTAGTAACCAACTGGATCTTCCTTTTCCTCTGATGCTCTCCAAGTGTATCACAAACGAATATACAATAAATATTTTAGATAAACTAGATAAAAGTACAATTGTGAACCAATTCTTAATTTTTTTTCTGAGACTTCTTTAATAATTATTGTTAAACACTGAGATTTTTATTATTCACAGATGTACCAATCCTCTGAACCAGCAGCTATATTTACATGTTTGCTTGTATCACTGACAGCAGTTTAAGGAGACTTAAAAATCTCTTAATGAATTCCTCCATTCCTAAATCTTAAATCAAGTTCTGTACTAAAGAGTTGGCATCTCTACAGTCAGTTCCTCATTGCCAGTGCTACCATAGGATCCAGCCCTTTTGTCAAAAGGCAAAAACATTGCTGTACAGTCATGCTATAGTTTAATTAATATATGACAACATAATTTATGTATAAATGGGGAGAAATTGTGGCACAATGGTTTGATGATTATGCTTTTAACATGTGTCACCCCTTGGCCCCCCTTCAAACTCCTTTGACCACCTAATGCTTATCTTCTTCTTCTTCCTAGTATATTCCCGCAGGGGCAGGGTCCGCTTTTTGGATCATTGAGAGCTACTTTGCATGGTCAGCTGCATCTCCAGGGCATAGGCCCACAGCTTGCATATCTTTGTTAATGGTGTCTTGCCATCTCTGTTTTGGATGTCCGTGAGGTCTCCAGCCATTGACTTCTAGTTGATAGACAGTCTTGGTCATGGTGGAAGGTGCTGCTCTCTAGACATGTCCATACTAGCAAAGTTGGCCTTCTCTCGTCTTCTCTGTAATTGATGCCATACCAAGATGTTATCAAATGGTGTCATGTGTGATGTGCTCAAGAAGGGAGATGCCCGATATCCAATGGAACATATGCATTTCCATGGAATGGAGATAGCTTTTGGTCCCTGTTGTTGCTGCCCAGGATTCAGTGCCATACAGTGCAACAGGGCAGATGGTTGTCTTGTAAATCTTAGACTTAAGATGGGTTGACATTCATCTGTTACATAATGTTTAACAGAAGCCACATAATATACCACATGTAAAAGCTGCTTATCCCCTTTCAGTGAGTGGGAACTATGCTACTAAGACAGGCTGGTAGAATCCAAAGGGGAAAAAAACCTGCTAAAATATTTTTGAACCATGCTAACCTAACCATTTTTTTCTCTTCTTGGCTATACTTTGAGAGGGCTGATGCTGATGCTATGAACCAAAGTAGATATGTATGCTGCCATATATAAATGCTGTGTATGTGTTTATGTCTGTCTGTATGTATACATGTATGTGTGGTACATACTGTAAACTATCCAGAAGAACCAGACCTTGGACAAAAGAGTCTGACAGTTGCTCAAAGACAGCCAAGATGCTACAAAGCATAAAGAGGGGAAATGTCTGTGAAATTTCTCAATCTTAAAGGTGTTGGGTTATTGTTGTTTTGTTTTATTTTAAAGACAACTAGATTATTTTTTGAGGAAGAAGAAAATGTTTCGCTTCCCATCCAGGAAGCTTCATCAGTTATACTCTCACACCATTCAAACAATCTTAATCAAAAAGTGTATGGCAAAATGTCTATGAAAATTCTCGGTCATCCAATCTTCACAGACATTTAGCTATAAGTTTGGGATGAACTGATAAAGCTTCCTGGATGAGAAGCAAAATGTCTTTTTCTTCTTCCTTAAATCAGTCCAGTTGCCTTTTCAAAAAAACAAAATAAAAGAAAATTAAAAAACCACCTTTGAGACATAAAAAAGGAAGCATGGCATTGGGCAACCTGCTATATACCCAGGAGCAACCCTTAAAAGTTCTGTAAGACTGAGTCGACCATAGGACCAAAACAGATCCTGTAACAGATCCTAGATATAGCAGAGCTGGTTTCATTCAAGCAGTTCTGAATTAATAATCAGGCTAATAGGTTTAGTGGAATCAACTACAATTTCAGATTAGTCCCCATGAGTTGGCAGGACTTTCAAAGTGGCAAAATATCCAAAACTTTGCTTCCATTGTCCTGGCTCCTGCAATTGAGATAACCAGGCCTTACCTCTCCTATCTTCCCCTGTATTTTGCAAACTAATGGGGAAAAATTATAAGACAAAAATGCATTATATAGAACAATCTATATAAGCACATATTGATTGGGTAAGGAAACCAGACATAAGAGTAAGATTTTGTTTTGTGAAGAAAAGAAAACTGGCAACTCCAGTAGAAAGTGTAAAGAAAATGAATTGCCTTCAACAGTCATTCTCCAACAATTTGTTTTCATGGGAAGAAATGAATCTCCCTCCCTCCCCCATTTTTTAACAACCTTTGTTACCAGTTGAAAAAAAAACTCAGGGCCTTGTTTTTAGTGTATCCAATGTTCTATGAATTTATAAGGGTGTTCTCCAATAAATTGCTCCTTCAAGATTTAATAAATCTGATGGGGAGGTTATTTAGCTCTTCTATACAGGTTACTAAGAGTCATAAAGAGAAGGTAACTGTAATAAATAAAACTAATAAAACTATTCATTTCCTGGAATACTGGAAAAGATGTCTAACCTCAATGTTACAAGCAAGCAATGTTCGCTGTTGCAAAATTCATGTTCTCTCAAAGGGTACTTTATCTTTTCAAAATAACACTTAGTTTAGGTGGGTTCCTGTCTGCTAAGAAGTTATCTCAAACTATTAACCCATTTCAGATAAATAACTCTTCTGCCCTATAATCAAGCATGCAGCTGAAAGACTTCACCTTCAGGAAACCATCTTGCATTCAGTGCTACCATGTTCCCTTCTTTTTTCAGTGGTGTCATTAGCACTGGTTTGTCTGCTTTATATTCATACCAACAGCAACATGGCAGAAAACATTCAGATTGTAATTAAATATTTATTCATCTTGTTTATTTCTAAACCACCCATCTCCCTTAAAGAGCTGCTCGAGGTTGTATACCAGTGGTGGGATTCAACATTTTTTACTACCGATTCTGTGGTGCGGCTTGGTGGGTGTGGTGTGGCTTGGTGGCCTGGCAGGGGAAGGATACTGTAAAATCTCCATTCCTTCCCAACTCCTGGGGAAAGGTTTCTTCAAAATCCCCATTCCCTCCCCAACCCACTAACCTGCTTTCCAGCTTCGTTTTCCTGTGCAGGGCAACAAAAGAAGACCCAACCAATCAGATGGGACTTGGGAGGCAGAGAATAGATGGGGGACAGGCCAGTCAGAGGTGCTATTTGCCAGTTTTCCGAACTACTCCAAATTTCCACTACTGGTTCTCCAGAACTGGTCAGAACCTGCTGAATACCACCTCTGTTGTATACAATATAATACAACTGATAAAGTATGTCTATGGAGATTCTCAGTCATTCGGGTCATAGTGCTTTTTCAAAAGGCAATTAGACTTTCTTTGGCCAGTTGCCTTTTGAAAAAGATCCTCTGGGATGACCGATAAGTAAAACAATATAGAAAAATTAGCATTAAAATTAAAAATTAAATTTGTGTTAAATATTTTAAAATTATAAAATTATGACAATTAAACATTAAAAGGGGGGGAATGCTATTTAACGTTGGATTATTACAGATAGAGAGGGCTCTCAAGGGACTAGCCAGTCCCATGTAAATATAAATTATACATTTTAGATTGATCAAGTGCAGATAATATCAAGGATGAATGATGGATGTATATGTAGGACAGTCAGTAGCACAACACACCATCACCATAATGAATAGAGACAATATATAGAAGAGAATATTTGTAGTTCGGGTTTGAACTGTGGAGCCCTTGGTGCTTTCTTCAGATCTCTATTAAATTATATTATCTAGTTTGATAATGGAATGTCTTCAAGAAAACACAGGAGCTCAGAAAGCATCAAGAACCCTATAGACACAGGAGATTAACGGCACATTAACATCATGTACAGTCAAAAAGTTGATGTAGGCCAGTTTTTCCAGTTTAACACCATTTACATTTCAGCTCTTCTATGTACTTCCAGTACTGGGGGGAGGGGAAACCAGATGCACCCGGTATTTTGTTTATGAAAAAGGCAGAAAATTAGGGACCAATTAAACAAGATATATGAATAAAAGAATAACTGCATGTCATGTTTGAAGGTTGACTCTTTAGATGAAAGTTCAACTAGATTTCCCTCTTCTTAGAAATCAAAGTTCATTTGCAAGTTAGTGAGTCATGTGCAGAACAAGGGCCTAGCCGGTCAGTTGAGAGACACTTCTCATTTATCAGTTTCTTGACGCTGAGTAGGTGTGGCTTAACAAAAGAAAGCAAGAACAATACCAACAGCTGCATGGAATCTTTCCACAATCCAAAGGTGAATAATTAAATATAACTGAAGCCCCTTAGGAAGCTATGAGTCACCAGCCTTAGAGCAACGGTATCATGTAATGTTCAATAAGAGGGAAATGCTGTAAGCATGCCCAGACACACTCGGGGGGGCGGGGGGAGAGTGAGCTGCACCCGAAAAATATAATGCAAGGAGTCACGAGAAAGGCATTTCCATGTTTGTTGAATTAGGAATCAGATTGTCAAGTTGCTTTACCTTACAAGTGAATCCATATTTCTTGAGAACAAACCAGGGATTTGGTGGGGAGGAGAGGTTGGGGAGGTTGAAAGTCTCTGTATAGTCTATATGTCTTCTATAAAATATATGTTTCTATATGTGTTGTATAAAAGCAGTCTTGAAAACTGAAAAAGTTATATAAATGCCACACCTGTGAGGCAAAATCCCATAGCACCTGGGCTGAGTCAGCAGTAGAAGTAAACAAGAACCTATCACATACATTCCTCAAATCCAAGGGTTTCCTGCATATTCTTCTTATGTCAAAACCTGAGCATTATGGTTGGCACAGACTAAAAACCTAAAGCCTTGAGGGACAATTTTTTTTTCAACATCAATGAAACTAGGAAGACTAGAACATTCATTGAGATCAGTTTGAAAATCCCTTGAAGGTATGATGCTTATTTTAAAAAGGAACTTTTTTTTACTAGACAGATTTGTTTTCATTCCTGTAACCATTTGGTCTCACAAAACCAAAATAGGCTGGAAACACCAAGTTCCCAAGACCACCCATAACTTCCACGGAATTTGGTATGATTACTGCAATCATGGGATATGCTTATTTTAGGAGCTTCACAATTCATGATGTGCCCTTAAAACTAGTAATGAGTTATCATGGCATGAAATGTATAACCATATTTGAAGTGTAAAAGTTATCCAAATCAAGGTTTTTATTTTTAATGCACGGTTAAAAGTCATTTTATGTAAAGTGCCAATGTCCTGGCTGAGCTTCATGTCAAAGGAAGGGAGGGAGGGATGGACGGAGGGAAGGAGAGGAGAGAAGGAGGGAGGGGTTACCAGCCACTATATCAGCATTTGATAAAGTGAGCTGCAGCTCACAAATCTTATTTTTTAATAACATTTATTATTCAGAAAAGGTGCTACCAGATTCTTCCTGATTATAACAAGGACGAATAATTCTCTTTTTCTTCCCTCCTTTCTTTTTGGCCAGAGGGCTACACAATTTTAAAAACTTTTTTTGACTTTAACGGAAACAACAAGAGACAGTTTTTGGCCACACCTGGCATTTTTATAACCCAGCAATTTGCAAATTGGAAATTATACATCAAAGCAATAAGTGGCATGCTTATGTAGGCTTGAGTCTTTTTAGGTTATGATTATCTATTCCATGCTCATGTTTCAAAGAACAATGGGTTTAAGCCTTCACATAGCTAAACCTAAGGTAATGAGGATCTCTGTAACATACCACAGAAAGAGATTGTTCAGAACCAGTCCAAACTGCAGAAGTGAGAAAGACAGCCATCTACACAGGTGACGGCACCTGCTCAACTTCTCCGAGCTGAAGCTAGGTGGAGTTGGACTAGTAATAGCATGGGCAGAAGGGATCAACAAGGACAAAATGACAAAAGCAGCATCCCCTTTGAATCTGCATTGTCAAATCACCTGTCTCTACAAAAGAGACAGTTTGCTGTTCAACACTACAATGCAGATTTTGTCATCTGCCTGCAGATCTCCATGCTGGTTACTGTCTCAACAGAACTCTTCAAGTAATAACTGGGCTATAAGCTCAGAGCCATGTTTTTCAACCTTAGCAACAGGAAGGCATATGAATTTGAACCCCCTGAAGGCTGCATACTGGCTGAGCAAGTTGAAGCCCACACTTCTTATAGTTGCTAGGGTCACGAAACATTGGACTACACTAAGAAGTTGAAAAACCCTCCTGGGAAAAGGGAATGCCAAACCATTTCCAATGTTTGAGGTCTGTAAGGGGCGTACATAAATGCACAATCGTGCCTACCGTCCCAATCATATTGTCCCTATATTTATATGTTTATATGCTCATACTCAAGTTTATTCTTATACTTATTATATTGTAAGTGATTGACAAATCAAATAAATAAATAAAATAAAAATAAATGTGTCCATAAAGTCATCAGAAATCAAACTCTACTTGAAGGGGACGTTACTTTTAGAGGTAGTATCTCAATAATAGTGGCTTTATTTCCCATGTAACCAGATCATTAGCCATTGCTGACTATTAGTGACTATAGTTTTGAAATCTATAGTAACATACAACAAATTTGGTCTAGCTTTAGCCAATTCACAGACAGGTCTTGAACAATTAAGAACTCTTCTCCCTCCCACCTCATACATATATGTGCATATTGATGAATAGCTGTTTCCTTCCACCTATAATAAATATAGGCTCTCTTTTCTCCTTTGTATAGGCTCTCCTCCTTTTGTGGAAAATGTGTTATTCTTGCAAGTTTCTATGCCCTTACAGGATCATAGACATTGCCTTTCTTCTGTGTAATAACTACTGAACGTCAGCATATATCAATGCACACTTAAGTTTATGTGGTTGTACTTAGCCTATTGAATGCTGCTTGAGGGCAACAGTGTAAGCTATGAATATGAGGTTTTAAAAAATGAGATACATCAATGTGTGGAGCTTAGCTAAGCCTAAACATATTCCCACTAGGATTTGTGTACAGTCTGTAATTAAATCTGCAATGCTCTAATTAGATGAATGAAAGGAAGTAGAAAAACATCAATGAAACCGAGATCAGCAAGGACAGGGCAAATTGAAGTTGCAAATCTGGTTTGATCCTAGTTACTAAGTAATCATTTGGATGATTATATAAGTGACTAATTAAAGCCAATAAAAGAAACATCTACCTCACACAAGTATCCATCATTCATCCTGTCACCACTTGTTTTCATATCACTCTGTTGTCATCGGATTGCCAATACTTCTCCTGGATTGTGACACAAAGTTCTGCAGCTGTAGTTCTGGCAACGTATTATTCCAGGGAAAAAAGGCATTGAATACCAAAAACAAAAATCATGTTTGGAATGCCATAGTACCAATGGAGAAGAACCATGTGCCAAAAAGTAGCCTTGCAGGCATGTACTAGTTGCTTATGAAAACAACTGTCTATGTTTTTGTTGCTAGACAACATCTCCTTATTCCACAGCTAAACTTTTCCAAGTTAATCCTAGGAGAAGAGTGGTGAGGTTTCTTTTCTGAGATAGGCAAATACTATTGGTTCTGTTTCCTTACAGATTAATCTGTTTAGTAAACCGTTAATAGTAAGTAGTGATTGGGTCAATATTTATCAAATTCTTGGGAACTTCATTGACTGAATCTTTCCTGAACATGGAGGCCTTGACTTTGTTCATATCCAGAAAAGGTTCAGTCAATGAACATGCTGGTATCTTTATCCTTAGACTTCTGCAGGGTGATTTAACTGGATCAAAGCTGTAGCCCAGCTGTGTCAACTCAAGGCCTGTGGGCCAGATTTGGCCCCTGGGGTATTGAGATCTGGCCCACAGGGCTGCCCTGGAAACAGTACAGGACCAGCCCGCAGTGCCTCTACCAGTGAAAACAGAGCTTGGGAGCTCCGTTTTCACTGGCAGAGAGTTGCAGGAAGCTGTCATAGCCAAAAATGGAGCTTGGGAGCCTGTTTTGACTGGCAGAGCACTTGGGCCACCACAGGTGCCTCCAGCATGAGTGACATTGAGCTGGTCATACCCACCCTGAGCACGTCCATCATAGCCCCCCAAAGCCAGACACAACACTGATGCAGCCCTCAATGAAATAGAGTTTGACACCCCTGTTGTGGCTGATACAAAATGTGCCAATGAGTCTATTTTCAAGAAAATCCTTTATGGACCAGTTTTAAAGAAGCTGCACCAGCTCTTTATAGTCTACAAGTTAGGCTTCAGTCTTTTAGCTGTAATATTTAAGCCGCTAAATAAGGTAGGACCCCAGTACAAGAGCACCTTTCCCAGTGTGTAATGATATTACATTTTGTAACAGATGACCTCCATATCTCCAGGCTGGGAAAGGGATATATCAGAAAGGATCTTCTTGTAATGGTGTCCCAGCTTTACAATATTATTTTTTCTGGAAGTCAGGATGATGCCAGCAGGCTTTTGGCACCAGATGAAGATCTAGCTTTCACATTGACACAAAGGTCTTGTCACCCACATCCAGACCATGCCCTATTGATCCCAATAAAAGGTGTGCCTTTCCATTATTAATAGTATTTATTCTTGTAGCCTTTACTGTTTGATCTCATAGATTTTAGGGGTTATAATCTTCTAATAATAGGAAACGTGGCACTACTACTAAAGAACATCCAGAAGTTTCAACTGGTCCAAACTACAGCAGCACAGGCAGTTATGTATGCACCTAGAAGAGAATGTATCACTCTTCTACTCTGCAAGTTGCATGGCTGCCAGTCTTACAACCTGTCCTCAAAGTTATGACTTCCCTCCTTGCTGTCAGATTTTGTACTTTGAGTGTCTGGTAGCCATCTTGCCTTTACAACTAGTTGCAGCATCCCATAGTCATGTGACTGCCTTTGCAATTTTTTGTCATTTTCCGGCAGAAATGTTGAGCTGCAAGAATAAATACTATTTATGATGGAAAGGTACTACCAAGTCCAATTCAAGGTGCTGATTTTAATCTTTAAAGCTCTTCACAGTGGGGAACCAAGTTATCTGAGGAACTGCCTACCAATGAGCAGTTTTTGCTATTTTCTGCCAGAAAATGACAAAAAAATTGCAAATTGCAGTCACGTGACCATGGGATGCTGCAACCAGTTGTAAATGCAACATGGCTAACAAACGTACAAAATGTGACTGTGAGGAAGGCAGCCATAACTTTGAGGACAGATTGTAAATAGCTATTTTGAAGTCAATCACAATTCAGAACCGTCTTTAAGCCATCAGTTGTCAAGTGAGGACCCTTCATAAAGCTTTTAATAAATCCTTTATGCACTTACGGCCTTAGTTCACTGACTGTACAAGTGCCAAAGCCCTTATTCTCCAATAATGGAATAACTCATATTCAGAAGTGCAGTTCTTCATCTTACTGCAAATCTATTGTGGGTGTCTACTGTTCATTGTCACCTGATTTAATATTTCCTTTCCCCGCTGAATGCATGTTACTTTGTGAGCCTAAATTCAGCATGTCTTCTGCAATAGCCGATAACCAATTTATACAGTAAATTGATATCATAGCTAAACAGTTACTGGAATATTTGCTATAGTATCTGCACTCCTAGACAAGAGCCAAGTAGCCCTGTTTCCTGATTCAATTAAACTATTGTTCCATTAGTAGTTTTAATCATCCTCCAGAAATGCACATGATTTTCCTTTTTTTAAAAAAAATGGCCACCTTCTTTTTATTATTTGAGTAATAAAAGGCCTTCTTGAATTGATATTCTGATTCTTTTCTTCCTGCAGCTCAGACAGTTTTCTTTGCCTTTCATCCCCATCCCCCCTATTTTAGCTTTGACAGAAGGACTAGACTAGGTAATCCATGCAAACAGCTGCTGCCTGCAATGTGATCTCCCCCCACCTCCAAACCAAAATTAACAAAGAGTCCTGAACCTGTTCCTTGGTTTTAGATAATGTTGGGAAACATCTCAAAGCTGAAACCTGACAAAAGATGAATGCTACTGACAGTCCAGCTGTCTGATCCATGAGTTTCAGTTTTTAGAGGTGCTCCGTACTAATATTAAGCCAAGCATATGCATAGATGCACCTTCCTAAAGCTGGTGACTGGAAACTGTGCCTGTCGCACAGGAATCTACATAGTGCAATGTATCAGTTGGATCTATTGGGCAAAATGAATAACGGAGTACTGTTTTCTGACTACCTTCCTTCTGAAACCTGATGTCTGTATTTATAGCAGAAAATCAGAGAACCTTTTTCATCAATTTTCCAAGAGATGGTAATTCCAAAAGTACTGGTTTTTCAAGTGAAAACTAGTATTTGGGGTTTCATGAAATAGAAGGGATGATCCTTGGTTAAATACAGTTGTTAGACGATGGTGACAAGTGGGAGGAAGATAAAGGAGGATATTTAACTTTAACTCAGAAGAGCAGAGGCTGAAAACAGAAATGCCTGCCACTTTGCCTCTGAAACAACACATTGGATGCAATCTATACTGTGGGGTGGCAGACTAAAGTCTGGATCTTCTCTGAAGGCTCCCTATATTCATTCAGACAGTATCAAGGCTCTGACAGAAAATGGACACAAATAATGAAGTCCAAAAGGAAAAAGCACAAAAGGAGCTGAATGAATGTCAAAAGGCTCTAGCCCAGCTTCAATAGCAGACATGGCATCTCTAGTACAACAGTAACAATACAATCATCGTAGGGCTTGTATCTTTTGATTCAGAAGAAAAATACAATGGTTTCAGGAGAGCTAGTGACTCTGTCTTCTACCTGCTTTTGTAGGAAAGAGGTAGGTTGGCTTTTAGAGTCCCAGGGGGTGTCAAACTGGCAGCCTGCAGGCCAGATGCATCACAGGCAGGCCACGGCCATCTCAGCACCGTGAATGGGGAAAATGTTGTGAAACGTCACGTGACGGCAAGATGACACGGAGAATTTTACACCCATGTTTTAGAATTTAGACCATTGTACTGGTTCAGTTGCAAGAACCAGTACTTTGACTTCTCCTTCCAGGTGCCCATTAAGAATGAATCCTGAGTGCTTTTAGTTACGTTTTCATTCTTCTTTCTGTATCGTGTGTGTGTGTGTGTGTGTGTGTGTGTGTGTGTGTGTGTGACAGACATCTTTTGGAGCTGAAAGTCTCTTATTACTGCTTATACTTTGACAGCTTTATCAATTTAAAAAAATCCTCCACATGAACTCATTTAAACTGTATTTAGGAGTGCAACTTGTTATGGTCAGCAACAGCATGAATTTCAAACATGAATAATACAGTTCTACAGGAAAATGGGATGAATTCTGATAAACTGTAATATGAGATTTCTTCACTGTTAAGATGGGAAAGGCAATTCATTATTCATATCAGTTTCTTGAAAGATAGCTATGTTTTGGAAATGGGATGCAAAATACAGAAAACAACAACAGAATTTATCTGACATTTCAATCTGGGTATCTTTACCATAGTCACTGCATGCCACATGATTTCCAATTTATGGCAGAGAGTTTCTCTTAATATCTTATTAAAGGACTTTCAGACAGCATGATTTTAAGTGGTTTCAGAATAAATAAAGCATTTTCTTTGGTCATCTGTAAACTCAGACTGATAATTAGACATTCACATATCTAGATATAATATTTTTTTCTCCAAAAGAGCAACCTAAAGGTTACTTGGTGTTGATTTGACCATCAAGATAATAAAGAGTTAAGAATAAATACTGAATTCTTTGCCAGATTTTATTGAAATTGTCTCTTAAGACACTATCTTTTGGTCTTAGTCTAATTAGCCATGCATTATGTTTTCCAGCCTTAAAAGATGATTCAGATGTGTGTACATTGCTCATGTAAAACATCAGGTTGATGTCTCAACAGTAAAGAGAAATCAGTTCCTAAGAAGATCACTCTAATTTCTTGCAAAATAGGTGATTCAGTTCTCTATGCTATCCTCAGCAACCTGAACTTGTACTATACAATCTCTTACTGATTTTTCTTTCTGGATGTGAACTGAATCCCAGTTCCCTTTATGCTACCTGATGTACTTTGTTACTGTAATTTCCAGACCAGTGATAAGCTTGTTTTCTCAGCTCCTGCTCACAGTTGATTTGGGCTGCTCCCATTCCTTTGCCCCATGTTCCACCAAATATTTCCTGAAACAATTTCTGCAACAGATTAACTTTATGTCATTATTACTGCCTGGCTTTCTGAGAGATTCTATTGTGAATGGAAAAAATCAATACCTATAGAACCATCCACACTCCATTTAACATCTTCTAGAACATTCTTTTACAGATTTAGAACCCAAGACACTATTTTCTATATGAACATTAGAACCCCGGCAGTAAGTAAACTATTACCTTGGAATAATCTGTATGAAAATAGAAGTATTTATTATTGTTCCTTATTAGCCATCTGATATTTTGATTTCACAATCAAATATTGCATTAATAGCCAAGTTATCTGTACTCAGAAAATCCGTAGCAACATCTAATTTTCATTATCCCTACTTAGCTGTAGTAGATCACTATTTCCCCTCCTCCTCTGCCCTTGGAAATAACAGAAAATGGGCTGAATGTTTCTCTTACATTCCGGGAAAACTCTTAATAATAATTCTAGCTCACAAAAATACATTTGATGAAGTTGTTTACAGCTGTGTATTAGGGAACATTCAATTATTATGAAGACTCAATTTCTATCAGAACATTTAAATTATCAGTCCATCTAATTTGCAGGTCTCTTGAAAACATGGATAAGGCCTAATGGCACCATGACCAAAACAAGCCTTTCTAATGGAGCTTTCACTTAGGTACAGGCCTAGACCATCTGGGTAAGAAGGAGGCCTCATTGTTGATCATGTTTTCATCTTTACTGGCTTCTTCTTAACCAAAACACTTGACTCTCTGGACAGAGAAATGAAATTTCAACTAACACGCATTAACTGCATTATTTATCCCCTACCTGGCATTAATCAGTTTATTCCGGAACTGACTTTATGGTTTTGATTTTTTTGCTTTTTGCATTACCACAATCAGTCTATTGGTTCCCTATGATCAAGATGGGAAAAGCCAATCCATATCCTAATTGTCTCATTTTTGAATTATTATAATAGCCTGTTGTCTGGATTACTTGAATGCTTCTGACATCTAATATAGAAAATGGAGAAAAAAATTGGAACTTAGTTACTATCTATGTTGAGAGCAGCAAAACTATTGTATGCACAAAAATGGACACTTGGATTCCTACCATGGAAGAATGGTTGCAGAAGTTGATGGAGTTGGCTGAAGTGGCAAAACTGACTAGTGGAACACTTCTGTTCGTGACCAAATCTGGTGATGACCAGAATTTTTGCTTCTGTTTTGCTTCTGGTCACGAACAGATCTTTCGGTGGCTACCAAGCAAACCCGAAAATTGCTGCAGTGATTTTCCCTACTGTGGTGATTTCCCCTTTGGTGCCATTTTTTTGTTTTTTTGGTCCTCGCATGTGTAGATGGTTGTGCTTCCGATCATGACCAAGTTGGGTTGCGATTGTAGTCCTGGAACAGATTACGGTCATGACTCAAGGTTCCACTGTACTTTGGTTAAAGAAAAGTATATAAGTACTTTCGTTTCCACATGGAAACCGCTTCTGAACTTCATACTCGATGTGAAAAAGAATGACTTTGGGTTGTACAGATAAGACTGATAGATCTTTATAGAAATGACTTGTTCATTCTATTATGGAAAAACAAAAAGCTGTGATTTGATGTTAATGCCTTATTTTACTGTAACAGAGAGAATCAGAAGTCAATGCTTCTTTTTCTTTCTTTCCCCCACATCTTTCCTCCCTTTCTTCCTCCTTTCCCCTCCCCCCTCATTGCTCTTCTATTTACTTTTGTATTTTGTATTTTACAATACTCTATAACTTGTACCTCCTTGTACCATAACAATATCACAGCTGTCACACTTTTTCCATGTACCACCCATTCTCAAAATCAATTTGCAACTGAACTATAATTGGAGACAGAATTGTCCAAATTTTAAATAACACTAAAATAGTTTTCCTTGTATGGATTTTTGTGAATACCAATGCTTCATGTATAATATTATTGGTATGTAATTTTACATGCTTCAGGCCATTGGGTTGTATATGATTGTACCGTTTAAGTTGTGCTTTTAAAGAAGAATGCAATGTATTATTTACCAAATCATTGATTTTTTATTTTATCATGTAGGTGCAGGTATAGGTGCATGAAAAATATTATTATTACTATTAGTACCGTGTTTCTCACAAAATAAGGCCGGGCCTTATTTTTTTTTTGACTCCTGAAAAAGCGGCTAGGCTGTCTTTTTTGGGGTGACATAATTCCCCCCCCCCCTTGCATCCTCAGGTGGGCAGGCGGCAGCAGCTTGGATGTTGACCTCGGCGTTGGTGGGGCACTTCGCATTGGGACACCTTCCGTCACCGTTGCTTTCCCTTCTCCCTTGCTGCCGTGGCATTTAGAGCAATGCCGTGGTGTTTGGTGCAGCCACGTGTGGCCAGCCAGAGCTCCTCTCTGCAACCGGAGCCTGGTGGAGACACTCGGCTTCAGGCGCTCCTGTTGCCACGTTCCCTTTGCCTTTGAAGGTAAAGCCAATTATTTTAAAAATGACGCCCTACTACAACAAAGCCTCCCCTGCCCAAGAGACATCCCAATGCCATGTGGGGAGGTGAATCTCCTGGGGCCGCAGCACAGGATCGGCCCACCTCGGGAGAAGCACCCAGCCACCATCCCTGCCTGGCGCCAGGAAGAGCCTGGGGTGCCCAGCGCAGCTGACAGGCAGGCCCTCCTTCCCAGCAGCAGAGCTCTCACCAAGGCAGCAAGAGCCTCCCTGCCAGACCCTCCACTCATCCCGCCAGGGCCACTCCAGAGCCGTGCAGGCTGGGCAGAGCCAGGAAAGGGAGCCGTGGGTACGTGCCCACCTGCCAAGCAAAAGAGCTGGGCTGACCTGAGCTTGGCTTCCTTCCCAAGTCCCTCCAGCGCAAACCCGAAGGTGCCACCAGGAGAGGCTGCCCGAGGCAGTGATAGCACCCACCCGTCCACAGACAGGGAGGTGAGGTGATGACAGTGCTGCTTCCCTGGCCGTCAGAGAGAGCCCAAAGCCACCCATCCTTTCCACCCCTCGCCCAGCCCATTCCCATCCCCACACATCTCCAAATGCACCAGCAGCTCCAAACGCTGCAGCAGAATGGGCATCAGGCAGACGCGCTGACTCAGCAGGGCTCAGCTTGGAGGAGGACACAGCACAGGCCATCGCCTTGCCTTCCTGTCCACGGATGGGTGGGCACTATCACTGCCTCGGGCAGCCTCTCCTGGTGGCCCCTTCAGGTTCAGGCTGGAGGGACTTGGGAAGGAAGCCAAGCTTGGGTCAGCCCAGCTCTTTCGCTTGGCAGGTGGGCGCGCACTCGTGGCTCTCTTTCCCAGCTCTGCCCAGCCCGCATAGCTCCAGCGCGGTCCTGGTGGGATGAGCGGAGGGCCCGGCGGGGAGGCGCTTTCTACCTTGGCGAGAGCTCTGCTGCCGGGTTGAAGGGCCCGCCTGTCAGCTGTGCTGGGTGCCCCAGGCAAAGCTCTTCATGCTCTACCCAGCGCCAGGCAGGGATGGCGGCTGGGTGCTTCTCACAGGATGGGCCGATCCTGCACTGCAGCC
This sequence comes from Pseudonaja textilis, assembly GCF_049901715.1. Taxonomy (NCBI): domain Eukaryota; kingdom Metazoa; phylum Chordata; class Lepidosauria; order Squamata; family Elapidae; genus Pseudonaja; species Pseudonaja textilis. Next base: position 232,990,821 of record NC_141991.1, on the reverse strand, counting down.
CCGGGAGATTTGCCTCCCCGCATGGAGTTGAGCTGCCCTCTCGGGCAGGGGAGGCTTTGTTGTAGTAGGGTGTCATTTTTAAAAGAATTGGCTTTACCTTCGAAGGCAAAGTGAAGGTGGCGACAGGAGTGCCTGAAGCCAAGTGTCTCTGCAGGGCTTCGGTTGCAGGGAGGAGCCCTGGCTGGCCGCACATGGCTGCGCCAAATGCCACGGCATTGCTCTAAACGCTGCGGCAGCAAGGGAGAAGGGAAAGCAATGATGGCGGAAGGTCTCTCGATACGAAGTGCCCCACCAACGCAGGCAGCACCCTATCCGGGCATGCAACAAAAGTACTTCCTAACGGCAAGCCTCCCCGCCATTCCCCCCCATTTCACATGTTTAATATAGGCCTTAATTTGGGGGGGAGGGGCTTAATTTGATTTTATGCCAATAAAAGATGCTGGGCCTTCCTATTGGTGGAGGCCTTATTGTTGGAGAAACACGGTATTACGTGGAGAAAACTTATATAAGTTATTGAAGGGCCTGAAAGGGTTTTGGAGAAGAAGAGAATGTGTATCAGGATCCTAATTTAAATTTTCCAGCAAGATGTAACAGTTAAATGTTGGATAGGGTTATCTACAGGATCTGATGTTAGATGGCAAAATAAGCATTGTACTGTCACAAAGAAAACTCCACCCCTTTCATATGGATATGCATTATGATGTTGTTTCATAATGTCCTCCCCTCATACAACCTACCTCGCAAAAAATAAGGAGGAGATCCTACCCTGGGTTCATGGAGAAAAAAGCAGGATATAAATCCAGAAAAAAGAAAAAGAAAATTAATTAAATTTCATTCAATTCTACCCCTGCCTCCACTTAAAGGCATTTTAAATTATGCTTACAGCTTGATTGGAAACTTTTTGTACTTGTAAAATGCTGAATCTGGCAATGATATATAGTTAGCACTGTTGCCTCACTATCCATCAACTTTGTTTTGAAAAGTATCCACTGAAATCATGTTTCAGCTTTTAAAAAATATTCTTCCAAAGAACAACTTGTGCCCGAGCCAAAAAAACATCCCAATCTCTCTTTTTCTTTTATAAAATACTGAAGTACAATGACTTTATCCTTGCTTTTCTTTCTTCTTCTAAAGCAAAATCCAAATAAAAGTCTAGCTCTATATGCTTCCAAATTTGGACTAAGCAAGTTGCCATAGTCCTTGAAGATTCCATAATTTTCAAGTAGTGTTTGTATGTTCAAAACAAGCAGATGTTTTGTAAAATTTATTTGAACAGGATGGTTTCCAACACTATTGGCCCCTTCAGCTCTACATCTATATTACTGTATCACTTCTTGGCAATTATGACCTCTTCTTTTCAGTTTGTATTCCTGATATGTTCATTCTAATTTAGGCCTATCTGATTTACACTGAAAATATCTGGATGACCAGTAGATGGCAGAAAACAAATTTAGAAGACTAATATCTTGCTACCATCTAGAACAGGGGTCGCCCATCTTTTGGACCTCAGGGACCACCAAAGTCATAATTTTAAATCCCGTGGACCACTAATATGAATTTCCTACCAATGTCAGCAAGCCACCATCAGCAATGAATTTTGCTGATGGTGGCTTGCTGACATTGGTGGGAAAGTTGGACCCATATTCCAGAGCTTCAATAGTCACAGGACTGGCCATCTGGTCATCCCGGAGCAGCTGCTCCTCCACCTGGGTGCACTGGCCTGCCATGGAGTGGAAGAGCTGTTCTGGGATAACCAAAGACCCAGTCTTCTGACTACTGCAGCTCTGGAATATGGGACTGAATTTCCCACCAACATCAGCAAACCACCCCTGGGCGGATTTCCCTTCCCCGCCATTGGTCTTACCTTCCAGTTCCAGCTCACATGGTAAGGTTTGCGCTCAGCTGAAGGGTGAGGGCCAGCAAGTGGACAGGCCACGTGGTTAGCTCAGCCTTGTTTTCCCATGCAGCCTGGATTAATTGCTTTGGGGAGGTGCTTTGGGGGGACATTTCTCTGTGGACCACCAAAATTTTCTCATGGACCACCAGTGGTCCCCAGCCCACCAGTTGGTGACCACTGATCTAGAAGACCTCTACTTTCTGTAGCCTAGATCTATCCTATTCATTACCTTAATCCTTCTACATGGTTTCACATATGCCATGCCTTCATAGGTCATGTTCATACTTAGTTAACTGCATCTTGATTTATCTAGGTACATGAAACACAATGGGCCATAAGCTAAGCACATGCAATGCATTCATACAACAAACCAAATATCTCATTGGCTGATATACATACATTCTATGATCATAGACATAGGCATAACCTTTACATAGGTTAAGTGAATGAGAAGTTGTAATATAAGAGAGTTAGATATATTTAGTTAGTAAATTAAAATCTAAGCTATGATAGCATCCGCTTGAATTAAAAACTAGGCTAGGATAGCATCAAAAGTTGAATTGGAGACATTACAAATGTCTAAAGTTCATAACTCGACTGATTAGATTGTAAACTTTCTCAACATCAGTAAATTACATTAATTCCCAATTTATACAGAAAAGTTAGTAAAACAGATATTTGCAGCACTGTCATTATCCACAGTAAAATCATTTGGAACGTTTTGCATTGAGTCTATGTCTCATTACTATTCGCAATCACTGGAGGAGCAGTACAAACTGTGTTCTTTTCGCTTGATGTTTCATTTGGTCATAGTAGATCAGCAAAATCAAAAAAAAAATTTTTTTCAAGACATATTGTTAAAGGCACGGAGAAGATCCAAATTGTGTGTATGACAAAATAAAGTCTGAAAGAATCCAGAATATTTACCTTAGCTAACAACCTAACTTTGTTTAAATAAATTTTTTAAAATGGACAAATTTTACACAGCCTCCATTAGAGAACAGTTGGCTATCACTAAGATGTTCATAAGCATAGCATAATGGGGATTTCTTGTTTCCTTTCCTCCAGTTTCAAGAAACCAACAGGATAAGAGTTCTAAATAAGATTTCATTCCAAGATATTTTGTCTTTTACAGCCTTGTGCTCTGTTTCTCAGAATTTATTATGATTTTATAATTTGATGATTATAAGGAATTCCTCTTGCATTTGGCACTCTAAAGCCGGGATATAGCAATTGGACTGGATGTAGCCATTTCAAGACATTCAATACAATTTATAGCACTGGATATACCAATTCCAAGACACAAGAAAGTCAATCAATAGCTACAATTGAATCAAATTCTACTAAGGGAGACTGTATGTGTTCTTTCAAAGAATAATAGCAAATGAAGATGACAAAAGTAACATGGATATGTGAAGATTGAAATAACACTGACAGGGAATTTCCCACTGCTCCAGGAAACAGCCAAATAAAGCACCAGATCTTCTTGGCAAGAGGCTCTAGCAGACATAATATGGATTAGCAGGCATAATTGGTATCGTTTCTACCTCCTGAAGGCATGTATGAGTCATCTTTTTAGTCACGTCTTCATCTTTTCATATTTCTGCTGTGAACCATTGTTAAGGACTACTGAACAACATTATTCACCTATTCAGTGGTCAATAAAAGTGAGTGGAAGATTTCTTTGAACTTCTATAAGGAAATAGTTTCTGAATTCTTTCCTCAGTGGAGACTAAAATATAGCACTACAACTGAAGGTCATCAAGAGGAAAGTGTTCTCTCAAGTTTCAGTTGAAGCCTGGCCACTTTGTAAGTGAAGTAACATCACAGTTTCTTCAAAACTTTCTTTTCCTTGGACAGGTCTTTCAAAGCAAATGCTCTTTCATCATTTTTTTACAGATATTGCACCCAAATATGTTAAGAATACAGTTCCCAAAGTCTCAACCAGCATGATTATGACACACCACAAAATAGCTATGATGGCCAACCACAAAGATGTGGTCACGTTAGCTTGGTTTTGGCTTGAAATGGTATACAGATCTATCCCAAGAAAGAAACTATGGTTTATAAATCACTTTGGATCACATAGAAAATAAAAAGAAAGAATCCAGATAACATTTCAATCTTGTAATCTATTAACCTGATTAAAATGAGTCACCCAAGTCAGATTACCAAATAGTCAATGCATCCATAGGAGATACAAGATGTAAGATATCAGTCTGATATCAGGATCTTTGTACCATTGCAACACAAGTCCTGACTTTTATCTACATGCATTGAGATGCCCCCACACACACACACACACATGCCCCAAAGAGGTGAAGCTTGCAGCATGACAGTACAGACTGCTTTTTATCCGTGCAATGATAACTGCAATGATAACTGTAGATGTTGCTACTAGAACTGCTGCAGGAGCCAAACACAAAAGAGATGTCAGCAGGGAGATCAAATGTTGGGGTACAATTTGCTTTAGGATATCATCTTTAATGTGAGAAATATTAATTAAAATGATCTGAAATGGTGCATAAAAAGTGTGAAATAGATTATCCAAATTTGAAATCTGACTGCACTGCTCTAAACCCTACTGAATTTCACATGAACAAAAGTCACCTTTAGCTAGAAGGAGTGATCTGGGTCCCAATGGCCACATTTATTTATGTATTTTCAGGTAGTCCTCAACTTACAACTAGTTGCTTAACAACCATTTGTAGTTATTCAACCATTTGAAGACCTTTCTAGAGCTATTAATGACCTCATTTTGAAGTTCTGAGAGCTGCCTTCCCCCCTGTAGTTATAGAAATGCATTTTATGTTTGGCAACCAGCCCACATATAAAGTAAATTTGCAAAGTCCTGTGGTCACATGACTGTGATTTTAAGCATTTTTTAATTGGAAACCAGCATTTCCCGCAAAAAACACCATTTTGTATAGCAGGTCCACTTAATACCATCTTTTTTTTGCTTACTGATCATCACATTTCTTTAACAACCACAGTGTTCATTTAATAACAGCCACAAAAAAGGTTGTAAAATGTGGCATGGTCACATGATGACTGATTTCATGTCTGCCACAACTAAAAACCATAATTCCAGGTTCAATTACAGTCATAAGGATTACTTGTACATTCTTATTGTAGTTGTCTGTGCCTGTCTGTTGTGTCACAGAGACTCTGTAACATGCAACTCTTCCTGGAGTAATTAAGATTAATTTTTTTATTTATTTATTTAGCATATGGCATCTACATAGGTCATGCAATCACTGATATATTAGGGTAAAATCATGATAAAATCGCCACACTATAGCAATAGCGGTTAGACTTATAGACCACTTCACAGTGCTTTATAGCCCTCTCTAAGTGGTTTACAGAGTCAGCATATTGCCCCCAACTATCTGGGTCCTCATTTTACCCACCTCAGAAGGATGGTAGGCTGAGCCAACCTTGAGCCTGGTGGGATTTGATCTGTCAAATTGCACTCAGCTGGCAGTCAGCAGAAGTAGCCTTCTAACCACTGCACCACCGTGGCTCATTGTGGCGCCATAAAGTTGCAATAGGATACATGTTATGGTTCAATATCTAAGAAAGCTAACCAGTTAACTGCTTCTGGTGTGGCTGTGATGAGATCATCCCAGGTGTCTTGAAATCTCCTGAGGGGACATTCTTGGATTATGTGTATTATTATTTGTTCCGGTACACCAAAGTCACATTATGGGCTCTCAGCCATTCCCTACTTAAAGAGCTTTGCCCTAGTTCTAGTGTGGCATGTCTTGATTCTGTTCAAGTGGCTCCATATGAAGTATGAAGTATAGACCATGATGGTATGCTCTAGGCAATGTTATGTTTTAAAAGAGCAGCTAAAAGTCTACACACATGCAACTGAACTGGATATTGTATCTCTCACAGTCAAAAACTACAGAAGCAGCAAATAAATCACAACATTTCTTTTAAGAAGTCATTGACAAAGATATAGGACCTCACATAAATACTCTATTTTTTTCTTGCCTATATTGTTTATTCATAAACATTTTGAATACAGTGTATAGTCAGGACATATCATTCACAGAAAAGCAGAGAGAACAAAAGGAAATATTAACATATATACTAATAACAATAATAACAGAATAGTTTTAACTAGATTTCTCTTTATATTAGCTTAGTTGTAATTCTGTTGGTTATATTGGCATATTTATAATTATAAACCATTTCTCACATAAATAGTCTAGAAGGCTTAAGTAGAAATAAGTGTGAGCACTTAAGCAGGCTGGCCATAGAAAATAGATTAGATCTTATTAAGATTAAATGAAATCAAGTAACAAACATTCATGATCTCAGTACATCAAACATCTTTTTCACTTTTACTACTTGGGAGCAATAACAGTTCTTCCATTGTGTCCCTCAAATACTCCAGAAAACCAAGTTCTTTATGTTCTTCAAAACACTAATAGGGATGGACCACTCCAGGGGGGAAGCTGTTCCAGATGAGGAACCATAACAAAGAAGATTCATTTCTTGGACCTTCTAATGACAATATTCCCTCTGATATAGGATCTATAGTATGATGTCCCCTAGATCTCATTGGACAAACAGATTCCATGCAGAACAGGCAATCTCAAAGTTACCCACACTCTAAATTGTAAAAGATTTTAAAGGTAATGATCAATATAGATGGAGGTCTAATCAACACAGAGAGAGGGGTGTAAGAAACCAAGCCAAATGAAGCCATAACTATCTATGACACTGCATTCTGAAGCAGGTGTCATTTTCAAATAGTTTTCAAGGGCTGCCCTTTATAAATTTGAGTTGCAACAAACTAAACATGAGATGAAAATGATAGGAGTGAGCATCATTAAAACCACCCATTCCAGGAAAAGTCATCTGATAAATTATATGAAGTTGTGCAAAGGCCCTCTTTGACCAATCATTTAATATCTCCTCCACCAATTCCAAGCCATCATCCATCCACACCTTCAGTTACGCAATCCTCAAATTTGCTTTTCCATAGTCCAGTTGCAATCTATCCCACTTTCCTCCTCCAGTCCATTTGCCCTCTGAAGTGATGCACAAAAAGTGTAATGTAAACATCTTTCTGCTATTGCTCTCTCACTGATTGGCAGTGGAACCCCAGGTAGATACAGGCAGTTCCCACCTCTACTTCTCAGTCTCGCATGTGCTTCCGATGCTGATCTTAGGCAAGAAAAACCAAATACATAAATATAGTATAGTATGATATTTGGCTCAATAGTAATAACTGCAAGAAGGATATTGGAGTCCTAATGGACAATCACTTAAATATGAGCCAGTAGTGTGCTGCAGCTGCTAAAAAAACCAACAGTTTTAAGCTGCATTAATAGAGGGAGAGGATCAAGATCATGTGAAGTGTTAATGCCACTTTATAATGCCTTGATAAGGCCAAGGAATACTCCATCCAGTTTTGGTTGCCATGAGATAAAAAATATGTTGAGACCAGTGGTGGGTTTCAAAAAATTTTCCTACCAGTTTGGTCACATGCACGCACCAAACATGCACTTTGCACATGTGCAGTGTTTGCAACTCACCTTCTGCTGCAAGCCTTGTGTGTAAAACAGCTGATGCGTGAAGCAGCTGAAGTTGAAAAGCAGGAAATAATGGTCAGTATAGAGCCGGGTGGGTAGGAGGGCCCAGCAGCTCATTATCAGAGTGAACCAGTTTGCTCACAAATTATCCTCGGAGTTACTGGTTTGGGCGAACTGAGCCGAACCAGTAGAATACCACCACTGTTTGAGACTCTAGTGCAGTGGTGGTATTCAAATAAAGTTGCCACCGGTTTGCATGCAGACACTTTGCGTGCACACACGCGCCAAACACGCACTTTGCGCAGGCCAGAGGCGTTCTAACTTGCCCCCTGCAAGCCTGCACGATGGTGGTCACTGCAGCAGCTGCCACGCAGCGCTATTCTGTGCTGCGCAGAGCAGCTGTGCTTTGAATTCTGCCCATAAAAATGAGTATGGGAGCCGGGCGGGCAGGTGGGCCAAACACAGAGCAGCAAAGAGAACCGGTTCGGTCTCTACTGCTCATCACTGCTACTGGCTCTCCAGAACCGGTCCAGAACCGGTCGAATACCACCACTGCTCTAGTGCAGAGAAGAGCAACAAGATGATTAGGGGACTGGAGGCTAAAACAACATAAAGAACGGTTGCTACACCTAGTTAGGTACACCTAGTTTAAAGAAAAGAAGGACATGATAGCAGTGTTCCATATCAAAGGAGCTGCCACAAAGAAGGGGGGCTCAACCTATTCTCCAAAGGCAGGACAAGAAGCAATGATACCAACATTCTAATATCTCAGGGGTTGCCATAAAGAAGAGGGAGTCAAGCTATTATCCAAAGGCAGGACAAGAAGCAATGGGTGGGGACTATTTAAGGAGAGAAACAATCTAGAAATAAGGAGAAATTTCCTAATAGTTAGAATAATTGTAATCAGTGGAACAACTTGCCTCCAGACATTATGGGTGCTCCGACACTGGAAGTTTTTAAGAAGAGATTGGATATCCATTTGTCTGAAATGGTATAGGGTTTCCTGCCTAAGCAGGGGGTTGGACTAGAAGTCCTCCAAGGTCCCTCCCAACTCTATTATTCTATTGTTTGGTTAACTCTGCAGGTCTAACTTATCTCTCTTTTCACTACTTCAATTTTCTTTTTCATCACTCCAGGCTCTGGCAGACACAACAACAGCCCACAACTTGCCCACAGCCTCTGGCTCACTTGGCCAATCTCCAACATGTTCCACTTCTCCAGCATTCCTTCCTCCTCCTCCTCCTCCTCCTCCTCCTCCATTCTATTTAAAATCCCTTTCTCTTCTGACATTATCATCCCTCATTCACTCACTTGGAGTCTCTATAGAGCACAAGCCCAAACCTCTGTTCTATTTTCCTCTCAGCCCCCTCCACACATTTGTAACCCTGGACTACTTGTTATCTACCTCCTGTTTGTAATTAATAAAAATCCACAGCATGGCTTTTTTTCTTATTTTGAACAGGACATGCATAAAGGCTGTAGAATAGTGTGAGTTTGAAAACAGGCTTAAGATTGTTGTCAAACAAAAAGAAAAACCTCCAGATTTCCACCCTTCAAACAAAAATAGACAGCTCTGCCACTGTCCCTGACTACATGCATAGAATAGAATAGAATGAGCTGGAAGGGACCTTGGAGGTCTTCTAGTCCAGCCTACTGCTCAAGCAGGAGAACCTATAGTACCATTTCAGGTAAGTGACTGTCTAGATGAGGGGTGTCAAGCTCAATTTCATTGAGGGCTGCATCAGGTTTGTGTTTCACTTTGAGGGACTGGGGTGGGCATGGCCAGCTCAAAATCACTCATGTCACGGGCACCTGTGATGGCCCAAGCATTCTCCCAAGCTCTGTTTTTGGCTGTGGCAGTCTCCTGCAACCCTCTGCCAGCAAAAACAGAGCTCAGGAAGGCTGCATGCAGCCCTCCTGAGCGCCATTTTCACTGTCAGAGGCACTGCAGGCCTGTTTCACCATTTTCGCTGTCAGAGGCACTTTACTGTTGCTAGGGCAGCCCTGTGGGCCAAATCTAAGTATTCTGTGGGCTGGATGCAGCCCATGGGCCTTGAGTTTGACACCCCTGGTCTAGACTCTTCTTAAAATCCTCCAGTGATGGAGCGCCCGCAATTTCTGAAGGCAACTTCTGTTCCACTGGTTAATTGTCCTCACTGTTAGGAAGTGTCTCTTTAATTCCAGGTTGCTTCTCCCTTTGATTAGTTTCCAACCATTGTTTCTTGTCTTGTCTTCTGGTGCTTCAGAGAATAATTTGACCCCACCCTCTTCTTTGTGGCAGCCCCTCAAATCATAGTGTTATGTCCTGAGAACTCTAGGAGTTCTCACTCAGGTCCACTCACTTTGAGTGGGCGTTCTTTCCCCTTTCCTCATTGGTTGGTTCTCCCCAGCAGCCAGCTATAAAAGCAGGCTGCGGGGTCCAACCAGTTGCTGATTGCTGCGAGCCAGTTCCAGGCGTGGCAAGCACGGTCAGCCCTTTATTGTTATAATAAAGTATTGTTGCACTCATGCTCTGGTTCAGCCTCTCATTGCTCAAACTTAACACTGGCGACGAGGATGGGATGGCTACCAGAAGCACCATGCAACCGCTGAGTCACTAGCCGCCGATCCGCAGCCCAGAGAGAGCAATCGGCCGGCGATAAGAGAAACGCTGATCCGCAGCCAGAGAGAGCGGTCAGCCAACAAAAAGAGCAAACAAAAAGAGCAAACGCTGATCCGCTGACAGAGAAAGCGGCCAGCAAGCGATAAGAAGCAAACGCTGATCCGCAGCCAGAGAGAGCGGTCAGAATCGAAAGTTAGAAGCGTCTGTAGCCGCTTGTTAGCCCAGCTACAGGGAAAGTGAAGCGCTGCGAGCCGCAGCCGCTCAGTATCAGGCGCGAAATTCAAACGGTTGTCATTTGAATTTCAAACCTAAAAGGTACAGCACAGCGCTGTAGCCAGTCACTGACGCCCACTCAGGCGCGAATCCAAATGCCATCAACGGCTAACAGCCAAACGTGGTTAACCCAGAGAGAAAGAGAGGATTGCAAACAGCCTCTCCTGAGCTGAAATCACTTGCCCACCACGGGCACTAAAACATTGTCTGCTGCCCCAGAGAGATTTTTTCCTCAGGTGGTTCAACCGGTCCCAGCACCATGAGTTCCAATCCAGTCTTCCCGGCATTCAAACCAGACGAGGAGAAGTGGGAATCGTATAAGAACCGCTTTAATCATTATATCGATGCAGTTGGCCTGGCGGATGCGGGAGAGCATCGGAAAAATCGTATTTCCTAATCTACTGTGGAGCCACCGTCACGATACTGCCGCAGCGCTCGTGGCTCCTCGTGAGTTGAAAAACGCTTCCGTGGTCTGAGTTACTTGAAATTCTCACTAACCACTATTCCCCAGGCCCTCACAGATTGCCAGGAGATTCACCTTCCGTATGAGGAAGCAATCGAGCAAGGAGACCATCAATCAATATATGGCCGCTCTCAGAACAGCAGCACTGCATTGTGGGTTTGGAACCTACCTGGAGGACATGCTCCTCGATCAATTAGTCTGCGGGGTCAAGGACCTCCACCTGCAAAGGCGCCTTCTCGCAAAAAAAGACCTCAACCTCGCACAAGCAGTCGAGGAGGCCTTGGCAGCTGAGCTGGCAACAAACTCAGCCACCGAAATCCAGGGGCCAAGTGCCAAGCTGACATCACTCCCAGTCCACTCTGAGGAGGTGGTAGCAGAGGAAACCATCAGTGATGAAAACGAAGTCCACCGCCTATCCAACGACAGACGGCCGCAGGTAGGAGCCAAACAAGAAAACATCGGTCCACCCAAGCACATCACCCTGTGCCTAGCCTGTGGGGGATCTCATCAGAGGGCCACCTGCAAGTTTAAAGGAGCCACCTGCAATAACTGCCATAAAAGGGGACACATCGCGAGAGTCTGCCAAGCCCCCAAAGCGCAGCACAAAGGCACCCTCCTCGCACTGGGGACCACAGAGGCAAGTACTGAACTGTCGCACGCACCACCTTGCCAAGCACACTTGCCACACTGTTAGTAAAATTTCTCTCTCCGCTTCCCTAGAAGGTAAACTGCGTCCGCATGGAGGTTGACACAGGGTCAGCGCTCTCAATTATCTCGTGGAACACCCTTAAGAGGCTCCAACCAAGCCTATCCACTAGCCGGCTCCAGAGATGCCAGTTTGGCCTGAAGGACTACCAGGGGAAGACCATTCCTGTAATCGGCAGAGGCAAGTTTCTTGTCAGTTTTAAAGCTTTTAAAGGTCACCTACCTCTAGTGGTAGTTAACGGCAATCTACCCACCTTATTGGGGCTCGATTGGTTTCCCCATCTCGGCCTAGGGCTAACAGGAGTCCATGCTGTCTCAACCTCAGACACTGACTCCTTATTCGCTGATTACTCAGATGTATTCAGCGAAGAGCTGGGGTGTTATAACGGTACCCCATCTCATTCTCAGTTGACCCCCAAGCAGTCCCAATCAGGCTAAAACCGCGTAGGGTCCCATTTGCTATTCGGCCAAAACTAGATGCGGAATTGGATAAACTATTAAAACAAGGGGTCATTGAGCCAACAGATTTCGCCAAGTGGGAGACGCCCATTGTCACACCCTCAAAAAGACGGTAGCCTGAGAATTTGCTCGGACTACAAGACGACAATCAATAAATTTCTACAAGTTAGCGCTTATCCTGTGCCCGTCATCCAGCACTTATTACACACATTCGAACCAGGCAGCATTTTTGCTAAATTGGACATGTCTCAAGCATATCAACAGTTCCCTGTAGATAACCAAACAGCGGAACTCCAGACAATTGTCACTCACAGGGGTGCCTTCCGATGCAAGCGTCTCCAAGTTGGGCGTAAGTGTTGCCCCTGGTATTTTTCAATCCCTCATGGAGCGGATTTTGCAGGGCCTCCCTGGTGTAGTACCCTACTTCGACGACATCTTAGTCTCGGCCAGGGACAGACCCCAACTCTTCCAAAGAGTTCGAGCTGTGTTAGAGAGGTTCAGACAGCATGGCCTCAAGTTGAAAAAGAAAAATGTGCCATTGCCACTAGACAGGTGGACTTTCTGGGTTATAAAATTGACGCCTCTGGCATTCACCCCTGGAGTCCAAGGTTAAGGCAATCCACGAGGCACCCACTCCAACCTCCAAAACTGAACTACAGGCGTTCTTGGGGCTATTGAACTTTTACGCATCCTTTTTGCCCCATAAAGCATCAGTAGCTGAACCCCTACACAGATTACTGGATAAAAAGTCACCCTGGCACTGGGGGCACAAAGAAGACCATGCCTTTCACGCCGTCAAATCACTACTCACGTCGGAGGCGGTACTTATTCAATTTGACCCTAACCTCCCTTTAGTACTGGCAGCAGACGCCTCCCTTTTGGAATTGGGGCGGTACTAAGTCACAGGCTTCCCAATGGCGCCGAGGCTCCCATCGCTTTTTTCTCAAGGACGCTCTCTGCTACGGAGCGCAATTACAGCCAGATCGATAAGGAAGCCCTAGCAGTTGTTGCAGCCGTGAAAAATTTCACGAATTCCTTTTGGCCATTTTTTCGAGCTGGTCACGGACCACAAACCCCTCCTGGGCCTACTAGCCGGGGACAAGCAGACCCCTCAAGTCCTCTCCCCTAGGATGACTAGGTGGACTCTCTTCCTAGCAGCTTACTCCTACAGACTTATACACCGCCCGGGTAAAACACTGTCCCACGCTGACGCACTCAGTCGCTGCCCCTTGCCTGCCCCGGCTGAAGACCCTGCTCCTGTCCACGCTATTTTCGAGATCACCCAGTTGGACCTACCCATCACTGCCCTGGACATTGCTGCTAAAACCAAGGCAGACCAAACACTCACCCAGGTGCTCGACTGGGTGAGGAGGGGGTGGCCGGGTGGCAATGTTGATAACAAATTCACACCTTTTAAGACTCGCATGCAGGAATTGTCAAGTCTGCAGGGCTGTCTACTATGGGGCACTCGAGTGGTCATCCCGGCCTCACTGAGTACCCGAGTTCTGGAAGCATTGCATGTGGGACATCCTGGCATCGTGAGAATGAAGGCGTTAGCACGCAGCTACGTGTGGTGGCCGGGTCTAGACGAGGACATTGTCAATTGGGTAAGTTCCTGCAGCATTTGCCAGGAATCCCGTCCTGCTCCCCCCATTGCCACCCCTACTAGATGGGAAAGCGCCAGCGCTCCTTGGTCCAGAATTCACATTGACCTGGCCGGCCCTCTGCATGGGAAGATGTTCCTAGTGGTCGTGGACGCCTATTCCAAATGGATTGACGTAGCACAGCTATCCACGACCACCACACTAGCAATGACCAACGTATTAACACACCTGTTCGTAACGCACGGGCTACCCGACTCCATTGTCTCCGATAATGGCCCACAGTTCGCATCGACTGAGTTCAGCCGTTTCGCGGCCAACCTGGGTATCCGCCACATTTTCACAGCCCCATTTCATCCTGCCAGTAACGGATTGGCTGAAAGGGCCGTCAGGACCACTAAAGAAGCCCTGGCAAGGTTCAACAAGGATGACTGGCACCACAAACTCTCGCGGTTCCTGATGAGCCAGCACTCAACTCCTTGTTCAGTCACCAATAAGTCCCCAGCTGAGCTCCTGATGGGCAGGCGCCTGAGGACTGTATTGGACAGACTACACCCACAGTACTGCCCTGACTCTCCCCTCGCTTCCACATCGGGGGTTAGACATTTTATCTTACAGGAGCCAGTTTTCGCGAGGAACTTTGCTGGAGACCCCCTGTGGATCCCGGGCGATATCGTAGCCATCACCGGGCCGCGGTCGTATCGGGTCAGACTGGAGGATGGCCGCGTCTGGAGAAGGCACATAGACCAACTGCGTAGACGCCTCAGCACCATCGACAGCAGGGACCCAGAGGCACAAGACGAGGGGAGGCTTCATCCTCAGCCTCACATCCACATCACGCCCGGCGATCAGTTCACACCGACAGCCATTTCCGGAAGCCCGAACACAGACAGCGGCGCCCAGACAGTTGACCAGCCCGATCCAGTCTACAGGAGCACACCCCCAGTGATCAACCCTACGAGCCCTGGGCAGGCCCAAACCGAGGGGCACACTGGGGACACTTTGCCGACTCTGCCTTCCCAGGCAGACCCCGGACGAACAGACGATGTTCCAGAACTACGCCGTTCCGGGCGCCAACATAAACCTCCTGCCTACCTCAAAGACTATGCATGTTCGCATCTGGGGGGAAGGGGTGTTATGTCCTGAGAACTCTAGGAGTTCTCACTCAGGTCCACTCACTTTGTGTGGGCGTTCTTCCCCCTTTCCTCATTGGTTGGTTCTCCCCAGCAGCCAGCTATAAAAGCAGGCTGCGGAGTCCAACCAGTTGCTGATTGCTGCGAGCCAGTTCCAGGCGTGGCAAGCACGGTCAGCCCTTTATTGTTATAATAAAGTATTGTTGCACTCATGCTCTGGTTCAGCCTCTCATTGCTCAAACTTAACACATAGTTTGTCTGTTTTATATACGTAATTCTCAACATATAACCATTTTTTAATGACCACTGAAAATTACTACAGCACTGAAAAATTACTACAGCACTTATGACCATTTTTCACAGTTATGGCCATTGCAGCATGCCCATGGTCATGTAATCAAAATTCAGATGCTGGGCAACTGGCAGTTGAAGTGTCCCAGGGCCATGTTTTCACCTTTTGCAACCTTCTGACAAGCAAAGTCAGTGGGGAAGCCAGATTCATGTAATGATTTTGTTACTCATTTAACAACTGCAGTGATTCACTTAACAACTGCGGCAAGAATGGTCGCAAAAGGGGTGGGTGGGAAATTCACTTAACTGTCTTGCTTACCAATGGAAATTTTGGGATCAGTTCAGAGGTTGTATTCAGCAGGTTCTGACCAGTTCTGGAAAACCGGTAGTGGAAATTTTGAGTAGTTCAGAGAACCAGCAAATACCACCTCTGACTGGCCCTGCCCCATCTAGTCTCTGCCTCCCAAGTCCAAGCTGATCGGCTGGGTCTTCTTTGGTTGCCCTCCACAAGAGAACGGAGCTGGAAAGCAGGTTAGTGGGGTGGGGAGGGAATGGAGATTTTGCAGTATCCTTCCCCTGCCACATCCACTAAGACATGCCCACAGAACCATTAGTAAAAAAATTTGAATCCCACCACTGGATCAGTTGTGGTCACAAATCGACTATCTGTATCATTTCTCTACTTACTATTCATGTTGAGGGTACCATAGTGGGTTTTAAGCATATAGAAAAATAGAGTTAGTAGGGGAAGATTTTTGTCATATTTCATCTTATTGAATATATGTTCCTGAAGCATCTAGGACTATTTCTTCTGTGCCAGAGTGAATGAATGTCCCTGGGTTGATTCTGTATCTGTGTGTATGCTTGTATGTATGCGTGTGTATGTGTTCAAAAGACATCTTCCTATTAAGGAAGGAAAGTCTGAGTATTACGATTCTGAAGACCCACAGGGAGATAAAATCTGAACACTGTCCTTAAGTATTCTTTTTTATTTTGCATCGTATGCTGTAGAACATTCAGAATATTTGTTAGAGTAAATACTGGAATTTCCTTCTTACAATAATCCAAATATGAAGAATTATTCTGAATAAATCAGTTGTTTTAGAAGTTATGAAATAAAGATTCCTCCAAGAAGTATAAGGCAAAATATCACTTCCTGGGAACTTAGTGAAAGCAGGCATAATTTGGGTAGCAGCAAAAGTGGTTTGCTATCACCATCCTCCAGGATGTTTTTGTCCCCATTTACTAGTCTAATCTATAGTCCACAGAATTTTGGGGGGTGGTATCTTATCTGAGTACTAAGTCTGATCCTACTTAGCTTTTAAAAATCAGCCAAGGTCAATTAGATGCTGCCACCTAGCTGGGCATTAAAAGTATAAGAAAAACAAAGTAATTTGTATGGAAATTTAGAATGTGAATTGTCATTTGATTTGATTTACAGAATTATAAAATCTATATTACAGACTATCTGATCAGACTATCTATATTACAAATCTGTATTACAGACTATCTAATCAGAGACATGCAGTCCCTATCAACTCAAAAGACACACCAACATGTCAAAGGCTGCAGTAAAAATATGGATCTATATTTAATTTTGGGGGTGGGGATGTTTTGAGGGAGGAAATTGGAGTCTTAAATCTCCCCATCCACTTTGCTTTGCTATCCACCCAAACCATCCCAAATAAAAAAAAAGAACCAAATGTTTGGTTTATACACACTGGGGGAGGAGCTCATGTGTGTAAAAGGGATAAAAGGAAGCTGCCCTGATTAACATTTTTTTTAAAAAAATAGAATTCAAATGCAGAAAACAAAATTCATATTCAGATACTATATAATAAAGACTCAGACTTGAACATGTATTTTTGCAAATATTTTTATAGTTTACTTTCAAAAAATATGCCTAATTAATAAATTAGTTCTATGCAACAGCCGTTGGCAAGATCCAAATTTTCTGCTTCCGCTTCACTAAACCATCAAATTCTTTTTATATCTATATACAGTATATATAATTTTACTCGGTACAATTTGCATTAGAATTGTTCTTCAAATTAATTTCAGCTATGAAGTTTAAGTCATGATAATATTCCAACTCTCAGTCAGAGAAACAATAGTGATGGCTGTATTACATGAGAAAAAAAAAACAGTATTGCCGTCAGGAGTATATAATAAACTTACTAGCTTGCAGATGTTTGGAACTCATTGAGTTTGGACGTTTGGCAATAGATCCTTAGTTAATGTTTATAAGCATCCTGGTCTTGGTAGTTTCAGTGGAAAACTGCCAGATCACACAAATAGAGTGTGTGGTTTACGCATTCTTAATCTTACGCAAGGGAAACATTTATGTGACTTCATCATGTAGTTGGGATTCATTTTAATTGTGGCTTATTCAACATTGTTTTTCAGCAAAACTGAAATCTTAAACATAATTTGGAATATAGAGCATCTGGATAATCAACTCCATTCCTGCAAAACCTTTTGATGCAGTATGCATCAATGTGATGCCCTCTAAATTAGTTGCAACTCAAAGGCTCCAGGGAATTGAGATTGGATGGTGGCCCTTTGTACAAATACACTATAAAAAAGAGAAGTGAACAATTTGGTTTCAGTATGATCCAACAGGAATTAGATAAGATATGGCATGGAGAAGAAAGAAAAATGATCAGTAAAATTTATAAATACTTATTAGACTATAAATTGAAAAAGGAAACAGTTAAAGACAGTATGATAATTTGGACTAAGAATGTGGGCCTTTATATCAACTTAGACCAGTGGGATCATATCTGGCAGACCAATTATAGATTAATTATGTCAGTTTCCTATAAAGAAAATCTATATAAAATGATACATTGTTGGCATTTACCTCCAGAGAGATTAGCTAAGATGTTCCCCAATTTGCCACCGAACTGCTGGAAGTATAATTACATCCAAGGAACATATTTCCACATGTGGTGGACTTGCCCATGTGCACAGAAGTTTTGGCAAAAAAATAGAATTTGGAAATTAGATATAATAAAACAAGAACTAAAATTTGAACCTGAAATTTTTTACTAGGCAGGATAGACCCCAAAATGGGGGGAAAAAAACAATATCTGATTCTGCACATCATAACTGCTGCTAGAATAAGCTTTGCCCCAAATTGGAAATCGACCACCATCCCCTCAGAAGACATGATAATTAAAAAAATACATGAGTGTGCTGAGATGGACAGTCTAACCAAACTATTAAAAAATAACCAAGATAGTGACTATTACAAAATATGGGATATCTGGTATGATTGGCTGAAGAAAAGGTAACATCTGATAATCAGACAATAATATTTTCTGATAATCAGAAAATAAGGGAGACATGTAAATAATTGCAAAGTTTATAGAGAATTAAAGACATTAAAAGGACAAGGAAGTTATTGTAACAAGGTAGAATACGTCAATGATAGAAAAACACAAGTGTAACCAGTGCTTAAAGCTAGCTGTAAAATGTATATATGTGTATGTATGTATATATATATGTGTGTGTGTGTGTGTGTGTGTGTTCATTTGTTTCTTTTTAATTGCATAAATGTTAAATAAAAAAAAGAGTAGAGGGGTAGTTGGAAGACTCAATGACTTGGAAAGAAAGGCTGGAACTATAGACTTAATTATGAATAGAATACGGAAGAGCCAGGTCTTCATGCACTGATGGACAATAACTCACCTCAGGGGGCAAGATGTTTCAAAGGCTTGGTAGAGAAAGCTATTCTCCTGGGCCCCAGCAGCCAAAATTCCTTGACCAATGGGATCCTCAGCATGCCTTTTCTGCTGGCACAGGTGGGGCAGGCTTGTCCCATAGGGTGAGGTGGTTCCTCAAGTAACCAAGTCACATGCCATGCAAGGCTTTAAAGGTAATAACCAACCAATTCCTTGAATTGCACCTGGAAGCAAAACAGCACCCAGTGCAGCTCCTGGAACAGAGGTATAACATGGGCCAGTCTATGGCCCCACTGACTGTCTATGATGCTGCACTCTGCACCAGTTGAAGCATCTGAATGCTTTTCAAGGATAGACCCATGTAGAGCTCACAGCAGTAGTCAAGGCATGAGATGACCCAGACTTGAATGACTGATGGAGGAAAATCTATTACAGATTAGCTTTTGCCTGAGAAGGTATTAGACAGAATCATAATTGAAAGATCAGAAGAAGTAGTAATGTGCAAAATTCTGGAAATATAGGATATGAAGATTGTTATTGTTCAGAAATTATTTTTACATAGATAGATAGATAGATAGATAGATAGATAGATAGATAGATAGATAGATAGATAGATAGATAGAGATAGAGATAGAGATAGAGATAGAGATAGAGATAGAGATAGAGATAGAGATAGAGATAGATATTTTGTTGTAAGAAAGGTTACCATGTATTTATTGGCTTAGAAAAATTCACCTAATATTAAGTGAGTAATAGTATGACTTATGAAATGTTTTGGCTGAATATAAACAGAAGGTTGGAAAATTGTTATATTCATGACAGCGCTTTTTTCCACTTGTTTCATGTAAATGTGAGTTGGGTATATCAGAAGTATCACTGAAGTAGACTGAATGCAAGTAGGAAAGTAGGACTTAAGAAGAGATAGGGTCATGAATGAATAGAAGTCAAATGAATACAGTCAATAACTAGTGCTGAAGTAACATACACAAAGCATCCAAATCATTTGGTTGCTGGTATCTTGTGTCTTAATATGAAGGTTTCATTTAAATATACTTCCTGTATATGAATTCAATAAAGTATGTAATGTATCTAGCTTGAAAAAACTAGCAGAGCATGTTATCCCTACTCATCAGGGATACAATTTCAAGGGGGATATAACCCATAAAATGTAATAATATGTAATACTATGCTACCTAGGTGCAGTAGTAAATGGAATATTACATTCCAAATGCTATGGAATATATTGCATAAATGAAAAAAATTAGTACATTTTTAATGAAGCCAAAGGCTACATATATGCTTAATTAATTAATTTTAATTAAAGCAACAAAACTTCTGTTTTTTTCAGAAGCACTTTAAAAATCTACATGGCTAATCAGACACACATTGGTGCTTTACCTGTTTGATGCCTGTGGGTGATGATCAAGAGCCCTGGACTGTCCAAATGCCTTTGCCTATTCAGCTTCTGACAACTAGGTCTCCTTCTATTGAAATTAATTCTTATTAATTCCATGTATTATATTGGAATGTGGGCAGTGATAGGATGGATCCTATCTAATTATAAGGTAAAGGTTCCCCTCGCACATCCGTGCTAGTTGTTTCTGGCTTTAGAGGGCAATGCTTATCTCTGTTACAAAGCTGAAGAGCCAGTGCTTTACGAAAACGTCTCCATGGTCATGTGGCTGGCATGACTAAATGCTGAAGGCGCACAGAATGCTGTTACCTTCTCACCAAAGTGGTCCCTATTTTTCTACTTGCCTTTTTACAGGCTTTCGAACTCCTAGGTTGGCAGAACCTGGGACAAGTAACAGGAGCTCACCCCCATTATGTGGTGCTAGGGATTTGAACCACCAAACTGCCGACCTTTCTGATTGACAAGCTCAGCGTCTTAGCCACTGAGCCACCGCATCCCTTATACCTGAATGCAATTAGAATTTGGCATACAAAGGTTTGTTGAAAAAGTTGGTAGTCTTTTGCTTTCTTGACTGAATGAGGACAACATATTTCTCTCAGGAAACAAAAGTTAGAAATAGGCCATCCTAATCATCTTGCTTCTCTTGGATAAAGATCTGATTAAAAGAGGGATATGGATTTTACATTAGAAATTATGTGTCAGTCAAGACATTTCTCTTAAACCTTCCTTCCTGTCTGCATCCAACCTGTGCTGACTTGCATCACAAGTTAATACTGCACTGAGTCTATGGGAGGTTCAGCACAACCAGAGTAGTGATAGCCAAATTTCCTAACATTTAACACAATGGGTTTTGCCTCCAGCATTGGAAGAACCTGACACTAGTTCTATTTCATCTCCATCTGATTTCATGTAGGAATCAGGAATATATTCCCCATGTGTTCACTTTGACAGTGTTTTTGAACTACTTCCCAATTTGCATGAGAAATTTTAAGATGAGCTTTGTTTAATCATGTTCCGAGAAACTTGGGAAACAGCTTGGATTAGTTCCAATGTTGATATTTTTTTTTAAGTAGTGTTTATGCTCTAGAATGTAGAGCATTTCATATATCAAAATATACCAGTGATTTCATTATTAAAGACAAATAGGTGGAAGAGAGCAAAAAGAGCAAGCATATAAAGATTAGAGTTTCCAAATTTTCTAAAGAAGGTAAAGAAAATTATTTGGAGTGCATTATCAGATTATGGAATCATGTTGGAAAAGCTGGGAGTTTTAAGAATGACACAATCGTTTGATTGTATAATGTTCACACAGTGATGTAACACTACACAACACCTGGAGAATGAATGGCGGGGGCAAGATGATAATCTAAACCAGAAGCACAACTGGAATTCAATACTAAAGGCAAAGAACAAGCAAACCAATTACAGCTGAATTCGTATAACTTTCAAAATATTGACTTTAAAGAAAAAGATCTGCAAACCATGCAAATTTGAAGGTATTTTCGGTCACAAGTTCCTTATCAATAATGAAGCAAAAGGCATCCACTGTTGGAGGAAGTCTGGATCTTGCACCAGAACACAGGGCAGAGAAGGGTCTTTGAAAAAAAATTCAATGGCCTTGTTTAACCTCTAAGTTGTATACAGGAGCCATTTTCCAAAACAGGGACAGAGACAGGACAAGAAATCTATTCAGTTTAGATTGAGTTACATTTAATTTCAAACCTCAAAATTTTTATTAAACAGCATAACATAAAACTGTAGGACTGTCAATCATTTCCATAAAACCTATGGAATTACTAGTATTCAGCGGTGGGATTCAAAAAGTTTACTACCGATTCTGTGGGTGTAGCTTGGTGGCCATGGCAGGGAAAGGATACTGTAAAATTCCCATTCCCATTCCACGGCTGAGGGAAGCTTACTGAAAAATCAAATTCCCTCCCGACCCTACTGCCCTGCTTTTCAACTCCATTCTCCTATGCAGAGCAACAAAAGAAGACCCAGCTGGGACTCAGGGTTAGGGTTAGGGTTGGGAGTGGGGCCAGCCAGAGGTGGTATTTACCAGTTCTCCGAACTACTCAAAAGTTCTGCTACCGGTTCTCCAGAACTGGTCAGAACCTGCTGAATACCATCTCTGCTAGTATTGTACAAAACTGTGAATTCATTGCAACAGTAAATCTGGTAGGTTCTGCTTGTCCTGTAGAATCCACAGAAATGGCCCCACCACCTAAACAAAAACAGTTTCTCTGTACAACACCTTGCATGTGCTTCTATCCTGCCCCTGTCCAGAATTTATCCTGCCCTTGTCCAGAAATTCATTAAAAGGATTTTCTCAAAACATAGATTATAATTGATATTTATATTAAGACTACGTTCAACATAACAATTAAATATTTTTATATTAATCTAAGTAATCTATTGTTAAAATCAGTGGATTAAAAACTGAGCCGTGGAGCAGTGGTTAGAGTGCAGGCAAACTCTGCCCACAGGCAAGAGTTTGATCCTGACCAGTTCAAGGTTGACTCAGCCTTCCAAAATGAGGGTCCAGATTGTTGGAGGCAATATGCTGATATTTGTAAACCACTCAGAGAGTGCTATAAAGCATTATGGATTGGTATATAAGTCTTAGTGCTATTGCTATTGTGAAGATTATTTTAAAAGTTATTGCTATTAATAAAGTCATAAAGCAATTTTAGAATAATAAAATATAGCACAATTTTATCCTACTGTATTTCCCTGAAAATAAGACCTGGTCTTATATTTGGTGGGGCTCCAAAATAACCACTAGGGCTTATTTTCAGGTAAACATGATTTCAGGGTGATCAGCCAGCTGGGCACCCTACTCCCCAGTGCACACACAAGAGGTGGCAAGAGTGCGGGGACCTATTGTATCTGGCAGTAGCTGCAGCCCACTGGTCTCTTAGTCAGTGCACTCCGGGGCTGTGCAGCCTGTGCAGCACAGGTGGGTTGATTTCCTGTCTAAGCAGCATGCAGAAGTAGTGAGGGGGGAGGCAAGTGATCTGGATGGGCTGTAGGAAAGCTGAGTGTTGGTGGGCCAGAGCAGGCAGGTGACCACAGGAGGCTCATCTTCATGTGGCAGCACCAGCAGCAGATGGAAGCAGAGGTGCAAGGCGGAAGGCAGGCAATACTGCTATGCCACGCAGGCCTCAGGCAAACCAAGAGATGTGAAGATGAGCCTCCTGTGGGTGCCCACCCGCTCCAACCCACTGACTCTCAGCTTTCTGGAAGCACGTCCGGATCACCTGCCTTCCCCCCGCACCTCTGCCTCCATCTGCTGCCAATACCGCCATGCAAAGATGAGCCTCCTGCAGCTGGCCACCACTCCAGCCCACCAACTCTTGGCTTTCCACAGCCCACATAACACATCCAGATCACATGCCTTCCCCCTGCCTCTGCCTCCACCTGCTGCTTGGACAGGGAATCAATTCACTTGTACTGAGTGGGCTGCAGCTGCTGCCAGACACCGTCAGCCCGTAGGCACTCGCTGCCACCTGTGCTGGTCATGCTCACCCTCCTTCACTGGGGCTTATTTTGGGGGTAGGGCTTATATTAGGCACATGCTTAAAAATCAGTCTCGGGCTTATTTTTGGGAAAACACAGTATATTACACTGTGATAACCTATAATACAAAATAAATATCAGAGGGTAATAATATAAATATATAGCATGATCTTTGTGTGACTAATTAGCTTTGTCTAGCAGTCAGTTCCCAACACTGTCTTGCCCCTTCTACACAAAACATGACAGCATTACATATTACTGAGTGATTGTGATGACAGGAAGAGAAACATACACTGGCTGCACAGCTTTATAGGAAATGGGAGATAAAAGTCCTTCAACTCTGTAGAATTGAGCTATGAATAATATGTTCAGTTTGCCCACAACTGCAGGTTCAACCAAATAAAAAGTCTTCCTATATCAGGAACAGTTAAAAAAAAAAACCTTCTATACTTAAATTAATTGCACCTAAATAGTGTTTAAGTCATTTCATTCTTCTGCTGTATTCAAAATTGCAATGCTGTTGGCAATATTTGGATCAGTTTTGGATGGGATCAAAGCCGTGCTTTAACAAGATTCAAAATCTTTAATTCCAGCCTTTTTCAAACTAGTGTCCTTGAGTTATGAGGACTACAATTCTTAGATTTCCCTGCCTTCCCCATGAAATGGGGAAATAGATAGCACTACCCTGCATTTGAAACCTTATCTTCCCAGCGGCTCTTGATTTTGTTCAGAGAAAATTGGTTAAAACAGAAAAGATGAAGCTAAGGGATTTAGCTTTTTGTTCTAATTATGATGGAAGCCACCTTATTTTAACCAATGTGGCCAATTATTATTTTTTTTTATTCTATAGAAACAAAAATTCTTAAGGCTAAGTATTCTATAGCTACAGTCTTGCTGTTTAGGGTTGGAAAGGAATCAGAGAGCTGGGGAGGACAACAGAGGTTAGCAAAAGAGGCACTGTTATTACTGGCACTTACTAATATTGCAGCAAGACAAGGAAAATAGCATAATATGCCACCATGAGTTCATCCTTCATTGGTAAGAGTTTTTATGGCAATGTGTTACCTATTATGCTCTTCATAATTGCATCCGGCTAGAGTGCCAAGTACTTCAGCTGATGTTTGAGCTCTTACACTAGCTATGTTAGTTCCTCTTCCCTTTTGGGTTTTCATCAAGGAAATTGAATGCAGAAGGCAACCTTAATCATGCATTGTTAGAGCCGAACTTGTGGTGTCCCCATAAACTTAGACACAAAGTAGAGAATGTTGACATAAATGAATCAACTTATATCAATTCTCTACAAAGGTGCATTACTTTCAGAGAGAAACATGTGCATTTGGAAGCCAAACAGTGACAAAAGACTCATGTGAAAGTGCCCTTCGAAATTAAGTACAAATATTTTCATGTCTCCTTATTTGTAGACTACTAAGTTGCTAACCTGCAGATATGAATAACATGAAAGCATATGGAGATATGGAGCAATCCAGGAACAGGATGTAGCTCTAGTTAGGCCACCAGCTCTTCAAATATTAACCAACTCCTATGTAATCACAGAAATGATCATCAAAGTGAGCAGTAGTTTGTGTGAGTGAGAAAAGGTTATCATTCTGATCTATTTTCCTGAACTAAAATGTCTGTGAGACAAAATAATCAGAAAGCCTTTGTACAGATACACGCAGACTGTGAAACTGAAATTCTTTACTGAATACCAAGTTTACAAAATTGCCAGCATTATGTCTGGCCCAAAATATTCCTATATAGGGTTTTATCCCATTGTTGCTATGTACTTTAATATGTGCATCCTAATGTATCTACAATAATCTGAAACAATAGAGTCCTAAATCTAAGCAGCAGGTTTAAATCCCCACTTACAATTAGTAATATGACCTCTGGACTATCACTAGACCAGGGATGTCAAACTCATGGCCCACAGACCAGATGCATCATGTGATTTAGCGAAGGGGGGAAAGTCACGATACATCATGTGACAACCGTGTGATGTTGCAAGTTGTGACACCTGTGCACTAGACTGTTCAGAGGTCATATAATTACATGTAACATATAACAGAAGTTAGACTGTCATGCAGTGGTCAGGTATGCCAGGATGTGGACAATAAGCTTGCCTATATTCCCACATCATACTAGTTTTTAGTATAGACATATAATTTCTCCATCTAATTTGAATATCAGTACTTGAGAGTATTGTGAGCAGAAAAGAAGACTATTTCATTACCTCTGATTGGGAGAAGTGAACACATAGTGAACAACAATATCTTAAAAGCTTTGACTGGAACAACACAAAACTTAAAAAGTTTTTGGTGGAATCAAGGGAACTAAAAGGTCTACAGGATTATTTAATAGCAATTGCAGCTCAAACATTTATGTTCCAAAATAAAAATTCAAAAGAATTTATTTTTAATAGTTTTACAAAGTAAAATTAGAGAAACTAAACATCTTATTGATGTCTTTTGCAATGTTATTGGCATAAATTTTGTGCCTATAATATTCTTTTTGCATAAACTTTCCGTCAGATGCCAGTGCTTATCCTTGACCCATTTCTAAATGAAAGGTTTTATTTAAAAAGAAGGAGAAAGTGAAGACCTTGTGTCTGACCTCATTAAACTATAGAATACCAATGAAACTGTCAATCAAATATATTTTATTGAAGTATTGATGCAGCTGGCAAATCAATCTATGAAGAGGGTTTTATTCCTATTTATTAGATTTTTGTCATACAAAATTTCAGATTTTTTTCTGGATTTTTTTTGTTTCATGCATGTATGTTTCTAGAATCTGCAATCTATAGCAGAGTTCCCCAATCTTTCCAACTTTGCAAACCGGTGACGGGGGAGACGGGATGATTCTGCGTGAGTGGCAGGCACACGAAGC
Source organism: Pseudonaja textilis (assembly GCF_049901715.1). Classification (NCBI taxonomy): domain Eukaryota; kingdom Metazoa; phylum Chordata; class Lepidosauria; order Squamata; family Elapidae; genus Pseudonaja; species Pseudonaja textilis. The sequence continues at coordinate 232,964,340 of NC_141991.1, read as the reverse complement.
TCCATTTGCATGAGCGATGTACATTTATGCTGGCCAGTTGCTCAAATGGAGAGCGTGAACATGTGCTTGGCTGCTGCCTGGACAAGTGGGAATGTGCACGCATGAACTTCTGTGGTCTGGTTCCTAATGGCTCACAGCCTGGTAATGGGCCATGGCCTGGGGGTTGGGGACCCCAATCTACAGTATCTAGCCAACCTTATCTATCTTGCAAGCTAAGCAAGTTGGGATAGGACTCCATTAGGAAAACTCAGATATCTAGCTTAGGTTAGGAAATTAGTCTCAGAATAAGGGAGTACAAGAGCATTTCTGTACTGTTGCCAAGTAAATTATATGAACACACCCATAAAGTGACATGGGGTCAGATTTCCTCCTACAAGATCCCCCCCCCCAATTTTTTATTAAAGTTTAAAGTACTGTATAGTATGTTTGTAAATATTGCTTAGAACCTTCGAGCTCTGATTTGCTTAGCTTCCCGTCCTTTATGATGGGACAAGTGGATGTAAGGCTTAAAGTATAGATGTGTTCTCTATTGCAGAAGGTCACTGTCTGTCTGAAATACTGCCAGTCATATCCTCTTTACCTTTCTGATATCAAAATAAAGACTGTAAGAACTCAAAAAGGAAATATATAGTTTCAAGTTTAATTTAAGAATAGAGTGAGGAATAATTAATTTAAATGCCACTATTATTGTGCTGATGTAAAATTCTATGCAAAATTGGTCAGTTAAAACTTGGGGGGAGGGTTAGATTTTTTTAATCCCACCTTTATTATTTTTATAAATAACTCAAAGTGACAAACATACCTGATAGTCCTTCCTTCTTCTATTTTCCCCACAAGAACAACCCTGTGAGAGTTGTCGGGCTGAGAGAGAGTGACAACGCTAAAGTCATCCAGCTAGTTTTCATGCCCAAGACATGACTAGAATTCACATTCTCCTAAGTTTCTAGTCTGGTCCCTTAATAACTAGCTCAAAGTGGCTCTCTTGTTGCTTAACTAGTTCCTATGTTTCCTCTAACTTGAGTACTTGGAAAGTCAGTCTAAGGTTAAATGATACCTGAATCAGTCAGCTCTGGCAATTCAATAAGGCATACACCTGCTAAGTTCAATAGCCAAAGGAAATATAGCAGATGGAAAAGAGAATGGAAAGATAACTGGGCATTAGCTTCATTTCTTTTAGCGTGCTACTATCAGCCATAACTGTTGAAATTATTAGACAGCTGGGTCATTAAAGTGGAGATGGAAAGTTCCCAGAAAAGATGGATTTACTCATAAAATAACATCTAGTGTCCCTTTCAAAGTTTGATGGTGACATTTTGGGGTTTGCTGCAAAGAATTTGATGTTCAAGAAGATTTGAGGAACCTACAATGTCAGCAACTGAGACTTGGATATAATCTATATAGGCATAATGAGTGTCATACACTAAAAATAGGCCAAGCTATCATCTTCCCAGACCCATCAAAGGAAAAAAAGGTGTCCATCAGTCTGAAAGCTTCACTTTCCAGACAGAGGAGAAAGGAATCATGATATTTGAACAGTGCCATGGGTACCTTTAATCATACCAACTCATGAAATGACATTGTTATATTTCCAAAGAAGTTGTTTTTCTGCCTTCAAAATGCAAAGTTCAAACAATAAACATGCAGTAAATAATGTATAATGTAATATGTTTTAAAAGATCACATCGAGTTTTTGGCACTAAGCCTTATGCTCTACAGTACCTTGGGCAAAATGAAAACAAGAGATTTTGGAGAAGATAGAATATCCAGCTAAAATGCTGTATGTGTTTTCAATATGGTAAAGCTTTAATTGTTAGTATATTTATTACTTGTATTTACAGCTGTATCATAAACTTGTAATTTGAGATCAGGCCCAGCATCATTAAGAGCTATAAAAATAAAATATTCTTGACCCCAGCATGACCAAATATTTCCCCCTCAAGTAATCATAAAATGTCTCAATTCATCTCAAGCTTCGATTTACTAATTTAAAGATATGCATAGAAATTAATCCACTGAGACCTGTTCCAAAACCTGACTGAAACAAACACGGGTCTATAGAAGTTTTATTCATGAATAAGTTCCTCAGTATCAGTTCCTGTAATCAAT